>NC_134404.1:133754359-134373095 GCF_038048845.1 Mixophyes fleayi | reverse complement strand
TTGCCTCGCAGCACTGAAGTCGTGAGTTCAATTCCCCACCATGGAGTTAGCTGTATGCAGTTTGTATTGTCGAAGTCAGCAAATTGGATAAAGTAATTTCAATTAATATCAAGCAAACTTGGTTGTCTTTGTTTGAAATTATGCGTAGAGCATGCTACAGCGTGGAGGGGCGTATCAAGCCACAACACGTGGCAATAACAGGTTTTACACTTTTACACACATTCATACGAACATACACATTTACAATTAGTACACATTAATTGTAGTTGCAACACATAGTTATTTATGTCAGAAAATAGCAGTATTTATCTTTAGTATTATAAGTTATATACATGTTAGTGAAACCAAAGGTTCAGGTTGCAGGAACTATGTCATGTTTAGTATCATTTTAATCCCCTATTCATCAGCAGTTGTTCGGTTCATTCGCCGAAGAGATCGCACTTGCATACTCTATTTAGCGATGTTAGGGAATAACTGTTTAAAGTGATACTGACTGTATAATGCAAATAGACTAGTTGAAACTGGATTCTTGGGAAAATCGGAGTGCATCCCCTGGAGAGCTGACCACCACCTTTAGATATTTTGGTTTGAACTGGCCTATGACCTGCAGTACACTGGACCTTCCTGAAGCCTGGACCAATAGAAGCAAGCCACACCATCTGCATTGTCTTACTGTATTCTCTGACTGTATATAAGCAGGGGTCTGGAACTAGTGACCAGTCTTCTTGACCACATCCTTCAGACCTGAAAGACTGTTCACTGGATCTAGAGCGCATGCTATAAGTAACGGCTGTACTTATTTTATTCTGGCTTGTTATTCTGCTACTTTTGGCTATTAAATTACTTTGTGCTTTGGAACCACACATCGGGATTCGACAATCGTTACTGGATAGCAACTAGACGTGCATAACAGTATGTTCTCCCCATGTTTGCGTGGGTGTATTCAGAGTGCTGTTATTTCCTCCCACACTCCAAAAACATACTGTGAAGGGCAGCTGCGGTGGTACGTGTGTGTGCGCGCCGGACGCATGCACTTACCGAGTACAACTGCGCATGCGCAAGTCGCGTATGCGCAGTTGCATAGTAGAATCCCCACTGGACGCACAGGAAGCTCCACGTGTGTGTGGTGAGGTGAATCACCACACACACGCGGCTGCTGGGCAGGCTAGGAGTTTTCCAAGTCTGGACTATAAAAGTCCAGACTCGGACTCCCCTCGCTCTCTCTGGCTGCCTACTGCCCCTTGACAACGAGCTCTACACTACACTACAGAAAATACACTAGGAACACTACACTAATAGGGACACACTACACTGCAGAAAAGATCTATAGGATTAAACTACACTACAAAAAAGATACATTACACTACAGAAAACCTACACTAAGCTACAAGAAAGGATTCTAATCTACAGGAATGTTCCCTACACTGCAGATAAAGAATCGGATCCAGGATACAAGGACTTGATAAGTATCATTGATTGATATATATATATATATATATCCATAGAGCTATATGTGTATTTGTAATGTGGATTTAACTATATTGATATAACTGAGTAGCTATTGTCTGATATCTGTGATAGTTAAAACAATATTATAAATACTGATTCTTATCAAGGATACATATGTAAATCTAGGATAGTGTAAGGAATAATGGTGGTGAACCTAGGGTTAATGTTATATTAATATACTATGTTATGTTAAACAACGTTATGATATATGTGTGAATTGTGAATACAAGCTTTTCTGTGTTAACAGTAAAATACTTTTATTTAAATACATACATATGTTGTGAGTATTGATTATTTATAACGATATATATACCGTGAAGTACTGCTGAGATACAGTGATTATTGGATAAATAGTTCTATAAAACTTGTGTTATTTATTGTAGTCAAAAGACTGATTAAGGCAACACTGTGTAAGGAAAAGTACATAAAAGTGTGAGTTTTATAGCTAGTATATCTAAGAACACAATAAGAGGACAGTGTGCGCATGCAAGGCACTACCACAGGTCCTTTAACATTGGCGAGCCTTAGCCTGACTGTTATAATTGTAATATACTAGGATATAGTAGTGAAAATTGTTATATTGTTAATCTAATTTGGTAGAGGGGCTGTGACGAATAGCATAGGTACACAAAGGAGGTGATACTTATGTGTTATTAGTGTACGCTTTTTCTGGAAAGAGGTTTGGACAGATAACATTGTTTTACTTGTGGCCTAGAAGAAATACAATTAATTACAGCGAATCTAGTTTAAAATTTAAAGTTTCTTGGATACTCGTTGTTTTATTCTTTCTTTAAGAAGGAACGGTTCGTCGCACTGTGAGCGTTTGTGAGAAACGTCGATTCACTTTTCAAGGTTGCAACAGTCATTTGGAAGGGTCCTGCTGAGAGGAGAAAGATGTTCCTGAACTGAAGAGGATCTTTCTGGAAGCAGCATTTTTAAGTCTCGGAGGCTTAAGGGGACCTATATTACTGCAGTGAGAAGTAATATTCAACACAGAACAAAAATGACTTCTGTATCTGGACAGGCGAGTATGAATTTTATTACCATTGAGAAGTTGTCAGCAAATAGTATGTTTAACCCAGTGATTCCTAATAATTACACATCTGCTGAAACATTATGGGCAACACTTTTAGAACAGGCTTATACACATGATACGATATGTATTAATAGGAGAACCGTGTTCAACAAAAAAACTAAATGTCTCCAAATGTTAGCTAAATTGGTACATGCTTATGAAGATGGGATTTGGACATCTGAACACGCTGAGATGATACTTAAAAACAAAAAGGGCACTGATGCAAATTCTCATTGCCAGTGCTGCATTGAAAAGGTTAAAAGTGTTTCCCTACTTTAAGCACAATTGGAAGACAAAGATATGTCAAATACATAGGGGATGGCAAATTTGTATGCTCAATTCCCAAATATTAGAGAAAGAAAAATATTACACAGATGTTGAGAAGGAATCGGCAGAACTGTATACAGAGATCAATGTATTCAGGGATAAGGTAGCATCTAATGAAGTTCTAATTGCTGAATTACAAAGTGATTTAATCAATAGAGCACAGAAGATAACCAATATGCAACAAATTATCAATGAGTTATCACCCTTCTCCACAACACATAATACATCCATGGCTAGAAAGCAGGTATGTATAACAGATAAGAAAAGCAGTGAAACAGGGAGTATAGGACATAATATACATATGCCCATACTTACTCCTGTGATAGATCAGAGAAATCCAATAGCCTCAGTGGCTGATCCTGTAGCATGCACATTAACTTATTCCCCAACACCCATGGGGAATGTCTCTAATGGTCGTGCACAATTTTTGGATGATCAAGTTTTTAGCCTAGGCAGCGGTTGGGAAACTGTACATACGGCTCCTACACCACAAACAAGTCACCGTAATGGCACAGGATTGCATGTTCCCCATTGAAATTATAGTATGGAGAATCCGTAAAGAAATTCCAAAATATGATCCCATTATAGACCCTTTTACCTCCTGCAATATTTTTGAGGGACATTGTGACAAATTTAGTGTCGCCCCAGAACATTGCATGGACTTGTTTAAATTGTGGTTACCCACTCACCTCAATCAGAGGTATGCAGCAACTGGAAAATCTGCTCCCAAAAATGGTCAATTTCACGATGAGGAAGCGAGACTTTCTTTCCTCATGAAATTGGCAACTGGCCATTGGGAAGTTACCCCAGAGATCCTATCTAACTTTAAACCAACTATTCACGATGAGCCATTGTCTTCTGTGTGGTAGGTTTGAAGCAATGTATAGAAAAGTAACCAAAGATACAGATGATCCACAAGGCATGGTACGCATGTTTGTCGAAAAGTTTCCTTACGTTGACACAGCAATTCGCTTAAGTGCAGCTAAAGAACCAACGCTGCAGACGCAGCAATGGTTACAGAAGAGTATAGACAAGATTTGATGAAAAATAGGAAGTCACTGAAGATGAGGGAATATGTTGTGGTAAATGGCAGATCACAAGATAACCGTTACACAACATATGGCAATGTGCGCAGACAGACACATATTACCCCTACAGCTCCTCCCCTGGAGAAATGGGTGAATGTGCAATGTTATGCATGCCTAAACTTTGGCCATGTAAGACGTAACTGTCCACAAGGTGTTCGCGAAGAGTATACAAGGGACTCTGAACACCTGGGCAATAATAATGGCTTTAAAAAAAAGCCTCATGTTAGAGAGTTAGATGAGCAAACACATACCCAGTCAAAATTACGGCACCTGAATTAGATGAAAAAATATGTGTTGCTTGTAAGTACACATACTGGCCAAACAGGACAGTCTCATGTACAGTCATATAACTCAGTGACTCCACAGACACAGAACTCTTTAGAACAGGTAAACAATTGTGACATACAGAAAGCACAAGTAACAGTTTGCACAGCAGATGTCCCTACTGGGAATCTGGTGCAACTAGATTGAAGCTTAGGGACCCCTAAGGATCTGGCACCAATATGCAATATCATATTGGATTCCTCAGGGAGACCCCACATAATGGCCAAAATAAAAAATTAATTACTGAAAATTCTGCTGGATACTGGGGCAGAAATTTCAATCACTAATGTAGAACATGACTTAATACCAGACAGCCCTCAGTGTGTGGTGACTGGATTTGATCACCAACAAGGGGGGGGGGGTAAAAGCCCAAATAATTGAGGGAGTCACTGTGGAAATCAACAATGATTTCACCTTAAAAATTCCTATGTGGTATTATTCAGGTTCTGATAACATTATCGGAACTGATGCAATGACACAGAATGGCTGGATCTTGGATCTAGCAAACTGTTTGCTATGGAAACTCAAAGGTCTGTGTGATAAAGAAACATCACTTAGCACCACCCATACATGAAATTGGTGGAACAGTTAGCATGGTTGTACACAAATGGCCAGAGGTCTCACATAACACAGACCTTGAACCTATTGTATACAAATTCCCAGAGCTGTGGTGGGCTCAAGGGAAGAATGATTGTGGAAAGATGATTGATGTTCAGGTGGACATACAAGGACCAGATCCTCCACCTCAACGCTAATATCGTTTCCCCCCTGAAGCTATGGAACCAGTGATAGAAGCTGTGACTGACTTAGAAGCAAGGGGGGTGGTCATAAAGGGAAACTCCAAGTGCAATAATCCCTTATGTCCTGTCAAGAAGAAGGAGACTAACACCTGGAGACTCACAATTGATCTCAGGGTTTTTAATAAATATACCCCCATGTCAGCACAGGTGGTAGCAGAAACACCAGACATATTGGCAAGAATAAACAGCAAAAATAAGGTATTCTCTACCATTGATGTAGCCAATGGTTTCTTTTCGATACCATTGACAGAAAGCTGCCGTTACAAATTTGCATTCACTGTGCAAGATACGCAATACATGTTTTGCGTATTACCCTAAGGATTTCACAGTAGCCCCACATACCTCCATCAGGCATTTGCAGTAAGTACTGAGTGTATTTTCACACCCAGAATGCCTGCTGCAATATGTGGATAATCTACTTCTCCATACAGAGACTATGGAGGAACATTTGACTCTCCTACAGTAAATTGTTAGCCCTCCTTGTACATGCAGGGCTCAAACTGAGTCCTCACAAAGCAAACCTGGCAAGGTCAGAGGTCATATTTCTGGGAGTCAAGATCGCTCATGGGACAAAAGGTATAATGGCCGCCCAAGTTGAGGCAATGGTCAAATTACCTAGACCAAATACCCTTCAAGATTTGCGAACATTTCTTTGGGTTACAAACTTCATGAAGGAGTTCATACAGGATTTTGCTACAAAAGCGAAACCTCTGTATGAATTGCTCAAAGGTGAGGAACCTTCATTGAAAGGATGGGCAGAAGCACAGGAAGAGGCATTTTCTACCCTGAAAAGAGAACTGTCTCCTGCCCCAGTTTTGGCCACTCCACACCCAGAGGGTGAGCTGGCAATTTAGGCTTACACCGACCCAGAGTCCATATCAACAGTCTTACTACAAGAAGTAGGATCTGAGCCTAGACCACTAGGCTGTTTCTCAAGACTTCTTTCTCCTGTGGAAAGAGGTTTTGATGAATGTGCAAAACAACTGGCTTCAATACATTATGCTGTCAAAGTGACAGAACATATTGTGGGCTTTAGACCCCTTACTATACAGACCCCACACTCTCCATTAACCCTTCTACTCCGGGACATGCTGCCTGTTGTCTCTCAACAGAGGTTTGGGAGATGAATAATGGATTTGAGTGGACACGATCTCCAAGTAAGTCACAAGGCTAAATATGTATTGTCTCAACTGCTGAACACAGCAGGGACGGAACATGACTGTGGACAAATGTCATATGATGAAACAATGACTTTGTTTAGACAAACAACACATCCGGATGACAGAGTCATCTTTGTTAATGGGTCTCTGTCTCACACGGATGAGAAATATGTACAGGTTATGTAGTCTTGGATAAGACTACAGGCCTTCAGAGTCTTGTTAAATTACCTGGTCACCTTTTAGCACAAAGGGCAGAATTGGAGGCAGTAAAGGAAGCCTTACTACTCCAACCTTCAGGACCACGTACTATATATAGCGACAGCTCATATGTAGTTTGGTCCCTGACATTACACTTGGATACCAGGCACAGGCGCGGATTTGTGGAAAGCCAGAATAAACCCCTGGTGCACGTTTCAGTGCTCAAAGAGTTATGGGAATGATGCATCCTGAAGAGGCTGCGATCTTTAAAGTTCCTGCTCACCAGAAAGGGAATGATTCCCTTGTCCTGGGTAATAACTCTGCAGACGAAGCAGCCAAACTGGCTTCTTTATCTGGGTTTTTCCGAGACCCAGATTACAAGGAAGTATCATCCTATAAAGTGACGATACGAAACAAGACTCTGGATGAAAGCCCAGTGTCATTTGAAGAGGAACAAGCAAAGGATCCTCTTCTTATACCCCACATTACCATGCCACAAGATCCCTGGTTAATCAAAGAGGGCATCCTGTGTCATACGAACAATGAGGGTTTAGAACCCCTGCCAGTTGTTCCTGCACATTTTCAGGTAGAGCTGACAAGACTCAACCATCAGCTCCTCAGACACCCTGGCCGATATAAGCTCACGTCCCTCCTAAAGGACAAATTATACTGGTCAGGGATGTCAAAGACAGTGGAAATTGTCACACAACAGTGTCTTGTGTGTGTCCAAGTGAACCCCAGAGCTCCAGCTCTCAAGCCGGTTCTATAGCGTGTGCCCCCTGCAGAAGGACCATTGGCTGCACTACAAATAGATTTTATAGGACCACTACCAGCTGGCAGTCGCAATTGTCAATGTTCCTTGGTAGTGGTGGATGTATTTTCAAAATGGGTTGAGGCCATTCCAACTGTAAATGACTCTGTTACTACCACAGCAAGGGTCTTATGGGAACAGATTCTGTCACGTTGGGGAGTTCCCTGGATCATTGAATCTGATCGGGGAACACACTTTAGTGGCAGGGTCATGAAAGCGCTTTGTGAACTACTGGACATAAAATAGCGATTTTATGTACCTTATCATCCCCAATCAGCAGGAATAGTAGAACGAATGAATCGAACAATCAAATCTCATTTGCCCAAGACACTGTTAGAGAAGGGCTCCTCTTGGGTGACAGCTCTGCCTGCAATACTGATGGGTATTCGGGCAACTGAGGCAACTACAACAGGGATCACCCCATTTGAGCTCATGACTGGTCGCAAAATGCCACTTTGCTTCCCCAATGAACCACAGTTGTCAAACCCCATCAAAGAGGCGATTGCCACAGATGTGTTCTTACAACAGGTGCAAAATAACCTGAAAGAACTGCTGCCATACGCAGCTATCTGGCTGAACAAACCCTATCTACAGGGGGAGACTCCCATGCCTCCAGTAGATAGTCTGGTAATGATCAAGACATTCTGAAAGGCAATTCCCTGGGATGCAAACTAGGAGGGACCATATCAGGTCCTTGAAATCCTGAGTGATACAATGCTAAAAGTACAAAGGCCAACGACTACAAAGAAAGACTCTCAGAGAAAACGTAAAGTTCTCTGAGTCCATGTTGATCAAGTGAAAACCATGCAAGCCTCCTTAACTCAATATAGTGCTTCTGTGCTCATTGAGATGGGTAGATTGAGGAAACAAACCACTTCCAAACAAATAAAAAAAAGAAAAAAAAAAGGGGTTTTAACTGATCATTGAGAACCAAAATGTAAAGAAAGGAAAATCCTAGAGCCCTACCCTGATTACATATTGTACTGTATATGCAACTAACAGCGCTCCAAGAGGGACACTCCTCCGAGCATATTGTACTCTTTCTCCCACTGTAGGTGTTGATGTAGCGGAGGAGATGGGAAGAACACCAGTGACCCCAGAAAAGGTTTTGGTTCAGAACTCAAGAATTGGCTGCTTGACTTCTGGAAGGAAGAAGACATACTGCAGAAACTTTCTGGGAATCAAGCTACAATCATGATGTCAAAGTATCATCTTCTCATTCATCCCATAATAGTTCTCATTCTATTGGTATTAGTAACACATGAAGAGTAAAGGGCAACAAATGATGAACTATTAAGGAAAGGGGGGGTATGGACTTTGCGGCCATTATGGACTTTGCGGGCATGGGATCTGCTTTACATGAATGTCTTTGTTTTTTTTATTCCTTTGTGCCTTTTCTCTTTTTTTCTTCTCCTTTCTTCTCTCCTGCACTTCACACCCTCAGGGAAAGGGTGTTTTGTTTTCCACTATGGTTCCCCCCTCTAGGAGGTTTTTTTCTCTGTTGTGCGCCAATAACATAAGCGGTTTTTATTATCTCCTCCATAGTTAGTAGGGAGAGGAAGAGAGAGTTGAAAATTTTCGGGGTCTCTCTCTCCCTCTCTCTTTATGTTTTTTTTTAGTTCACCACCAAATCTAGGGACAGGTAATTTTTACTTGTAGTTTCGGGCTTCAGACAACAGGGGGACTGTGAAGGGGAGCCGTGGCGGTCACGTGCGCGTGTGCACGTACCGAGTACAACTGCGCATGCACAGGTTGCGCATGCACAGTTGCATAGTAGAATCCTCAATGTGTGTGTCGACTCAAGTCGGCACATACATGGTGGGGAGAATCGCCAGGGGTGATGACATCATCGCCCCTGGATGCACAGGAGGCTCCACGTGTGTGTGGTGAATCACCACACACACGCGGCTGCTGGGCAGGCTGGGAGTTTTCCTAGTCTGGACTATAAAAGTCCAGACTCGGACTCCCCTCGCTCTCTCTGGCTGCCTGCTGCTCCTTGACAACGAGCTCTACACTACACTACAGAAAATACACTAGGAACACTACACTAATAGGGATACACTACACTATAGAAAATACACTAGGAACACTACACTAATAGGGACACACTACACTACAGAAAAGATCTATAGGATTACACTACACTACAGAAAAGATACATTACACTACAAAAATATATATACATTATACTACAGAAAACCTACAATAAGCTACAAAAAAGGATTCTATGCTACAGGAACTCTCCCTACACTGCAGTTATAACTGTTCTATTGCAATATCTCTGCACCTATATCCCCGTGTTAATTGCCTTAAGCGTCACTAATATCCTTCTATATGGAGCAGACTTCTGTGGCTCATACACTTCAAAGCAATCTCTGACACTTTCTCTTCGTACTCAATATATATATATATATATATATATATATATGCACAAAAGGGGACACTGCTCCTGCCTGAATGCTCCAGGGGTTGGGTGCTCCGCTCTGGCCATCCCTCTCAGTGTTCGGCTTGTCTTGGGGCTCCATCTGCACATGTTGGGACCTGACTTGTAGGGTTAAATGTGATCTAGCCGAGTTTGCCATCAATTCGTGGCTTCTCTGTGGCTCACTGCTGCCACCCAGTGGTGGAGATAAGTATCTCTGCACAATCTCCCTAATACCTGACTGTCTGTTAAGTTTGAAAGTGAAGCAGCTGTTCCTCATAAACTCCACTGTGGTCCTCAACAAACAGGAGCCCTGCCACCTATCAATACCACTGTCAAGTGGTGCACTGGTGCAGATTGGTACCCGCAACCACTGGTGCTATCGCAACGCCTATCTATCAGTTCTCAAACATATAGTGGGTTCACCTTCTGGACTGAGCGGTCACCCCATCTCTGGCGGCCCATCCCATTCTAACACACAGGAAATAGTATTCTTCTGACATCTTTGCTCATGTCCACAGTAGAATTCTGGATTTTTTTGTCTGGGTGCTGATCTGTTCTAATGTGAGCTGTGATATGGATTAAGCTGTGACACTCCACATGGCCCTTGGACTAGGGCTATCTCCTGAAATGTCATATAGCTGCATCTTCTTTCTTCTTCTAACCTAAAGACAGAACCTTTTAGAGCTGTACATCCAGCTAGTTCTATTTGTGTCCTCTTTCCTGTGCATATCATGTCTAAATGTGGATATCATGCCTAAAGGGGGCAGGAAGACAGGTGGCTCAGGCCTCGCTCAGAGCCTTAAGAAATTTGCCTATATGTAAACAAAGACCCCGAGTGCTTCCTCTCCACACTGCGAAGCTTAGTCCGATTCCGATTATGCGGACTCTTCGCAACTGACTTGCAAAGATTTATAGTCCCTGTTCCGTGAGGTCAAGGAGACGAGGAAATCGGTGCAGGCAGTCCAAACAGAAGTGCACAAAAGCGATTGGGTCTTTCTAGGGTGAATTGCGTGACCTTGGGGACAGGACAAACCACCTTGAAACTAAAATGGACGGAGTTGTCTCCCCTCACCGGGACACGGTGGCTGACCTCCAGCGCCTGCAACAAGATATGCTCCATCTGCAGGAACAAGAAGAAGATCAAGAGAATAGGGTCCGGTGTAATAATTTGCTACCCCGGAGGATCAGCTCCTTTTGCACAAAGCACACAGAGCCCATCGCACTCGCCCTCAGGAATCCTCCCAACCTCGTGATGTCATCCTTCATTGTCTGTATTACGCCACTAAGGAGGCAATTCTGCAGGAATCTCATAAGACTGATTCAATTACATTCGACAATGCTTCCCTGACAATTTTCCAGGACATTGCCCTGCTTACTCTCCTCAAGAGATGGGAATTGAAATTAGTGACATCTACCCTCAAGGACAACAGCATCCGATATTGCTGGGGCTTTCCAATTCACCTTCTCTTCTGCCATCATAACATACAAAAAAAGGAGTTGGGCCGCCTCCACCACGCTCCGGGCTGAGTGGAGTTACTCAGCCCGGACCGTGGTGGAGGCAGCCCGACTCCTCGAGACTTTGGAAGTCCCAGTCCCTCCTATTCATCCCCCGACACAAGGACCGAGATCCAGCTCCTTGGGATCCATCGCTCCCCCTTGGAGGCTCTCAACTACCGAGTGGACGACTGTGACAAGAACCGCTAAACCATCTGCTACTGTTCCACCCCCTTGTGTTTGTTGTGTTCTCTTCACCAGAAGCTGCCTTGCTTCATCTCCCTCCTCTTTGCATGACGGACTACTGGTTTTTGGCCCTCCTCATGCAGACTAGAAGAAGTGAGCGCTAGGCCTAAGATGTTATTTTGTTTTGTTCTTTACTAATGTTCTGTGTTTACAATGTGTTGTTTTCTTTTTTTTCTGTTTCAGATTGCTACATGCTACTGCCCTGTTTCTTCTCTTTATCTGACTGGATCTCTAGGTTACGGCAGAAGCTGTTCCCCACACCTCACAACATCCCCTCTCCTTCTGACTCCCATCCCAGCTTTTTGCCCTCTCCTGGAGGCGGTGTAGACGTCCACCTCCTGCAGTTGGTACAACTAGACCCTTTTTTGGTGTTCCTGGTCACGTCCCTGTAATGGGTATACTACCCTTGCCCGGTCTTTCCCTGCCAAAGGCACTGTCCCTCACTTTCCAGGCCCGCCTCACGGACCAGATATAACCCCACATCCTGGTCCACCCCCCTATTCGCCTTTTCCTTCTCCTTTCCGTTCCATCTTTTCTTACTTCAGACACTTTCTGATTCTATTTATCTTCCTTGTCACAGTATTGACATTGTTTTGTTTTTTTTGTTTTCTTCCAGCATGTCTGACCCTCGCTGGGGGACCTGGGGCGGCCCATATTCCACCTCCTGATGGCTCTTTGGATCTTTTCCTTGAACGTTAAAGGTTTGAACAGCCCACAAGAACGTACAACACTATCTTACACACAAACAACAGAGGGCTGACATAGTCTTTCTTCAGGAGACACACTTCACCCATCACTCACATCCGGATTTGAAGTTTAGACTGTATCCCTCTACTTTCCATGCTTGAGACCCTAGACAAAAGAAACAGGTTGTTGCTACCCTCTTTGCATTCGAACTGTTGACATCACACTCTGACCCTGATGGTCGCATTCAAATTCTAGTGCGAAAACTCAACAATACCTTATGTACTTTAGTTAATTAGTATGTCCCGAATCAAAGTCAACACTCTTTTTTTCGTTGTCTTAAATGTCTTGCTCTCTCAGGTACGCCAAGGAGAAGTGATTATGGCAGGGGACTTTAATGTTGTAGTAGCTGACATTATTGATAGATCATCCACTGTGGCTCCCCCAGCCAGCAGTTCGGAGTCCTGTAAATCTAAGGTCTTGGCGTCCCTCCTCTCTCACCATCTCCTCTTTGACTTTTAGAGACTTAGAGAACCCTCCTCCTGAGACTATACGTTTTACTCCCTGGTCCACGTCACCTATTCACCTATAGACATGATCTTTCTCATCCACAATCTATCCCTGAAGCTCCAGGCAGCTCATACGAATCCAATGGTCTGGTCTGACCATTCCCCCATTTCTGCTGACCTCTATGATATAGTCTCCCACCCTCGCACTGCCACATGGCACCACAATGACACTATACTTCACAACCTGCAACTTACTCTAGAGCTGGGGACCCTTCTAGAAGAATATTTTCTTCTCAATGACCTTCCAGATATGCCCCTCATGACCCTCTAGGAAGCCCATAAGGTGGTGGGACGGGTCACCTTATTAGCATGGCCTTACGCTGCAGGAAGCTGTCTATCTCTAAACATTGGCTATTCAACTTTAGACTCTCAAAGCCAAGCTCCTCAAGGTACAGTCTGACTTGAATCACCTTTTCTCAGAATCCACTTCTGCAACGGCTGAGGCAAACGTTTTACGAGAAGGGAGGCAAAACAGATAGGATCTTAGCCGCCCGTTTGAGGGCTCAGAGATCTCAAACTAACGTTATGGCTTTGAAGTTTGCCTCTGGCTCACCCATCTATAGCCCGGACCAGATTGGTCGCGAGTTTCAGAAATTGCACTCTACATTTTTAGAAGCACGCATCTTAGTCATACATGAGGGAAAAGACCCTAGTGATTGTGCGAGCTACCGTCCCATCTCCCTCCTTAATGTAGATGTTAACATACACGCAAAGATCCTGGCCACCCGTTTGAACAACGTCCTTACGGACCTGATCCATTAGGGCCAGGTGGGATTTATCCTAGGCCATCAGGCTAGGGATAATACCCAGCGCATGATAGACTTAGCCCAAATAATCAACCAGAGACATCTCCTGGCCATCTTGCTTTCCTTGGACGTAGAGAAGGCATTCGACCGGATTTCATGGGAATATATGTTTCATGTCTTGAAGGCGTATGGCTTCTCGGATGAATTCCTGACAGGAGTATCTGCCATTTACGATTCTCCCACAGCTAGGGTTTTATTTAACGACTTTTTATCGGACGCCTTCTCCCTCTCTAACTGGACACAACAGGACTGCCCACTGACGCCCCTAGTCTTCGCGCTAGTTATAGAGACCTTGGCGGCAATGATCCAGCAGACAGCTATGATAACGGGTGTGGAGCTGGTTTCCCCGAAAATTAAGGTCTCCCTCTTTGCTGACATACTTCTCTCCCTCACGAATCCTCAGGAGTCTCTGCCTGCTCTCTATAGACTCATGGATGAGTATGGCCTCCTGTCTGGTATTATAATTAACTTTACTAAATCGGAGGCCATGCTACTCCTTGCCCCCCGTTCCATCAGGACCAGCCTACAGGCTAGCTTTGATTTATGCTGGCAGACAAACAAGATAAAATATCTAGGAATCTACATGACCTATGATATAATCTATCTGGAAAATTTCCCCCCTCTCCTGATTAAAATCAACAAGACCTAGGGACTTGGAGCTATAACATATTGTGGCTGGGGAGGATCATCGCTGTTAAGATGAACCCGATCCCTAAACTTCTATACTTTTTTCGGACTCTCCCATTGAAAGTACCTGATGCTGTGTTTCAGGGATTGCATTCCTCCTTCCTTAAATTTGTATAGCATGACAAGCCACATAGAATCTCAGTAGCAGTGCTCAAGAAACCCAGGGCTCGGGGAGGTAGGGGGTTTCCAGATATAATACTCTATTACTTGGGATCCCATTTATCACAGGTCGCAGTGACCTATGTCCCACACCAGACTATATCTTGGGTAGACTTGGAAACCCACTTCACTGGGGTCCTTCCTTGGCATCTCTTTGTGGCCACCCTAACGTAGACAGACCACCAGAGGCTTCCTCTCTCCAATCTCTAAAATTTTGTCTGTCCCAATGGGACTCCTGTTGGGTCATGAACAAATTGTCCTCCCTCATTTCCCCCTTGACTCCCTTCTCGGGGCAATCCACGCTTCCCTCCCGGTAACTCTTCACAGCAATATAAGCATTGGCTAAGAGTGGGAATACGGGTGGTGTCAGACCTGGTTGTCAGGGAAATTTGGGCCTTTATGTCGGATCTTTGCGGCAATTTTGAACCTTTTTGCCTATTTCCAGGTTTGGTACTTCGCTATGTCCTTGCCCCCCTTCAAGCTCTCTAGACACTCACTTTTTTGAGCACATGTATTTACATACCCCATTAACTAAAGGGTTGGTTTCTGGGATTTATAATTGGCTTATAGAGGCCAAAGTCGACGAGCCAGGCAGGCATGAGTCGGAATGGGAGGAGGACCTGGGCCCTTCCCAGCTGAATCTTGTTGGGAGGAGGTCAGAGAGGGAACTCAGAGTTGTTGGCGGGGTTGTGGTCAGAGGAGTACGATGCTACATATATGGTGGACCTGCCCTTGTATAGTTACTTTTTGGAGCATGGTCCTTGTACTTATAAACTCCATGTCAGAACAACAGGTTAATATGGACCCTTGATCATTTCTTCTTTCTCGCCCCATACCTGATAAGAGAGCACATTCCAACAAGCTTATTTCTCACATACTGGCAGCTGCCAAATCTTTAATAGCCAAGCATTGGAAAGACCCTAATCCTCCCTCTATGCAGGAACTACAGAATTACGTTTGGCATATCGCAAACATGGAGAGTATTACATATCTCCATGACAAACCCCATCATTTTGACAAGGTGTGGGCTCCGTGGCTCTCGCAAGCAAGCGGTAGTTTCCTATCCATTTCGGCTCCCCCTTCTGCAATTGGAACATAGTGTTTAGGCCGCCTCTAGATCCCCCAGGCTGGGTGCGGTGCATGGTGAGGAAGAATCTTGTCCTTGCTGATGTTTGATTTTTATAACTAAATGGGACATTTTGTCCCCAGACGTGTTGCACATATTGTTCTTAGCAATATTCCAGATGCTGTTAGTGCCTTTCCAACTCCCCCCCTCTCCCTTCATCTCCAATTCTTTACCCCTAACCCGCTTCCCATTGATATAATACATAAAACTTAGGGGAAACACTTTGTACATTCATATTTCTTTTTGAGCATTATGCTGTTTGCATTTTTCCTGTTGTTTCCTCTTTAAATAAAGAATTAAAAAACAAAACAAAAAAAAACAGATGTTCCTTTTGTTAGTGATTGATTGCTTTTTGTTTGTGCCGGGGCGAACCTTCTGTGGACTCCCACTTCTACGAGGCACCCGCTCCCTTTCTGGTCTCATCCCCAGACTGCGGAAGGCTCGTCCCATCATGACGCTACAAGATTTATTAATGTTTTTATTCAAGGTGTTTACCCCCTTGAACTCTACCCCTCTCTTCTGATCCCTCTTTTACATTAACCCTGGCCCGGCTTGCTGCCGACCGCTTCCCCCACTATACATATTAACACACAGGATGTGTCCCTCAGCTTCCAAAGGACTTGAGATTGACTTGCCCATCTCCTGATTTCCTCCCTCCACCCACTCCTTTCCCTTACTAACATCCCCCCTGGCTTCCCTCCTCACTTTTGTATATGGAAAACAAGTTCTCTCCCTACATAGCTTTTGCACCCATGTTTTATTTTAACCATGACCCTTAAACTCCTTTCCCTGAATGTTAATGGGCTACATGTCCCTCAGAAGTGCACACTATATCTGCAATATTTTAAAAGACTAAAAGCGCAAATAATCTTGGAGACTCATTTCACCCGTTCACACCCAGTGCTCATGAACCCGTCCTACACACAAGCCTATTAGGCCAATGGCAGACCCAAAAATCAATGGGACTGTCATTTTGATTCACCACTCCGTCCCCTTTACCCCGTATTCCACGATCCTAGATGAACAGGGGAGATATCATTATTACAGGTACGCTCTTGCAAACGTCTGTCACATTTCCCACATTTTATGCAATGTGGGTCAGGGTGACTTTTTGAAAAGTTTTTACTAAACTTCATCAGATAGCTACAGACCAGATCATAATCAGAGGCGACTTTAACACCACTTTGGAGGAGAATTTAGACGCCTCTCCAACTCCTCCCTCCTCCCAGAGGTCCTCCAGAGAGTCACAGACTTGGCTCTGTCCTTTTATGAGAAAAGGGACAAAGCTGACTCTTTTAGCACGTCGCCTTAGGTCTATAAGAACATGCAATAGAATAATGTACATACAGGATTCGTCCACCCGAAAAGCTTAAAATTGCCAAAGAATTGCTAACCGCTTCCGTGACTTTTATGCTCAACTTTATGACCTCCAAAGTAGAATCGAATACTATTTTTTACAATGCCATCTCTCAACCCTCTATGAATCTCAATTAGACTTCCTTAACACAGAGAGTTCTCCGCGGAAGAACTCAAACAGACGTGAAGACCCTTAGAAACGATTCAGCTCATGGCCCAGATGGTTTTACAACCCATTATTATAAGAAATTACTACCAGCCCTTTCCCCTATGCTTATTGATCTGTTTAACTCAATTCTTCAAGGCAAAAAATTTGATGGCTCTACCACTAGAGCAAATATAGTGGCGATTCCTAAAGAGAGTAGAGATTCCACCTTATGTATGAGCTACAGGCTAATTTCCCTCTTAAGTGTAGACCTCAAATTGCTTGCCAAACTTCTGGCCAACAGACTCACTCGTTGTTTACCGTCGTTGGTCCATCCAGATCAGGTTGGCTTTATACCCAACCGCCAAGCTGCAAGGAGGGCCATCGATAAAATACACTAGGCTAACTCTCGTAAGATCCCTGCTCTGGTAGTGGCCCTAGATGCTGAGAAAGCTTATGACAGAATCTTGTGGGCCTTCATGCAACAGGTCCTTCGTTCCACAGGTATATATATATATATGGCTCCTTTCTTAAAAGGTATCGCTTCTCTCTATTTTAAACCATCTGCCTCAGTTCTTGCCATCGGATGTATTTCTCCCTCCTTCCCGAACTGCAACAGTACACGTCAGGGCTGTCCCTTACCCTGCTCCTTTTTGCCTTGATAATGGAGCCCCTGGCAGCCAAGATTTGTAATAACCCAAATATCACAGGTGTTCCCACTGACTCCTTAACATCTAAACTCGAACTTTATGCAGATGATGTTCTTCTCACTTTGACGAGCCTTCACATATCCCTAACCGACCTCATGGCCGAACTCCGGGAATATGGTCTTCTATCTAATTAATTCAGATAAAACTGAAGCCTTATTCCTCAAGTGTCCACCTGCTGTTCAGCAAGCCTCCAAACTGACTTTAAACTTTAAGTGACAACCTCAAAAAATTACTTGTGAGATCTAATTGACCAAACAATTGGACACCCTATTTACAACCAATTTTCCTTCCTTATTTGTATCCTTAAAGCGAGACCTGACTTCCTGGAACTCCCTCTTTATATCTAGGATGTACAAAGTTGCTGCAGCAAAGATGAATTTGCTTCCCAGACTATCTATTTCAAATCCTCCCTGTGCGTGTTCCCTCCTCCTATTTCAGACATGCAGTCTAGTATCTCTCGCTTTATTTGTTCGGGCAGATGTCCTAGAGTCCATCAAAAAGTTCTATTTTGACATTCCCTTAATACTGGTCTTGGCCTTCCTTGCCTCCATAAGTAGTACCTAGCTGCCCATCTTACTCAAATAGTTCTGGCCCACACTAACTCAGAATGTGGGTAGATGTGGAGGCGGATATCCTACAAGTCTTCCTCCTACGCTCTCTAATGACCTGACTCTGAACAATGGTTGAGAGAAGGTGTTGAGGGCAGATCTCCACTTTTCTCTTTCTATATGGAAATACTGTACTTGTACCTTTAATTTAATAAGCAACCCTAAGTGGATGACCCCTTATAGCATAACCCCTCCTTTCCTCCGGGTATCAATCCTAAGGCTTTTTTTTGGTTGGACAAGACATAACTTTAAATTCCTGCTGAATATTGTTCCAATGGGCTTCTTCCCAAGAGTTTTCTGAGCTTCGCGATAACCTTCATCTACCGACCGCCTCTTTTTATCAATACCTCCAAATAGGACACCTCCATAACACCCTTATTGACCTGAGACTCCCCTGTACTCCCTTCACCCTAGAGACTTTCTGTCTACATCAGTCCTCCTCCAAAGGACTTATTTCTACCTTCTATTCGCGTCTAATGAACCACAATCTCAAAAGATAAAGTACCTCACGAGCTCCGCTGGGAGGACATGAATGAGATGCTTGACATTGAGGATTGGATGGCCATTCAAGAAGCCACTGCTAAATCCTCCATCTGTACTCTAATTAATGTGAATTCCTAAAAACTTCTCTTTTGAAGGTATCTGGTCCCTTCTAGACTCAAAACAATATATCCCGATCATATGTTGGATCTGTGCTGGCAGAACTGTGGCCAACGAGGAACCTCATCCCACGCTTGGTAGTTTTCCAAATATTGAGCCCTATTGGCGAGAGATGTCTGACCTTATTTTTAGGATCATGCCCCTCTTCTTCACCTTTCATCTGTCCTTTTTTCACCTCCCTCGCCGGCCTCCTGGAATCCATAACTTGATCTGGAAACTCAAATCACACATTGTTACTGCAGCTAGATGCTCAGAACTGGAAGTACTCAGAACCCCCCTCTATTACATCCCTAATCAAAAATATCTGGCAAATCCATAAACTTGAACATATTACCAGCCAATTTCATGAACGTCCCAAACAATTTATCTACTTGGCACTAATGGGGGTAAATGTATCAAGCTGAGAATTTTCTGGTGGATTTGAAAAACCAATCAGATTCGAGTTATAATTTATTTAGTACATTTTACAAAATGACAGCTAGAATCTGATTGGTTGCTATAGGCAACATCTTCACTTTTCAAACCCGCCGGAAAACACTCTGCTTGATACACTTAGCCTCTGGACTGAATATTTTGATTCAGAAACTCTGCTTATGTAATTTCTACCTGACTAGGCTTGAGAACTCGACTCCTCTCTCTGATCACATCTCCCTTTCTATTTCCCACCCTCCTATACTAACACCCCTATGTCTTTCATCCTTCCTCTTCCCTATATCTCCATGTTGTTTCTTCTTAATGCCTAATAACACTGCAGCACTTACTGGCGCCTAAAGAAACACTACAATTGCCACCAGTGTTTTATGGTATTGTCTGTTTAGAATAAATATTAAATATTGACTTTCACCTTTATAATTCTGATATCCTCTGTATTAATTGGAAGACACTGTTATGCTATCTTATTCATGTATCTGTTCCCCTTATCTTTGGTCCACTCCCCTTTATTTTTTCCTTTCTGTACCCCACAAGCTTTCCTCAAGTGTACTAAAATCTCAATAAAAAAAAAAAGTGACAGGGGTACTCATTTTACTGGTGATTTGTTTCAGATCATGTGTCAAACTTATGGACATTTGATAATACTTTACATACTCCTATAGGACACAAGCCAGTGGGAAAATAGAGAGGGAAAAATGGTACTATCAAGAATGAAATGAATAGAGAGATATTTGAAACTAGATTGGAGTGGCCGGAAGATTTTGCCACTAATCGTCCCCACTATCAGAACCACTCCTAAACCGCCTCTTATCCTATCGCCTTTTGAAATACTTTTAACAAACAACATACTTGATGGTAGATTCCCGAGCGGAGTTAAAACGTAATGAAGAGACTGTTCAAAATCTTATAAAGAGAAGCAAACAGAAAGACAGAGACAAAGGACGTTGGAAACACTGGCGCCGGATATGTTGCACTAACTGTCATGATGTTGTACTGGGAGAATATGTTATGGACTGTAATTTCCTACGCTCAAGTTGTTTAAGAGACAGGTGAGAAAGCACGTTCCAAGTGTTGATGACCAGCACCAAATCTCTGAAAGCAGCTGAGACGCTTGGATCCGTTCCATCTACTGCACAGAAGTCAACAACCCGGAGAAGGTTCAAAATAGCCAAGGATGGCACTTGCGAATCTGTTCTGGGAGACCTAAGATCGCAGTTATTAACACCTGAGCCAAGGACTTTGCATAGACTTACATCACTGAGCAGCTGTTTTTCCCTTTTCAGTGTTTCTCTCATCCTTTTTTTTTTTTCTCCCATCAAGACATTCTATTTTTGCAATGGTGATCAGGTGATAGACTGGTTCAGGTAGTGATACGGAGGATGAAGGAGAACTTAACACAATCGGTTCAGCCAATTACACTATTCAATATGGGTGTAAAGAAAAGGTCTGCTAACCTTGGAGCTCGGAGACCTTGTGAAGGGCTATTGTCTGAAGAATATTGTGTCTGTAAGTACCATGACCCCATAGTTGAAGAGCGATGCATCCAGCGATGCCAGTCCAGTAATAAATTTGGACTTGGGCAACCATCCATGAGAATCATTTTTATTCTTTGGCAGGTAAGCTCTTAGAACGAAAACAAAAGGAGAGTTGCGCAAAAATCGCCTGGTATGACATTTATTAAATCAGATCACATGAGATTAACCTATGTACAAACTTAATAGATCAATAGGTGTTTGTCTCACGATAGTAATAGCATATAAAATTAGCAGAAATATACACAATGCTTATGAGGAGTAAGACATAAGCCATTAGGCATCACATAGCTCCCAATGAGAGAAACATTTGATCCAAATGCAGAGACGGACTGAGTGTCCTCTTCGGTGCGCACCAATCCGGATAGACTTACAAATCACGTGATACAAACTAACTGTTCCCTTTGCTGGGCTCACAAAGGGAACAGTTAGTTTGTATCACAAACGGAACCTATAGTCACGTCATTTGTAAGTCTATCCGCATTGGTGCGCACCGAAGAGGTCACTCAGTCCGTCTCTGGATCGATTAAATAAACACCAGTTTCATGCAGCACTGCTCCTTGATGTGAGGATATTACCTGCTGGTGGTAAGAACACGTTATCTGTGGAGGTACGTGATGTCTGCCGAAGTTTAGCAGTCCAGGCGGTAAGAAGCTTTCATCTATTATGTACCCATTTCATACCTAACCCCAGCTATTTATGGTGACAATTTGTTTGCAGATTTATGACCTTATAACCGCATTTGTGACATCGAAGCTACTTTATTCCTCTTCACCAAAAGAGGCAATTTCTGATCCTATAGGTCATGTATTGGAAGTGACATTCTTTTAATTTCTCTACGGCTATAAAGGATTCTCAAAGAGTTACTCCTATCCTTAACCTCAATTGCTTCGGCTATTGGATGTCCTTATTCGAACCGGACACTACCTATTGAGGTCTAAGTGCATTTGGATCAAATGTTTCTCTCATTGGGAGCTATGTGATGCCTAATGTCTTACTCCTCATAAGCATTGTGTATATTTCTGCTAATTTTATATGCTATTACTATTGTGAGACAAACACCTATTGATCTATTAAGGTTGTACATAGGTTAATCTCATGTGATCTGATTTAATAAATGTCATACCAGGCGATTTTTGCGCAACTCTCCTTTTGTTTTTGTTATATTTGTATGGAGGTTTGACACTACCTCCTTTCTGAGTTGCTGCACTTATTGCCTAGATTTTAATAATCCTTATACGTTTATTTGGGACTTATTAGCGCCAGAGATTCAGTTTTCTTCGACCTTTGTAGGTAAGCTCTTAGACCAAACTAAATACTAGGTGTGCCATCACGTGCCTCAGACAAAATTATGTAGGACTATGTCACGAACACCGAACCTGTCCCAAATACAGCAATCTGAACAGCTGCCCGTGACTGGCATCACCTTAGTCACTTAGCAATGAATGCACCTTTTCTGCCACCCCAAAGGATTTATTATGGTGTCCTTACATTCACCAGAACCACTTATTAAATGTTTCATACTTAAAAATCATATACACATGTAGCATGAGCCTCCATGGGCTTCGTAAATTCATAAAGAAGCACGGAGAATACACTAGATTAAATTTATTTAATCTGAAAAATGGTTCCAAGGCTTAGTTACAAAAATTAAACAACAATACATACAATATGTTTGCAAAAATAAGTTTCAAAAACTAAAATAGAAAATAAAATCAGAGTCACTACTTACTAGATGAGACCTGGGGCTAGATTTACTAAGCTGCAGGTTTGAAAAACTGGGGATGTTGCCTAGAGCAACCAATCAGATTCTAGCTTTCATTTATTTAGTACCTTCTACAAAATGACAGCTAGAATCTGATTAGTTGCTATAGGCAACATCCCCACTTTTTCAAACCCGCAGCTTAGTAAATATAGCCCCTGGTGTGTGAGGGAACACAATTGAAAAATACAGGACATTTCAGTCTTGGTAGACCTCCTGCACACATTATTGTCAAAGTCAGAAGATTTTAAACCTTTTTCCACATATCTTTCACCCCCTAACTTTGGAGTTTAGCTGTCAATAAGCACAAACCGATCTCCAAATGACACAGAGCTTTCGAAGTGAGCTAGGGATGTCCCGAGATCGTGAATGTCCACAGGACCTTGAATTCTCACCTCTGCTCGAGTAGCTATATGGTTTACAACATTCCAAGATCATCTCTCCCTGGTCTGGCTATTTTTAACAGATTAGTGACACTTGCATAAGTTCAAACTCATGTCATCTAGCAAAGCACACATTGAGATCACATTACAATAGTGGTTCCCAAACTGTGTGCCATGGTTCCCTAGAGTGCCGCGGCAATCTCATAGGGTTGCCACGGCCGGTAATAAGGAAGGCGGGGGATTACTTGCTAATTATTGTGGCTCGGAGGTGCCTTGAAAAAATTATGCATTACAAGCCTTACATACACTATACATTGACAAACATGAATTCAACAGAAAATAACAGTCATTAGATCTACTACATAGTCGTCACAGACTAGTTCTCTATGCACTAAATATTTCTGAGGTACTCGAATTATGGTGTGGGAGGCCAATAGAAGGGAGATATAATATTACTAGGTCCCCTAGTTTGAGAATTCGACAATACTATGTAGACCGGTCTCTGCAGAGTCTGAATTTTCCACACAAAAAAACTTGAGTGCTGGGAAGATTAACTGAATGATCAGACAATATTTGAGTGCATTTAACTTGAAAGACTGAAGGATATCAAAAGTTAGGTCATGTAACAGACATAAGATGGTGTTGTGAAAGTTCCTCTAGGTTATTGTTTAAATGATATAGAAGCTGAGACTTGCCTTGGACAGATGGAAATACTAGGCATAAGGAAATTTAATACAAAATTGTGTATTGTAACATATTATATTGTGCCTTATATCCTTTCAATGTATTATATATGTGGGTGTAGGTCATATGAATGGTTAACTCCGAGCTTCAGAGGTATATGTTTTCTAAAGTAATTTCTGGAATTATGACTCTCTCATGATAACGCAACGGATATCCACAGATAGTGTAATGATACTAAGAGGGACAAATATCACAGAAAATGAAGTGTACTACTGAGATCCTGCAATGACATCTTGAATGGGTAAGTGTTAGGTATACTCACAAATATGGCCTGTCAAAGTTAAATAATTAGACGAAGTTGGTAATCGATATTTTCTGTACACTACAAACAGCTGCGACATACAACATACATTTTATTAAAATATTTCAATGTGTTTAATGTATTTTCCAAACTTTCATATAAAATATAATATGGTGAAAAAGCTAAAAAATGTTTCAGACGTCTGAAATACATTGAGTATGGTATTATTCTGCTCGCAATTTTATGGAAAAAATTCTGGAGTTATATGTGTAGCATTCGCACCTTGAGAACGCAAGTTATAAACAATATCACTATTTCATACATCAAATAGCTAGTATACAGGGGTCATAAAAACAAACAGTTATACAGGTCTAGAGGCAGGAGCCTGAAGAAAGGACAGTTGGCAGTGCCAAGAACAATGACCAGAGGAACTCACCAATGCCAAGTAGAGTACCTGAAAGTTCAACCGATGAACGAAGACCTTACAACTGTAACTGTACCTCTGATGTAACTACGTTTACAACTGTACAGTGTATAAATTGTTGAGCTCTGTGTTTTGGACCCCAGAGCGTTCTCATAGAGGCTTGTGTCAGTGCTGTCAGGCGCATGCTTATGCATACCAAACTTTGAATTTACACATACACACATTTTGTTTTTTGAAAAACATGTTGGATTGAGAGTCATAAGTAACTGAAGTTGATGAGATTGTGGATACTTTAGAAAAGCATTTACAGTGAATAAGTGTAGGACTGATAAGTTCAATACACAGATAAGAGATTCAGAACTCTGACAACAATGTAACTTTGACAGGTCCAAGAATATGTAAGAGCAGGCTAAGACATTACATATACAACCCCCATTAGTTTGCCCATAACCTGCAAAGATTGAAACTATGTCCAATGTGTAGTCCCCTCTGCTAGGCACAATTAAGCAGAGAGACATTTTCTTTGTGATTTGCATCCTTTTAATTAATCCAAGAGCTAAAGGAGGAAAAAATAAAATAAAAGGTACACCATAAGTTACAAGAACAGATACAGGGACAAAATATTGCACACACCAAGAATATGCCTTCACCTGAAATTATTACTAATCCATTCATACAAACAGCAAGCAGAAGCTGACATATTGGGTCTACAAATAAAACAAACACGTATATTCTAAGCAGATTTATTTCCACTGCTATTAAATACGACAACACACGGACTGGCTCGTTCAGTTGGTTAGAGTGCAATGCTAAAAATGTCAATTCCACTAGCATGATCTACATACAGGCCACACTTCTCTGTGTACATTCATTTAGCAAGGCATTTGGTACGGTATTGCGCAACAAATTAAGAAACTAAAAAGATTTGGATTTAACTAGACAATGGCATTGTTAAAAGGACAGAAATTATTGCAATCAACTTACTGGAGAAATCAAGGAATCAATCTTGAGTCATGTTTTGTTTAGTGCATTCATTTGGGAAATTTGTAGACCACAAGGGAATGCATGTCTTTTTACAGATAGGACCTATAACAGTTGATATCCCAGAAGGATCAAATCCAATGAGTAGCAATTTAGAGAACAGAGGAATTGACTAAAGTTTGAAAACTTTATTTTTATGTCCCAAATATATTTTAAAATAAATGCCATTAAATTTGAGAAGCAGAATACAGAATAAATGGCGATTTAATGTCAATAATACCAGCGGAAAGGGATCAAGGTAAGCAAGCAGTGTAGTCAAAAACTTGTAGAATACTTGTCTGTAAAAGAAGATGTAATGTAAGCAGGAAGAGGAAGGGTTACATTGCCACTTTATATTGGCAAGACCTCGCCTTGAGTATTCTGTACAGTTCTGGAACCCCTATCACCAAAACAAAGACATAAAATAAAATAGAAAGCATTCAGAGAAAAGCTACTGAAATGTTCAAGGAGCTGCATACCAAAACTTAAGGAATAACTTAAACAGCTGAACATGTGCAGAGAATGAATAAACCTCATTTCATAGAAACACTCCACTAACTGAAAAGAATATACACAAAAAAGATGCACAAAAAAACGTAACTACAAAAATGTTAGGTTATTTAGCTGGTCCACAAAATCAAATAAATGTGTGCCTTGTGTTTTGTTAAAATCTCTAGCAGCACCACCTCACCAGTGCTGTTTTTTTTATACGTTCAGTTTGTCTGTATTACTGCACAGCTGAAAATTATGATGCTATCTAAAGGCAACTGTCATCACAGAATTAATATTGAGCTAGCAGAATCTATAGTAAGACATGGGTTGCACCTATAGCTTTATCTGCACAACAATTTCAGGAAGTCAATTTAATACATCTGTAAGAGGTTGGTCTACAGGTGCCTTTAATAGCTACCTGTGGCAAAAATATTGCTATAAACAAACATTGATATGCTACATAAAAGTGTTCTTGCACCACCTACCGTCTCTGGAGGAAGTAGCACTCCAATGTTGACTTCCTCCATCCCTCTCCTCTGGTACCTCCCCTTCCTCATTCAAAAACACTCCCAATGTTTATCCCCACATACTCAATATTCCCTCCCTTGATCCTGCCTAACTACCGCCCCAACTCCTCCTTCCTTTTGCTTCCAGTCTTCTTGAGCAGACTGTCTACAACCGCCACACTACCTTCCTCTTCTGTCTCCTAGATCTGCTCCAATCTGGTTTTTGAACCCTAAGCAAGCTCACTAATGAGCTCCTCACTGCCATATCGAAGGAAAAATTTATATCTACTCATCCTTCTAGATCGCTCTGAGGTATTCAACACTGGTGACTACCCTCTCAACACCATTGGCATTTGCGACAGTGGCCTTGCATGGCCCACTATCTCACCAACTGCTCCTTCTCGGTCTCTACCACGCATCCACCTTTCCCTCTAGGTATTGAGCAACTGTCTGTTCTTGGCCCACTGGTCTTCTCCCTCTACAATTTCACTACCCTCTCATGTCTACAGTGGTCCATCAGCCATAGCCTCTTGAATGTCCCAGCACTTTCTTAAGCTGGACATGTTTAAGATGGAAATCTTTGCGTCTCCCCACTCCCCCTCTCTATGACAATAACACGCTCTTCCTCTATCCATCAAGTCTGCTGCCTGTGAGTCAAATTCCACTCCTCCCTCTCCTTCATCCCCAACATTTAGTCCCTTTCTCAATCATGCTCCTTTCATCCGCGCAGGGATCAGGCCCTTTCTCACACTGGATGCAACTAAAAACACACATCCACTCACTCGTTATTGTTCACAGTGATTACAGTAACCTTTTCCTCTTTGGCATCTTCTCTCTACCCACTTCCATCAGTCTTCAACACTGCTGCGCAACTCAATTTCTGCTCTTACCGCTCTAAGTCTGCCACTTCTCTCTGACAAACGCTACACTGGCTCCCTGGCCACTTCAGAACCCAACTCAAACTGCTTACCCTCAACCATTCCTCTCCCCCTTACTTCTACAACCTAATTTCCACACCCATACACTTCTTGATCATGCAGCCAATGAACCACCACCTCACTTATTACCTCTTCCCACTCCTGCCTTCATGATTCTCCTACACTGCTACTATCCACTGGAACGCATTCCCACACCCAATTAGACTATCTACCAGTCTCAAAAGCTTCAATGGTGCTCTTATAACTGATCTTTTCATTCAAGCCTACCAGCCTCCGTACTGCCCACCTCTGTTTCACCGTGTCCTGCCATTCCCTTTAGAAAGTTAGCTCTCACGAGCAGGGCCCTCTCACCTAGTGTTGTTCTTAAGTAATTAGGTCATTTTGCAGTTTGCAATAATGTCACTTTATTGTATGCATTTACAGAATTTTATCACTTATACTTATGGTATTTGGTTGTACATTCTATCTCCTTATGTGTAACGCTGCAGAACCCTTGTATATTTTGATTTGATACTTTTAAATATTTTTTAAATATTTAAACTGGGGAACGGCACAGCAGACTTCCAGTCAGGCACTGTCATTCCTAGCCCTGTTTGAAGCCCCTTCTCCTGCAGAGGATTAAGTCTGGTTAGCAGATATCTGCACTAATTACTAGGGCCAGTGTAAGTAGTATTGAGGAACAATGGGAATTTTGTGACGCTTAGAAAACAAAGAGCATTACATGGTGCACTAAACAAAAAAGGATAGGGTTATACTTGGTGAGCTGTGCAAAACATGAAAGTCAATGAAAAATAAGACATTTCTGCATGTTAGATGAAATGAAAATAAAACAGAGCAGTAAGAAATTTGACATCGTAGTAACACTACCATCCAACAAATAGCATGCACCATACCAGTGAACGCAAGTCATTACATCTAATTTTTGACCCTCTTTATTCCATAGATGCTATGATTTTTCATTGTTTGACAGAGGATGCCCACTTGACGCGTTCTGCACCTGTGCATCAATATGGTTCTTCCTACACACTCAATAGTGCACTCCTACCTGAATGTGTACTGTGCAAAAATGTAAATGTCAAAGTATAACATCTTATCACCCTTTTTGCTAAATAAAAATGTAGAATTGCAGAAGCATTAGCGTGCATACATTTGTATATGAAGGAAGAGCTTAACTCATTGATAGTTTTCTGCAGACATCAGTATATCAGGCATGTACCGGGGAGGATTAAGCTTATGGATTCATTTCTTCATATAAAAAGAAAAGAAAGGAAATGGAAACAGTGAATGCCAATATTTTCATTCTACAGACAGTAGCTTTTTCAAAGGCAACACAAAAACAATAAAGAAATTCACTTTTTGGATCCCCCCCAACTCATGAATAAACTACCTTTAATCATATTTAAAAATAGTAACTGGGCTACCATACATGTGTAGTTTATGAGATGATTGGTGTGCTTTTGGGACATAAAAAAAAAAAAACCACATACATATCTCCAGGACACATACATATCTCCAGGTTCTAGACCACAGGAGACTAGAGTGTAGTATGGTCAGAGACTAATATGGCACCAAGTCTTCTTCCACAGTCCACATCAGTAAAGTTGTATTGTGTGTATGATGCACATGTTTTAGGGCTCACACACTCCTTGTGCAGCTTCCACTGGTATAACTATTTTTTCAGCAAACAGACTGCCTGTTGCGAGTTCTTAAGAGGAAGTGCAACAGTAGCGTGACATTTTAAAGATAGCGGAAGTCACATGTCACAGTTATCAAGGAGAATAATGGATACATAAGCCACATCCCTGGGTCCACCAAATGATTTTGATACATCCATACCACACCCGTTTCCCAGTAGGCCATGCCCCAGATCACCTCCAAAAATGATGCCTGCCATGTGAAAATCAGACCTGTGGGCAGGGATATAGAGGTGCTGAATAAATTTATTTTTGCTAAAGCTGGCAACAGAATTCAAAGGGGGGAATTCAATTAGAGCCATGTTCCTCGGAACATCGTGGCTGCACATTTTTACAGTAAAATCTCCACTCATTTTTCTCTCACACCCCATAAAATCAACAGAGATTTCAGTAACAATTGACCCCTTCCCTAAGAGATCAACTAGTAAACTACAGCCATTCAGATTTCAACAAGAAGTAGGGCCTTAGTGGTATGTAGGCAAATTGCAGAACATCATTTCGTACTTCTTTCAGTCCAGTTCCGTAAAGTACTCAGGGAGCAACAGACGGTTAATACAGTATTATTAAGAGACTACATGGGGATCTAAATAAGAGCCTGAATAAGATCCCATGGGGCACTATTCAACATACTGGTTCGAAACCCCCTCCATTTGCCCAAAAATGAACACTAACTGGTTAGAGTAATCAATGCCTCACAGTTCCCACTGGGCTTATGCAGTAGACTAGGTTACCTAATGGATGATTCAGCTCCGAGATAAACGGTGTCAAGAAGCAGCTATAGTGTATATTATGGAGCCACAGGTTGGCAATAAGAGACTGTATTGTGTCAAGGTGTTGGAAAAATTCCACACACACACAGGCCAATGCCAGTCATCTTATGACCACATTTACCAACATGTCCGATAATGAAACTATCAATTTTGGGGTATTGTAGTTAAGAGTAATTTATTTCTAGCCACACACTATGGACAACTGACCAATATTGCAGCATGTTTGTTGAGCATTAGATTTAAAAGATCTATTATTAGATTTATTACTACTAGATCTGCAACTTCCAACCTTCCTGCTACGAGAATTTGTAAGAGTTTGTAAAACCCATTTTGCTAACTGAAGTATCAAATCCAGCATTAGATGAAATGTCAAATTAGCATAAAGTTGTCCATCCAATGCAGATCATTCCAAGTAGGTTGGAAACTACAGGTTTCTGGAGTCTACATTTCAGAAAAGATGCCCCAGTCCCCACCAATATCTTAATTGTCAAAGGGGGAGGGGCAACGCCCTACACAATCTATGCAACTGTCTCACTCACTGCGAACCTGAGCAGCCACAATGAGGCCAGCTCAAGTTGTCTGGAGAGACTTTCTCTGGCACACATGGCAGAACCCCCACTATGGTTATAAAATGGGAGCAGTCAAAAGACAGTGTGCAGAAAACAAAATACAGGAGGGAAAAAAGGTAAATGTGATGTTTAGCAGTTCTTACCAGTATTGGTCTTATGAAGGAGCACAAGCAACTGAAGAAAAAACAAAAACAAACATATAAGCAAGAAGTTAAAAAGCAACCTCTTACAGAACAATAGACACATTCCTATTATGGAAATGTTTCTCTCGCTGCGAACCTAAACAGCCACAATTGGCCAACTCAGGCTGTCTGGAGAGACTTTCTCTGGCACACATGGCAGAACTCCCACTATAGTCAGTAAAGGGAAGTTGTCAGAAGACAGTGTGCAGAAAACCAAAACAATACATAAGTAATTAGTAATAGAGTCATGCTTAGCAGCTCTTACCAGTGTTTATTCTTATGGTGGAGCCTAAAAGCTAGGAGAGAAAAAAACAAAACATAAAAAGCTAGTAACATGGTAACATAGCACATTTCCTTCCATCAAATGTTTTTCTTTCTGTGTAAATAAAGAGCCACACTCGGGTCAGCTCAGGCTGTCCGAGGAGATTCACTCGGACACACGTGGAAAGAACATCCAAAATGGAAAAAGGGATATCATTAAGACTACACTACCACCTACTCAGTATATTTTATTAACCTCTTCGTCCTACATGAAGGCCCAGGGTATGCACCATGAGGTATTTTTCATGTGGCTCTGCTCCTGAGCCTAAGGATCAATCACAAACCAAAGGGCTTTTTTTTTTATTGTAGCTTGTGATTGTTCCACATGCTCAACTGCAACCCCCTGATTTTCAGTTAGAGCTGTGAGAATAACAGGAGGAGCCCCAGGACAGATAGCTGCATGGGGGAGCCATTAGGACTCCAGCTAGGTGAAGACGACTAGTAAAAAGTATCTACTAGATGGTAGTGCAGGTTTAAACCAAAGCATGCATGATCTAGTAACAACATATGAGAATTATTACCTGAGCTATGATTCTTCTGCAAGACATCAATGGTGAGAACAGACCCAAATGGGTAGTAGCTAGATCCCCTTCATAGAAAGGACCTTCTGACGTCACCAGGTCATGTGACTGCTGTAGTCACATGGTACACAGGGGAGGAGGCTGCTGCTGTGAATGTTCCTGTGTAGCTGCTGAAAGTAATGGAGGGTCAGGTAGAGCAGTGTTTTAGCAACAAACATTACAATACTTGTACTGAACTCAGATGGAAAAATAGTTTTCCCTGTCAGGCTTATTCACCTGTGAGGTGCTTTTCAGGCATCAATTAATCCCAGAGAAGAGCCTTAAAAACAGGACACATTAAAATGCATTAGCTAGTTAATATGTCAGCAGTCTGAATATTCCTAAAGTTGAATTGCATGTCCTGTGTGTTTTAGTGCAAACACTGAATGAGAACCTTATTAATGGACAGGGATCTATCCTAATTGTGCTTTGGCTGTGCTGTATTCATCCATTGAATGCCATAGTGAATTCCACAGCAGGTCCTATTCTAACAATGGAGGAAAGCAAATTGACTTAACACTTTCAGATTGCAGTACTTTAAAAGCAATATAATAAAGGTTGGGGGTGGGGGCCTTGGAAAGAAATTAGGCAAATTTAACAAGTGCTTTCTGAGAGCTTTGTTTTTTTTTACAAAACAGTCATGAGAGTACCGATTATTATTCTGGCTGACCAAATAGCATACATCAGCCTTGTATAGTTCTCTATGGTAACAGAACCTTTAGATTTCTTTACTTTACAGGTAACAGAACAGGTAAAAAAAAAAAAAAAAAAAACAGCAAAAAATATGTGTTGTGGAAAAATAACTGCTATGGGGTAAATTAACATTCTAAAAATGTATTAATGGAGGGTTCAAAAGTCAATACATGCGTTGCAGTTAATGATGGGTAACATTAGATATTCACAGAAAGAAGGTCTCCATTGTTTGGAGAAATGTAAATTATTTTGGTAACCGCCATAGTGCTTTGTAACAAGAAAACTCAGAGAAAAGAAGTAAAAAAAATCTCATCCTGTTAGCACTTAAGGATTAATACAATATCTTCCATTGTACTTTATTTCCATTCAAGGGGGTGCAAACAGACATTACATAACAAAGGTTTACCACCCACAGCCCTAATGAGCTGTTTGTAGTCTGCCTTTCCTGTAGTTCACTGGATGACATGTTTAAGAGCTTGCAAACAAAGATGTGACCTTTCCATGAAAACCCTTGACACTCCTGGCAAAAAATAATGGGGTTCCTTTTATTCATTAAAAGGAACACACCAGTTTCTTAGCGTTTGGGGACAGACCCTATGGTTTATTCTGCAAATGTAACCGCCATCGGCAAGCATCTGCTATATAAACTCTCTAGTATAGGGTACACAACATTAATATGCCCTGCAACTTCTGCCGGGATAAAGAATGAATATGGGGATCAGTAACATATCATAGGACATGGTGGTGTGCTTCTGCGTATTCTGCAGCCACTGCAGGAAAGTTGCTTACATCAATAAATCCAATAGGCCTTATTTTTATTTAAGATGTGTTAAGGGGGCAATGGCAGGACCTGCCGCGTCTATAATCTAATAGTTAGCTCTAGGGTTACATTAAGGCTTACGGTTAGGAGTTCCACATTATAGACGAGGCAGATCCTACCATTGCCCCCTTAAAACCGGCAATGTCAGTGCAGCCATTTTAAGTGACGAGAATCCCACAGCCGACTTGTTCTAAAGTGGCAATTAACATCAGCCATGTTTAGGGTAAGTCTGTATTTCCTCTGTCGGTCTTACAGTAATCTGCTTTTTTTGTCTTTCTTTTTTAATCGGTTAACTGCTGTTGGCAATATTTCAGCTGGAAAAATGTACCACACCCGGCCTTAGTGGCATGTAGCAAATCACAGCACAACAGTACTTCTTTCAGTCCAGTTCCTTAAAATAATCAGAGTATGGGGACAGCTAACTGCTAATACATTATCATTAAGCAACTATATGGGGGAGCATGATTAGGACTCCACGGGGCACTAGTCAACATATTGGTTTGAGGCCCCCTCCATTTGTTAACACATGGAAAGATAACTGGTTGAAGTCTAGGTTAGGCTGGGTATACACTACACTGTTTTCAGCCAAGTATTGGGACAATCAGACGATAAACGACTGATTGGCCAGATATCACAGTAGTGTGTGTACCCTGGAACAATGATCGTTCCTAAGCTCAGAGCCTCGTTTGAGATGATTGGTTGTACTGCTTGTATACACTCTGCAGATGTTTTACTGCTGGTATCCCGGGTCCGGAGACTGTCCATGTTTTGTGAGGTGCAGGCAGGGTTAATGCTGCCCTGTGTGCTAGTCCCCGTGCTGTGTGGGTAGGACCACTTTAAAGAGGGGGGTGGTGTCTAAGATCGACCTTACTGCAGCGCAATAGTTCAGTCTGTCAGCAGAGAGAGAAGGAGAGACATGTGCAGGGAAACCTCTCACTGAAATATTGCCCGTCAGCCTTGAAGGAGTTGCTAACAAGAAAGGGGCACTAAAGTTAAAACGAGTAATTACCCTGTCCAGATAACAGGAGTGCAGGAGCTTCCCTCCCCAGTAACTCTCCCCTTCTCTCTCTCCTGTGTGCAGCCTATTTTATAGCCTGCCATTCAAGACAGGAATTGTTGTTACCATGCAGACAATTTTTTTGAAGGAAGAGCAGACATCTGGAGGTAATTGTGTACACATAAATCGGCAGGCTGATCAGGATTTTATTTTTCTCATGTTGTTGGAAAATCACTCATCGTTGATTTTTGCTGTAGTGTGTACCTAGCTTTACCAAATGGATGATCCGGCTCAGAGCTAAACAGTGTCAAGAAGAAGCTATAGTGTATATTATGGAGCCACAGGTTGGCAATAAGAGACTGTATGGTGTCAAAGTGTTGGAAAAAGTCCACACACAGCTAATGCCAATCATCTTCTGACCACATTTACCAACATGTCCAATAATGAAACTATCAATTTTGGGGTATTGTAGTTAAGAGTAATTCATTTCTAGCCACACACTATGGACAACTGACCAATATTGCAGCATGTTTGTTTAGCATAAGATTTACAAGATCTATTATTAGATTTATTACTACTTGATCTGCAGCTTCCAGCCTTCCTGCTACGAGAATTTGTAAGAGTTTGTAAAACCCATTTTGCTAACTGAAGTATCAAATCCAGCATTAGATGAAATGTCAAATTAGCATAAAGTTGTCCATCCAATGCAGATCATTCCAAGTAGGTTGGAAACTACAGGTTTCTGGAGTCTACATTTCAGAAAAGATGCCCCAGTCCCCACCAATATCTTAATTGTCAAAGGGGGAGGGGCAACGCCCTACACAATCTATGCAACTGTCTCACTCACTGCGAACCTGAGCAGCCACAATGAGGCCAGCTCAAGTTGTCTGGAGAGACTTTCTCTGGCACACATGGCAGAACTCCCACTATGGTTATAAAATGGGAGCAGTCAAAAGACAGTGTGCAGAAAAACAAAAATACAGAAGGAAAAAGGTAAATGTTATGTTTAGTAGTTCTTACCAGTATTCCTCTCTCATGAAGGAGCACAAGCAACTGAAGAAAAAACAAAAACAAACATATAAGCAAGAAGTTAAAAAGCAACCTCTTGCAGAACAAAAGACACATTCCCATTACAGAAATGTTTCTCTCGCTGCGAACCTAAACAGCCACAATTGGCCAACTCAGGCTGTCTGGAGAGATTCTCTCTGGCACACATGGAAGGAATACCCACAGTGGAGAAGGACATCACTGAACCAAAATGTGCATGATCTAGTCACAACATATTAGAATTATTACCTGTAGACCATGATGCTTCCGTTAGACATCAATGCTGGGAGCAGACAACCCTGTAACACAGAAAGTGCAGGAGACAGTGATAATTCACACTGCATAACACAAACCCGAAAGCTTAATGCCAAACCAGTCTTTAAAATAAAAGCAATTAACAAAGGTATGATTTGTATGGGTACTGCACAGAAAAACAACCGAAATGTAATCGCCACAAATTGCCAAACTGGAGCTTCGTACAGGAATGAAAAAAGTCTCAACATCTAAGGGATTGAATACATTTCTCAAATATAAACATAAAAAATTATATGCCAAGAGGCAAAACTAATGGATTTCTCAGCAATACATGTATTTCTGGCCAAACACATTTAGATGCCCTTTCATTGCGATTGCCAAGATCACTGAACAAGTTAGCCAGTCACATAAGCAACCAAACTGGACATGCCCACAAGTCCCAATGATAGTAGAAGTGGTAAAGTTAACAGTTAGAAAAGGAGTGCCTGTACAAGCCAATACCATTCATCATCTAACCAACATGCCTCAAAATGAAGTAAGGCCCTGTATTAGTTGCCAGGTCACATGCTGTGATATCAGGCCCCCTCAGGAGATATGGTCCCCACAAAACAATTCATTATGTCACAAAAACTATGCAACTATCTCTCTCACTGCGAACCCAAGCAGCCACGATGCCAGCTCAAGCTGTCTGGAGAGACTTTCTCTGGCACACATGGCAGAACTCCCACTATAGTCAGAAAAGGGTAATTTGTCAGAAGACAAGTGTGCAGAAAACCAAAACAATACATAAGTAATTGTTAGAGTTATGCTTAGCAGCTCAAACCAGTGGATTTTTCTTATGGTGGAGCCTAAAGGCTAGGAGAGAAAAAACAAAACATAAAAAGGTAGTAACATAGCACAAAAGCACATTTCCTTCCATCAAATGTTTCTTTTTCTGTGAAAATAAATAGCCACAATCAGGTCAGCTCAGGCCGTCTGAGAAGATTCACTATTGCACACGTGGAAAGAACATCCAAAATGGAGAAAGGGGATATGATTAAGACTACACTACCACCCACTCAACATAATGTTATTAACCTTTTCTTCCGGATTGCAGACTCAGTGTATGCACCACGAGGCGTTTTACATGAGACTCTGCTTGTTAACCTGACTGAGGACCACTAACAAGCCACAGTTTGTTTCGTATTGCAGTTTGTGATTGTTCCACATGCTCGAATGCAACCCTCTGATTTCCAGCCTGAGCTGTGAGAAGAACCAGAGGAGCCACCAGGACTCCAGCTATGTGTAAAGAAGTAATAAAAAGTAACTGCTAGATGGTAGTGCAGCTTTAAACTAAAGCGTGCATGATCTAGTAACAGCATATGAGAATTATTACCTGAGTCATGATTCTTCTGCGAGACATCAATTGTGACGGCAGAAACCACATAGATAGTGGCTAGATCTCCTTCATGGAAAGGACCTTCGTTCTGACGTCACCAGGTCATGTGACTGCTCTAGTCACATGGTACACGGGGGAGGAGGCTGCTGCTGTGAAAGTTCCCGAGTAGCTGCTGAAAGTAATGGAGGGTCAGGTAGAGCAGTGTTCTAGCGTAAAGCAATACTTTTACTGAACTCAGATGGAAAAATTGTTTTCCCTGTCAGCCTTATTCATCTGCTATGGGGTAAACTCACATTCTAAAAAAATATGAATTGGGGTTGAAATGTAAATGGTTATAAAGTCAATATATGCTTTGAAGGTATCCACAGAAAGGTCTGCCATGCTTTGGTAACACCCATGATGGTTTGTAACAGGAAACTCATTAGACAAAAATAAGTACGACAATCGTGTACTGTTAGCACTTAATGAATAATGCAATATCCTCCATTGCATTTCATTCCATTCAAGGCGATGCAGACCGATGGTTTGCCATCCACAGCCTTAATGAGCTTTTTGTGGTCTGGGCTTTGCTGTAGTTTACTGGATGACATGTTTAAGAGCCTGCAAACAAAGAAAACTGCAATGTAAATGCCTACATAGTTATTCACGACCAAGAAAGCGATTAGCATAACCCTGCCAATGTCACTATATCTACTATATATCTATAGCGGTGGGGGGCATGTGAAGGAATAGCTGCTGGGCAGGGGGGGGGACATGTGTAGGAATAGTTGCTGGGCAGGGGGGGCATCTATAGGAATAGCTGCTGTGCGGGGGTGGGGGCATATGTAGGAAAAGCTGCTGGGCAGAGGGGGGACATGTGTAGGAATAGCTGCTGGCCAGGGGGGGTACATGTAAAGGAATAACTGCTTGGCAGGAGGGGTAAATGTAAAGGAATAGCTGCTTGTCAGGAGGGTTAAATGTAAAGGAATAGCTGCTGGGCAGAGGGGGGAACGTGTAGGAATTGCCAGGGCTGCCAAGAGGAATTCAGGGCCCCGGTACAACAACTTCATGGGGACCCCTTATAGTTGAGAATGTGAAAAAATGTATCAAAATTGATGATGGGTGTGTTCATACAATTGGGAGCATGGCTGTGCATCATTGGGCGTGGCCAGGCCATGCAACCCCCCTACAGAAAAAAAACCTGGATTGTTGTGTTCACCATTGAACAGTCACCAAAAATTGGGATTGGCCCACTAGAATCACAACATTTCACACACTCTGCTGCTCTCTTCTACCTGTTCTTCTCACTTTCACCACCTGTGGCTGCAGGTTTCTTTAGTTGCGGCTTGTCTGGATCCTGGGATGTTGGGGGTCCTATTTGGGAAAAAAATGGGTACATTTAGAAAACTACAGCCAGCCCCGGCGTTAAATCAGTACCACCCACATATTAGTAATTAGGTCTTCCTCCAGCCCCAACATTAAAATAATAGTATTCACATTTAATAAATAAGCCTATTTCCCTTCCTGCAAACAGCCCCAGCAATACCTATTTCCCGCAACCATCACTGCCATTAAATAATTCATAGTCTCATTTAATAAATAGACCTCATTCTCCCCAAACTCACCCCCACATTCAATAGCCCCCAAACCACCCCATCTTAAATTAATAGTCCCCACTATTAAATTTCCTCACCATCACCCTACAAACAAAATAGCACCCATTAATTAGCCACCACCTACCTCATACACACTACATTGCAACAAGCCCCCTGTGCCATCACACACACATTACTGTGCCCCTTCATCACAACTACACTGTGCCCCCTTATGCTCACACTTGGCCCTCCATGCTGCTTTCCCCCCTTCTTTATCACTCTGTGCCTTTCTTTCCCCCCCTTTTCACTCCATGCCTCTCTCCCCCTTCTTTTTCACTCCGTGCCTCTCTTCCCTTTCTTTTTCACTCCGTGCCTCTCTCTCCCTTCTTTTTCACTCCGTGCCTCTCCCCCCTTCTTTTTCACTCTGTTCCTCCCCCCCTTCTTTTTCACTCTGTGCCTCTCCCCCCTTCTTTTTCACTCTGTGCTTCTACCCCCTTCTTTTTCACTCTGTGCATATTTCCCCCTTCTTTTTCACTCTGTGTCTCTCTCCCCCTTCTTTTTCACTCTGTGCCTCTCTCCCCCTTCTTTTTTACTCTGTGTCTCTCCCCCCCTTCTTTATAGCAGTTGTCCCTTTCTGCTTTCCTCCCCTTGCCTCTCTGTTTCTTTACTTACCTTTTGTTAGCTTCTTCCTTTTCTTTTCTTCTCTTCTGTCTTCTTGCTTGGTCCTCTCTGCAACTCTCCTCACTGACTGACGGGCGTGCCGTCATCCCCCCACCAATGAACGAATTGGACTCAACCCCCCCTCCCCCCTCCCGCAGGAAAAAAGGAAGAAACGAAAAAAATCGCAGGAAAAAAAAAAGAAAAATTAAAAATTAGCAGTGAGGGTACATGTAAAGGAATAGCTGCTGTGCAGGGGGGTAAATGTAAAGGAATAGCTGCTGGGCAGGGGAGACATGTAAAGGAATAGCTGCTGGGTAGGCATGTAAAGGAATAGCTGCTGGGCAGGGGGGACGTAAAGTAATAGCTGCTGGGCAGGGGGGGCCCATGTAAAGGAATAGCTGCTGGGCAGGGGGGGACATGTAAAGGAATAGCTGCTGGGCAGGTGGGGACATGTAATGGAATAGCTGGTGGGCAGGGGGGGACATATGGGCGAATAGCTGTTTCATACTACAGACATCTGGCTTGTAATATCTAATTTCTGAATATTTTGAAACAAGCACACACAAATATGTGATGTAAACAATACATGCTGTACTTAAAGCAGCTTTCTCATTTGTGAGGGTGAAGGAGGATCAAGTTGTTTATCTGCCTTGTTAATTTACTAGATATTTAGCTTTAAGTGTTTTTAACCACGGTTTGTTTTTTTTGTCTGTATTTTACAAAAATATCACCAATTGGGCGCACACTGGGTAGTGTCCCATAGAGGTCTCAGAAATCAGTGACAGTGACTGTAAAAACATTAATTCCAGAGAAACTCCAAAACTCATCTTACATGTATGTACTGTAGTGGTAAATACTCTATTCATAAGATTAATTAGGCGTGTAGCCATAAACAGGATAATATAAATGATTGTGGGGAGTTTGTCTTAGCCAGTGCAAACTCACTGGCAAATGGTTTCAATTTTAATATCATACTTTTTAAACAAACAGAGATGAGAAACCATTTATTCAAATGCATTGATGAGGATCACATTACTATCCTCATATTAAATTAAACAAACCCCCCCAAAAAATCTACTCTCAACTAATTGTGTCTGCAGGATTCACATGCCCAAATAAGTAGTCATAGAGTGTAATCTAAAGAAAGTGTCATTATTTTACTTGGTTTAAAAAAAGATGATAAATTAAAATTAATAAAAAACTGTACTGCCCTCTTGTACAGACATTAAGCTAAAATGCATTGATTGCATGACAACAATAGCGATTTTCACCTTTGGTATAACTGAAGGTTACCATGCACACCTCTGTGATTTCTGACTGCTGCAAATTTCAGCTTTTCCTTTGTATGGTATGAAAATGATACATCTGTGACATGTATTTTTCCTACATCACAATGTGGGATGTGAAATATATAGTAACTATAACGTTATTTGATTTTTAAATATGGTTAATTATACAATTCAGTTGAATATTACTGTGGAAGAATATGCATTCGCAAGTAAATCATACCACCACAGATTTATCAATCCACATATATCAATTTAATTAATGTAAAATACATGCAAACGATATATACACACAATAGTAAAAAAGAATTTGAAATATTTAAAAACGAATAAAAAAGTCCAGTTTATTCTAATTAGGAACCCGATGTGCTATTCAATAGTATCATTGGATCTACAGTGCACTAGTAGAACATAGTCATCTTGTAAGTTGTAACAATCCTTCAAATAAATATATCATGTTTGGGATTTGAACGTTCAACCTTTAGGTCTCTAAACCTTTTGTTGGTGTTTCTCCTCATGAAATCCACAATCTAAAATGCACATTGGTCCTAATAACAGACTGCTTACGCGTTTCTTCACAAACACTGTGATCTCATCACAGATAGTGTTGCCAGAGTTGGACTTCCTTTTAAACACATTACATCCAATCAACAACCAGATAATTAATTAACTCTCTCCTGTGACAATCAAATTTAACATACCAATTAAACGATGTAATCTGTTGTGGTAAATGTGGCTAAGAAATTATTACCATATAGGTTCACTAAAGATGAATAAATGATTAAAAATTAAATAAAATATGCAAAACAATCCTTCAAAAATATATTTCAAGTTCAGGATTGGAACTTTCAACCTTTAGTTTTAGAGACTATTAATCCACTACACCATTTGTCAGGTTTGTGATAAATGTTTTTTTCCAATACAAATATAGGAATATAATTGTCGTCTGTTAATCTAATATTCATATCAAACACTAAATATCATATAGCATAACAAATCTCTTTACTATCATAAAAATACATATAATTAAAATACACTATAATAAACTTAAGGAAGAAAAGAAGGAAAAAAGGGAGGAATTTCTTTTACGCCCATAAACATTAGATATTCAAAATCTATTCAAAAATTATAAGTCATCATTTATTTTAAAATACATTTAGTTCTACACAATCATTTAACCCCTTTGGGTGTACTGAATCTAAGGAAAAAATCCCAAATGCTACTCACCCACACACACACACACACACACACTCTCTCTCTCTCTATATATATATATATATATATATATATATATATATATATATATGCCCCTCACACACACACACACACAGTATATATGCCTCTCACACACACACACACACACAGTATATATGCCTCTCTCACACACACAGTATATATGCCCCACACACACAGTATATATGCCTCTCTCACACACACAGTATATATGCCCCTCACACACACACAGTATATATGTCCCTCACACACACACACACACACACACACAGTATATATGCTCCTCTCACACACACAGTATATATGCCCCTCTCACACACAAAGAATATATGCTCCTCTCACACACAAAGTATATATGCTCCTCTCACACACACACACAGTATATATACCCCCCCCACACACACAGTATATATGCTCCTCTCACACACACACAGTATATATGCCCCTCTCACACACAAAGTATATATGCTCCTCTCACACACACACATACACACAGTATATATGCTCCTCACACACACACACACACACACACACACACACACACACACACACACACACACACACACACACACACACAGTATATATGCCCCTCACACACACACAATATATATGCCCCTCACACACACACACACAGTATATATGCTCCTCTCACACACAAAGTATATATGCTCCTCTCTCACACACACACAGTATATATACCCCCCCACACACACAGTATATATGCTCCTCTCACACACACACACACACACACACACACAGTATATATGCCCCTCTCACACACAAAGTATATATGCTCCTCTCACACACACACAGTATATATGCTCCTCTCACACACACATACACACAGTATATATGCTCCTCACGCACACACACACACACACACACAGTATATATGCCCCTCACACACACAGTATATATGCCCCTCACACACACACAAAGTATATATGCCCCTCTCACACACAAAGTATATATGCCCCTCTCACAAACACACACACACAGTATATATGCCACACACACACACACACACTATATATGCTCCTCTCACACACACAGTATATATGCCCCTCACACACACACTATTAATGTACTCCCCCACCACACTTACCTTTCTCCAACCGCGGCGCGCGCTCTGCATTTCTCATTCTTCCGACATGGGACGGCACCAACCACATGGTGCGCGTCCCATGTGACAGAAGAATTCTCAGTGAAAGGCAGAATGCCTATCACTGAGCGGAAGGGGGGCCGGCCCAAAACAAACTTTTTCTGACCGGCCCGCCACTGATGCTGAAACATTAAGATTGCCCTTCACTGGAGATAAGGGGCCTAACCCACACCCTGAAAAACAGGCCCATACCATTATCCCTCCTCCACCAATCTTCACAGTTGCTATAATACAGGCAGGAAAAATTCTCCCGGCTCCATCTGACTGCCACAGAAGTGTGATTCATCACACCACAGAACACGTTTCCACTGCTCCACACTCCAGTATCAGTGCGCTTTACAACACTCAATCCGACGCTTGGTAATGTGAGGCTTGCATGCAGCTGCTCGGCCATGTAAAACAATTCTATTAAGCTCCCGCCGCACAGTTTTTGTGCTTACATTAATGCCAGTGGAGGTTCGGAACTCTTCAGCTATGAAATCAGCAGAGTAACAAAAAAGTGCTGTGCATAGTCCATATAGTAAATTTCATATCCTCAAGATGAACAGACCAGCACCAGGAAACCAGAGTACAAAAATGCAAAAGAATTTTAATAACAAAATACAAATAAGTAAAAAAAAAAAAATCAAAGAAAAAAATACATTACAAAACATCTCCTGCCAAACGATCGTTTCAGTTCAGTTGATGAAAGTAAAGGGAACTGAAACGATCGTTGGGCAGGAAATGTTTTGTAATGCATTTTTTCTTTGATGTTTTTTGGACTTATTTGCAGTTAATTAAAATTATTTTGTATGTATATATTATATATGTATATTATAAGGTAAGGCTTTCCCAAGCACTAGCAGCCATGGGACACCTGGGACTCACCTGACTCAAGTTGGAATTAATAAATGTAAAGAATGTTGAAAATGGGGTGCAAGAGTTATGGGACTTACATATAAACAAAAATAGACATAGATCCTCTGCACTCACCATGTACAAACTGGGGTGCAAGAGGGGGTTGCCCACATTTTATTGACAAGAAAACATAAGGACCATTATCAACTGATGAACAGAGCTGAATAAAAAATAAAACAATTTTTTAATGAGACATAGAATCAGGGGAAGAGATAAGGGGGGGGAGTAGTTGTCTTTTAAAGATATAAAATAAAAGGTATTGATCAAACCTTTATCTATCTAACAGAAATCTGCATCCTTAGGGGGTTCAGAAGGGTCGAGTTATCGACCTAAGGGTTTATTCTCCCGGCATTTCAAAAATCAAATTTAAGTTTAAATTTTTGATTCCAGAATTTTAGGTTTTGGAGTCCAACCAATTTGAAACCATCACCTTTTATCAGACTAAATTTTTAACTTGGTTGTCTAAGTAAATACCAGGTAGTATATTCAAATAAATGTTTTGTTGGGCCGAGGGCTCCAGCGATTCAATATATATGCCCCATTTTTTCTGGAACCTCAGCTCACCTTTTTCTGTATCTGGGAGAGGGGCTCTCCTGTCCAGATATAAAATATTTAAAATCTCCATTTTGAGCATTCTTAGAGCCGGGGACACTGGTGACATCCAATATCGCAAAATCAACTTTTTTGCTACTGTAACAATTACAGTCACAGTTGCTAGAAGGCAAGAAATCTTTCCAACTACTGAAATCAGTCAACAAAAGAGGTTCTGTGACTAATGCAACCTGTGTCTTGAAAGTGTAATTAATATAGTTCACCTTATACCAAAATTTCTTAACCTTCCTGCGACCCCAAAAATGATGTAACCAATCCGCTCTTTGAGACTTGCATTTTGGACAGAGACCTGTCTCCCCCCCCAACCATAAAACAGCGTCTTGTTTTTGGAATATACGCTCTATGGATCACCTTTAAGTGTACTTCCTGGAGACGAGCAGGAGATAGTGACTTCCAAATGTATTCAAAATGACAGGTTAAAATAATTGGGTCACTTAACTGAAAATATCTCTTTGCCATGCCTCCACCGCTCGTTTCCAGGGGGTTGTAAGTTGTGTAAATATCAGATCTGCATATATATATATACCTAATTTTAAACATAGCAGTTTTCAAAAAAGTAAGTAGACTTTCCAAACCATCTGGATTCCCTGTAGATTTTCTTGGATCTAAGATAGAATTTGCATAATGCCTAAGCTGAAGGTACATAAAAAACTGAGAGTTTGGTATACCTGATTTTTCCCTTAGTTGACTAAATGTATAAAGCCTGCCACTTAGATCAAACATGTCCTTTATCGCCATTATCCCTCTATCCCGCCATTCCAGAAAGTTGATATTTTCCAAACTAGGCTGAAACGCCGGATTACCCCAGATCGGATAAAACCCGGTAGCCCTGAAATCTCTACTATATTTTTATTGATATGTATCCATGCCTTATCTGTATCTCTGAAATGAATGCTTTTAACAAGCTGTGGTGGTATCAAGGATTTAGGCATATGCAATAGTGCAGCCGGGGAGTATGGGTAGAACACAGCATTTTCCAAGTTTTTGTCAGTGTAACAGCTACGTTGAAAAAGCCAGTCAGTGATATACCAAAATAAAGCCGCACGCGTGAATGACTTTATATTTGGTAAGCCAATTTTCCCCTGTGCTTTTCCTATAATCAGTTTGTTTCTTGCTATACATGGTTTTTTAGAATACCAGACAAATTTGGAAAATAACTTTGTGCAAATATGTGTGTCAAGTTTATTTAAACCTACAGGAAGCATTTGTATCGGATACGATAGCTTTGGAAAAATGGCACTTTTGACAACCACGTCCCAGAAGGGAGAGTGGAAGATCATGCCACTTGGTTAAGAGTGCCGTGATTTTTTTAATAACAGATGGGTAGTTGACCTCGTACAACTTTTGGAGCCTAGCGGGAATATAAATTCCTAAATATTTAATTTTAGCGTGGTTCAGCATGAACTGAGATGTAAGAAATGAGTTACTCGTTATAGCTTGTATGCCCAACAATGGAAGCATTTCTGATTTATCAAAATTTATTTTATATCCTGCGAAAGAACTAAATTCCTGAATTACGCTTAGAATAGCAGGGATTAATTTCTCTGGATTAGACACCATCAACAGTATGTCATTTGTGAAAAGAGCTAACTTAGCTTCTTGGTTGCCCACTCTTATACCTGTATAATCATTTTTTTTCCCTTAGTGCGACTGCAAGATGTTCCAGTGCCAACGCGATTAGTAACGGGGATAACGGGCATCCCTGCCTGGCACTTCTTTCCACCGTGAACGAGGCTGAGAGAAAGCCATTAGACAACACTTGTGTACTAGGGGAATGATATAAAGTTAGTAAAGTGTTAATGTATTGAGCAGGGAAACCAAACTTGTGAAGAGTTTTGAACAAATGATCCCATGTTACAAGTTCAAACGCCTTTTCGACATCTATCGAAAGTATCAAGGCTGGGTCTTCTCGCTCCGACCCCTCCAAGGCATGGAGAATCATTAGGATCTTTCTAACATTGGTTACTGAGTGTCGCCCCCATATAAAGATTGTTTGGTCATTGTGGATTAGATTTGGCAACAAGATTTTGAGTCGCTCTGCCATTATCTTCGTGAATAGTTTGTAATCTACAACCAGTAGTGAATTGGGTCTATACGATCCTGGTAACCTTAAGTCTTGTCCCGGTTTAGGAAGTACCTTGACAATGGCACTATTAAAATGTATTGGGATTTTATTATCTGAGAGTATTAAATTGAAGCAATCTGTCAACAGAGTCATAACTCTGTCTTGAAGAATTTTATAAAATTTCCCATTAAACTCTTCGGGGCCTGTGGATTTAAAAGATTTCAGTTGCTTAATCGCCTTTAGAACTTCTTCAGAGGAGATGGGCTGAATTAGGTTATCTGCTTGTGTTTCTGTCATTTAAGGTAAAGTGATTTTTTTCCCAAAAGAAGTCTAACGCCCTGGTATCAATAGGGTTTTGAGAGTAAAGTTTAGAATAAAAGAATCTCTATAATTTCTGGCCCTTGATATTTGACGGTTCCATCTTGTGATTGTAATGATGAGATATTACTATTAAGTCTAGTTCCGTTTAGTAAGTTCGAGAGGATTTTACTTGACTTATTGCCAGATTTATAAAAGTTAAACTTACTTGCCATTTCTTGACGTGTACATTGCTGCTGCATTACTTGATCGAAGTTTATTTGCTTTTGTTTATATTTATTTTTATTTTCTGGGGTGGGCTGACCTTTATATAACTCAAAGGACTCTGTCAGTTCGCGCTGAGCCTCAGGGTATGTCTTTTGCTGAATTTTATTATATTTTGTCATATACAAAGTACCGTATTTCCCCATGTATAAGGCGCACCCCTGTATAAGACGAACCTTAATTTTGGGGCCCAAAATTTTAAAAAAGATATATTACACAAGGTTATTGAACTGAAGCTATTCCCGAGAGTTGCTGTGTTTTGTAAACTCACCTTCCCAAACTCATTAGCATCTTGTGTAGGCAGTGCAAAGCTCTCCCTCGCTGAACACACCGATCTGGAGGCGCCGGCGGGACCTTTGTTCTTTTAGAATGCCAAAACTAGGAAACAAAAAAGGAGTTTGTTCACAGAGCTGATCGGTTCTGCGGGTACAAGTACTGGAGTGGGTGAACACTCATACTTGTCTTGGATGAATTGCAGGCAGCAGAGTGGACACCACCGTGTAGGACCCCGGCTGTGTAGGACCTTCGCTTCCTGTGAGGTGGCAATGGCGGGGCAGTGGACTCCTCTCTCTCCTCAGACCGCAATCAACGCTCAGGCCCACGATCAACACACCGCGGAGACCCGAAAAGGTGCAGGGAGAGAAAACGGTTAGACTGATTAGTATTTATAGGGTGTATTGGGTACTCTTCGGTACCGGATCCGCGTCAACGCAGGCGGAGAGTGGTGTGATCATTGTCCCGTTATTCCACTGTGGGTGGGGGTGGTAAGTGGTGCCAGTCCAACAGGGGTCTTCTTCATTCTGGAGGGAGGTAAAAAGCGCTGGCACTGTATAAGACGCACCCACTTTTTAGACCCAAAATTATTGGGAAAAAGGTGCGTCTTATACATGGGGAAATACGGTAATTTCCCCTCTCGGGTCTACCTTTGCAGTCTGCCAAAATAACATGGGATCATTAGCATGTTGTTGCTTATTATGTACATATTCTTCCCATGCTAGTTTTAACTAGAGATGAGCGCACTCGGATTTATGAAATCCGAGCCCACCCGAACGTTGCCGATCCGAGTCGGATCCGAGACAGATCCGGGTATTGGCGCCAAATTCAAATCTGAAACTGAGGCTCTGACTCATAATCCCGTTGTCGGATCTCGCGATACTCGGATCCTATAAATTCCCCGCTAGTCGCCGCCATCTTCACTCGGGCATTGATCAGAGGGAGGGTGTGTTAGGTGGTCCTCTGTCCTGCTATATCTCGTGCTGTTCAGTTAAATTCTGTGCTGTTCAGTTAAGTTCTGTGCTGTGCTCAGTCCAGTGGTGCTGTGTCCTGTGCTCTGTCCTTCTGAGGTCAGTGGTGCTGCTGGGTCCTGTGCTGTGTCCTGTTCAGTCCAGTGGTGCTGTGTCCTGTGCTCTGTGCTTCTAAGGGCATAGTTATTTCCCCAATATTCCAAAGTGTTTCAAAAAATAAAAAAAAGTTATTTAAAAAAAATACAAAAAACTAATTACATTTTTTTTTAATTACAACAAAATTTGCACAACCAATCCTGCAGTATAAGCCCATTGGTACTGCAATATTACCAAGTTCACACATTCAGCAGTAAAAGTCCAGTGGTTCTGCAATATTACAAAGTTCACACATTCTGCAGTATCAGTCCAGTGGTGCTGTGTCCTGTGCTCTGTCCTGCTGAGTTCAGTAGTGCTACTGGGTCCTGCGCTGTGTCCTGTTCAGTCCAGTGGTGCTGTGTCCTGTGCTCTGTGCTTCTAAGGGCATAGTTATTCCCCGTTATTCCCAAGTTTTTTTAAAAAAAAAAAAAGTTATAAAAAATAAATAAATAAATAATAATAAAAAAAAAATTATAACCAAATTTGCAAAGCCAATCCAGCAGTATATAAGCCCATTGGTACTGCAATATTACCAAGTTCACACATTCAGCAGTAAAAGTCCAGTGGTACTGCTATTACAAAGTTCACTGATTCAGCAGTGTATAAGTTCAGTGGTACGGCTATTACAAAGTTCACTGATTCAGCAGTGTATAAGTCCAGTGGTACTGCTATTACACAGTTCCCTGATTCAGCAGTGTATAAGTCCAGTGGTACTGCTATTACAAAGTTCACTGATTCAGCAGTGTATAAGTTCAGTGGTACGGCTATTACAAAGTTCACTGATTCAGCAGTGTATAAGTCCAGTGGTACTGCTATTACACAGTTCCCTGATTCAGCAGTGTATAAGTCCAGTGGTACTGCTATTACACAGTTCCCTGATTCAGCAGTGTATAAGTCCAGTGGTACTGCTATTACAAAGTTCACTGATTCAGCAGTGTATAAGTCCAGTGGTACTGCTATTACAAAGTTCACTGATTCAGCAGTATAAGTCCAGTGCTACTCTCCTGTGCCGCATATAATTTTTAAAGGCTTTGCCGAGTGTGTGTGGCTTAGGGGTACGCTCTCTTGTGCTACATATAATGGAAAACCAAAATTTGGAGGATAAAGTAGGGAAAGATCAAGAACCACTTCCTCCTAATGCTGAAGCTGCTGCCACTAGTCATGACATAGATGATGAAATGCCATCAACGTCGTCTGGCAAGCCCGATGCCCAATCTCCTAGTACAGGGCATGTAAAATCCAAAAAGCCCAAGTTCTCCAAAAATAGCAAAAAGAGAAACTTAAAATCATCTGAGGAGAAACGTAAAGTTGGCAATATGCCATTTACGACACGTAGTGGCAAGGAACGGCTTAGGCCCTGGCCCGTGTTCATGACTAGTGGTCTAGCTTCACCCAAGGATCTAAGCCCTCCTCCCCCCCCCACAAAAAATTTAAGAGAGTTATGCTGTCAGCAACAACAACAAAACAGCAAAGAACTCTGCCTTCTAAACAGATGACATCACAAATCCCCAAGGCGAGTCAAAGGGTGTTGTTGGTTGTGAACCCTGACCTTCCCATCACTGTACGGGAAGAGGTGACTCCATCCAGCCTTTGCAGCACGCCCTCTGCATATGCTGGAAGGATCACCCACAGTCCAGTTACAGATTTGGCTAATGAAGGTGTGAATGTTGTACACTGGGAGGAGGATATTGATGTAGCTGGCGCTGAGGAGGATGTTGATGATTATGATGAAGACAGATACCAAATTGCCTTTCTCAATTTCTATTTATATTCTAGATTATATAACGGCTGAAAAGTTTTCTGTTTTACTCCTAGTGGAGAGGGGATCTGATGCAGACAGATACCAAACTGCCTTTGTCCATTTCTTTGTATATTTGAATTTCTAGTTCTACAGTCTATGCAGGCTGCTTTATTTATATTCAACTACAAGTGTAGGGCGGGGGGGGGGGGCATAGATAGCCACCAAAGTAACGTGGTCCATTTAATTTCACTTTCTAGCTCCACAGTCTGTGCAGCCTGCTTTTTTTATCTCAAAAATATTTATATTTACAAGCCTTGCAATCTAAATTAAATAGAGGTAGTGACGTGCTAGAACTCCAAAAGGCAGTTTGGAAGCCCCTGTGCAAACTGCCTCTATTTTTTAACTGAGTTGTCCTCCCTCCAGTGTGTACTCGGAAAGAGTTTTTAGTGCAGCGGGGAACCTGGTCAGTGAGCGGCGAAGGAGGTTGCTTCCTCACAACGTTGAAAAAATGATGTTTATGAAAATGAATAATCAATTACTCAATGAAGTACAGCACTGCCCTCCAGACAGTACAGAGGGACTGTGGTTGTGGAGTCCAGCGGGGACGAATTGATAATGTGTGAGGAGGAGGAAGTACACACTGTAGGGGGAGAGGAATCAGAGGTTGAGGATGAGGACGACATCTTTCCTCAGTAGAGCCTGTTTAGTTTGTACAGGGAGAGATGAATTATTTTATTGGTGTGGGGGCCCAAACAAACCAATCATTTCAGGCACAGTTGTTTGGTAGGCCCTGTCGCTGAAATGATTGGTTTGTTAAAGTGTGCATGTCCTATTTCAACAACATAAGGGTGGGTGGGAGGGCCCAAGGACAATTCCATCTTGCAACTCTTTTTTTGGCATTATGTGACCATTCAACAGTCGTTTGCCATGTTCAAAAAGTGAAAGAAAATGCCAACAAATTCAATAAATTAAATCAAAAGTTAAATGCCCTGTCATTATTTAAAACAAGAGGTTTTGACGTGCTAGAATTAGTGTAGTGTTAAGATGTTATAAACACTACACTTGGAAATTGGAGGAGGTATTGTGGCCCCGGTATCAAATTGGGTACCAGGGCCACCCCACTACGCAGTCCAGATACTTGTTTGGTGGAATTCAGACCAGTTGAGGGTGTATTTATTTTATTGTGGCCCCGGTATCAAATTGGGTACCGGGGCCACTCCACTATGCAGTCCAGATAGAGGTGTATCAGATATTAAACAACGTTGACTGTTGCTGCAAAAATTTTAAATAATATTGTGGGGAACACTACACTACGCAGTCCATAAACTTTTTGGGTGGAATTCAGACCTGTGTAGGGTTTTTTAATAATATTGTGGTGACCCACTCCTCTACGCAGTCCAGGTACATTATTCGGTGAGATTCATACCAGTTGATGGTTTTCTTATTATATATATTGTGGTGACCCACTCCTCTACGCAGTCCAGGTACATTATTGGTGCGAATCATACAAGTTCAGGGTTTTTAATTTATATTGTGGTGACCCACTCCTCTACGCAGTCCAGGTACATTATTGGAGCGAATCATACAAGTTCAGGGTTTTTAATTTATATTGTGGTGACCCACTCCTCTACGCAGTCCAGGTACATTATTGGTGCGAATCATACAAGTTGATGGTTTTCTTATTATATATATTGTGGTGACTCACTCCTCTACGCAGTCCAGGTACATTATTGGTGCGAATCATACAAGTTCAGGGTTTTTAATTTATATTGTGGTGACCCACTCCTCTACGCAGTCCAGGTACATTATTCGGTGCGATTCATACCAGTTGATGGTTTTCTTATTATATATATTGTGGTGACCCACTCCTCTACGCAGTCCAGGTACATTATTGGTGCGAATCATACAAGTTCAGGGTTTTTAATTTATATCGTGGTGACCCACTCCTCTACGCAGTCCAGGTACATGTTTTGGTGCGATTAAGACCAGTTGATGGTTTTCTTATTATATTGTGGGGACCACTCCACTACACAGTCCAGAAAGATAGCTCGTTGCAACGTTTTGGACTAAGAACTATATTGTGAGGTGTTCAGAATACACGGTAAATTAGTGGAAATGCTTGTTATTGAATGTTATTGAGGTCAATAATAGCGTAGGAGTGAAAATAAGCCCAAAAAATAGATTTTTTAACTTTTTATGCTTTTTTCAAAAAAAATCCGAATTCAAAACCTTAAATCCGAACCAAAACCTTTCGGCAGGTGTTTTGCGAAACAAATCCGAACCCAAAACATCGAGAAAATCCGGATACAAAACACGAGACCTCAAAAGTCGCCCGTGCACATCCCTAGTTTTAACATATCCTGGAATTTTTTGGAGTTTAGAAAGTTTAGCTGGAAATGTCCATTGCTTGTGTTTTCCCAGTGGGGCCTGTCTATCTATTTGTATCCAAATCATGGCATGGTTAGAGAGGCCTATTGATGCAATGCCAGTTCATATAGTTTTATTAGCTAAGAGATGGGAGATCAGAAAATAGTCTATACGGGAAAATGTATTATGAGCTGCCGATAAACATGTATATTCTAGGTCAATTGGGTGTCTAACTCTCCAAACATCCACCAAGCCTAATTGATCCGAGATGTATTTTATGCCAACTTGGCTACCGTATCTCTTTCTTTTGTCTTGATGGAGCTGATCTATCCAGGTGTCTGGAAGCCACCATATTGAAATCTCCACCGACTATGAGGAGTGAGTCTAAATATGTGTAAAGCTTGTTAATCAGTTGGCTTAGTCTGTGTATTTGGAGCATAAACATTACATATTACATACTTAGTGCTTTCGATAGTGGCGACCAATACAACAAATCTCCCATCTTTGTCAATTATCTTATGATGAATATCCACCTGGAGATTTTTCCTAATTAGAATTGCTACCCCTCTTGATTTCCTATTGTATGAAGCATATAGTAAGATTTTATGCTCTAACATAGACAGCTTGTCATGTTCTGTATCAGTCAAGTGCGTCTGCTTTGGACTTATTTAGATATGTCGGCAGCTTTTTCCGCTTAATAGGCGAGTTAATACCTCCAACGTTCCATGAGCAAAATTTCAACACAGCCATTTAACTCTCATGTTTTTGTGTTATAGCTGCTAGAGAAAGGACCCTCAAAATGACATAACACATGTTACCAAATAACTCATAGTTAAACCTCTCCCCCCCCCCCCCCCCCAGACTCTGGTCTGAAGTTTGATCTGACAATTTTTTACACTGCAAAAAAAGACAAGTATCATCAAGGGAAGGTGGGAACAAGTATAAGAACCATGATGATACATAGAACAGATGTGGTTCACCATAACCACTGTAACACCCATACTCAGTCAGGTATGAAGATTTAACATGATGTGGCACTAGTGTCCGGATCTTAACCACCAGTGAAGCTAGGAACGCTGATAGTAGGAACTTTCTATTCCACACTTAGTTCCGACCCGACGGAGTTAGCAGGTGCACCTGCGTGATTGTACGGCAAGAGCAAAGTTTCTACGGAGGAGACCAGTGAGTATACTTTGCATATACAGCGGATCAATCCGTATAAAACTCACGCCCAGTGGACTTATCCGTTCTTCCCCTTGAGGGGTCCCAGGACACACTACAGACCTGGTAAGAAGCCGCATTTCTTATTTCTTTCTGCCGGCAGTACTTTTCAATACCTATACCTACTGTGCGGACAAGCTTCACTGTGTATTTGCTATCTGCCTAATAGGAATTGCCCCTATTCAACCCTTCAGGAATACCGTCCCTATTTTCTGTGATTGGGACTCTGGCGTTTTTGCCTCTCTGGACAGCCTCTCTTCATACATCTTTATTATCTGGATTCAGAAATAGTTTATACTATACCGTTTACTCCACAAGTATTGTCAATACTGAGGGACTGTGTTGTCAATCATTTGATCTGTGTTGATATGTTTTTTATATAATTTTTGCATTTGCTACATATGATATATTAAATCTGTATCTACATCCATTTACTTCGGAGTTATCACTCTTCCAGCGCCGTTATTATTTTTCATATGATGTCAGGTTGCTGCAGTATCAGCAAAAGGAAGGAAAATAAATAAATAAAGTAAACATAGAAACGATAGAGTGAACTTGGTGAAGGAGGGAGGGAGCCCACTCTGTAGAGAGAGAGTAATATAACTATAATAGTATATTAAATTACATTACAATACAATGGGACCAAACTTATAATAATAAACCTAAGCGACTGGTAACTAGAGATAGTAGAATTTATTTTTTCTCATATACCATCAGCAATACCAGGGCAAAACCTAATCCAAATGGACAACAATATTACATCAATATTAATACCAATACCACAGCATTATTGGTCAAAACATTCTCCAGCAGGGTATTAGCGACCAGTATCATAATAACACTGAGGGACAAATCTATTTAAACAGACCAAAATATGTCCACAAAATTTCTTAACCTGCAAGATATAATTACCAGTTAACAGATAAACAATTATATGGCATAATAGAAATTATGTCAGAACGGCATATTTACACGCAGAAGAGGCCTACTATCGAAGTGCCTCAGTAATGGTGGCAAGCCGGTACAAAGCATTGATGATTCCAGAACCTAATCAGTCTCTTTGACCTGTTGATTCAGCTTCCGCCTCCATTTCCCGTAAAGAGGCTTGTGCATCTTCTGCAGTCATAAAGTCTTTGTAATTCCGACCATCAAAGATCCTCAGGTGTGCAGGATATTAAAGAGCAATTTTTTTCCCCTTCTTTACTAATGTAGTACACAGACTGTGGAGAATTCTTTCCGCGCTCTAGTGACTTCTGCCGAGAAGTCTTGAAAAAGCAGTAGGCGAGTACCTTCCCAGCTCATTGGTCCTACTGACTTTGAGGCCGTCCAAAGAGCATTTTTGTGTATGTAGTTAAGGCATTTAAAAATGACCGTGAGGGGTCGCTCCTTCATATTTTCTCTTGGCGGTCCCAACCTATGCTCACATTCAATTTCTACATTGGGGAATTCCTCATTTATCCCCAAAATCTGGGGTAGCTCTTTACAGATGAATGATAAGAGAGTTGGGCCTTTATATGTTTCAGGTAGCTCTACAATGCGTAAATTATTTCTCCTAGATCTATCATTTGTTTTTGTGTTTTAAATAGAGAAGCCGTAAGAGTCTTCTGATATTCAATTTTGTGCATATTTTCTCCAATGCGTAACTCGTTCACTTGAACTTGTTTAGCGGTCTGTGACACCTGGTCTTTAAGCTCTTGTATAGCCGCTGTAAGCGTATTCATCTGTTGCTGCATTAACGGTTCCATAGTCTTCCTAATGGCCCGTACAACAGATACATAGGAGAGAGCTGGTGTGTCCACCACCATATAACTGGATCGAGGTGGAGATGGAGAATTGGCAGCCACAGTAGTTGAATTATCACTTGCATCTTTATCACACGCTACCTCACTCCTCTTTTACGTTCAGATTCAGTGCATTGTGGTTTACCACTCGTGAATGAGTAAACGAATTTATCCATTGCCAACGATGAAGGTCAGAAACCAATATTCTAGGCAGACGAAATTAGAACGGTCCCATTCAATATCAGACAGAGTTAATCCCTCCAAATTACATTTAATCATTACATCTCAATAATTAGTTTCGTATATGTGAATTACTTTCCTCTTTGTTTTGTAAAAAAGTTGAGAAATCAAAACTGGTTGCTTGTAAATGATGTTATATAATTTCTGTTTTCTGAACAAAAGCAAAGGATGTGTTGCAACATTCTCAGCTGCCACTAGATGGAGCTCAGCTCCAGCAAATCAAATCACTGCTGAATAGTATATGAACGGCACAGCAAAAGTGTTTAGTGAACAAACAAACAGAGACAAGCAGAGGTATCTTCCTGTGACTGAGCACCAAACTCTAAATACCGTATTTCCCCATGTATAAGACGCACCTTTTTCCCCAAAATTTTGGGTCTAATAACTGGGTGCGTCTTATACAGGGGTAGTAGCACATACCCTGTCAGATGACTCCTCTGTCCGGTAAAGTCTTCTCTCTGCCTGATCCTGATGCTGGAAACCCGATTAAGGTCCTCCCTGCGATGTCCGGATGTCCTTTCAGGACCTTGACAATCCTTTCAGGACAGAGAGAAGACAGAAGACTTTACCAGACAGAGGAATCATCTGACAGGGTAAGTCAGAATTCACTGTAGCGTTGTCTCTCCTCTGTATAAGCTGCACAATTACTCTGTGAAAAAATTGAGGATAATGTTTATCCTCAATTTTTTCACATGATTTATATAGGTGCGTCTTATACAGGGGAGCGTCCTATACATGGGGAAATACGGTATGTCATCTTTCCTTCCTTTCTCATTTTTTTTTACTTTTATGCGTAGCTTGCACTTTTTTCTGCCAAGCACCGTTCGTGCCAAAAGTTCTTCAGCAGTAATTAGCCTTTGGACATCAGAGTCCTTGCGGTAGGCATGCGCCAACAAACTAACTCCCACTCAGGTTAGATTGCACCTCAGTCACGGCAGCAACGATAGCTGGCAGTCCTGGCAGCGTTATCAAAACCATCAGTAATGTGGTTTTGCACTCGTGCAGGCTCCTCAATGGCGCCCAAGCGTGCCCCGGGGGGGAAGAGCTGACCGCCGACAGCGGGGACAACGGGGAGTCTTATCTGAGCTCTTAGATGTTGCAGGCTCAGTAACTGGTGCTGGGTTGCCCAAAACTGTCTTGCACTCTCCACACTGTGCCGACCAGAGCTCCTTCAGAGACGTCCGGCCATGTTGGCTTACAAGCCCACAGTACCTCGTGACATATGATTTAATGATATCAAAAATTGTACTATTTATTAAATGTTAATCTTTATTTAACCCCCAATTCAACCCTGTATACTAATGACAATTATAGAACTACATACATATTTAAATTTTGGAGCAGGCTAGAGGCTTCTATTAATATTTTTTCATATGTTATACAAATCAAATAACTTTTTTTTCGAGTTTGAGAGATTTCTTTTTTACATCATTGTTTTTTTTCCCAAAACATTTTATTTGCTTATTCAAATAAGGTAATAGACATTTTGCAATCATTATACAATTAAGTGATTGCACCATAGTGTATAGGTTATATATTAAGAAAATTGTGATTATGATCACATGAAATAACATGTATAAGTAACCTTTAAAGGACAATTCTGTCACGAAAGTCAGATAGTTGGATTGGTCTTCATCTCTGGTTTAGTGACAGCTACCCCAGAGAGGTGAGGAGTCTAACGAGGAGAGGTATTCACCAGGAATTCTCGCAAGGGAATATGGTCTTAGCTGCTCTCAACCACAGTTTGCTGTCCTCTAGGGGGCACAGAGCAGATAATACAGAGAACCACAAAGTAACTGTAAGGCAGAATGGAATGTGGCCTCAGGTGTATGGAATTCCGGAACAGGACGGGTGCTGTGTGATGGTCAGCAGTATAGCCACGAATCTCGATAATAGGATAGGCTGAGCAGGAAGTACAGTTACAGGTCTAAACATCGGAATAAGCTGAACAGATATAGCTGTGAAGTGATGCACTGCGGTGAGCAGAAGTACTGAGATCCACAAAAGTTAACAATTAAGAAGCGCTAAAAAACCTTTTATATATATATAAATCATCATCATCATTTATTTATATATAGCGCCACTGATTCCGCAGCACTGTACAGAGAACTCATTCACATCAGTCCCCGCCCCAAAGGAACTTACAGTCTAAATTCCCTAACACACACACAGAGAGAGAGAGAGACTAGGGTCAATTTTTGATAGAAGCCAATTAACCTACTATAACTTTCTGTATAGAGACTAAGTGGGGGGATTCAAATACTTGGAAGTATAATATCTTGTTGATTTTTCGGTAATGACTCCATGTAGGGATCCCATTTTTAATAAAATTTTCAAACTCTCTTCTCTACATCTGTCAAAATATAGAAGTTGCAAAAGTTCTGTCTTTACTTCTGTAAGGAAAGGGGGAGAAGAGGAGATCCATTCATATAAAATTGTCTTTTTAGCTATAGTGAGTATAACAGTAATTATTGATATAATATTGATAGAAGGGAATTTGTCCTTCCAAATATCATAGTTACATAGCAGTTTTGGAATGGGGTCCCCGCAAAGATCAACCCCGAATGTTGTATTCAGAAAAAACATAATTTTATTCAAAAATTGCGTAATTTTCTGACACTCCCAGAAATTATGGTAGAAGGTAGCTGGAGAATGACGACATTTTGGGCAAGTGCCTTTTTTTTGGTAGATGCAAAAAAATTTCTCTGTATTTGCAAAACGTATGCACGACTGATCATTTTAATGTGTACTTCTTTAATATTTTGTCATGATGTGTTAGAAATACAGGGAATATCACAACTCCATGCATTAATTGTGTGATTCCACAACCTATCTTCATTTGAATAAAGGGGATCTTGATATAGAGATCTAATCCTGATTTATTGCTTTTTAAAAAGTGTAACAAATTATGGATAGCATCTGATTCGGGCCATTTAAATTTGTTATGAGTCAAAGACATAGCAAAATATCTGACGTGTAAGTACATAAAGAACTGTTTATTATTTTAGGAATGCTTTTGAGATAATTGCTGAAATAATTGTATTGATCCACCAGGGTCGAATATCTCTCTAATGGAAGAGATATCCTTGCACTTCCATTCCTAATAATGCACATTGGATAGTCCAGGTTGAAAAAGGGGATTACCCCATATAGTAGTGTACCTAGTGACCATAGGAGATTTTCATTAATTTGTGCCATGCTTGAAATGTATTGTGAAACAGGATATTATTATTTACATCATTTATGTTTGTCCTCAAGGCGTTAAAATATTCATTCAGCTTTGCCATCTTCTCGGCCATGTCTGAGAACTATTGATGTTTGCCCCCTCATTCTCTTTTCCAAATATTTGTCTGAAATGATGATGATATCTAAATGAAGAACGGAAATGTTAGTTATTTTTAACGATTAAACAGGATGCAATATCGTTTTTTTTAGCACAGTATGACTAATACAATTTGCTCACCTTGGACACTGCTGGAAATCACATTATGCTGATGTCCCTCCTGGGTTTGTCCAGGTATGCTGCCGTGATGGTCCATACAAACTGAAATATAGATGTGATATATTTACATATTGGAACAGGGTAAACCTTTTTGTTTTAAACTTTTTAATGATTTTTAATTACCATCTTTAGGTTCCTCTTTTATTCCACAATGCCTATGTCTGTGTTTTCCTGTTTTATTTTCACATTGGCTATGGCTTTTTCGCTTTTCTTTTTCTGTGTTGCGGTACACAGTGTCACGAAAGCCGAATAATGGGAATGGTCCTGATTGCTGCTGGAGTGACAGCTTACCCCAAGAGAGGTGCGGAGTCTAACAATGGAGAGGTGTAAAACAGGAATTCCCGCAAGGGGATATGGCCTTGGCTGCTCTCCACCGCAGGTCACGGCCCTCTAGGGGGCGCAGAAGAGTATGCGCAGAACCACCAAGTAGTTGTGAAGACATGCACGGCAGAGAGCTGGAGCGCTGAGGTCCACATAGCTGTATAACTCTGGAACAGAACCGATGATGAGCGATGCTCTGTAGTGAATCTACAGGTCTTGACTGTGAGGGAAGCTGAACCAATATGGCGGCGAAGTGATGAGCTGCAGGGAGCCATAGCACTGAGATCCACACGGGTGTTATAACACTGGAACAGGACCAATACCGAGCGATGCTCTGCTGCGATAATACTGGGAAGCAATGAGCTGCACAGATAACTGCTGAGAAGTGGTGAGCTGCACAGGCGTTGCTGAGTAGTGATGAGCTGCACAGGCGTTGCTGAGTAGTGATGAGCTGCACAGGTAGTTGCTGAGAAGCAGTGAGCAGCACAGGAATTCTGAGCTGCACGGGTAATGTTGAGAGTCTGTGAGCAGCACAGGTGTTGCTGAGTAGTGATGAGCTGCACAGGTAGTTGCTGTGAAGCAGTGAGCAGCACAGGAATTCTGAGCTGCACAGGTAATGTTGAGAGTCTGTGAGCAGCACAGGTATTGCTGAGTAGAGATGAGCTGCACAGGTAATGATGACAATCTGTGACTAGCACAGGTATTGCTGAGTAGAGATGAGCTGCACAGGTAATTTGCTGGGAAGCAGTAAGCAGCACAGGTAATGCTGAGAAGTGAGTTGCACAGGTATTGCTGAGTAGAGATGAACTGCACAGGTAATTGCTGGGAAGCAGTTAGCAGCACGCGTATTCAGAGTAGCAACAAGCTGCACCATCCACGATGTCAGGAACAACAGGGGTCAGAGGAAATGCTTCCTATCAGGTAGAGAGACCGGATGATCTGACACCCATTAAAGGGAGGAGGGCCCTTATAAAGGGAACTGGCTGTAGATGATCCAATCACTGCGGAGCAGAGGTTTTGAAGGTTACCAGGGAAACGCATGCGCAGACCACTAGGTAAGATGGCGTCCGATGATAGGGGAACACCAGGCTGAACAGCAGATAGCGGTAACCAAGGGAAATCAAAGCACACAGTGAACCACACAGGGCAAAACTGGTGAGATGGGTGATACACAGTTGATCAGGTATTTTTGTTTCTGTAAATAGATGTCACTGTTTTACTAATCATACTTATTGTTATCGTTAATTACAAACACCATTAATTAACAAGTTTTCATAATCACCTTTAATACCTTTTTTAATCTTTGTTCGTATTTGCTTCAACTTCCGTTGCTCCTTGTTCTTCAAATCTGACCATCGCTTCTGTTTCTGGAACTTGCTTCTTTTTTTCTCACTTAGCATATTAATCAGCTTTTGCATTATTTCATAGTCATGTTGATCCAGCACTTTGACCTTCATCTCCATCTCCCTGTAACTCATTGGTTTGACTCTTTTGACCTCTTCCAATGCCATGCTTTCTTCTCCTTCACCCTCTATTCCTCCCTCACTTTTAACTGTTCCTTTCTTCTTAGCCATGTCTATCGACAATCTGGCTCCTCTCTATCATCTAGAGGCTTCTAGTTCATATGCGTTAACAATTGGTATGGAGCCATCTCTGCAGCTCTAGCTGCAGAATGGTGCATTGTGGTCACATCTTTATTTACCATTAGTGTTCAATCTCGATGGTAGTTTCTACTCAGCATTGACACTTGATTGACGGTTTGTTCCTTTCCAAACATATTTCATGATTTATATTACTCTTTTCATCGCTATTATAGCAAGGTAAGCACTATATTACTTTGAGACTTGGTTTATATCTGATTTTTGTGTGGATGTAAATATTAGAATACATGTTTTATAATTTTTTAGACATTTTATCATGGCTTCTTAGAAGAATGTAGAGCTCATGAGGAATTTCATTGATACCTATAGAACCCATCCCTGCTTGTGGTAATCCAAGTCGAAAGAGTACTCAAACAGACAGAAGTGGATCATGGCTTACATGGTGAGAGTGAGTCTTTTCCATCATCAAGAGGCTAATGTAGATTGGGTCTAAGGGAGGATCCAAAACATGAGGACTGTGTTCAAGAAGGAGCTCAATAAGTTGGAGTCCTCAAAAAAATCTGGGCAGGAGCAGAGGTGTATGTACCTATGTTGTGGTACTTTGAACTCCTGCGCTTCACGGCAGACCAGGAAATAGCCAGATCATCCAATAGTAACGTGCCTCAGATGTCTAGTTCCTCACCTGTCATTCCAGAAGTCGAAGACATATCGGCAAGTGGCATGGTACGTAAACAAATAGAATCATGAATGCTAAAAATATAAAATTTAAATATAAACAACAAATGAAACTTCAATTTCACATAGTATGTCAATGTACATACATTATAACATGTCATTCTGCCAGGACACAGCCTCACCATTAAAATATTCCAAATACTCCTCCCTGCTTAACTTGGCCCTTTGGCTGGCATTTTTAATCTGCGAGGACTCCAGTGGTGTCAACCCTACCCCTTTCTCAACTTCTATAGTATGCTCCATATTAGAAGCTGTGCTGGGCACATTGGGACTTTTCCGCCGAAGATAGTTGTGTAGGACACAACATGCCATCACCTCCTTGTCTATTTTGTCAAGGCACAGATTAATGGCGGTATGGAAAATCTGTTACTCAATATACTAAAAACATTTTCCACTACTTGCCTTGCGCTTGATAATTGGTATTTAAATATCCTCCTTTCAGGTGTGAGTGTTTTTTGGGGGTAAGGTTTTAATATTTTAGCTTGCAGTGTGTTCTATGTTGAGAGCTGGAAATGGCACCTATGGAGCCTGGAGAATGGTAAAAGCATCTAATATTTATTAAGCAGATATGATCCAGATAATGCAGAAAATGGTAGAAACTGAATATTGCAGATACTGAACAATGGATCTCTGAGTTAGGCTAACAGTGGGTAACAACAAATAATACAGCTGGTGCAGGGAAACAAGCTGAGTGAAAAGAAACCAGGATGCCCGCTAGGAGCTTGTAGTAGTCCCAGGCAACAGGAGAAGTAACAGGAGCAGCAACATCAATGACCAGCAATGGGGAACTGAGGGAGGCAGGCATAAATTAGGAGAGAACAGGTGCAGATGCTTAACCCCTGCTAGTGAGAAAAAAGGCAAGGTTCGGAGGTACCATCAAGTCCAGAGTAGTCCAATAGACAGGAGCTGCCAAGGCAAAGCAGTATGCTGAAGCGATGCTGCAGTAGAAATGAATGCAGATCCTGATACAGTACAAAGGCTTCATCAGTCACAAATACAAAATTAAGCCCATATTTGTGTACGTGTTGGTAAATTCAAGGCATTCTTTTTCATTTAGTTATGAAAGGGCGCCAGCTCCACTGCTGATCATCTGCCTCCCATTGTAGTGGAGATATCAGATTTAGAAATTGTGTTGTATCTCTGATGTAAGATTTGAGTGACACAACCTGGGTCTGTAAACAAGTGTCAACAAACAGTGAAAGATTAGAAGTTAGAGACCCCACACCAGAAATAATAGGTCTCCCAGGAGGTGATAAAAGTGACTTGCAAATTTTTTTAAACTGCCGACACACACTCTTTCAGCCTCGTCCTAATTGCTCTCTTTAAATGGATTGACTTTGTATCCTTTGAACAAGGGCAGCTTATATTGTTTGATTTATAACAACAGAAGCCTCCTGATTGCTTAATTATGAGTTCCAGAGACACTGTCTGTTATAACAACAAAAGTACTTTCTCCCTATATGTGCACCATTGAGAGTCTTTGGAATAAAGAGGGTAAGCTATGCTCTTTTGCAAAATGTACAGTACACTTTGTGCTGTTAACAGACAGTGCCTGTTTTTCCACTGAAATCTGTGTTGCAGAAATATGAACTTTTATTTTATTATTATTAGTTTTGTTTATAGTAACTTTCACAACTTAACAAAAAGGGTGTAAAGTGTTACATGTTTCTGTTTGCCACTTTGCTAAACAGTACATCATCTATATTTTTCTGTTATTAAAGTGTAGGCAATTAAATGTTTGCTTGAGTCAATGGAAGCTACTTTGTGAACTGTTTATCAGAGTATGTATGTATGAGTGCTGTGATAATAAGAGTTGAGATGCTAAGAGATGAAAATAAAGAGTAAATCTACATAGTCACTGAGAAACAGTGTGGAGATTGAGGCCATCTTCCCAGACGTGGGGTCTAAGTGGACATTTTGAATGATGAAACTGCGGGGTCCACTATAGATTGCGGACATCGTGGATGCATTCTAATTGAGAAAATAGGGCTGTGTACTGCGTGGGCCACATTCTAAAATGAAAATAAACATATGGGAAATAGATTGTCCAGCAGTTTAGATAGAAAAGGAATTCTAAGATGGAACTGTTAATATATGTTTGTAGAACTGTGGGGCTACAAAATTTGTTCTGAGCGATTTGCTCAAGACTGTATGAGTATGACTAACCATTGTAATGAGCATTTTCCAAGTGCAGGGTCGTTTGATAAAAATATTTTGGATATTGTGCAAATGGAAATTTAGTGGAGGGTTCAATCTGAACACTGGAAGCCATTAGGGACTTGAAAAGGTGTTTTACAGTCACCTAAATCTACTTACAGAAAATCAACTGGCATTAGCAATTCAGTGGATTTTTTTTCCAGATGAAACTAATTGAATAGGGAGTGCCTGTAATACCAGAAGTAACCAGTAGATGGCGCGACAGCTGCAATAGGGCAGGGTGCTCTAAGAAAAGTACAATATGATTTAGTTTTTTTAGAAACAGATAAAATGTTAGAGAATAGGCAAACAGTTCAATTGTATGGTCTTGTAACGTGGCAAATATAAAGGAAAACAGATCAGATTATTAAGAAGGAAAAATACTGTTCAATTAATATTTCTAATATCATTGCACACTTTTCATGATTAAGCTAAATAATAGTGAATCTGCTAAGGATTATTATGCAAAGGTTATGATTAAAATGTTACAACAAATGGGTATATAGATGGACATAGCAAAGCATAGGTAAATAAATGGCTGTTAAAGTTTAGATTGAAAGGTTAGCAGAAACATTGAGAAACAGGCTTCAAATTGCAACCCTAGAGTGAAGGGTTAAGATTTGGTTGGAGATTAAAGAGTTAATCCATACTTGCCAACTCTCCCTGGATGTCAGGGAGCCTCCCTGAAATAGGGGTGATCTCCCTCACTCCCTGAAGAGTCTGGCATTCTCCCTGATGCTGAGCCAGTACAAGACGTGGTTGGCTTCGCCATCTGTGGCAGGATGACACAGTTCAGAAATTGTGTCCTATGTCCATGTATTGATGCCTATGGAGGTGGCCATTTTCATGGAGACCAAGATTTAATCAGACTGACAACATGACTTCAGTAATGGAGGCAGAATTGTAAAAGACACTTCAGTCTCTAGAGATTCATTAGCTGGTTTTCTTTAACGCATAGTTGCCTACTCTCCCGGAATGTCTGGGAGACTCCTGCATTTCTGGGAGACCTCCCGGGACAGCAGGGCTACCTCCCGGTTCTCGTCTCCGCAATAGATAAGAGTCAAGGGGGGGTCTTAAGGATGCAAATATCGTGTCATCTTAGCCCCACCCCCTGCTGTAATTGGCCAAAATTGTGACAATCGTTTCGGCACACACACCTTCCCCGGAATCTCCCTGAAGTCAACGAGGAAAAGTTGGCAAGTATGAGTTAGTCATTAGCCATGATGTTAATATTGGTAAGAAAAAGAAAGATTTGAAGCATATATTGTTGACTGTTTAATTAACAACTTTAGAGAATCAGACACTGCCAAGAACTGATGATATTCAGTTTGTTTGTGGACCACACCTAAAAATGGCTGGTCACTATTTTACAAGTGGACATGAATTATTCCTATCATTGTCCTACTTTTGGGAGAAGGAGAAACAGAAGAAGAAGGAGGTGTTATGATGACGAGGGGGTTAGGGTCTCATCCATATCCACATTTGGAGAATAAGGGACATGGTAAGCCACAGTTTTTAATCCTCACCCATCCCCCAAACATTTCACTTCTAATGGAAGGGCCTTTGTGTCTTCCAATTACAACCAGCAGAGAGGAGACCATGGGCTTTGGAAAAAACAGATGTACAGACAATTGATCATACCTGTTATTTTCTGAATTTAGCCAATTCAGAAACTTCAGATGTTGAACCATTAATTTTAATTGTCCTGAGGCTTTTATACCGCACTGTGGTTCTGTATTGATCCTCTATGTTGATAACTTTTGTGTTTTGTTTTTTACAGTCCTTGCAGATACTAGTTTGATGTTAACTTTCCTGTATCAGACTGACCACAAGGTTTGCAGATATTAATTGCAACCTTGCCAGACTCAGGTTAAGTATTTGGGTCATTGTTTGACCTAAGGACTGACACATCTTTCCTTGGAAAGAGTGCAAGTTATTCTGCATATGCACTTGCCACTAAATAAATCACAAGTGTGCATCTTTCTAGGGATGTGCAGCTGAAGTTTTAACACAGTTACAAGGTGACTATCAAAGGCCTATTATTTATTATAGTGTCAAATTAGATATAATTGGCGTCCCTTGCCAATTTGTTTAGCTACAACTGCAGCATTATTGGTGGAAAAAGCAGAATATCTAGTACTTGTCCATGAATTAACCCTTTATATACCGCATGCTGTTTTGGCCTTGATGAAATTAGCACAAACACGAAATTTCTTTGCTGCCAGACTTACAAAATGGAAATCAGCTCTTATGGCTCACATTCATCTTACCATTTGTTGGTGTATTATCCTTAATCCTGTTCTTTTTTTGTGTCCATTTGCATGTACAAGGGGTAGAAGTTTATCAGGAGAGTACTGATAGGTATATGATTTCTGCTGAATTAATGTCCATGCATGACTGTTTTAGTTTTTATCTTTTAAAAAAAATTAAGAAATGGGTGTCCTGCGCTGAGATCAAGTATAGCAGAAAAAGATAACAAATCTTTTGGTTAATCAGCATCTGTATTGTACAGTGGGTTGATGCCAAACCGACTATGAATAGAGAAATCCTAGCAAAGACACAACAGAGCTAAAAAGTTAAAAATACCAAGACATAGAAAAAAATAAATGGTTAAAAACTATTCCCAGTTGATTTATTTGATTTATACATAGGGAGGATGATTTTTTAACCATTTTTTTTCTATATCTTGGTATTTTTTAACTTTTTAGCGCTGTTCTGTCTTTGCTAGGATTTGTGTATCAAATTTTTTAACCAAAAATGTACTGTTAGATCTGATATTAAGGATACACATACACTCAGACACACAGATCTTGCTTTTATACAGATGGTAGTTATCATAGGCAAAATGAGCCTGGAGAGTTATCTATAAGATATGCAGTGGTAAAGTATCAGATGAAAGTATTGTGGAAGTGAAGGCTCTAAGGCCCCGCGTTCTGCCAAGATAGCTGAGTTAGTAGCGCTCACAACAGCGGTTGAGGCCTACTGGTGTGTGCCTGGTTTCTCTTCTTATGCAGATAAAAAGGCTGATTCATGCTTTATTTTCCTGAGGAAGAATCCACATAAAGCCCTATCTGTAGAACCATTACATATCCCTCCTGCAGAGGACCCATTCCAGGTAATATAAATTGACTTCATCCAAATGCCAAAATGTCTTAATCTACAATATGTATTAGTGTGTGCCACCATGTTTTCCAGTTGGATAGAAGTATATCCAGCTGCAAGTTGCACTGCAGTATTTACAGCAAAGAAAGTAGTATACAAATATATGTATATATGGTACACCACAAATGATTGAGGTTGACAGAGGTACACATTTCACTGGGCAAGTTTTTTTCAGGCCATGTGTATTTTACTAGAAATAAAAAGTAAGTTACTGGAACGATTTAAAGGTAAAATCAAAACTAAGCTGAGTAAAGTGATGAAGGGTACAGGGATAGTTTCGTTAGAGGCTTTATCTCTAATATTGTGTATCATCAGATCCACTCCCAGACTTCGATTCAATTTTCAACTGGATGAAATTTGTTCGGAAGACAACCAAATATATTATCAGCACACTAGAGACTTTTAAATGCACTCAAGATGTATCTGTTAAGTACCTGATTGAGATGAGTAAGCACTTACAAAAGCAACAAGAGACTTTGAAACTCTATAGATAAGTCAGAGGCATTATTCCTTACCAACCATACTTCTGATTCCGAGATTTGTGATGCATTATCAAAATTTAAAATAGTAAAGGATAGATTAAAACAGTCAAACACAGAGTTCAATACAATTTAAAATAGTAAAGGATAGATTAATACAGTCAAACACAGAGTTCAATACAAAAGATTGTATGGCAGTTCATCATGTTATGATGCCTAGTGAATTCAGGACACGGCAATAGCAGTAGAAAAACCAAGTATCTTTATTTAGGCAAAATATGTGAAGAAGGATTCAGGTCGTGGAATATGCAGATTTCAGGTAGCAGAATAAACAGGTATACTCCAATACACAAATATGAATAGGTGTGATTAATAGTCCACAGAAGTAACAGGTTCCAAGCAATGACAAATACAGTTTAAATGCAGGAACAAGTATATTGAGTTTCCCAATTGGCAGGAGGCACGAGGCTCCAGACTAAGGAGGCAGGGATCAGGATTCCAGATTGACAGAAGCACGAGGCACTAGCTGAGCCAGTGACCAGGCAGAGGTTAGGGCAACAAGAGTTCAAGCAGAATCCAGGAGCCAGGCAGAGGTCAGGGTCACAAGCAAAAAAAGCATAATCCGGTAATCAGGCTGAGGTCAGATCAAATGGCAAACAAGCAAGGTCCGGTAATCAGGCAGAGGGTCACAACAGGAGATCAGACAGCATTAAAGCAAAACTGGAACAGGGATAGACAAGAGACAAGCAGCAGCCAGGTATAAACAATGAACTGCACAGAACACAGATTGAGGCAGGTATCTGAAGCTGTGGGACCTCTGGTGGAATTGAGGTACTGCAACCACATACAAAATAGAGCCAGAGTTCTAACAGTACATAGGTTATTTTTTCTTTGTGCCAAATCTTTACATCCTTGATTGTCTTCCATGAGAAGGATTGACTGTGCATATTCATCTCCAAGTCCATCAAGGGGTGAAATAACCAGATTACTTCTTGACATGCTTGAGCTGTAATGATACATGCTGCTTATTCCTTTGCAGGGAACAATGTGGCAGTTGTCTCCCTCTTGCTCATAATCTATTAACGCATCATCCACATAAATAAACACCTGTATCAATCTATTGTTTTTTTGCTTACTGTATAGACAGGTGCTACTGGTTAATCCTCTATACAAGAGGACTCAATTTACCTTGTCAGTCCAGGCTCTGCCTGCTTGCTTAATTCAATGAATATATATCTCAAGCTTTCCAAATTGGTCTTCATTAACTGAACCTATAGAACCTGGTGATTGTTTCATTATATAGATCTTCATCAATCTTACCTTACATAAATTCAGTTTTTATGTATAGGTGTTCTACTTACATTTCTTTATTCTCTGTGGTACACAAGTATATTCTATTGATTGTTTACTTTGCCACTGGAGCAAATATTACATCATAGTCCTGGCTAAACTTTTGTCAGTATACTTTGGTAACTAGTCAAGCTTTGTAATACACGTCTCATTTGCTTGTATTTATTACAACCTATTGTTGTATGATCTTGACATTGAGACAACATACATGTTATACTTTTATGCAAAGAATCAATTTCCTCTTGTGATTCCATTTTCCAGTCCTTGGCTTCCTCCTTTGGCAATTGGCTCTTCTATCGCTTGCAAGGATTACGTTTTTATATTTTTTGTGTGTAAGCATTGTATGAGAGTCTGCAAACAGTAAATCTTTTATATTATGGTTTCAGTTTTGCCTTTTGCGCTATGATTTGTGGTTGGTCAGCAGTGTTTTGTGGATTTCCAACCACAAGTTTAACAGGTTGATCTATGTGACTGAATTGTTTTGCTCCTCCTTTCACAATATTTGTTGCAGAAGACTCTACTGTTAAATATCACTATGTAGGTTTTAAGAGTAGGATTTCTGTAATCTTTGCTTTATCTTATAAAAATGCCTGCTTTTTCTTTGTTTTCCACTTTCACTAGGGATGTTCACATAAACTTTGCAGTTGAATATTCTCAGATGGCCCAAACTGGGTTTCTCACCTTTTCCATAACTCACAAAGTGTAACCTGTGAAGAAGTGAATGTTCCTTGGTGACACTCACCCCCCCTGCGATGAAATCATTGCAGTGAGGCATGGTCAATGTGTCCTGTGACTACATGAGAATCCTTCATGGCAATACATCCCACAGTGACACAAGAATCACTTGTGTAGAAAGACCTTGGAACTCTACAGATGTGCTGCAATGTACAGGGCTGAACACGATCTGAACTTGCCTTTCAAATGAATGAAGAGTCTAGTGGCTACCTAGATAATCTTTTATAACAAAACATAAAGGTCTTCACCTTTAGCAGCCACCCTTTCCTGTAGAGCCGATTATGTTTGGAGGTACTCTGATGACCCCAGAACGTCACTGTAGTAAAACTTTATCAGTGATAACCGTAGCACAAAGTGGAGGGTAACCAGAAAACAGAAGGCAGATACCAGAGCGTCCAAATATCATGGGTCAGTAGTGAGCAGGATAAATGGGGACAGGTCAGAGGTCAGGGAAGTTTGCTAATACTGGAAATCCAAGGACAGAGGTCAGGGGAAAGGGTCACAAAAGGAACCAGGTCAATAATGCAGAGTATCCGCAAACACAGCTGGCCAGCAAATGTGCAGCAAACAGGACGCTATAACCAGCATAGAGGCTAAGCCCTCTCTGCCTTATAAACACATAAGGACCGATGAACAGGGGAGAATCACAGGGGTGCCACTCAGCCTCAGCAGGCTATTAATTAATTTACACCAATCGCGCATGCGCCCAGCTGCTCATATTTACCAGGACGCAGCGCTGATTATGTGACGTTACGGCAGTTGGCATGACAGCCGGGATGCAGTCCGAAAAGAGGAGCAGTGAGCTGCTGTGGCTCCCAACAGATTCCTGCATTTTTTAAGCATCTAACAGATAGCAGGCTGGAATATTTAGTATGTCTTTCACAAGAACGTAGCATGTTTTTGTTGAATGTGTGACTCAAATTAAGTAGCCCTGAAAAATTTCTTTGAAAGCGTCATTTGAATCAGTCTATTTCTTCGAAAAAACTCTTTATACTTGACATGTGAATTCTCGCTCAAAGTCAGTGTTCCATTCTGTTGTCTAAGCTGCTTGAAGGTTTACTTGGGACAGCCTTTCCAGTTTCTGTTGGCTTGCCTTCTTCCCATAGTGCATTCTGCTGCCATCTCTTCCCCAAGTAAACGATGTACATGAACCCGCCCATCCACATGATGTAAAATAAAACGTGAATTATCAGACCAGGCCATCTTCCATTGTGCCATGGTCTAGTTCTTGCGCTCACGTGCCCGTTGAAGGCACTTTCGGCAGTGGAGAATGATCTCCATGGACACTCTGACAGGTCTGCGGCTACGCAGCAAGCTGAGATGTACTGTGAGCTCAGACACCTTTCCATCATATAATACAATAGTGGAAGTTGCTCAATCAATTTATAGGCTCATAGCGGGTGCTTGAAAGGGCGGGGTTATCCTAAAAGGAACAAACAGAAAAATCCCCCAGCACACTGCTATAGTCAGCAAAGGAGCTGCCATTTCTACTTGTACATAAAAATGCAAAGGGGGGTATTCAATTGTTTCTTTTAATGCGCTAAAACAAAAAAAACGAGCGCTCTAAAAATATTACCGTTAATACGGTAATTACTCGCTAAATTTCATCTCGCAGCTCCCTGAGCAGCGAGCTGAAATTCAGCCCGCTGGCAACGAGTAAGTACCGTATTAACTGTTTACGCGCGCAAAATTACCGTATAATATGAAGTTTGTTTCGAGCGCTCGTTTTTTTTGTTTTAGCGCGTTAAAAGAAACAATTGAATACCCCCCAAAGTGTCAGTTGCACACATTTAAAAACATATATATGAAACTTTCTATGAGAAAGGAGACAAAGCAGATAAAATTCTGGCATCACGTCTCCGCACCGCTAGGACGAATAATAATATTGTCTCGATCCGTAACTCCCACAACCAGCTTCTCTACGATCCTGCGGCCATCAGAACATCCTTCCAACAATATTACACAGAATTGTATAACCTCCCACCCTCCCCCACCTCCCCAACACAACAATCCAATGCCACTCTGATCTCAGAATTTCTAGCCAACTCCAAACTTCCGAAATTACCCCACCAAGCTCTTGAACATCTCAATGAGGAGATCTCGATAGAGGAAATCCAGCAAACCATTAAAGGGCAAAAAAAAGGCAAAGCCCCAGGCCCCGATGGCTTCACGGCCGCTTATTATAAGAAGTTTTCGGGCTTGCTTGCTCCCCACCTGCGCTCCCTTTACAACAATGTTCTTCAGGGAGACTCCTTCCCCCCTGAAATGCTCGAAGCTAGAATTGTAGTAATCCCCAAAGAAGGGAAGGACCCCCTCCACTGTGCAAGTTACAGACCAATCTCCCTTCTTAACCTTGACTTGAAAATATATGCCAAAATTCTGGCGAATCGTTTAAACCAAATCCTCCCTTCCCTTATCCATTATGACCAAGTGGGGTTTATCCCGGGACGCCAGGCGAGAGATAATACCAGAAGAGCCATTGACATTATCCACGTTGTCAACTCAAGGACCGCCCCAACTATTATGCTCTCTCTCGATGCTGAAAAAGCATTTGATAGGATCTCCTGGGACTTTATGAGGGCCACCCTTGAGGCCTTTGGATTTGCTGGCAGCTTCCTCACTGGCGTCCTGGCATTATATACGACTCCCCTTGCCAAAGTTTTGATTAATGGTATACCCTCAGACCCGATCTTGATCCAAAACGGCACAAGGCAAGGTTGCCCCCTATCACCCCTTATATTCGCTCTGGTGATCGAACCCTTGGCTTCCCAGATTAGATCCAATCCCAACATTCAGGGGGTGCAGGTGGGTAGCATCAACTCCAAAATTTCTCTTTTTGCGGATGACGTCCTCCTCTCTCTATCCCAACCAGCGATCTCCCTCCCCAATCTCTATGAAATTCTCCAAGCCTATGGGATCACCTCTGGTTATAAAATAAACTATGCAAAATCAGAAGCCATGCTGCTGCATGTCTCCCCTCGGGAAACGGATCTCCTCCAGACAACCTTCAATTTTAAGTGGCAAAAAAGAAAGATCAAATATCTGGGAGTTTTCCTCACCTCACGCTATGACCTCCTCTTTCCTGAAAACTTCCCTCCCCTTTTCGCTAAGATGCTCTCTGACCTGACCTTTTGGAAACGCCTCATTATCTCCTGGCTGGGCAGGATCATAGCAATCAAAATGTCTATTATACCAAAATGGTTATACCTCTTTCAAACACTCCCGGTCGGAGTTCCTGCCTCCTTCCTTTCTAACATACAAAAATCCCTCATCCGTTTTGTTTGGAATCACAGACCCCCACGGATCTCAGCCAGCATTCTCAAATGACCAATCTCTTCTGGCGGCAGAGGTCTCCCCGATATTAAACTATATTACCTGGCCTCCCACTTTTCACAAATTGTTACCTCATATGCCCCCCCAGGCTCCACTTCCTGGCTCGATATAGAGTCGGCTTATACTACCTTGCCCTATCTTACACCCTTATGGGGTCTCTCCCCTGCACATCGCCCTCCTGCATCTAAAATGCTCCCTACTATCAAGTTTGACATCAAGCTATGGGATTTTTACTCCTTTAAACTGAAGCTTACCACACAACTATCCCCCTTAACCCCCATTTGGCACAATCCTGTATTCCCTCCTGGACTCTCCGCCGCGAGAGCTCGTCTTTGGAATAAAGCTGGCCTTAAATTCCCGATAGACTTCTCCAAAGCAAACCACTGGCTCCCACTGGCAGAACTCCAACGTCACTCCCCATCCCGCATACTTAGTCCGTTTGAGTTTTTCCAAATTAGTCATTTTTTGCGGTCCCTGCCACCTACCTATGTTTTGCGAGATTTAACCCCCTTTGAAGATCTTTGTAAAAATCACCCTAGGGACAGAGGCTTGATATCCCAACTTTATGGTATATTTATTGCTGCTGTCCTTCCTACTCCGAGGGCACATGAGGCTGATTGGGAAAAGGATCTAGGCCCCCCTCCGGACGATGAGGCATGGGACGACATGAGACTGGGGATAGCCAAAAGCTCCATATCCACCAAACTTAAAGAAACCTCTTATAAAATCTATTACCGTTGGTATTATACCCCTACTCGACTCCACAGCATGTTTCCCTCTTCTTCACCTTATTGTTGGAGGGGTTGTGGCCACAGGGGAACTATGCTCCATATATGGTGGACCTGCCCAACTATCTCCTCCTTCTGGGATGTGGTTTGTGGCATTCTAAACTCTCTATTTGAGGCTCCCGTCGCAAAGGACCCCTGGGTGTTTCTACTATGCTATCCTCCCCCAGAACTTGACAAATTTTCCAAAAAACTAGCTTCACATATACTGACAGCAGCTAAATCCCTTATCGCGCTAAACTGGAAAAAAACGTCCCCTCCCTCTCTAACAGCCCTTAAAAAACAAATCTGGCATGTCGCAGCCATGGAACAGATTACCTATTACCTCCATGATAGAGGCCATGTTTTTAACCAGGTTTGGGCTCCTTGGCAGTTTGTGGAAAGCTCGCGTCCCCCTAACAATTAGCCCCGTGATAAGGACCCATGTGGGGTAAGTCCAGCTCCCTTATACGCTTTGCCCCCTTATCTTCTTGAGTCATCTACACACTCTCCACCCCCTGAGCTCTTTCATATACCTGCTTTGTGGTCTCCCCCCCCCCCCCCTTCCTCTCTGACTCCCTTCCCCCCACTCCCACATTTCACACTTTCACTACAGTTATATACAATTTGATACCGCATATAAAATTGTAAAAATGGTTGTCTCATTATAAGCTTCTATGTACATGTTGATTCAATTGTTCTGACTGTTTTTGTACGTCTGTTCAATAATAACACTCTTATTCCCTGTATTTGCTTATATGACCAACCAAAATAAAGAATTTAAAAAAAAAACAAACATATATATGTGTAAGCAATAAACAGGAGCCAACAGAGGAGACGTCCTAACAGGTAAGGAGACCTGAAGATCTGGCACCTTAGTAGGGAGGAAGGTGCTTTAAATAGACAGGGCTGACAGGCATTTGCTGGAAATGGACTGAAGCAAAAGACCGCTTCATGGTTGGAGTAACTGGGGGTAAAAAAGATGGCTTAGAAGAAGTGCTGGAGGTAGGACTGGCAAGTGTTGGAGCAAATTCTCCAACCACGACATCCGTAAAAAGTTGTAAGTTTGAGAGAATGGTATTTCTGGTTTCAATAAAAGGACTTTCCCATTCCAATGCCCTGCCTCTAATATTGGATAGCAAGAAGAGTACTTGCTTATATTGGTTGTCCAAAAGTTTGAGTATAGAGGGAAAATAGGATAAGCAGAATTTTAAAATTGCATTAAGAGTTAGAATTGCAAAAGAGGAGCTAGCAGTTTTGGCAACTTTAAATGATGGGGTAATGGGAATCTTGGGGAGGGATTTGGACTGAGAACAAGGATTCTTGACCGGGACGTCAGGAGAGGAGTCCCCAACTGGGATGGCAGGACGACTCACTAAATTGTCCTTGGAGTGAGAAAATTTGGCTCGGGCTGAGAACGCATCTCTAGGGGTTCGAGCAGGACACACTCGGCAGAAGACGGCCTTGGAAGGAGGCCCGGACTCGGCGTACGACTTGGAAGAAGGACCGGACTGAACGCACTGTGAGAAGCATCAGAGCAGACAGCACCAAGTGGCAACTTGGGCTGAACCACATAGAGTGGCAACTCGGGCTGAACCGCATGTAGTGACAACCCGGGCTGAACCGCATGGAGTGGCAACCCGGGCTGAACCGCATGGAGTGGCAACCCGGGCTGAACCGCATGGAGTGGCAACCCAGGCTGAACCGCATGGAATGGCAACTCGGACCTAACCGCATGGAATGGCAACGCGGGCTGAACCTCATGCAAAGTTTCAGAAGTGGACTGGAAGGACAGGGCCCTCTCTGGAGCAGACTGGATGGACAGGGCCCTCTCTGGAGCAGACTGGAAGGACAAGATCCCTTCTGGAGTGGACTGTAAGGGCAGTGCCCCCTCTGGAGCGGACTGTAAGGGCAGCTCTCTCCCTCTGAAGTAGGCATTTCTCTGGAGCAGAGGCAGAGGCTGGCACCTGTAGTGCTCCAGTCCGATAGATAGTACCTGACTGTTACCTGCAGTCCATTCATCTGGAAACTGCCATGTCCCAGCATCAGATATTGTCCAGTTCATTCATTCAGCTATATTCAGATCTGTGCAGGTGCAAGCCTATTGCACTTCAGGACCTCCTCCCTCTTTTTCATTGGCTAAGCACTTCTGGAGCACTATTTAAACCTCCTGGATTCACCTGTCTGATGCCTGTTCTTCAACCTCACTTCCTGCAGCCAGTGGTTCTGGTTCCTGTTCTCCTTGTGGTTTGCCTGTGTTCCACTCTGCTCTCAGTTCGTGGTCTGAGCTAACCATCGCTGTTCCAGTATCTCTCTTACCATCTCCAGTGTACTTCATCGTGACAGCTCTGGTTCTCTCATCGCTACCACTCAGAGCCGCTATTACACCTGTGACTCCTCAGCTGCTATCACGAGTTACCTCCGCTACTCCAGCCTGCTCTCAGTCTCTGGCCATGTTGAACCTTCGCTGCTCCAGTACCTCACTTACCATCTCCAGTGTACTTCATCGTGACAGCTTCAGTTCTCACATCACTACCACTCAGAGCCGCTACTACATCTGTGACTCATCAGCTGTTGCAACGGGTTACCTCCGTTACTCTAGTCTGCTCTCAGTCTCTGGCCGTGTTGAACTATCGCTGTTCCAGTACCTCTATTACCATCTCCAGTGTACTCTATTGTGACAACTCCAGTTCTCTCATTACTACCATTCAGAGCTGCTATTTCATCTGGGACTAATCAGCTGTTACTACGAGTTACCTCCACCACTGCAGTCAGCCTTCAGTCTCTGGCTGTGTTGAACTATTGCTGCTCCAGTACTTCCATTACCATCTCCAGAGTACTTCATAGTGACAGCCTCTGTCCTCTCGTTGTATACCACAGAGCACCTATTCTTCTAGTGACTCATTGGCTGCTGACCATCAGCTTATATTATTGTTGTGCCTGTATTTATACCACTCATCTGTGGACTCCATCGTCTCCATCCACTTCACCTGGCTCCCCACATCGTTCTTCTGTACACTCACTCACGGGACCGCGACCTGCAGACTTGGTGCAGCTAAGACCATACCTCCTTGTGGGGGTTCCTGGTGAAAACCACCTGTCTGTTAGACTCCGCGCCCGTGGTTGGGCTTAGCCATGTTAAGCAGAGCCTAGGGATCAATTTCCTGTTAGATAACCGTGACAGCACCTCAGAGCTGGAGGCAGAGGCTGACACCTTGGAACTGGAGGGCACCTTGGAACTGGAGGCAGATACTAATACCTCGGAATTGAAGGCAGAGGCTGCCACCTCGGAGCAGGAGGCAGAGGCTGCCACCTCGGAGCAGGAGGCAGAGGCTACCACCTCGGTGCAGGAGGCAGAAGCTGACACCTCGGAACTGGATGGCACCTTGGAACTGGAGGCAAGCCTGGAGACTCGAAGCAGGAGGCAGAGGCTGGTACCTCGGAGCAAGAGACAGAGGCTGGCATCTCAGAACAGGAGGCAGAAGCTGACACCTCGGAACTGGAGGCAGAGTCTGGAGACTCTGAGCAGACGACAAGAGCTGGCACCTCTGGACAGGCAACAGGAGCTGGCATCTCTGGACAGACGGCAGAAACTGACACCTCCAGACAAGCGGCTGGAACTGGCACCTTTGTACTGATGTCTGAAACTGACACCTCAAGACAAGCAGCAGAGACTGGCACCTCGGGACTGGCGGCCGAAACTGGCACCCCCGGGACTGGCAGACGAAACTGGCACCTCGGGACAGGCGGCCAAAACAAGTGCCATAGGACAGGTGACTGAACCTGGCGGGCTGGGCCCCATCCCTGGAAGCAGAACAGGCTGTAATGACTGGATCCATTTCTGGGCAAATATATCTTGATTCCACCTTATTGCAAGGTACAGTCTCTAGAGGATGTACTGCAGTGATGACTTTCTGCCTGGGAAAAGGATTTGTCACTTCAGAGCTGGTATTGAAGCAAGAAGTACTCGGAACGGAGACGGGAAGTTGTTTAAGCAATTTATGTAGCAAAGAAGAGACCTGAGAAAATTGAGAGCAGAGTTGGAGAGTGTCCACATGAAGCATCTGGAAGAGGGGAATTTCAAAAGAGATGGTAGCCTGGACTCTTACTCCCCCTTCACTCGTCCCGGATCTCCCCACCCATGCCACCCGGCTCTTTCTAGCCTCCTCTCTCCTGGTCATCCAGCATCCTCCCATAGACTCTCCAATCCTCCTATGAAGTCTCCTGGCACCTCACAGACTTTTTCCCAGTGACTTTGTTTCATCCCCTGGGTTGGCATAATACTTTTATCTGCACCTCAAGCCATTATATGTATCTGGTATTGGTATCTATTGTTACACTGTCTTTATTGTAGGACTTGCCTTCTATGCCCTATTTTTATTTTTCACTCATTTTAAATTTTTCTCTATTTGTTTTTTTCTACTCTATTTGCATTTTCATTCTACTCTAGTTGCATTTTATTTCATCATTTGCATTCCTTCACTCTCTGTCATTTTGCATTTTATGTCACTTGGCATTCCATTCATATCATTCTATCTCATACTGCACTGCTTGCCATGCTTTTATGCCACATCTATTCTCACTTTCATATCAGGCTACCTTAACCCACTTTATTTCATTATACTCTTACCTATCTCTGACTCCCCTTGTTCTCTGCTGCCATCTCTCTGTTAACTGAAGATTCTCATATTTCCTCTGTCCATCTTGTTTCCCCTGCTCAGGCCCTCTACAGCCCCCTTACTCACAGTGTCCTTACCTCCTGCCGTCACTCTCTAACCTGCCTCCTCCTTTCCCCTCCGACACCTTTCCTTTCCCTCCACTTTCCCTCCATCCCTTAATTCTCTACCTCTTATCTGTCCCCTCTGCCTCCTCCGAACCTCCCTTGCCTCTCTCCCTACACCATGCCTACCCTCTCACATGCCATACTCATACTCTCCCCTTGCCCAACTTCACGCATTAGTCCCCGCACTCCTGTGCCCTCTGGAACGCCAGATCCATCCACAATAAACTGCCCTCTATCCATGACCTCTTATCTAACTCTCTTAACCTTCTTGCCATTACTGAAACCTGGCTCTCCGATTCTGACACTGCCTCCCCTGCCATTCTCTCCTATGGTGGCCTCTCCTTCACTTGCTCCGCCAGACCTGGTGACAGTCCAGGCGGTGGAGTGGGCATTCTCCTATCCTCCACCTGCACTTTCAGAGTCATTTGTCCTGAACCTTCTCTTTCCTTCTCTTTTGAAGTCCACTTTATCCGTCTATTTTTCCCCATCCATCTCTGTGTCTCTGTCATCTACCGCCCCCTTTGTCTCTCCTCCATTTTCCTTGACAATTTTGCTGCCTGGCTTCCCTGCCACCTCTCCTCTGACCTTTCCTCCATCATCCTCTGACTTCAACTTCCCTATAGACAACCCCACTGGCCCTGCTTCCGCTAAGCTGCTCGCCCTTTCTTCCTCACTTGGCCTCTCTCAATGGACCTCCTCCTTTACCCACTGCCTTGGTCACTCCCTTGACCTTGTCTTTTCCCACCTATGTAGTCTGTCTGACTTCTCCGTCTCCACTTTTCCACTATCTGATCACCATCTCCACTCTTCTCCTGCACCCCTCCCCACACCCAAATCTACCTTGACACCCTCGATCCTGCTATTCTGTCCTCCTCTCTCCCCTTTCCACCCAGGCCTTCCCCAATCAGGCGGCCTTCCTCTACAACCACACCATCACCTCTGCTCCTTATGCAGTCGCCCCTGCCCATTCCGTCTATCTTCGCTGCTCCAAACCCGAACCCTGGCACTCCAAATTTACCCGCTTCCTCTAAAAATGCACCCGTACCACTGAACGTACTGGAGAAAATCTCGTTCCCTGGCTGATTTCCTCCACTTCAAGTTTATCCTCTCATCTTACAGTTCTGCCCTCTCACTCGCTAAACAATCCTTCTTTAAATCCCTCATCTTCTCCCAGTCCTCTAACACCGCCGTCACTTCGCCACCTTCAACACATTCCTGTCTCCCCCCCCTCCCTCACTGCCAGACTTTGCCTCCTATTTCTCCTCTAAAATCGAGGCCATCAGACTTGAAATCTCCTCCGCTCACTCTTCCGCCAACCACCCCCACTCACTCTTCCACCCCCCCAGGCACCAACTCCTATACTGCTTCCGCCCTATCAAGGGCGAGGAAGTCCACTCTCATTTCACCCCCCCTTCTGCCTGTCCCCTTGATCCTATCCCTTCTCACCTCCTTCGCTTCCTTTCACCCCACATGCTCCCACCTTGCTCACCTCTTTAATATGTTCCTTTGCACCGACATCTTCTCCTCTTCTTTTAAACATGCTCTCGTCTCACTCATTATAGGAAACCAAATCTTGACCCCACCTCACTTCTCTAACTACCGCCCCATTTCCCTTCTCCCCTTTGCCTCCAAAATACTTGAGGCTTGTCTGCAATTGTCTCACCGCCTACCTTTCTGACCACTCCCTCCTTGATCCTCTCTAGTCTGGTTTCCGCCCCCTCCACGCCACTGCAACTGCCGTGGCTAAAGTTGCTAACGGTCTCCTCTCGGCTAAAGCCAGGGGCCACTTCTACATTCTGATTCTCCTAGATCTCTCAGCGGCCTTTGACATCATTGACCTTCCCCTCCTGCTTCACACCCTCCAGTGCACTGGCCTCTCCGGCACCGTTCTTTCCTGGTTCACCTCTTACTTTGCCGACCGTTCCTTCTGTTTCCGTCTCTGGGTCTCTCTCCCCCTCTACCACCATTCCAGTTGGGGTCCCACAGGGCTCTGTTCCTGGTCCCTTACTATTTTTACTAAACACCTCTTCCCTGGGTGAACTCATCAGCTTCTTCGGCCTCAAGTACCACCTTTATGCTGACGACACTCAACTCTACCTATCATCTCCTGAACTCTCTCCCTCCATCCTCTCTAGGGTGTCTGCCTGCCTCTCTGCCATCTCCTCCTGGATGTCCTCTAGATTTCTCAAACTCAATCTTGCTAAAACCGAACTCATTGTCTTTCCTCCTTCTCGAACCACCTTCCCCTCCGGCCTCTCTCTCACTGTCAACAATTCCTCTATCTCTCCTGTTCCCCAACTTCGCTGCCTGGGTGTCATCCTCGACTCCTCTTTCTCCTTTGCCCCCCACATTCACTCCTTTGCCAAATCCTGAAGCTTCCAGTTATGCAACATTGCATGCGTTTGGCCCTTCCTCTCCCAGGATGCTACCATGTCTCTCATCCACTCTCTGATTATTTCCCGCTTGGACTACAGCAAAATTCTCCTTATTGGCCTCCCCCACTCCCATCTCGCTCCTCTTCGATCTGTACTCAACGCAGCCGCTTGGCTCATCTTCCTTTCCCGCCGCTCAACTTCTGACTCCCTCCTCTACCATGCCCTCCACTGGCTCCCTTTCCCCCGACAGAATCCTTTCAAGCTCCTCACACTGACTTACAAGGCCCTCGCCAACTCCACTGCTCCCTACCTTTCCAACCTCATCTCTAGTCACACTCCATCTAGCCCACTGCAATCAGCCAATGATCGTCGCCTCTCTTTCAATCTGATTACCTCTTCTCACGCACGTATCCAATACTTCTGCCGCGCTGCCCCCCTCCATTGGAACAAGCTACCTTGCTCCATCAGAACATCCCCTACTCTGTCCAGTTTCAAACCTACATTAAAAACTCACCTTTTCTTAAAAGCCTTTTAGTCACCCGCTTAACTACCCACCTTGTTGGCTACCTCTCCCTCTCATCCTTTCTTCCCCCCTCCATGACTCTCCATTTCACCCTTGTTTCTCTGTCTGTCTACCCCTCCCTTTAGATTGTAGATTGTACGCTCCTTTAAGCAGGGCTTTCTCTCCTCCTGTTTCCACCACTTGTAACTTTGCTCTCCAGCTACTCAGCCCACCTCCTCTTGGAACTTCTGCCCTCTGACTCCTCTCGCTTTTCTCTGCACCTCTCAGTGGCTCTTAACCTGTCATCCACACCCACCCTTTTGGGCTCAGGTTACCAGCTTGTGCAATTTTTCCCTCACTCTCTCTCTCTAGCTTTGCTTTGAGCTTCCGGAGTTTTTGGAATTTTATGGCCAGTTCATACTGTCAGGATTCCCAATATAAAAACCACTGAGAAAATGCAAGTGGAACAAGGTGGTTTTTATTTAACACGGGTTACACAGATAAGTGATGCAATAAATGGTAAGGCATGAAAGTCAGCAGAGCATGGCCGTTATAGCAAGGAGATGATACACAGGATGCAATAGTCTGCGGACTGATAAAGAAAGGAGATACTGGAAACAAGATGTGATGGTCGGCTGTCATAACCATCTACTCAAACTATTGTGACTATATACACTGTACTGCCATCCCTACAGCAATATACAAACACTATTTAAATAAACAGCTGAACCCCAGTGCACACAACACCCACAAACATCCAGGAAGAAATACAGTCTTTGCTATTCATTGCTTTGTTCTGCTCTGTGTATAGTGTATGATCTGCAACTTTGTTCACAACTAGGTACAATTTAATGTTATATAATGACCCGTTCAAATAACCAAAAAGCTTGCTTATTGCCATGGCATCAATGCTGCAAAGACTTGCAGAGAGGGAGAGAAGAAAAAAGAATCGGACTTGTTGGACAAAGGAGTGGTGCTGAAGAGAGTCTCCTTTTCACATATGCCGCTGCTACAGGAGATACAGGCAACAATCCTGATGACTGCAGGAATTTCCTGCGGTTGAATGATCCCACGTTTACCTAGCAGTTTCAACTTGTGACTTCACTAATCCAAAAGGAGAACACCCATTTAAGGAGACCCATATCTGCAAAACAGAGAATGGTTGCTACCCTCCAATTTTTGGCCACAAGAAGGACACTGGCTGATCTCAAGTACAGCACAACTATTTCACCGCAAGCTCTGGGTTTGATCATACCTGAGACCTGTGAGGCCATTATACAAGTTCTTTAGGGACAATATATGAAGATTGGTCCAAGAAATAGACAGATTGTAAAAAAAAACCAAAACATTTTTTTTTCAATTGAAATAGAAAATGAACTTATTAACATTACCACATATATACAAATCCTATAAAAAACACAATATCAAACTTTAAAACACCAATCTAAAAATAAAAGTATATTTTACAAGCAGTAAGCACTTCCACTGTATGTCAGTATATACTGGAAGTGCTGCTTAAACACAGGAGGGGTATAGAAATCAGATCTGTAGGGGAGAGACTAGTGGCTAGACTGATCTATTTGGCTTTCAAGTGCGTACCAGCTATTTCACCCCAATTTTCCACTGTAGAAAGGCAGAGGGGGTATAGGATCCATATGTGCAGAGACTGGTTGCTGTCCTCTGTTTTTTTGGCCATCATACAAATATATGAAATTTGGTGAGAGAAATACTCTGAATTTGAACATCTTTTTTATTAAAATATAAACTGAACTCATTAACATATTAAAGAAAACAAAAATATATATACAAATATAAAACCTATAAAAGCAACAAACTCAAATTTAAAAATAAAATAAAAATCACAGGCTTTCATAGTGACAAAAAAATAATTGAATTACTACAGCAAAGAAGCTTTAAGAAAAAGTATAAAAGGTTTAATAACAAAATAAAAGCTTGCGCTGTGATAATATTATCAAATATCAAGTCTGCAATTCTGCCTCTAGAGAGGAAGCAGTCCGTTTTGTAAACAGTAGAAAAGTAGGTTGGCGAACAATTCAAATGCCAAATTAGAATTGGTTGAGATTATATATAGAAAGAAAAAAGTGTTCCATTGAGCTCTCCAAACTGCAATGGAGTTTTAAGAAGTAAATGTCATGCCTGAGGATCTGTCTGTACCCAGATTGGGTTGTGTCTCCGGAGCTGGACTGGTGACTGTGGACAAAGCTGGGTGGCCTGATAATGTTTCTTTGCATGTAGTGAATGGACTAGAATACACTAGCATGGGACAGCAAACAGGAACTGGATTACTGGACCGAACTGGAATGGAACCAGATTGATGGAATCGGACTGGAGCCAGAATGCAGACTGCACTGTCAGAGCTGGATATATAGCAAGACTGCAAATTGCTGGGAACCAGGTTAGCATCTGAAATACAACATTGCCCTGGCAACAGTTAAGGGCTCCAGGAAGTCCTTTTATAGTTGTTGATTCCTGATTGGAGACTACAATCAGCTGGGAAGAAGCAGCACTGAGTTGCTTAGATGGATCAGGTGACTATATCCAAGATGGCAGCTCCCATGGACTGGTTTTGGTGGGAATCTGAAATGGAGGTTATAACCTGATTGGCTGAGGAATCATGTGACCAAATCCAAGATGGCCACGCCCATACTCTGTTTCTGGAGGGATCTTTGGAGTGGAGACAAGACTGGACAGTATCTTACAAAGAGGTCTGAAACCAGCAGAGCCTGAGGACCGCAGTGACAACTTGGAAAGGCAGCGAAGAGGTGTGTGACAGTAAAGAATTAAGGGTGGGATTACTCTTTGGTACCAATATCTTAGTGGATTGTCAGATGTCCCAAAACATGCTTCTCAGACTAGGTGGGAGGCTGATCTTAATATCTCCCTCTCCCCCAAGCAGTGGGGAATTATATACAACAAGTTAACCCGTGCATGATACTCATGCATTCTAGTCAAATCAAGCTACTTAAGGTGTTAAAAAGGTTCTTGTCATGCATTTGGGCCTAGCCCTAGCCTCCTCAGGGGAAGAGCGTTACTTCCCGACGCAAGCGCCCTTTTTTAACGTTGTTTTGTCCACATGTCACCACCTCATCATTTTTCTCCATCACCTCATCCTTCATCTTTATCGCCACATCTATCCAGATGTCTATCCAGACACAGGGATCTCTCTCAGCGGTCCTGAGTATCACACTCCTCTCGCTCTGTCACCCCCGGCAACCACCAACCACTCCCAACTGTCACCCCCGGCAACCACCAACCACTCCCAACTGTCACCCCCAGCAACCACAAACCACTTCCCACTGTCACCCCCGGCAACCACCAACCACTCCCAACTGTCACTTCTCCTTCAACAAATATATATATATTTTTTTAAAATCTTTATAAACACTTTTAACAATTAACAAATTAAAAACATCTTCGTATACAAAATTTCAGCCCTTTCTGAGTTTTTTTCCCACACACACTAAGGGGCGTATTCAATTGTTCCTCCGGCCGCCGGAAAAACGAGCACTCTAAAACTATTACCGTTAATACGGTAATCACTCGCTGAATTTCATCTCGCAGCTCCCTGAGCAGCGAGATGAAATTCAGCGAGTAAACTACCGTATTAACGTTTTTTTACGCGCAATAAAACGGTAGGTTTTAATGCGCTCGTTTTTCCGGCGGCCGGAGGAACAATTGAATACGCCCCTAAGAATTTAGTAGGTCAGTGTATAACTCCACCCAGCAGGTGGCGCTGCAGCTTGGTTTGTTTTTTTCCACACACGCACAGACTAACACACGCCACTAGGCTTATATATATTAGATAACTTGTCTAAAGTCTCAATATGTACCAACCATGTCAAAATGCTAATTAAATTATATTGAACTTATCTCACCCCAGCCCACCTTCAGAAAATGTGGCCTAACCACTCTAAATTTTGCTGGCGTAATTGTGGTGCGGTGGGAGACCTATTCCATGTGTTCTGATTATGCCCCGTTATCCAACCCCTTTGGCATGAGATATTTGACTAAGCCTGGAAAATCACATCTATAACATTAACTCCAATACCAACTCTGTAAACTCCACCGCATCCATCACACCCCTAGGCTCCAACCAAGATCTTCCTGTTACATGAGCATTTGACTACCTAGATGCTGTTATTATGTACATCATTGAATATCATGTTGTCAAGTATATTTTGTAATGTCTGCTTCCTCCTCTGTACCCTTCCCTTACTCCCTTTTTTTGCTATAAACCACCCCCTCTCTACAACTACTAAAATTCTAATAAAAAGCATTCATGTTAAAAAAAAAAGAAGTGAATAATTTCTTTGTCCAACAGGAGTTAATTGGCAACATCTGTTCTTAGAATTTACTCTTCCACTGCTGCTCACATCTCTCTCAGCTCACAGACAACATAATTTCCATCAAAAATGAATCAAATAAAATAAGATAAAACTATGTAAATATATTTCATTCTAATATATTGGCTTCATCCAAAAATACCTTTGACTATTTCCCATTTGATAGTTACATCAACTATCACACTATTTTTAAGAGGTTTTATTTGTTAATACAGTTCTATAATTTCTTATCCTGTATCACTAATTTTTTTAATTTCTTTACTTTTATATTTTCTTAAAAAAATTTAACAATACTGGTATACATTTTAATACAAAACATAATAATATTCATAATATAAAGAGAAGTATTCCTAATAAATGCAACAATGATTGAAAACCATGTACCAAAACCTGAAAACCAATTTATTTTTTTATCTATGAAAACCATGTATCTACTGCAGATAATGTCATATTATGTATCTCAGCAAAATCTTTATTTATTTTCACTGCTTCATCCATATAGTTCTCAATTTTCTTCTCTGGATTATCTGTGTCATTTTTTCAGATACAGCATTATGTTCCACACTTCATTTGTGATGTTACACAATAACCTTCTGTTTGTGCAGTAAGATAGTTTAAGACCAATATATGTTGTATTAATTCTGTTTCAAAAACTTGAAGCTCTTATGCAACATAACATAAGGTTTCATTATACACATTAGTTATCTTTATTGATTAGTGTTGCTAAACCTTAGATATAAAGCCAGTTCATATTTGTATGTGCAATGCCTGAAAATTCTAATGCAGTCAATACTTGTATACAAGTTGATTCACTAATAAGTTGTGATATTGGTTATTTTCTACTTTTTTCATCACTTCTTTTCTTTCTTGTTAATGGATTATCTATTAAATACTTTTGCTGTACAATCTCCTTTAGAGCACTATGTGTAATTATATTAACAACTGGAATCACCCTATCTAAATAACATATGCCCCCTGAATTCAGTGGTAAACACGTATGTGCCTTATTTCTGCATATCTAATATATATTATCTGGTAGAATACATGGCATTGCTACATGAAATATATTTGTGCAGAGAATATCTATAAACTTTCCATTCTTATTCTCTAATTATTCTTTACAATCACCATTTTGTATAGTTATATTACAATATTTTGATCCTACTGTTCCCAAAGATCTCTTTGGTCCAACATATCTAAATTTTCGATTATCAAATGCAGGACTTTTCCCAATTTTACCTAGATGTTCAGTTCTCTCCTCAATAGATCTATTAAAAACGGTTACCACCAATTCAAACCACTTCAGTTCCCAGTTTTTTTAAATATGTCATTTCCTCAGAACCACTTCCAGATCTTACCATAATGCCCTCATTAAAGAAATGTTCAAGAAAATAATATAAGTTATAAAAATCAAAGTACAAATCATGCCTATAGAGATGACAACAGTAAAATTTCCTGACGCAAATTTCTTATATCTGCTTCCAAAACTTTATTAGTCTTTTCTTCTTTTCAGGTCACTGTCGGATTGACTACCTTCTTACAGTGGGATGTATGAATCCAAGTATCGCTCTCAGCAACTTTCAATGCTGTGGTCGTTCCCATTGATCTGTCAAACAACTAAAACATAAAAAGAAAAATTCTGACTATAATATATTCTCCTGGCTCTATATCCTGAAAGTTCTCTACAGGCATTTGTGGTATGTAACCACATACAGGCATTTGTGGTATGTAATCGCTTGTAACCAGCAAAGGAGCCAAATACATCAATGGTGTCCAATATAGATGGTATAGATCGTATAGGATCCGAAACTAATAGTAGCATATCATCCTCAAATAATGCCACATTGTTATCTATTTTACCAACTTTGATACTTTTGAAGATGGCATCAAGGCAATCGCCAAGAGTTCTAACGCAAGAGCAAACAATAATGGCCACAATGGACAACCCTGACGTGTGCGTCGCTGGATACAAAATGTGTCTGAGAGATAACCATTAGTTAAAAGTTGAGTCATCGGTTTTGTATACAATATCTGTATGTTTTTTATAAAAACATCAGGGAACTCAAACCGGCGCAACGCCTCAAATAAATGATCCCATGTGACTAAATTGAAAGCTTTTTCCACGTCAAGTGATAAAACGATGCCCGGGTCAGAGTCCCCCAATGACTGCAACTGATGGATCACTATGAATCCTATGAATAAAGTTCAGAATAAAAATTTCTTAATAATTGCGTAATCCCATTTGCATCATATATAAGGGAGCCCTTCTTGTCTCGTAGGGCAGAAATAACATTTGCACGTCTATCTCCCTGCAAAAGGTTAGTCAACAAATGACTAGATATATTGCCGTATTTGTAAAATTTATATTTGGTATTTCCAGTATACGTATCACTGATTTGCGATACTACACCATCAAAATTTTTCCCTGTATTCAAGTCTGGAAGTAGAGGAGGGTTGGCTTTTAGGTTCTGATAAGCAGAAGTTAAATGGGTCTGGGCCTCTAGGTACAATTTAGATTGGTCTTTAGTGTGTTGCTTGACAAACAATATAATGCGACCCCAAAGTACAGATGTAGTAGCCTGCCAAAATAATTGAGGATTTTCACTATGTTGCCTTTTATCACTGGAGTACTCATGCCAAGATGCAAATCAACATATTACGAAATTTCAAGGAATTTGCAAGTTTGGCAGGGAATCACCTCTGTATATAAGAAGCCTTCACAGTTTGATCTCGGAGTTTAAACCAAATAAGTGAATGGTCTGACAAACCCATAAGTTCAATGCCAACATCTTCACATCTAGGAAGCCGAGAGGAAGATATAAGAAAGTAGTCAATTCGTGAGAGAGTACCATATGCAGCAGACAAGCAAGTGTATTCATGTGATGTGGGGTTATAAGATCTCCAGATATCTACCAGATGAAGCTGGTCAGTTATATATTGGATACCTTGTTTGCAATGGCCCCCTGCTCACCTTGAGGATCCATCCCTGTCTAATACATGTGAGGCTACAATATTAAAATCACCTCCCATTACTATGTGCAAATCTTGGAATACATAGAGACGATTAATGATTGTTTGAAAAAAACATTTGTCATAAACATGAGGAGCATATAGGTTACAAAGAGTCAAACGTTGATCGTTAAGTGATACATCAATAATAGTAAACCTTCCCTCAGTGATACATCAATAATAGTAAACCTTCCCTCAGTGATACATCAATAATAGTAAACCTTCCCTCAGAGTCTTTAATTTGAGAATGGATAATATTTTTAATGCCTTTCTTCAATAGTATAGCTACCCTTCTGGATTTCAAATTGTAGGAGGCAAAACCTAAAGTTCGGTAACCAAGCATAGATAATTTTGCATGTTCCTTGTCAACGAGATGTGTGTCCTGGAGGACAATCACATCAGTTTTAACTCTAGCTTTGTATGTAAGGATTTTCTTACGCTTAACTGGAGAATTTATTCCCCCTACATTCCAAGAACAGAGTTTCATATAAGACATAGTATTGGTATAAACACGATAAAGTAAATTAACATATGTGACCGGATCACTGATAAAAATAACTTTTGGTATAAATTTATTTAAAGGAAATAGCGCAGGGCGCTTATTTATATAATTGCACATGCACTTATTTTTGATATTGTGTATATTTTAGTAAGGAAAATCTTTAATTTCTGAGACCAGGGTAAGAAATTCATTTCTTGTTTAACCTTGCTAGAGGATATGCATTATTTCTTAAAGTATATATCTGATACAATAAGCCTTTGTTGATGGAAGTCTTGTGTTTTGTGATGTGGGGAAGTGGCTTGTTTGGGGTTTGTACCTTTCTTTGGGAATGTGTATTCTGGACTGTCTGAAGAGGGGCCCCATGTTAATTAGATCTTTTGATGTGTGAAGGTCCAACATTGAAGGCAGGAACATTTAATTAAGACTGGCTCCTAGATTCTCTGCATCTGAAAACCAGATGCAGGACATCACAGCATCTCTAGAATTTCATAGATAAGTGTAAATATTGTTGGCTTTGTAATGCATATAAATCAATGTATTGCACATTTCATCCTGATTCTAACAATGGCCGGTGTCCAAATCAGTATAAAAAGCAATGTCTTGTACACTGAAATGTTTTTCTTGTCTTATCTGACCTGATCACCTGGTACCTTCAACCAGTGTGAGAGCAAATAAACATCACTTGCTTCAAAGACCTGCTTGAAAACATCTTCAATATTGCTGTATTCCTGTGACCTGAAGAATAGACCCTAAATGTAATCCGTTCTCTGGCTGTTTCTGAGGTTTGACACAGCTTTTCCGGCACCACTGTTCTGCCTGCTACCTTGCAGATCTGGTCAGTGTGATAGGCCAGGGGGATCCATCCACAGCACCCCTGATCCATAGTAAGAGGTCAGGAGTTCCAGCCCAGGTACGCCAGTAACGGGGTACACTTGCAGCATCAGTTACCCAGAAGAAACCCGATACTGGATGCTGGTAAGGAGTCCAGTGGTGGCAGCATTTGTAAGCCCCTCCTACTGCGGCAAGAGGGCGCATTTGGGATAACAAAAGGGAACGGTGGCAAAGTAAGCCCAGCTGGTTCCCAGCAGCAACTGCCAGGGTGGCATAGGCGGTGAATCCTGTCACAACATACGAGAGAAAAACCTGGCTTGAAGTGTCTCATCTTCTCGTCGCTTTCATGAAAATCAAATAGCAATGAACCAGATGACGAAGTCCACTGACCTGAAATAAACAAAACAAAAACAAAACACACACAAGCAGGATTGATAATAGCTCGTACAGGTACTTATGCTTGTGTTTAGCAAATTTCTCCAAGTGCTTAGTAAGGGTTTCTTTCTCTACCCGAATGGAAGCAATACATAACGATTAGTTGGCACTTGGAGAACCACAAGTGCCAACATGCCCTGACATCCCTGGCTTGCTGGGACCTGTAGTACCACAAAAAAAAAGTTAAACAAATAACAACACCCTTGTAAATACCACACATATTTATTAAAAATAAAAACCCCACAATAAATACACTAACCACCCTCATTAAAACCACATCTATTTATTAAAAATAAAAACACCCCAAATACTCACCAAAGATGTCTTCTTTCTTCTTCCAAAGTTCCAGGCTTGCCCCAGTCCCAGCAAATTTGTAATTCCAAAATGGCTTGAAGAAATTCAGCATCACTTCGGCCAGAAGGGCCCCATATTTGTAACATCCCAAATCTTTGTTCTTCATTGTAGAAAAATAATAAAAGTCTTTATCCGCCGCAAAACACCTCCTACTACAACCTCCTCCTACAACATGCCCTGGCTGCCGTGGGTATGCTGGTGCTTGTAGTTATACATGTACCAGCATGGCCACACTGTTTTTGGCAACCTGGCTGGCTGGGACTTGTAGTTCCACAAAACAAAATGGCGTCTGTTTATTTTTTTCATACTTTTTCGCCGTATTACCTTACTACCCACAGCCCAGGGGTAGTAGGAAGAGCCCTAGTGCTATCAGCACTGGGCTGGTTCTTTCTAGAAGGGGGGGGGGCCCGCTCATTTTTTTCAGCGGACCCCACTCCCTAGGGAATCCAGCCCAGCGCTGAACAGTCTAGGGTTGGTTAGTCATTATGGCAGGGGGACCCCTGCCGCGCGTCCCCCTGCTATAGTGCCGCCAACCCTGGCTGGTTTGCCTAGTGCTGGTAAAGTGAAAATAAGGGGGACCCCACGCAAAATTTTTCCCCGATTTTCACGGGACCAGCACTAGTCAGGCAGCACTAGGGTTAAGCATGAATAGCGGGGGGACCTCACGCCTTTTTTTTTTTTTTTTTAACTTTTATCTATTCTTTAACATTTTAACACTGCCAGAGCAGTGTAACAGTGATGTGTTTCTACAACACGCTGCTATCAAGCAGCGTGTTGTATCTGGCGTGTTTTGAAGCAATCTCGCAGCTTCATACATTTGAGAGCTGTATAGCTGCAGTGGCAAACAGTCGGGAGTTTGATCTCTGGCGATTTTGCAAGTAGCGATTTTGACAGAAGCAGAACTCTGGCGATTTTGCATGAAATCTCAGCTTCATACATCGGTGAGTTTCAACTCTCCCAAGAAAATCGCTAGAGTTGCAAAATCGCACTTTGATACACTTACCCCCAGATGTCTATTTTTTAGGCATAATTGAGACACCGAAAAATCACTGTTCGAGGTCTTTCCCAGTCAGAGTCTTTGTATGGGCCCAATCTATGAGCGCGTTCGATGATAACTGAAAGGCTGTCAGTTGGCATTTGTAGCAGTGCTGGTAAAATGGTAGATAAGAACTTAGTTAGAGTTGAGCTTTTCACCGATTCAGGTAACCCAATAAGACGCAGGTTATTTTGACGCAACCTGTTTTCAAGATCATCAACTCTGTTCCACAACTGCTTCTGCATTTTATCAGATGTAGACGAATTTAACTTCAAATGTGTCACCTCATGAAAATTTTCACTGATTCGTTGCTCATTCAGTTTAACTTGTTGTGATGTTTGTAACAGTTGTGCCTTCAGATCTTGTTATGCAGAAGTAAATTTTGAGGCTTGTTCTTGCAATAAAAGGTTCCATCGTTTCTTTTATAGCTTTAACAACATCCAGGTATGAAACAGGAGTAGCATGACCATCAAATGTTGGAGAATTTGAAGAACTGTCACTTTGATCATTAGGGCGGACTTTCTCCACGTTAGTCAAGGGTGTTTCTTTTTTGGCTTTTTCACTTTTTCTCCGTTGAGGTTTGCTAGAGGTTTGAGAGTTGACATATTTCTCCATTGCGTTTTCGGTTGTGTGTGATAATAGGTGAAAATGAATATTGGTAAAAAACACTACTTAACAAAGGGTCCCATTGGACTTATGACTGAGTTAGGTATACATAACTTTGAGCTTGTTTAAACAGGGTAAATAAGACACAATAAAGGCGTACGATGGTGAGCCAGGCATTCCAAGTCACCAAATATATGAATAGCAAGGAGCCAACAAAGCCACAGATTGTGACACTATAAGGATAAATTCCATGAACAAGAGTCTTATCCGTTAGGCAGCGTATCCTGTGCACAAAAACTTGGGGAATATTTGTGATAGAAAGATTGAATAGGAGTAATTCCCTGCTGTAATAGGTCTCTGTTAATATACAAGTAAGTTTAGAGAATGTATATAAAGTTGACCTCTAGATGGTGATAGAGTTCACTTTGTATTATCCAAATATGCAATAAGGATGAGGCCCACAAGATGGCACTTGTGAGTTTTAGAATTGCAGATCTAATGGAAATGTTTAGTGAGTAATGATTATTGATAACATGGGATCAGCAATGTTATCTAGGTATTAACAATCCAATTGCTGATTATGTTTATCAGTCTCAAATATATGATTACAGCTTTAGGGGGTAATAAAACGCTGCCCTTTCTCACCTTGAGTATTCTGAATGTAAGTGATAAGCCAGAACAGTTGCTGCCATCAAATGCCTAAAGCTGGGTACACACTGAAGAATTGTTCAGACCGACGTGCTATCTCAAACGATTGTACCTACGACTGAAGGTCCGATCAGTCTGACGATTCCTCCTCCCATGCTCGCATCCAAGACTTCTCCCTCGCTGCCCCCCTCCACTGGAACCAGCTCCCCGGCTCCATCAGAACATCCCCCAACTTGTCCAGCTTCAAACAGGCCTTAAAAACCCACCTCTTCCTTAAAGCCTTCCAGTCCCCCACCTAATTGACCTCCTCCCAGTCTCTCCCATTCCTGCCCTCCTTCCTGTCCCCCACCTACCTCCCTCCTTTTCATTCTCCTCTCCCCCCCTCTCCGTCTCTGCCTCCGTTCTCCCCCTTTCCTCCTCCTATTATTATTATTATTATTATTTTATTAATTTTTATTCATAGGGCGCCACTAGGTATCTGTAGCGCCGTACAGGGACAGACAGAAACACGATACAGGGTGAGACAGCACGGTACAGTTAACAAAAAGCACAGTAACTCAGAAGCTCGATGTACAGCTAGATGAGAGGTGAGAGCCCCCAGCGGGGTAGAGAAAGGGGTAGAAGGGCAAGAGGACCTCACGGAAGAGACAAGGAGCTGGAGAGCAGAGTTAAGGTGGTGGAGAACAGAAGGAGAGGAGACCCTGCTCGAAGGAGCATACAATCTAAGGGGAGGGTAGGACGGACAGAGACGCGATGGTAGGAGGAGGGAATGGGGAGAACGGAGGCTGAGACGGAGAGGAGGGGAGAGGAAAATGAAAAGGAGGGGGACCATTGCGTCTCTGTCTGTCCTACCCTTCCCTTAGATTGTACGCTCCTTCGAGCCGGGCCTCCTCTCCTCCTGTTCTCCACCACCTTAACTCTGCTCTCCAGCCCTTCTGTGAGGTCCTCCTGCCCTTCTATCCCTCTCTCTACACCGCTGGGGGCTCTCACCGCTCATCTAGCTGTACGTTGAGCTTCCGAGTTACTGTGCTTTTTATTAACTGTACCGTGCTGTCTTACCCTGTACCGTATTTCTGTCTGTCCCTGTACGGCACTACGGATACCTAGTGGTGCCCTATAAATAAAAATTAATAATAATAATAATAATGCATACACACTGACATGATTTACCTTCAGATCTGTGCTCTTCATCGGGTCCTTTGACTGGTCCTCTAGTCCGGAGAAGGACAACACAATATTCATTCATTCACTAATGTCACATTATCACACTGATTAAAACCGCCTAGTTATAGCTATCCATATGTCCTAACACAGCTCTGTCAGTGATTGAGCGGATGAACGGCTGGAAGCCAGGCAGGTAAATCACAGATATCTCGGTAGAGGGGCACTGGGAATCCTATGTAGTAAAAAGGCAGTTCAAAAGACAGGAGATGAAGAGCTCAGAAAAATTTTGCTCCCAAATGGCGCTCCGGTAATAAGCAGTTGGATAATTTGTTTAGCTGCTCTCCCTCTCCACAATAACATCGCTGACTCGTTTCTGGGACCTTTAGTGGCAAAATAAGATGGATCAGCTGCCTAGCACCAGAAGTTTAAGTTGTTATAAAAGGTCAGGATTTACGGAGCACTCAGAAAGTGCGCGTAGCCATCTTGGTAACCAGGCCCCGCCCCCCTTCTGCTTGCGTCTTATGCTCAGTTGCTGCTTGTCTAGATCCTGGCCAAAGTTAGCGTCCTGTTGGAAAAGATCTAGCAGCTGTCCACCATAGCAATCGCCACCATCATCTCCCTTCCCCATAACAGCTGTGACATTAAATTAATAGCATTCACTCTCTTTTATTCCTAGTTTGGTTCCCATAATGGTAGTGGTAACCATTAAATTGGCACGTGCTTATCAGAGAGGCTGTGATCCTCCCTTGTACTTCACTTAAGCAGCATGTTCCCTATGGTGTTTGACTCCAGGAAGTTTGAATGTTTATGGTGTTGCACAACAATAAGTACACATCAACATTATCTACTATGCCGAGTTTGTGACCAAAGGCTGTGCAATGATTACCACCTTGTCTGAGACAGCACTTCTGGAGAGGCTGCATCAATGATGCTGAGCATTGTAAACAGCCACCGATACCAGCATTGAGCTATGGAAAAAATCATTGGGCATGGGCTGGTATGAGCCAAGTGCTTGCAAAAGAAATAGCATCAAGGTTGCCAAGATACTGGGTAGCTGAGGGAGGAGGGACCAATGAGAGACAGAGGACAGAGTGAGGAAAGAGTGAGGGAGAAAGAAAGAATAGAAGGAACTTAAAATGACGTAGCTGGTTATCTGGCGGCATGCTACACCTCCAGCCGGCTGCCTAGCCAGACCATGCCTTGAGCTGTTATTTCTTGCATTCACAAGACTGGGGCTGGTTTCATATATAATAGGGTAATCCAACAATCCCTGTTGGTTGAGTATTTGAGACATGAATGCTGCCTATTTATTATAGTTATTATATTTTCAACTGAAACATCTTGGAGGTTGTAGCCTTTTGCAGCACAACTGTGATGTCTTGTTTTATTTGTCAGTAACAGATAAAGATAAACAATGGCACTTGCAAGTAATATTGGTGAGTTAAAGCATAGGTCTGCAATATGAAAAAGGGGGCATTGAGAATAGCTAAGATTGTGTATCCAGTAATGCAAAGATGTGGTTAGAAGGAGGTAAGAACTTTGCTGGATGTTTGGGATTAATTAGTCAATCCAAAAGAGACTAAGCCAGGTGTGAATTTGTTATGCCTTAGATCAGAGTGCCCACTGCTGTCCAGAAAATGATTGGACACAAAAATATGAATATGGGTACTGTTTTGACCATGAAATTTTCCACCAGGAAAAAACGTAAGAAGATTACTAGTTTTAAAGTACCAAAACTTTATAACTTTATAAAAAAATATTTTCTAGTTACCCAAATTGAGGTGAATGCTACTCCATCCCAGACCATCATATATGAAAAACAATGGCAATTGGTCCGAGATGCAGTAGGTCTTTGGTCCTACAGAGCAAGGGGTGGCAAGAAACTACAAGATACTAAATTTACTAGGAAATATTGAATTTTCCAATCTGACCCGTCTTGTCAGTATCAGAGAAGCTCTGTGAGTAAACAGCTTAACTCTAGTAGAGGGGCGAAAGCACTTTAACAGCTGTGGTCAATGTCCCCTAAAGTTCATAACCTTCAGAGTCAGGAACATAAAATCTCAATTAACTCTATTGAAATGGATCTCAGTGTTAAAACTCAAAACTACAGCTTGTAGTTTTTTTTATAATCAAGGTAGTGGGCAGTGTGGTCAGATGCCCCATCATTCATGGCATATATGTTCAAATAAAGCCAACCTGATCGCCATAATCAGAGAGAGCAGGACCAACCCCAATGTATGAGACAAAATGATAGCTTATGATATTTGCATTAAATAGGGGAATGGGCATATTATTCCCACTCACTACAGTGTTACCCCCCCCCCCCCCCGCACTCTTCCTCTCCTTCTCCTCCTTTGAAGTTCAATCCATCTTCATCTTTTTTTGAATCCAGTGACTTTTATTTTCAATCCATCCTAACCTTACCACTCCACCTCCATGTTGCAGTCATCCATCCAACACCTCGCTCCTCAGGCCCATGCAATTTTGATATAGCTTTGCCACCTGGCTTTCCCATTTCCTCTCCCCTAAGCTACACACTCTTATTCTCAAGTATTTCAAAATCCCCACTGAAACTCTGATTGGCACTGCCTCCTATGGCCTCTTCCAATGGACTTCTTCTCCCACCCATGACAGACATTCCTTAAACCTTGTGTTCTCCCATCTTTGTGACATCTCCAAATTCTGTAACTCAGCTTTCCCGTTTACTGACTATGTTGTGAACATAGGGAACTTACAGTTATTTATAAGGGATAAATCATAACTGCAGTGTAAATGTTATATCAAATGAATCCATTAATAAGTTTAGCTGCTAAAGTATAAAATGTGAGGACAGAAAGTCTGATGTAAATGTATTGGAGGGCTTTGCACATTCCAGTGTGAGAAGATAGGAGTGTCACCTATGGCAGCTTCAAAGGGCTCTTGCTGTGAGATATATCCTGACAAGTTTTCGGACTCCTGAATAGACTTTGTGGGGCCGGTCACAGCTGGACATCCTTCCAGCCAAACACAGCATTTTGAGGGCCTATACAGGTATATAGAGATATGAGCTTCCAAGGAAAATGCCTTCATAGTTCATATTTTGGGAAATCCGAGTGGCACTCCATACTGAGGAGCAGAAATCACACCAAGGTTGTGAATGACAGGTATGGGTGGTATCCAGGAACAGTTAAAATCACATATCTTTGGAAAGGGTATGTCAAATTTTCATTATGTTTGGTATAAAAAATGGACAGATTCATATGGAATTTATTAATAATGAAATTGTTTCTGTGTGACGCTCCACAGAAAAGTCAGGTCACATAGTAGAATTGGGTAGTAAATCTGGCAACATGCAAATGATGATTGAAAAAAGTATCACAGACACAACCCCTGGGGGCGGGGATAGGTGTGGAAGTGTCTTTAAAAAAACTGAGACCAGTTACAACAGATTGTCAGACTTTGGGAGATCAATTCACAATGATAAGCTGTCCATCTTCCTTGCCAATTTCCCATTGCACAGAGTATGCAATTCATGTAGGTGACACTCTGAAGGTAACCCCTTTTATTTTAAACTGTTTTGCTTGTGTATGTCAATCAATTGTTTATTCATTATTATTTTTTTATATCTGTATGCCCTATACTTTTGTATATTAAATCTATAATTTAATATGAGTCATCCTTGATATTCTAACGAATACATTAGCCTATTAAGAAGAATATAGCTCGGCTCAGTTAACCCTTTGAATGCTAGTGTGTAATTTGTTGATACATTTGCTTAACAAGCTGTGTGTGCTTGCATTTACATTTGGGTAACAGTCTGGAGGTGTGATGGGTTAGCCCTTTGTCCGCTGGTGTGGGTCTTGCTAGTCTGTGAGCAGCTAGAAGCCTTGTGTGGCAGTGTGAGACAGTATATTTGGGTCCTATTGCCCGTAATCAAAAGGTGGTGGCAAACCTGAAGTGTGTTAGGTGTGAGCGCTATTTGGGGGCGATTCAGTAGTAGGTCTATAATCTGTGTGATAGGTAAAGAGAGACCGCATTGGAATCATGTGTGACCTCATACAGCAATCACCCAAAAGTCACAGCAGCTGGGAGTGTGTTCGTGACAGACCACAATTTCCTTTCTTCTACCTCCAACGCTGACTATATTCACTTCAAATTAATCTCATCTTACTAATGTTCTGCCCTATCGATATCCTCTCCATACATCTCTGACCTTGTTACAAGATACACCTCAGCTCAAGCTCTCCTGCAGCTCCCCTCTAATCACTTCTCACTCCCTGCTACCAGGCTTTTTAAAATTGGAATTCTGCACCTCACAAAACTAGATTCTCCTCTAACATCTACCCTTTCAAGCACTCTCAAATAACAGCTTTTCACAATGATCTATCCCACCCTACTGCCATGACCTCTACTTGATTACTACCCCTACTGCCATGCCAACTTGCATCCCTTTTGATCCTACGGTCTCTGATATCCACCTTTCTCCAGACTGTAAGCTTTTACAAGCAGGGTCCTTTCTACCTTATGTCTCTCTCACCTTCTTGTCTACCGGCATATATACCTGCTATGTCTGTTTATTTTCTATTTGTGTTTTGGTTATAGTTTTCCATTTAACTTGTATTTGTAAGTATAGTGGCACTCCCATGGTTTGCTATTGTGTTTATTTGTTAATATGTTTACTTGTATCTTTTTGTATGACTTTCCGATGCTGCAGAATTTGCTGCGCCATATAAACATTGATGATTATTCTCAAGCTTTAAGTAGAAAGAATAAAACAAAAAATGTTGGGAAGATATGTGCAGAAACGAATTTATATGCCCCGATGTATTAAATATAGCATACTTCCGCAACTTCAGCACAACAGAATCAGACACTGATCCTCTGCATTCACCAAGAACATTATTAAAGTTATTCTAGCAACTTCAAGCTGTACTCTGCATTTAAAACAGGTATTGTTAGTTTCATATACTGCAATACAGGTTCAGCTGACCAACTCATGCTAAAATCACCCCTTCTGGCCAGTCCTACAATAAAAATAAACATTAATCCAATCCGAATTTTACCATGATTATTGCTATACTTTTTAACTGAAATGAGTATTACCTGCGCAAAGCTTTTAAACGCAAGTACTCCCCAAGCAATAGCAGCTATAGGACATAAAGTGAATCACCTTACACAAGATGAATAGGGAAGGGAGCTACAATAAGGATTCAAAAACATAGAATTTGACGGTAGATAAGAACCGCCTGGGCCATCTAGTCTGACCATTTCTTTATTAACCTATGGTACCTTAAGCCCTATTTGATCCCTTATTCTTTATAAGGATATGCTTATGTCTATCCCAAGCATGTTTGGCAGAGGCTATTTCACTTATCCACTACCCTTTCTGTGAAGTCGTTTTTCCTCAAATTTCCTTTGAGCCTACTTCCCTCCAGTGTCAGTGCATGTCCTCGTGTTCTAGTACTTCTCTTCCTTTGAAGAATGTTCCCCACCTGTACCTTGTTCAACCCCCTGATATTGTTGAAAGTTTCAATCATGTCCCCCCTTTCCCTTCTCTGCTTAAAACTATACATAATTAAGATCTTTGAGAATTTCTGGGTAAGTTTTGTGATGTAGGCCAGGCACCATTTTAGTTGCCCTTCTTTGTAGTGTCTAATGTATTTATATCCTTCTGGAGATATGGCCTCCAGAACTGAACACAGTATTCTAGATGAGGCCGTACCAATGACCTATACAGTGGCATAATTACTTCTTTCTTTCTGCTACTGATTCCTCTCCCTATGCAACCAAGCACCTGACTTGCCTTCCTCATTGCTTTGTTACATTGCTTATCTGCCTTTAAGTCACCTGAAATAGTGACTCCTAGATCCCTTTCCTCTTCAGTAGTTTTCATTATTATGCCATTAATACTATATTTAGCCTTTGGATTTTTGAGACCCAAGTGCATGGTTTTGCATTTTTTTGGCATTAAACTGTAGTTGCCACTCTTGACCATTCCTCTAGTCTACAGAAATCATCAATCATTTGTTTTACCCCTCCTGGTGTGTCTACCCTGTTGTATATCTTTGTGTCATCTGCAAAAAGGCATACATTTGATTTGATCACAAATCCCATTTTTAGCCCAAAAAAACAAGAAATGATTGTGCTCTACCACAAGTATTTAAAGAATGTAAATAAATTAGATGAAAAGTAATGTACAAGAAGGGTGTGACCTAGGTTTGAAAAGCAGCGAAGTGTCCCTGGAAAATGTACTCAAATTTTCAGAATTATGTTGTATCCTTGCATATTGAAAGTATTTTCACACTATCCAAACATAACAATTGGGGTTAAATTGGTTGGTTTAGCTGCATGAACAGACTGTCCTAGAAGCTCAATAATAAAACACACCATGTGAGGGCAGCAAACACACAGGTCTGAATACTTCAACTATAAATCTGAACAACCCATGTCACGCGGTTGTATGTTGTTGTGCAGAAAAACCAATTGTGACATTACACCTAGAGACATCCTAGCTCTGTCAAAGTATTTCTATGACGGTTTCAGTTGAGTGAATAATACCCAGGCTACATAACCAATAAGTTTACAAATCTTTATTATTGCAGTTGGTTATTAGACAGAATGACTAAGTTACAATTATTATACTTTGGATTTTTTTTGTAACAGTAGGATAAAGTTAAATGTAAGATATGTGTAAATGCAAGATAGTGCTGTGGGGTATTTGGTATCAGGAGATGCTTGAATTGTTTAAACCGGTTTGCAATTTGAGCCTGTTTGGATGGTTCAAATGACTCAGATGTTTTTTTTGGGGCTGGGTTGATTTGGGCCATGGGTCAAAGTTAAAATTTGCATTTCAGAGTTTCAGTATAAAATTAGCAGCTAGAATAAAATATGTTAAAATAAAAAAAAAAATGCTGCCTATTCCAGTTCAAATAAAGTATACGAACAGCAAAGAGAACCATTAAAAATACTATACAATGCAGTCATTCAAGCTTGGACAAGCTCCAACATGTTTGTCTTGCTCAAATTTAGCTTGCATTTTTTTAGTTTATCTTAAGTATGATAAATTGTGATGATTTATATATCTCTAGAGACATTCTGACAAACCGGTTAGAGAATTACTTTAAAACAAATTCAAGCATTTCTATTTAGCATTACAAAAGTGTACCCATTACACACACACGGTGGAGGGAGACATTTTGTGGACGGAACCAATATTTATGTGAAGTAACCTATAGGAACAGGATGCACCCATGTGTAGGTGGGTACACTTTAATGCATTTCATGAACAATCATTTTAACAACCGAAACACAAAATGTCAATGTAAAAAGACAGTAAAATAATATTATGACACATCTAAATTTATTTTTTTACCCTGTAATTTAAAAAAATCCTTTCCTCACAAATTATGATATTATAGTGACATAATAGACAACATTTTAGGAAAAAAATGTATTTACCATTTAAATAAATGAATAATAAAATTCCAGATTAAACAAATGCACTTACAATGTACCCCAGTCCCAACTGATCCAATGCTAAGAGTACATCTTTTAATTGCTTGACAGATCAACGGTACTCTGGTCCGAAATATCTTCAAATTGAAATTGCATAATTTACTAAACGTCATGTATTTGCTGAGATTCTCCACTTGTAACATAAATGTGCCAGTCTTTCAAAAAATATGTTACATTTTGAGTGATTAAAAAACAAAACAAATGTCCAATACAGTGAGCTAGGCTGCTGTATGGGAAAAATTGACGAGGTCAATGTGGATGCAGTACTGCATAAGAAATAAATATATTTTACATATTCAACATTAAAATCTATATCAAGGTTATTCTCATAGACCTTCAACTGTTCACTAAAACAGTCAGAATGAAGCTGGGTTTTTCAATTAAGAAGTAAACGGATGAGGTTTGGTATGGAACGCTCCTCGATTGTCAAGTAGTGCCATTCGGATAAAACCGCTCTATTGCCACCAACGTACACTAGCAATATTTCTAACCATCAGAGGTGATAGTTGCATGCAGATTAAACACACAGGTTATTGTACTTCATAAAATATGTCACATTCTCTTGGCAATTTTGTATTGTTAATTTAACCACCAGATGGCACTGTTCCATTAAGATATATGGATAACATAAAAACGTTATTTTATATTAAAATTAATAATGTACCTGATCTGAAGCTGTGCATTATTAGCATAGTATGATTATCAGATTATGTTGGTAATTACTATTTAAAACGACAAAGTAGGATTAATTTAAAATGTTACCTTGACAGAGAGGAATCAATAGGATTGCTACACTTGTTAATACACAAGGAAGCGGAAAGAAGGTTACCTGCCGCCTTATGGTCCATAAAGGTTAGTGGAAATTTACAGACAAATAAAACAAAGTCTATTTTTAATTAGCATGTAGTAACAAACAAAACAGTGGCTCTTCCCAGACACTTGAAATGAGATCATCAAGCCCCTTAATGCAGAGTGGAGTTCATTTACAAACTTCAAAACAATGCATCTGCACACCCTATTGCCTTATGCAGAAATGGGTCCATCTAACCACAGAAAGTAAAGGCCCCATAAAAGTCTTCTGTCTTAGCCAGGTCACAATCGTAGTTGATGTACTTAGGACATACTTGAGAACAAGCTGTGACTATGTATTGCTTGCTGGTAAAATATTTTATAAATAAATAATTCTACAATTTAATGGCCCATTGGAGCAGCCATTGTTGAGCAGAGCAATGTTTTGATGTTTCTCATCTGTAACTGAAATGTGCAAATCTGCAAAGTAAAAACGTCAGAGTAATATACTATATATAAAATAATGCCTGTTTCACCTTATTTATCGCAATTCACTATTAACGGTTAGAACATATTGGACCTTCTCCAATTTCAATATTCATGAACATAGACTGAAAGTAATAGCTTACCCTGCAATAGATTACTACCACATGAGGTGATGTAAATGTTGCCATTCTCTGCATCTAAAGAGGTTCTGTGGATTCCCACTAAAACGTCTCCAAATATGCAGAATCTCCTCCTCTTGTGACTCATATCATCTTGTTACGCATTCATGCACAAAAAACAGAGCTAATTTGCCAATATCATGCATTAAATGTGGAACTGCCAGGCTCACTTGTTCCACCTGCAATAAACAATATCTTGCTGCATTAATAACTCATAAGACAGGTGTAACAGATCAAAAATAGTTGCATGCCAACATACAGGACAAAGTAACCTTTGCGCTGCACATCTGCATTTTTTTATGGTTCATAAATGACACTCTACTATGATATAAATAAATGATGTATTGTTGGTTTTTAATTACGTTTTGCTTCAACAATTAAGTCAGTTTGTATGTGAGTAACTAGTTTAAGTTGAGTTTATAAAAAAAATGAACACAAATAACAGCAGTGTTTATTACTGACAGTGTGGGAGACGAACAACCATGCATCACAATGTGTGAATGTCTGTCTTAGCTTTCGATGACATTCGAGAGATCCAGAATCAATGCAACAAACAAATGCACTACAGCCAAGGCACACAGAGTTAAACTGAGTGCTCTGTGCATCAAGTGTTGAAGTGCTAGGTGCTTGTACATTGACATCACTAGGATATCACCCAGCAGAGGGCACCCTGATGCCAATGCAGGGGAAGACCTTAATCAGTTAAGCTGTCCTTTCCTGTCTACCAGCAGTATTAGAACAATGTAAAATGTATTTGAAGGTGACCACATACAGACTGATCCTGCAGCTCAATCTGAGGTTTGAGACAGGATCATTGTGTGGTCAAATTGGCCACAGTTCGGCAGTACCCACACACATGCTGGTAAGTAGTCATCTTCCAACTGTATTTTCCAGCATGCCCAATAACGGTCTTAATGATTTAGATCATTGCCCGGCACTGCGGTTGTTTCTGGGTGATCTCGACTGCACTATAATAGCATGTGTGGCCAGCTAAATAGAAGGAGCTCTATCACATACAGTTTACACTAAATCTATATTAGTGCTAGGATAAAAGTAGGCCCATTAAAATAACTTACAAATGAGCAAGTAATTAGTCATAGAGACCACCAAGAAGCTACACTTATACTACAAGTGCCAATCAGCAGCAGATTTGAAAAAAAGAAATAAAATAAATACAAAGTGGTTTAACAGGAAATGAATAAACATCACTTAGATTGAAGTGGTCTTTAAAATCCAGGGGCAGAGCTTCATATACAATACTGAGCTATAAAGAGGTGCAGAGGAAGGACAATCAGAAGCACTTCACTCCCTAATCCGACAGCGAGGCATCAGGACAATGTTAGTGAGCTCTTCCACACCACCAAACCGCAGTTTCAGATTTTGTTTGTGTGTTTTTGAATTTAGTGTTCTTTTAAGAGCATGTGACTTCAAAATGAACATGTATAAATGAGATGTGTATTGCCTGGACCATCATGGATGCTGAACTGTCTTAGGCAGAAAAAAAAATGACCTGTTAGTGACTTGGGAGGACAAGCCCACACTACGCATCCAAAAAGGCATCACTTGCTGCATGAGAAAAGCAGAAGAACGGGGGACCAGCACTCATAACATTTTCACTGTGCGAGTATTCCTGACTTCACAAACTGACAAAAGTGCGAACAGCAGTACAAGTCGAAATGCAAACTAAAAACATAATTTATTTACCCTAAAAAGAAAAAGTCATTGTTACATAAATTCTGTAACTATCTGCATAAAACCCACACAGGTTTATTTCAGAAGACGCTTTTGCTACTTTAAAGTTAAAACACTTTTTTTTTCTAGAAAACAATGTATATTGAATGTTAACTTTTGGTTTATCCCTAAAATGTGTTTTTATATTATATATTTTTATCTTCAAAATAGGCATCATTTTTATTTTTTTTTCCCAGCTGACCGTTTACCCAGCAGTTAGTAAACATACAAGAACGCCTATTTTGCACAAAGAGCATATATGGGGCTTGGGCAACCTGTGGCTTTCCATCTGTTGTATGCTCTCTGGCAGGGCCACAACAACTGGAGAGCCATGGGTTGCCCCCTTCTGTCATATCCAGTGAAAATGAAAACAAAAAAGTCTCATTCATTGACCATTCACAACAGAATTCTCAGTACACTTCTATCACTGCACCACTATTCTGTCCTTCTATTGCAAGATTGTATAATACTATTAAAAGATTTATAGAGACAGGAGTCCATTCAGACTATCTTTTAAACAAAATCTAACACTGTTTAACGCATGAACAGCTGTGGAAATGTAGATTTGTCTTTTTGGTGTGCACTGGTACACAGTTTTAGTCTACATAGGAGAGATCTGGACCAGTAAGCCCCTGCTTATTAAGGCAGGGCAGAACAAGTTCAGACAGGAATTAACCATTAACAAAATGCCACAAGCTACCACATGCTTCATTTTGTAACATTAAAGTACTTCTGCTATTTCCACTGAAAATGCTGTTTACGTAAAAGATATTAAAGTGTAGCAGGGAGTCAAGAAAGCTGCATAAAAACGCAGGTCTGTAGACTTGTCAGAGTCAAATGGTTTCTATATATGCTTGGAGCTGGCAGCCATGTCTACACATTACTCAATTACTGCTGGAATTACCGAAGAGGAAATCAATTACTGAGTGCTGGGGCAAAACAAAATATCTTAAACTGACAACTCCTACAAATTCAGTTAACTTAGGACATTAGAAAATAAATTATATCTACTGGAAGAACAGCCAAGTCAAAAAAATCACTTTCAATTCAAAACGGTTCCTGCTGTACACAACTTTTATACTTGTGATAGGACACTGTTTAGGCAGCACAGAACTTTATAGCCTGTACCGCTCATGATCCTGAAATCAATGGAGAGGACTGCCTATTGAAGCGGTGCAGCCCAAAATGATATTAACAGAAGGCTATTCCAGCATTTCTCATATTCTATAGTTATAGATATCATTGTGACTATTATGAAGGTTCACATGACTTACAATAAGAGAAAAGACATCTTTACATAAACTGGTTATTATTTTATTTCCAGACCATAAATTAGTGCTCCAAGGTATTGTGACTGACTAATGCTCTCCAGTAAGCATCGTTTGTAACGCCTCCAGAAAATGGAAAATTGTTCTCCATCACTAACTTACTTTTCCAAGCCTGGGTGGGCAGACGTTCCTGCCCATTTTGTCTCTCTAGTACAACTCAAAATAAGCAGACAATTGCTCAGTTTCAAATCTTGTAACATTTGTTGGCGATTGCCACTAGCTTAGGTTTTATATATGCTATAGTGTTGGCTACAAATAGTGTTTAATTGTAAGTGTTCATTTGAGAAAGAGGATGTGGTGTCTTACTATCCATTACAACAACTACTTAAAGTTCAGTCTTCCTGATAATATATTTTGTTGCCCATCAGTTTTACTCAATGGAAATTTATATTTTTTTCCTGGCAAGAGGGTAATGTATCCAAACAAACTAACGTGGAGATACTTAAAAGGACATATCCATTTTTTTTAAACAAATTAGCTTTAGCTATAGCACCTCCTAACCACAACATTTTCAAATAGAATGCCTTAACTACCCAAAGGAAGAAAGCCATAAGCTGTGAAACATTCAAACCATGCGGACATTGAGGCAGACAATCTTGTATAGAGGATGTTTAGCACAGGGTTGCTGCTATCCTCTGGTAGCCAGGGGAAGCCATTCTATGAGTCGGGCAGCCAGCAGGTTCTCTATCTCTACAGCTGTATGTTTTTGTTCATTTAAAAAAAATGGTTAGGATATTACCAAAATGAATCAGGTTTTTAAAACTGGAAAGGCCCTAAAAATTAAAATAACCTAGACACAACATATGAATACTGAAGGGGTGGTGCACAATGCAGGTCTGACAGTACATGCTTCTATCCATCTGTAACACTCGTGTTTAAAACGGCACTGCTGGTTGATATTCATGCCAGAACATGGTAACAAGAGCAGCTTAGAAAGACAGATATTAACAATGAGCTCTAGGTTTGGTTGATCCATTTCAGATGTACCAGAATATACACAATATTATATTTCCATGAGGGTAATCTAATCATTTGCCTGCCAGGGAGAGATTAACAAATCACTGTGCAACTTCACACACACACAAAAAAAAAAAAAATAAACAAACAAAACAAAACAAAACAAAAACAGTTCGGCATTCAGTTCAGCAGAATTGCCAAAAATAGCAGAAGATGCAGAAGTCGATCTTAAAAGCTGAATATTAAGTGCATACTTCTCCATATGAAGACAGGATGATCTGCAGTGTATTGCATGGATGGTCAGTTCACTTATTTGGAAACATGGATGTAGTTTCGGAATGCAATCAAATCCATAGCACCCAACAAAATGTTTGGTTTTGTTTCCCAGAAGAGAATATATGTAAAATAGAAAGAAAATGATGTTTGGGTATAAAATGCAGAGACTCCTTATGCTTCAAACATAGAAGAGCCTGACCCTTGATGTACTGACGAGAAGTTCAGCATCGTAGAACTTGGTTTCTATAATAACGTTGCCCCTATAAATTAAGCGATAAAAAAAATCTTGTTAAAATATTAGTGCTAAGCAGAGCATCATCACAGATATCCCAAATGCACACCTCTCTATTTGAAGTAATCAATGTTCACCAATTCATAAATCCTTTCCTACCAACAGTCTAACAATTATGAATCCTCTTCCCACCCCAACCCCATGGGATCTAGTCGACTACCAATGAATGAACAGAATCAATAACACTAGGATAAGTTTCGTTAGAACAAATTCTGAAATGTAGCCCTCTACATTTTATTAAGACTACATTTTTAACATTTAAATGTAAGCTACAAAAAGGGTTTTCATGGCAGTGACATATTATCAGTGTGCCTTCATCCACATAGGATTCAAGAGATCTTTTTTAAATGCAGTAGGTGCTATTTTCCTGGGTGACAGTGGGATACCCAGGAACATCCTAAAGCTTTCAGGCTGAAGTCATATAGATCCTAACCAAGTATTTTACCCAATGAAGAACTATGAAGTGTAAACCGGAAGCACTGAATTCAGTGGGTCCCATTTTTCATTCCCTGGAAAAATGCTGGAGCAATAAAGAACAGCAGCTTTATATTACCAACAGTTGCCACAGTTAGGACTTTGAATATTTCATTTTATTACTTTTCAACCTATTGAAAAGAACATGCTCTAGTTCAGGGTTGCCCAATGCGGCCCAGCATGCCTGTAAATGTGGCCCAGCAGGAGTTTTGGTTGTGGCAAGGGGGCAGCGCTGAAAAAAAAAAAAAAATCCTGCAAAAAAAAAAAAAAAAAATACTTACCTTGCCGTCACATCAGCTTGCGCTCCGGCTCCCTCCCTGGTCTCCTCCTCCGTGTGGCGCTCGCAGTGAATGTCGGGGGTGACGTCATCCATTGCGTAGCGCAGCACAGAGGAGTCACCCGCGCGAACTATCAGCAGCAGTGAAAGATTATCCAGTATCTTATTGTTGTTACTCTGAATTTGGACTTTCTGCACCATGCAATTATGAACTAGCTGTGTTCTCTGTATGTATCTAATATAAATATTAAGAGATAATTGTATTTTTAATATTTTAAACCATTTTAAATGTGCAGTGCTGAGTAGGGTGAAAATATCACCCACTGTTACCATTTTTCCCGCCACCCTATCTTTAAATCTCTGTAGATTTCTATTAGTCCTCCTGATGCTACCTATACCGGTGACCATTTCAAACTGGTCAATAAAAAAATGATTCATGGGTGCAGAAAGAGAGGAAAAAAGTTTTTGGCATTTAATTCCCTGAACCCCACTAAGGGGCAGATGCAGGTAAGTTAAATTGTAGCTGGTAATGGGACTACTGCTTTAATCATGATTCTGCAATATGTTTCCTAACTCTTACTAACTTCATTTCCAAGTAAGTTTAATATGTTAACTATGTTTTCTATGTTTTTTTCGATGATCAGCTATCGTTAGTGTTAGTGTATTTTATGTGCGGCCCAAACCAACTTGTCGTCTTCCAATGTGGCCCAGGGAAGCTAAAAGGTTGGACACCCCTGCTCTAGTTACTCCATTGTTGGATAACAAAACACACTGTTTGTGTTTCTGTGTATTATTGGTTTTGTCTGAGATCTGAAGCAAATAGCACTATTCATGCAGCTAAAAGGACAACTACTTTAGGCCCAGTTACCCTTCTTGTGAGTGCTTACGTTAACACATTAGCCGGCATCATTTGGGATTCAGGAGCAGCCTCTATCATGGACTGCCAGGTGTTCACAGAATTGGGCATCACAAAGCCAAATTCAAAGGACCATTCTGCAAGATAAAGACATTATGTGATTTACTGCATAATTTGGCTTCTTGAACTTGCCATTTATATTACAAATCATGTTTTCTTCCTTCTTCTTGGTTTTTCATACTACATCTTGGCGTGACGTCTACCCAGAAGAAATGAGACTAGTTGCATATTGGACAGCAAACAGTGTGGTCAATAAATAAGATAATGTATATGTGCCTTATTTTAGGTCACTACAACCATATACACATCACCTGCGACCGCCTATTCATTTATCCCTTTAAAAATGTATAATTTTTGTAACTCCGTAACAATAACACAGGTAAAATGTTATAACATTATGATGACTAACTCCTAAATGCCCCTTTACTGATACATTAGAAATAATCCAGAAATACAAGTAAGTACATTTGCATGAAAAAGATGCATCTTGGTGCAATAGAACTGCATGCTTCTTGAACTTAGAAAGGTAGAGAAGGTGCGTTAACATGCAAGTACAGTACAGAAGCATCGCGCAGACGTGTTATCCTGAGTTACATGGATCCTGAAACATGCTAGCTACAAGACAGCAATTTTGCACCTACATAAACTGGATGCAAGAATTGAAGTTGATGGTGATTGTCGCAACTATATTCAAGATGTATCTATATGCTAGATTTAAGGTTGCATAAATTTAAGGTGCAACTCAAAATCCAGACATGGAAACACACATGTGCAAGTGTGTCTTTTCACCAAATTATAGTTGAAAACTTATGGTGGGGAAACCACGTCTCCGAACACCACCATTGATGTGGCATGGCACAGAATAAAATAAGTTACTGCCAAAATGTGAGATACTTGATATTAAGCAGTGACTGAACTAACATGGATGCAGGCTCCCCCCCTCCCAGCAATCCACACACCAGCTCACGTGAGCAGTCCTCTTCTCTCAGAAAGCAGCTGTTGCTTCCTACCAGCGGTAGGAGTAAGCAGGTGTGTTATGTACAAGGCCCCTTGCTGTATGATGGATAGTGGAAATAATGGACTGGTCTACTTATACTGGTAAGAGAAAGCAACAATAGCGTTGTGTTAGAACTGAGAAGGTTGGGAACACTCAGGCCATTACAGATCTTCCAACTTGTTAGTCGGGGTGAGAAATCCAACTCCAAAACGATTTTCTGGGACCATGGATTGCACACTGCAGTACTAGATAACATCAAATAAATTATAGGTCTCCCTCTAGTTGTTTTTCTAGCTCTTGAGAAGAGTTTTTACTTAGAATAATATTGATTTATTTTCAACCATCTTACCTTCTAGACACTGCCCTTTAAAGTAAACTTTCTGTTCTAGTCTGAAATTCTCCATCTCCTCTTCAGATGCAAAGTTTATTTCTCTGGAAACAGATTTACATTTCAAGATTTTCTTGGGTACACGGGCTACAGAAAAAAAAATTGAAAAAGGTAACAATATAACTCAGATTCTCCAAGAACTGAGACTTTACATTACCATCATATCTAGATGTGCTTTGCCATAATGTCAACCCATACAACACTAAGGGGTATATTTACTAAACTGCGGGTTTGAAAAAGTGGAGATGTTGCCTATAGCAACCAGATTCTAATTATCATTTATTTACTACATTCTACAAAATGACAGCTAGCATCTGATTGGTTGTTATAGACAAGATCTCCCCTTTTTCAAACCCCCAGTTTAGTAAATATACCGTCAATACTAAAATACAATGTTCAATAAAGTTACATAACAGATAGGCCGGGTAATGTCTGTTTATCTACATTACAAGAGATGGGGAGGATATTTAAATAAATGTTGATTGATTTGCTTCAGATCAAGCTGTATGCTAGAATGTTTTTACGCAATTTAATTAAAAGTGCTGTGCAACAAGCATGATTCAATTAATGGATTCTTGGATACTTACTACAATGTTGTTTTATTGATTATGTGCCCTCGGGATCTGAATACGACCACAGCAGCTACTAAAAGACTATATTTAACATATAAAATTATTCCAAACTGTCAACATCTGGAGGTTGAAATAAATGGGCAGCACCCGTTGAAAAAAAAAAGACATTCACGACAGGCAAAGATGTCAAAAGGTCTCCTGCTTGAGTGAAGATGTTGGTTTTCGAGCATGTACAAAATTTGGCTGGAGAATTGGTGGACCAGGGCAGGCCACATCCTTGACCAGTAAAAACATTTTGCTCTCTTGGCATAGCACAAAACCACAATGAGAAAAAGGCATCTTTGCATGCATCATATTTAAATAGGCAAAAGGGGAATTGACTGGGCAAACTTGGAGGCATGTTTATTATTTCCAAAGGGGTGTACAGCTATGTGACAGAGACACTACACTATTTCACAGGAGTAGAAAAATCTAAACAATTGTCACTACATCCATTTCTGCACCACACATACCTCCAAGCTGCAGAAGAGGATGCACTGCAACACACACACACACACACCGGACAGCTGCAGAAGAGGATGCACTGCAACACACACACAGCTGACAGCTGCAGAAGAGGATGCACTGCAACACACACACACACCGGACAGCTGCAGAAGAGGATGCACTGCAACACACACAGCTGACAGCTGCAGAAGAGGATGCACTGCAACACACACACACACACACACACACACACACACACACACACACACACACACACACACACACACCTGACAGCTGCAGAAGAGCATGCATGGCACCACACATTTTCTTGCTCATCATAAAAGCCCCCCATTGTTTATTTCTATAAAAACACAAGTAAACACATGTCGTATAATGGGAAAAACATGGAAGCATGTTTCATGGTTGTTTTAAGGGCACTGAATGAGTAGTTACCTTCATGTTCAACACCTGGAAAGGACAGATCTTCTGCTCCTTGCCACATCGTTTTCCCGGTCTCACCATCTCGGAGAATCATTGAATTTCTAATGAGGTCAAGGAATACAACCTGCTGCGTTCTAGATCACAAACATTTCCAACTAAAGAATGTAGCTTACATTATTTACTTAACATTCTTGAGCTGACAAATAAGTTGCCGTCTCTCTTAAAAGTACAGTATTTTTTTTAAGCCAACCTCCTTAATATGTTACTACTAGTAATACTTTTCCATCTAAGGGAAGTAGCACTCTTGCCTTTAGCGCAAACTCTGCCAGTATACAAAGTGCGACAGGAAACTAATACTTACATTGCCTCCTATGTCCAAGAATAAGGAGCAGAAGGACTCTGCCTCCCCAAGGACTAATACATGCCAGTGCACAAAGTGTCAATGTGCGGATACTCCTAAGATACAAAATACTAAGACTAAACTTGCAATAAAGCGTAAGGTTAGCTTGGCAGGACACAACTGGCCTCACGACTCTTTGCAGATGCAAATTTGTAACGTTTAGCAGAAATTGCTCCTAAAATGATGATATTCAGAAGATAAGCACAGATCTTAAAACAACTTCACCCAAAACTTGAAATTTACTTTTGGAGCTCACTACATTAATATAAAATTTTAATTATATGAAGTGGGGGCAGCATTTTCCCGATCCAGAAGCCCCCAATGTCTTTGTGCTGCTCTGCTCTTTATTACTAGAGCTGGCTAATTTCAGACAGGCAGGTTTTATTAACACCTCTCCCTTTGAACGAATGGGAAGTGTTCAGGGGTGGGGCATTGACAAGAACTCTGTCAGTTTGAAACAGGAAAGCAGGAGTAGCACAGAGCAGTGCTGGATCATTGGAGGCTTCAAGGAATTCTGACAGACCAACAACTCACTCCTCATTTAGGTTTGGGGTGGAGTTTCTTTTAACAATCCTAGGCACTTTTACATACTGGCCCATCACAATTATGAAAGGTATTGAGAAAAAAAGTAAAAAAAAAAAAAAAAAAAGTATAAAATCTATGAAATAGAACACAGGGAGATATAGCACTCATTAACTTCCAGCCATTGTAGCCTCCCAACCAAAAAAACATTCAAGTACGTATATAGATTTAAAGCATATTTTAAAAAGGTATCATGCTACTATGTATAATGCGAGTATATACAGATATGCATAGCATACATTCATTTTATTATTCCAGTCCACTTCTCTGATGGACTCTTAAGGATGGTTTATGAACCGTCCATTAATTAACTGTCCTTTTGGTTGAAATTCCTAACAAGGCTCAAAAATAAATCAAAGTAACAAAGCAACTGAATTATAAGAGAGTCTGAGGGCTTGTTTATATTTTCATAAAGCCAGACTTTAATGCTGAAGAGCTATAGCCAGTTGAGTGCACGTCCTTATTTTAGATACTGAAAAGTCATAAAGTGCAATGGTTTCAGCAATGATTTTACCAGCTGCCATTAGAGCATTTAATTCCTGTGGACAATGCAAAATAATTTCCAATAAATGTCTGTACCAAGGTTCACATACAGGGTCTTCAGTGTGATGTATATGCACTGCAGCAGAGTGCAGGACCTAACAGCATGACTAAGGCGTTATCTCTTAATGGGATTAAACCGTTTAGAAATTCTTCATCCCCACTAGGGGCAGAGGGTCACTATAATTAGATGCTTCAGACTATGAAGTCAGGGAGGGCGTCTGCAGAACTGCAGTAAGTTTTACAGCACGCAAAATGGAAAAGTATTTATTGAAAGAGCCTCATCATGTAAAGACATACTATAAATGGAAGACCTTTTATTATCGACTGGGGATAGGCAGATAAACTATGATAATGTATTTCTATACTTGTCGTGATAAACAACACTATTACTGTGTCTCATATCTCTAGATAAAGTGTTTAATAGAACCATAAGCCACTTCAGAGTGCTCAGAGAAAGCACACAAGACTTGAGAGGAGCCTATGCCAAGTTTATGTAGGAGACCAAAAAGCTATATTTACACCAGTGCATACAGCATCATGAAACATTCGTATACAAACTAAATGCTCCACATATAGATGGACCACTGAAATTGCACTGAACTTCACAATAGAACATCATGAGTTTAACCATTTTCAAAGTAGCAATGACATTCCCAGACGGAAAACTGGTAAACCAGATCAGAGTGAAAAGTTTCCAGTGCGAGGATTATGTGCGTGGGGTTTGTATGAATACATGTGTTAAAAAGCTTCAAGCAGACAAAACCATTGTGCTAGAACAGGTTGTTATACCTGCCAGAGCTTCTCCTTCACCAGAAGGTCCACTGAGAGATAAGATACTTACACAATGCACACAAAAAAAGCAGGTGCCACTGGGGATAACTTAGGCGGCTGACAGGAAAAGTGGTTAACACAGGGATTAAAGCAAGTTGTGCATAAGACGACTGTGTTTTGTAACCTCTAGGAATAAATACCTTAATCTGACAGCTAAGAGGTAAAACAGTATTGAGATGGGGGAAGGGTTTATATTTATTGGTAGCAATTAGGTCAATTGGTTGCATCATTTAAGGTGCCCAAGCATACATCTGTCTGTGTTAGAAGCACCCCAAAATACAACTGTAATACCAGACACCAATACCAAAGTTATGGTATTTTCAATTTTAAAACATCTAGCTCAAGGATGATATATGGATTTACATGGTTAACACCATATTAAGTTTATTCTCATTTAGCTCCATGGCCATCAAACACATTGTTATTATTGTTCATTTATAAGGTGCCATGAAAAGGGTGTAAGACAGGTGTTGTAGAGAACACGAGGGAGGCAAGAGACAAGGATTCACAGGTAGAGGTGGGAGAAGACAAGGGTTCCGCTCATGAGATCTTACAATGTAATGGGAATATGTTAAGATTCTATTAATAATCAAGTGCATAAATAAGATTGTAGGCAACAATGAAAACAGGTTTGGAACTTTTTGTTATGTGCCTTTATTATTTACAGGTACCCTTCTAATCAATCATTTTGCCCAACCCTCATCTGAATTCCCCTCCGACTAGGCATGCTTGTCTATAAGGAAAGTGCCTTCATTGGACCACAAGGAAGGTTAGTCCATTAGTCAGGGCAATTGTAATTGCAAAAAAGGGTTACCTAGTAATGCCTTTGTGTTAATGACTTACTGTATAAAGACTAGGCACAGAAATCATGGTTATAAAATGTTGTACAGCAAGTGTAAGCAAACTTTGTTTTATTTGAATGACAGGTACCATCAACTACAACTTCCATCAGTTTAAAAGTACAGCCTACATTAAGGATAGCTGTAATACTAACAGTAAAACTGCAGTACCTACAGTAGTTATTGCTGGAAAGATTTTTCCCTTTTAAGCATAATCTGCACTGGACACAATCCTAGAAACCTCACATAAAGGAAAAAATAAAAACAAAAACAGATGTAGCGGATTTTTCCCCCTAACATACTTAACGGATTACACATTTTAAACATTTAATACTGAGTAGTTGACGGCAGGCTCAAGTCGAAGTTCTGCCCGAGTTATTGGAATATTATCCATCTATCCCATAATGACACAATGTATTAGCATTCTTCCTGAGAGCATTAAAAGTCCATCATGTATATGGCAGAGCCAAGCCTTGCAGAAAATAGACCTGGCTATATCCACTCCTCTCTGCTATAAAATGACAACAAGATGTGTACACTTGCATTAAAAACTTTAACAAGAATGTGTGCCTGTCATGAACACACCGCAGTAGTGCTAATTTCCTTGATGCCCCATAAATTCCACTTTAGTTTTGCCATACATGCAGGCCACTGGATAAACCCCTCACTACAGGAGCCAAAATTGTCTTGTTACCTGCCATGTGCAAGTACTAAAGCTAGCTTTCATTGTGGTTACAAAGAACTTTTCATTTCCAGAGCCGGGTTTGTGAACACATTTTATCCCCAAGCTTTAAGCATTATCTAACAAACCTTCCTCCTATCCACTTTTGTCAATGTAAGGAGATTCCATGTAATGGTAAATCTCACTGATTTACATTTTTACCCCAGTTCTGCAGTTCAAATATTCTGGTACGAATAAAGCAGCAGGATTATGAGCTTCTAACTACACTAAGACACTGGAAGAAAGTAGTGAGAGCTGACTTTTCTGGAGATTATTATATATATGGTGCACTTTACCTTATAACAAAAATAATATAGATGCTTGTAAACACTCGAGTTGTTAAAAACCATCAAGCTAGAGATTGTTCAAATAGAAATTGAATAAATAAAATAAAAACACTAAATTCAACTGTAGTACAAGGTGTGTTTAAAGCACTGAAAACACACAGTTAGATGCTCATATTTCCCTTGTTGAGGTGGTATACCTCTACTACTATGCCATGTTGGCAGTGCCCTACCCATGACTTCTCTTGTTCTTCCAGATTTGGTGCAGTGGGAGCAGTAAAACAGAAGGCTGAAACATACAACAGTTGCTTACAACAGTAATCCCTTTTCCCCTGGTCTCTGTATGACGCAGGTTCATGTCTAACACTTTGCTAATAACTCAAAAATAAAGTCAGCAGATACAGAGACTTGAAAGCAAAGCAAGACAGGGCCACACATGATCTATTCATGACCATTCCGCAGAAAAAAAAATGAACATCCTTTTCACTCCTGTAGGAAAAAGAGAACCATTGAAGAATATACACCAATGACTATTTGGCTCTACGTACAGTAACAAAAGTACTGCATAGTCTGGTCAATGCTATTCCCCACACAGACATTAATTAAATCATTTTATGGAAACCTTTGACTAAATGTAGCCCTAATTAATAAGAGTATGAAGCTTTAAAAAAACCTCTACCCCCCAACCAAGGGGCTCCAAGAACACTGTGCTAGCAAAGTCTCCTGGCCTGACCTAGTTTGTAAATAACCATCAACAGGTAACAAGAGCACGTTGACTCAGGTCTGAAATCTCCACAGAAAAAGACGCATAATAATATAAGAATAACCCTTATTTGCACCAAAGACTTCTCGTTAAAGAGAAGTACAGAGTAAAAGTGCAAAAAATCATGTGTTTATTTGGGGTGGGTTTTTTTCTGTTTTTTTAAATTAACACCAATATCTTATGTTAGCAAGACTGTTAGGACGTTTAGAGGAAGACAGGTTCACTCCCTTCCTTAGCTGCACAAAACATCTGTGATCTAGTAAAGACACTTTCAAAATGTTACTGAGTTATAATCTGCAATGTGAAGCTCATCCCAGCTGCAAACAGATGTATGTGTGGGTGTCATCTGAGGGAAAATCTGATCAGCCAATCAAACAGGAAAAAGTCAAACAAAAATGTTATCTCTAAGGAATCAACAAATTATAAAACAAACTTTGGTCTTTTTCCCTTAGCTCTTGGCATGCGGACTTGTTTTTGTTATGGGCTACTTTTTTTTTTTTTAACGTTGGTCAGATCTAACTTACCTCCTAGTTTGGTACTGTGACAAGATATTGCATAAGGCCTCATACACACATAGGGCCTGATTCATCAAGGCACGTATACTGAGGACAATGCGCATTTGTTTTAAAACGCACGTAAAACGGCTCTGCGCACACCGAAATACATCAAAGCACAGATCTCAAGATAGGCCTGCTCTGCTCTACTACACAAGGGCTATATATAGATATATATATATATATATCGGAGAATAAATAACCCAGCGCTCAGTTAATCCCATATTCTGTATGGCACTAGCTGCATGGCAACATAAATGTCCTTTATGTATCCAATACAAAAAGACAATTGTTGTCAGCGCTTATCCTTAACACTATATATCTGTGTGTATCTAGCAAAATGAAAATATGACATATTAGTTCATATTTTGATTAAACCATTTAAGCCTGCATCCCAGCTTCAAGGGTATCTCATTCTATGCAGGTCCTACACTGACTTTTATGCTTCAAACACCATTAAAATGCAGTTAAAATCAGATGCACGCACCACCCAGGTACAGGGGCTTACACCAAGCGCAGGCCTATTTCTCTGGATTTGTCTCAAAGTACTGTCTTATGTTGTCCTAGCAGCTGTCTTTCATACCTATATAAGGATAATTTGAGTGTGGCCCACAAGCCAGCCTTTGCTAGATGTAAGATGAGATACACTTGACGCTGGGATGCACAGATATACAATGTTAAGGATAAGCAGTAACGATTGTCTTTTTATAGTTGCTCCTGATTGCAAATACATGTTATAGCATGCATACGAGACTGCGATTACTAGCGATCAGGATTTAGACTAGCCCTGTAGCTAGAGCATTTACCGACGTATGTCCAGGTTCTGGGGATGCGCGGAGTGATTTTGCGTACGATAAGCTCAAAATCACCAGATACGTGCCTTGATGAATCAGGCCATTGCCTTTAAAGCATTTAACACATTGCACATTGACACTGATCGCACAAAATGTAATGTAAGCAAATTGACTAACTTTCAGTGTTCACTTCACTCAGAGTTGATTTTGAGACACTAACTTTCAGTAAAAGCACAATGAAGTTCTATTAGATTGCTCTATTACAAATACAAAGTAAACTATGTCCCAGGGAGCTTTAAAACACATTAATGAATGCGTTATGAACACGCTGTTAAAGTTGAATAAAACATACAAGTTTTGTCTATTGTTTTTCAGGGCCCACGTGTACGAGACTATAAGGAACGAGTATTACCTAGGCAGCCATTACAGTCACTGGCAATATGTTGAAAATCAATTATGCACTGAACAATCAAGAGACCACATAATATACAAGGTAGAACGCTGTTGCATCATCATTGCATGTAAACTGACACCACTACTAAATCAGGAGTATATGGCAAGGGACAAAGACACAGAGGACCATTTGGCAGTAAACAAGTTAGTACATATCCTATCTTCTTTGTAAGCAGCAGGAACTGATCATGAGGGTGATGCAGAAGATTATACATGTCAACCCTAAATAGGGGGGGTATGACAAGGCTCTGTTAATGCAAATCTACTATCAATTAATTGTAGAATTAAACTGTACCACCCAACAATAAAACGTTAGTCATGTTTGAATATATATATATATATATATATATATATATATATAATATATATATATATATACACATACACACACACACACACACACCTCACAGTACCATTTAGGGGACGGTGCGTGGATTTACATGGCAAGATTACAAAAATGTGCAAGTCGTGCAGGGACAGATGTGCAATATTCTGCATTCGGAGAAACAAAATTTGGTTTTACAGCGCAATATACGGAAATGGGCTGGAAGGTGTAGAGAGTGTGTATATTTGAAGGCATGCTTAACATTGCTGTATACTGCAGGGCTTTCTGGACTAAATAAAGGGTCTTTAAAAAATAAATTCACCGAAGACAGAAATGTTTTTATCCAGCAAAAAAAAAAAAATATAAACCAATGCTAAAGTCACAAGTAATAAGGATTCTGCAGTGGTAGCAGCCAATACACAGATGCATTCCATTATATAAAGTTTGTATATGTGGATGTGTGTGGAAGCAGTACCGTGTCACAATGTTTTATTGTTCTAGATGAGGATGATTGATACATAAAGCACTATGGGGCCAAAATGACGCATTTGGCAGTGCCCCGCCCCCCACTCGCGCCTGTCTCCAGGAAAGAACTTGCCCAAAGTAGGCAAGTATGGAATAGGTTTAACCCAAGAAAAGTCCTGGAGAGGTGATCTGAGAGGAAGAGATAAGGATGATGTGTGCCGAGTTGTAGTTCATTTAGGAGAGTACCTGGATACTAGAGAAGAGATGTCAGGAGGTGTGACATTGCTTAGAGCTTTATAGGTTAAGACTATCATTTTGAAATGCATTGTGTGGTGACAGGGTGCCTATGTGAGACAGCGAGGGGTAGCAGTTAAGGAGCACAAATCTAATGATTATGATTAGAACATTTAACAGCATTTTAATTGCTTCATGGATCAGAAATGGACAAGATATTTTCAAGCTGCAGATGGCAGGCAAATGCCATTATGAGAAAGTAAGGATTAAATAAGTCAAGAATTACACTTAAACAGCAAGCCTGAGAGATTGGAATATCTTCAATAACAATTGTTATGTCAAGCACGGGAACAGATGTAGACGGAGGAAACAATGACAAATTCTATCCATGTTCAGTTTGAAACAGCAAGAGGACATGAAAGAAAAGACAGCTGCAAGGCAGTCAGGAACCCGAGCCAGTAGAGATGACAGATAAGGAGCTGAGAAATAGATTTGAGTGTTATCGGCATATGAATGATACTGAAACCCAAAAGGAGCATATAAAACTGACAAGGTTGACATTCACAGAAGAGGAGAGGTCCAAGGACAAAGCATTGAGGTATTCATTTAGAGGACAAGGAGAAGAGAGAGCTGGACCACTCAAGGCTTGTTCAGACACAGGAGAGAGGCTGCAGATAGATTAAACAGAATCATTTATAAAAGTACTGATATTTAGATTCAGCAGTAAGATACATAATGTACTACCAGTGCTCTATGCCCCAGATAAATTGAATAAAAGAAGATTTTTATATTTACGAAAAATCCGTTTCTCCGATTCCATCTGGGGCACACTGCTACCATGTGGTTGTAGTTGAGTTGAGTTGGCACTTAACTGATTAATTTGTAGCTGCTAACAGACTCCTCCACTCTGCAATCCCCCGTAGCTAGTCAGTGTAATTCTAAAGCCCTCAAGGAAGAGTCGAACAACCAAGAAGCAAACAGCAGAAGAGCAGAAAGGAGGGAGTGCAGTGTGCCCCAGATGAAAGGGATTAATCGAAAGTAAAAAAATCCTCTTTTCTCCTTCATCCTATCTGGGGGACATTGCTACCATGGGGACGTACAAAAGCAGCCCCGTTAAGGGAGGGACCATTCTAGAAACCCAGCTCGTATTACACTACGGCCAAAGCTAACATCGGAGGACACAAACCCATTGAACTTATAAAATTTGGTGAATGTGTGGATTGAGGACCATCTAGCAATTTTTTGCTTAGAAGCTGGCCAGCCTCTTCTTTGGGAATTGATCAGGACAAAAAAAAAAAAAAAGAAAAAAAAGAGAAGGATACCCAAAGTTCTTTTTACGTAAATACGTAATGCCCTAACCACATCCAGATATTCTAAGGTGGAAACCGCGGAGGCATCTTGGAACACTGGAACCACTAGTTCATGATTAGCATGAAACCCGGAAACTACTTTCGGTTTAAAAGAAGGGACAGTCCGTCCTGTCGTCATGGAAGATCAGGAAAGGTTCCCTACAGGAAAGAGCCCCAAGCTCTGACACTCGTCTAGCGGACACTATGGCCAGCAGGAATGCCTCCTTCAATGTCAGATATCTCAGGTCCGCTGCCTGTAAGGGTTCAAAGGGGGGTTCCTGTAGCATAGAGAATACCAAATTCAGAACCCAAAAGGCCTGCCAGACGCATCTGGAAGAATATAGAAAGGGCACAGACTTGGACCTTTAAGGATCCCAGGCGGAGCCCTGCATCAAGACACTTTTGAAGAAAAGCCAGTAGCTAGGGCAAATGAAATTTATTCGTATGGTGTGAGAGCCGGGCACACCATTTAATGTAGATGCACCAGATTCTATAGTAAATGCGGACTGAGGCCATCTTACTAGCCCATAACAGGGTATTCACCACCCTGGAGTAAAAATCTTTGGACCTCCAGAGTCTGGCTTCAACAGCCATGCCGTCAAAGTCAGCCGAGGCAGGTCATAATGCTGAAAGGGACCCTGTAGGAGGAGGTTGTCGCGAAGAAGCAAGTCCTTGTCCTACAGCCATGAAAAGGATGTCTGCATACCATCATGTGTGGTCAATCGGGACCTACCAGTGTGACCAGCTGGAGTACTCGGGGAAGCATTGGAATGGGACGAAACAGATACCCCAACCAAAAACTCCAGTGCATTGTCACAATGTCCACCGCCACCAGGTACTTTGATTTTGAGCAGAACTTGGGAACCTGCTAGTTGTGTCTGGACACCATAAGATCCAGATCCGAAAGACCCCACCTCCGGACCATTATCTGCAATACCTCCGGATGAAGTGACCTTTTCCCTGGTATTGCTGTGTGACGGCTTAAGAAGTCGGCTTACCAATTTTGAATGCCTGGAATGAATATGGTTGACAGAAATGGGACAAACTGTTCTGTCCAAGAAATATCTGGGTTGCTATGAACATTGTCCCTGAACTTTTTGTCCTTCCCTGTTTGTTGACACATACCACGGCCGTGACATTGTCCGATTGTAGATGGGGATCCCTGAATAAGAAACTGAGCCCCTTTGAGAGCCATCAACATGGCCTTCAACTCCAGAATATTTATTGGGAGGAAAGTTTCCTGTGCCGACCAAAGACCCTGAAGGTGCAAATGTAGAGCCACTGCACCCCAGCCCTTTAGAGTGGCATCCATCATTATGATGATCCAGGAGCAAAGGATCTGCCCATGCTTAGGTGTTCTTGGATCCTCCACCACTTGAGCTAAACCAAAGTAAGCCCAACTCTTGGGCACTTAGACTATACTGACTAGCTACAGGGGGGTTACAGAGGGGAGGAGTGTGTCAGCAGCCACAAATTAACCAGTTAAGAGCCAACTTTACACTCCCCAACTACAAAACCATGGTAGCAGTGTCCCCCATATAGGATGAAGGAGAAAATAAGTTTTCCGTAACAGATCCAGCCTGCTGAAGGAATTGCGCCCTAAGGGGAACTTTCTATCATATTTGGTGGACCTGCCTCAAGAGATCATTATCCTGGGACAAAATACACAGAATCTACAACTGGTGGAAGCTTGGATTCCTAAGCACCTATGGAACTTCCGGCTTTCCTAGCCACCTCAACGAAACTCGTGTCCCATGTGCTAGCAGTAACTTAGATCACAGTCACCATCTAAAGCTATATGTTATACCTATTCTGCAATTCTCCCATCCCTTTTCCCCCCCACTTTCTGTCCCTCCCCCAAAAGCCTGTTTGTGCAATGTTATTGGTCATTTCAAACGGTCATATATTTGTAACAAAATGTGGACTTAGTATGCTATTTCACACATTTCCTGTGTAGTCTGCATTTAACACATTTGTCCTTTCAAAATAAAGAATTGAAAAAATAAATTCTGTAAAACCAAGATCATAATGTGCATCTCAATTGTACTTTGTTGTGATTACACATAAATGCAATTGTTGGTTTGGAAACAACGAAAAAGGAAGTGTGTTTGGCATCTTAAATAAAATGTTGATCATCTCTTTACTTAAATCCCTTCACATAAGGTTCTACTTCATTTCCCCATCATCCTCTCTTCAAATTCCTTATCTACATTTCCCATTTTTTTTTCACAGACAATGGTTTTCTACATTGCACAATTTTGATCATGTTGTCACTATATGATTTACGTATTATCTGTACCCACACGTTTCAGTTAAAAAAAAAAAAAATGGGAAAAAAAAAACAACCAAAAAACACAAAACAAGCCACATATAACAACTCATTTCAAACTTTGCAAGCTTTCGGGCCACAATGGCCGATTTCACATGCTTTGTTTAGAATTTATTATAGTAAATGCAGTAGTCTACATCATGCCACTCAGGGGATTCTAGCCTCAAAACTTTCTTCCTTTAGAATATTAGTAGATTAAATGTATAAAAAAAAGTGTTGTCTTTAGATAAAAACTTTCCTGTGAGAGATAGCGATTCATTATGAATCCAACAGAAAAATGACACAGGTCCATCAAGTTCAGCCTTTTATAAATGCTAAATGTGTTGATCTGAAACAAAACCCCAGCCTCACAGACAGTGGGTAAAATTCCTTTCTGAACCCAAAAAAATGGATAAATTATCTGCATCAACCACCCCCATAAATGTGTTGCTATCAATTATAACCACAGATACCCTTTGTTGTAATAAAGGCATTGAATAGATTTTTTTATTTTTTTTAATTGTACACACCCACGTTTGTGCAAATGCCCCTATTTTCTATAGGGTCAGCTAATGTTTTTTTGAGAGCCAAGATGTCCACATCTGTCAGTGTGCAAAGTTTTGCCCAATCTGATGGGAAGAAGTAGGTAGATTGGGGGTGCCTGTTGCTGAACAAAGACTTTTGCATGTGGGTGAAAAGCATTATTATTATTATTATTAATATTTATTTATAAGGCGCCACAAGGCATCCGCAGCGCCGTACAGAGACAAACAAAATTACAATACAATGGGAGACAGCACAGTACAGTAAACACAGCAACTCAGTAAGCTCAATGCACAGCTAGAGAGGGCGGGGAAGGGGGAGGGAGGATCCGCAAACGACGGGGCCCAAGAAGGAGGGCGCGGAAGAAAGGGAGACCCCCAGGGGGGAGGAGGGAGCGAGAGTGGACGTGGGGTGGAGGACCCTCGAGGAGGAGGGCTAAGTAGCTGGAGAGCAGAGTTAGAAGTGGTGGAAACAGGAGGAGAGATGGCCCTGCTCAGAGGAGTGTACAATCTAAGGGGAGGGGTGGACAGACAGAGAGACGCAGGGGAGAGAGGGAGAAGATAAGGTAGGAAGTTAAGTGGGAGACAGAAAGGCTTTAAGAAAAAAGTGGGTTTTTAGGGCCCGTTTGAAACTGGACAGATTAGGGGAAGTTCTGATGGAGGGAGGGAGCTTGTTCCAGTGGAGGGGGGCAGCACGGCGAGGGCCTTGAAAGGTGAGTGTGAGGAGCTTAAAGAGGATTCTGAAGGGGAATGGGAGCCAGTGAAGGGCTAGGTAGAGGGGGGAGACAAAAGAGGAGCGGCGAGAGAGGAAAATAAGCCTAGCTGCAGCGTTAAGGACGGATCGAAGGGGATCGAGATGAGAGTGGGGGAGGCCAGTGAGGAGGAGGTTGCAGTAGTCCAGACGGGAGATGATCAGAGAGTGGATAAGGCATTTGGTGGCATCTTGGGAGAGGAAGGGTCGGATGCGAGCGATGTTGCGCAGCTGGAAGCGGCAGGATTTAGCAAGAGAGAGGATGTGGGGGCCAAAGGAGAAAGAGGAGTCGAGGATGACACCAAGGCAGCGAAGTTGGGGGACAGGGGAGATAGAGGTGTTGTCGACAGTGATGGAGAGGTCAGAAGGGGATGGGGTATGAGAGGGAGGAAAAACTATGAGCTCAGTTTTGGCAAGGTTAAGTTTGAGGAATCGAGAGGACATCCAGGAGGAGATGGCAGAGAGGCAGGCGGACACCCTAGAGAGGAGGGAGGGAGAGAGATCAGGAGAGGAGAGGTATAGTTGAGTGTCGTCAGCGTAAAGGTGGTAGCTGAAGCCGAAGGAGCTAATGAGTTCACCCAGGGAGGAGGTGTATAGAGAGAAGAGTAAGGGTCCCAGAACAGAGCCCTGAGGGACCCCGACTGGAAGGGTGGATGGGGGGGGAAGAGAGACCCAGAGGTGGTGACAGAGAAAGAACGGTGAGTAAGGTAAGAGGTGAACCAGGACAGGACTGGGCCGGAGAGGCCGAAAGACTGGAGGGTGTGAAGGAGGAGGGGGTGGTCAACGGTGTCAAAGGCTGCAGAGAGGTCATGGAGGATGAGAAGGGAGAAGTGGCCCCTGGCTTTAGCAGAGAGGAGGTCATTGGTGACTTTAGCCAGGGCAGTTTCAGTGGAGTGGAGGGGGCGGAAACCAGACTGGAGAGGATCAAGGAGGGAGTATTCAGAAAGGTAGGAGGTGAGACGGCTGCAGACGAGCCTCTCGAGAAAGCATCGCCTTTTTCACCCACATTTTACTTTGCGGAATTTAAATGAAGCACAGAGGTGGAGAGGCACACTTGGAGGGGCATTCTCTGCTTTGCTAGAGGGCATACATTACAATCTGCCTTTTCCACTAGCTCTGAGGTGACGGAGACTGGGCATCTTCCTATACATTAAATGGGATATATCCATTATACTTTTGCAGAAAAGTGCATTTTTATATGCTTTTCAACTAATTAATTAAAACTTTCCTACACACAAATAAGACATGTAATGACGCACCCTAACTTATTATTAATTTAAGACATAAATTAAGCTAAATCAAACATTATTTAAGGAGAAAAGTTGAAATTAATGGAAGAGGTGGTCTCAAAAGTTGTAGATTGGATTTTGAAGTTACTTTTATTCTTTCCATCATGCGCATTTTCAAGTGGATCTGTAAACCCACAACACTAGGTATAGACTGATTTTCTGAGGCAGTTCTTATGACAGAGCATTGGGCGTGCACCAAGAACAATGTCAGCCATTCAATCTTATGGGGACAGCATTGCAGGAGAGGGATCTTCGGATTCCTCTCTGGCCGCCTTCCTGCTCTCTCCTGTGTTAATTTACGTAAATAACCTCTGCACATGCTCAACCCAGTCATACATGCGCATTAAAAACTGCAGGTTAGAACCTTATGATAACTTCTCTCTAGAGACAGCCTCCTATCAGGTGCGACTTCAGTAGAAAGTAGCCACAAGTAATCTGTCATCACTGAAATGACAGATGATAATTAACGAGGCAAAAGTACGAATCAAAATAAATAGGTCCCTTAGTGAGATTGTTTACACATAACAGGCAGCCACTAAAGGTCTTTGGAGGTCCTTTTGGTTCCCCTCACTCCCTCATTCCTACCCTAAACAAATGTTGGATAGGAAAATAGAATATGTCTATCTGACTTGTAGAAGGCCAGAACAATGGTGATGTTAACAGCCTCTTTAACTGCTGTTTGTAGCAGGCACAGTCACAAGATGTGTATAAAGCTTTTTTATGCACATATTTATTTATAGGTTCTTACGATCCATCACATGGGAAAGCTAAAAAAAGAAAGAAAAAAAAAAAAAAAAAAAAAAATAGTAAAAAAAAAAGTAAATAAATAAAAAATTTGTGAGGGCACATTCACAAAAATCCTGGGTGAGAGAAAGCGTTTCCCCAGCAAAGATTCTGATATAACAATTATTTACTTTTTAGGGAAATGTATCTGCAAAATAACTTTCTCCATTTGTAAAGGAATACATATTTACACACACAAGAATTTTAAGTAGATGTAATTACATCTGTGTATTGGAATAGCCACGGGAGGTTTCTGTGCATGTAAGGGTCTCCAGTATGTCAGTTTATGAGTAATAAGTCTTTTGGTTCCCACTTAACTTTTTGAATATCCTGTCACTACAGTTTGACTGTCCAAATGATTCCTGAACATAATTTTTGTTTTGCTATTGTCTGGTTGTTATGGTAAGTAAATATGTATGAGGAAGGCCACTCTTTATTATGGTACCTGTTAATTATAAGGTTTCCACCATCCACCTGTCATTTAGTTATTTACACGGAGTATGAGCTCCTCTGCTGCAGCTCTCCAGTATGCCCCCATTTTCTGTGTTGGTATTGTGGAGGAGTCAAGTGGGGGACAGAAAGATCTTAAGAGTAGAGAGCTGTTAGACACTAGAGTCTACTTTTTGCTATCACAGGTGACTTCATTTAGTGGTAAATTTATGGGATTTCACTAAATTTGTGAAAATAATAAAAGCACAGAATTACTGATTTTTTTTTACTATTTGTAAGTTTTCTCAATATAATATGTTTGCTCTTCTATGCCTCATTTTTTAACCTCTTAATACTCAGTGGTATTTTACGAACAGTTCTGAATATCGGTTACACCAAAAATATAATATTTATTTTCTATTTCCTTATTTTCTTTAATATGGCAATATTTTTACAGTGGCAGTAAAAGTAACCTTCATATTACACAAACTTGTATGAAGGATTAAATACAGAAAAACTAGTTAAAACAATACTTTCATGATTCATAGGGATGTAGTCGAAATGGCAACAATGAAAATGTTGCCATTCAGAATATTGACACAATACTGTCGACAACCACAATGTCTCCTCAGTTAAAATGTCAACATCTGTAGGTTGTAATGTCAACAGTTACAATGTCAACAGAAAGCATTAAATTTAAAGCGGCAATGCCAGCAGTATGTGAAAATCAGGAAGTCCATGGATTCATTTTGGTTTAATTTCTTGGACATGCATGCCTAATTGGAATATTTACATATGAAGAGCCTGGATGCAGACTAGTACTACAGTGGGTATTTTTATTTATTTCAAATAAAGTAATTTTTAAGACGGTAGTGTGTGTTTTCTTTACATTTTGTTTTTTGAGCACTACAGGTCCCAGTGGGCCCTGGGTGCCAGGGCATGCTGGCACTTCTGAAAGTGCCAAGATGCCCAAACAGTTAATGGCAACCTGGGCTTGCTGGAATCTATAGTGCACCAGGGACAAACTGTTTTATTACTGTTAATTTTATTTATTTTTATTATTACCCCACAGCCACCGCCTAAGTACTCCAAGGGGCGAAGGGGGCGCATTTTTTTTCCAGGCCCCATCTCCCTAGGGAATCCAGCCCTATGCTGACCACCCTGGGGCTGGTTTATCATTATGGCAAGGGCACCCCATGCTGTGGGTTCCCCTATTATAGTGCCCCCAGCCTAAGTTGGCAAAGCCTAGCTGCTGGCCCTAGTAAAACCGGGGGAACCTGTCGACAGTCACAATGTCGACATTTTAACTGTGGCAACATAATGAACATGTCGCTATTCTGAATGTCGACTATTTCGATTGTCAAGGGTATGGTGTAGACATTCTGAATGTGACATTTTCATGATTGCCATTTCGTACCCAACCCGATTCACGATAACACTTTTATTTTACAGGGTTTTGCACTGTGTAAAACTATTTCCTTAATTATAGCAATATCAAACGTGTATTTATTCAATCTCCAATGCAGTAATAGGATCCAGAAATAAAAAATAAACATTTACATATGGATGTAACACTAAGGCTGGAAATGGGTGAAGAAAAGAAAACCGGTGCCATTTTGTTGGTGCCTGGAGTCACCTTCAGTCAGCACACTATATGCAAACATTTTGCTTCAGGGTGTGAAACTCACACAAATTACATCCGATTCAAGCAAAATGTAGTTTTCTTAAACAATTATTCATTACTGTACTTGATAATTATGCAATCATTTACACAGAGGATGTGCTCTTATGTTGTAGCTCTCCAGTAATCCCCCACCCTGGTACTCCCTCATCCTTGTGTGCCTGTATGCTGCCCACATTACTCAGGATAACGGGGGCTTATCCTAAATGGCACAGGAAGCCAATGTTTGCAGCGCTCGCTCACTACTTGCTCTTGATAACCAAATGACAGGTTGCTGGATGGTTTCATGAGGCACGTATATAATTAACAAGTACCTTTATCACTTGTTTATTTTTATTCATGGGAGACTGTCATGAGTTTAATGTGAACCTGATTGGTTCACCCTGTTACACAAGTAGATACAATATAATGTGTGTCTAGAGGCAGCTGACATAATCAGACTATGTCAATGTGATCATTTTCTGCTCTAAAAAGAACCTGTCACATTTAAGTTAATTAGTTGTTTAACGTGCCCACTACACTACACTGTCATTGAAAATAGATGACCTTTCACTGGGTTCTCAAAAATAAACCAGGCAAATTAAGAAAATACTGTTCTTTCACCCTAGTTTGACGCTTTATGGAAAGTTTCCACAGTACAGTTCTTCAAATTGTACCCAGTTTATAGGGTAAATCAACATGGATGGCAATGTCCAGATAAAAATTGAACATTTTGTCACAATATACTGTTTTCTGGAAATGTTTACCAAAGTAGGAGAGGAACATGATGTTAGCAGGATGTATAGCTAATTTACTGTTGGAGACATAACACAACAGCTCATTAGCAGTAAAATAACATAGTTGTACCATCGATTTGAGGCAACTTTACACTAAACTGGCACAAGGGACACATTGTTGTGGTTTGCACTTGTGTGAAATTACATTTACCATGCATTAAAAACAAAACAGTATAATTGCTTGACCATCTCTCCAACATATTAGGGAGCATATATGAAATCTGGTGCAAACAAAAAAAAAAAAAGATGGCGTTGCCCATAGCAATGTATCATAATTTTTTTTTCTAAACTGCATTAGAAAGGCGACACTTGAAATATGAATAACTGCAATAGGCAAAGCTACCTTTTTTTTCTCTGCATCAGTTTTCATAAATGTTCCCAATTATCAGACAACTTGACTTCAGTAGTCTGCAGTTTCCTAAATTAAAAAGAAAAAAGTTTTTTTCTCAGCAATAGCTTTTGAATGAAAAACCTTTTAGCAATAGACGTAACTTGAGTATATGCAGAAAGAGTAGTTCTAGAATACATATATACTTGAAAATAAGTAATTTTTTTATCATTAAAATCAAGGTAAAAACGCATTGATTCTATTCATGCTTTTATAGACGTTATTTAATTTAAACAGGGTTAGCAATACCCCTCATGGAAAATAAGGCCTAAAATCTCAACTATCGCACTATGCATTTGTCCAAAATCTAACTATACCTTCTTAGTAGTTATATAGACTAACCACTCTACCTTATACATAATCATTCTACATTTGTTACCAAAATATGCAAGTTTGGATACAGCTTGAATCCCTCCATGATCTTCTTAGCGCGCTCATTATTAGACATGTTGAAAGGTTTTCTTGTTTGTATCAAATTAATTCACTTCAGCTCAGAAGATGAATTTATGAAAAAAACGGTTCTGTCCAGCTTGTCAGGATAAGTCACTTCCAGATCACAGAAATAGCACAATAAAAGGAGATGCAGAATAAAGTCAGATTACAGTTCATATACTTGAGGAATTTGTGTTTTAGTTTGTACAAAGTAGGGTAATAATTTTGTATGTTAATTTAGGTAGTAATAGGCGCTGTCAGCTCTGACTGGTGATGTTTTTGAGGTAGGTTTTGCAGATACCAACTCAATCAAACTACTTATTTAGTGCACCTGCTAAGATGGGCCGTGACTGACAGGATCCAAGGCAGAATGACAATGTACTGAGAGAAACAGATCTGACAGGTATATTGTACAGACAACACATGTGCCAAAGAGAAGCTGAACCAGATGGGCAGGGTCCCTTTCTGGGATAGTTACAGTAGACAGGGTAGGGAACCTCTCATCAGGGGTAGTTAGAGTACCTCCAAGTGATGGATAGGGCACTTCTCAGGGGTAGTTACAGCTCAACAGCTGCAGGGTACCTCTATGGAGTGTTTATAGCTCAGACAGCTGATTGATAATGTACCTTTCTGGGCCAGTTACAGCTCAGATGCTGCCGGTGAGAGATGTTCTGCTTCTGACAATAGCTGGGACCTGTCCTGTGTATCAAAGTTTCGTTTGAGCAGCCAGCTTCTTCCTGAAGAGATAGGTACTGAGACTGAACAGTCTGTGGTTATTGCTATTGCCTGCACGGGCGGTTTTACATAGACAGTAGATATTCTGGCCTTTTTGACTCTACAATTCCCGTTTGAAGGCCGTTATCCCCTGTCATGTAGGCACAGGGTCCGGATAATCGGATTTATGGAAGAGACTACAGCACCGCCTCCAGCCACCCATAACGCCTCATGCGATTCTACCGATCCCGACGACCAACCAATAAAAAGCAGACTACTTCATAACGAATAGCCCAGTAGTCCAATCAATATGCGATTTATTTGGAACGCCCGCCTTTATGGGCAGGGCATGATGCACACAAGTTTGGTTGAATGCATAACGTTATAGTGTAAGATATGCGCGTCACTCTGCCCAGCAACGTGACGTTGCATAGAAACGGCAAGAAATGTAGTACGGAAAGTAAAAGAGGACAAAGTTGTCAGCTCTTTTAGCAATACAATATTTTAACAGGTGGAATAATTATTATTAGTACTGGATAATTGCATATATAATTACGGCATTGAACTAGAGCTTTATTTTCTAACCATATGTTGCGATTACAGGTCCTATTATATTTCAGTTTGATGTACAATCTTGCATAGGCTTTTTGCACAATTGCATAGATGGTATTTTAAGAAAATATCCAAAATCACAGGGTTATTTTAAACTGGAAAATTGTGGTGTTGCAGCAGAAAAGACCCTATTTCTTTAGCAGGACCTATTCTTGCACAATTTCAGAATAGCTCAGCAATATGGTGTAACTTGTGTTGGGGAATCGGGGTTCACTGATACTTCTATCAATCACCTTCAATGTCAATCAGATCTTCATTAATTTTCAGTCGACTGGTGAACAGAAAAACACTCAACAGCTGTATGATATAATGCTGAGCAGCTCTGATTCTGTTCCAATCTGAGACCGCTTCAGCGTCTTTATTTATACATAAAAGTTTAGGGGTATAGATGCTTAACCATACTTACCTACTTTCTTCAGCTCTCTTCCAGGAGCCTGCCAGTGGAGGTGGGCGTGAGGGGGGGTAATTTCGGTCACGCCCCCTGTGACGTCATGACGCCTCATTTGACAGCGGGGGCGGGGCCAAACGCTGCGATTCACCGGGAATCTCGACATTTGGGATCTAATTCTGCGCACTTCCTAGTGAAGTGGGCAGAATTCGGGAGATTGCCACACTCACCCGGTAGTCCGGGAGACTCTGGCGAAATGCGGGAGTCTCCCAGACATTCCGAGAGAGTTGGCAAGTATGTGCTTAACAACCAATTACAAGACAGTAGATTATGAAAGTAAGTCAATCAACAATTATATATACTGCAGTTTTCCATCAAAGTTCAAACAATTCTTTTTTCTTTCTGCGTTATCTCTTTCCAGGTTTTCTGCCAATATTCTTGTGCTACCCCCAGCTTTGAGTCCTTGGTCTTATCTGTAAGGAATATACAGCTGTGCATCCTTGAGCTGTTTCTGCTCACGGGGAACATCATGTTATGTGGCTTCACAACCTTGAACAATTCTTCTTCAAAACTGAACATAAAATCTGATGATTTCTTTTAAGGTTATAGCATAACATATTAGTTTCTAAAGCTTAATACGTGATAGATATTAAATCAATAATCATATAAATTTACCCTTACACTCCCCTCTTCTGATTAAATATCTACTTCTAACTTCTACCTATCCGTCATGGTGATAATCAGCAGAAGATAGTTAGCACTTACTTTTACACTATATGGTATCTTAAGGACCGCATATAGGTAGAATAATAATTCATTCAGCACGTATCCCCTGGTATCTTTATCACCATAACTCTTCTTTCCCTTTTTAATGTCTTATCTAGGTGTATAGAGGGGAGTATTTTTCTGATATCTATTTAAAATTTTCCTTGTATTACATGTTAAGTAACAGTTCCATATAATCATTAAAGTTAACACAAGAAGAATTAATAACAATGGATGAATCAAGATATTCATTGCTTTCTTCATGGAATATGATCCATTAACAAATATGTCCCACCAGTGATGTGACAATCCATTTTTCAATTACATCCCACTATTGTCTGGCCATTCTGCTCATAGGATTTTTTAACCAACTTAGTATCTGACCTGGGATCCACGCCTGCCCTAGGATTCTCATCAGTCCTACCACAAAAAGGATATACATTTTCATTCTGGTTTCTCGATGGTCACTGTCAATCTCTTGTTGCAGACTGTGCAGTTTTTTTGGTTTGATTGCTGACCATTGTTCATAATGTTCACTGTTTGTCTCAGGCATTAAACTTGTATACATTTCTGTGATCATTACTGGTTCAGGAATCTCATTATTTTTCCTGCAGGAACAACAATCAAATGTCAGTAGTTTATTAATCAGCCATATAACAATTTTCACTACACATATATACGATCAACAGGATTGCCAAACCCTTTGCTACTAATGCCAATATTCCCAATATCCAAAATGAATTATTACTGAAAATTTTGCCAATGAGGTTATGCGTCTATACAAAGGCATTTTCAGAGTTTACTCTCCTATGAGTGCAGATGGTTGAGCACTCCTTCCCCTTCTGTTTCTCACAGTGGCATAGACAATTTGTCACACTGGGTTAGGGAGCCCTTGATCCCTACTTCAGTCACAACTATTCTGGCAAGACATATCAATACCATATGACAGTACATTTCTATTTATCAGAACAAGACTCCCCTGATTTGAAGACTTTGCAGTGTGATGCGTGAATCCAGGGGGTAAATGTATCAATATGCGGGTTCCTCAACACCCGCGTGTTCAGCCTCTTCCGCGATTAAATTTCAAGCGGCGCTGCATTGTAAAGGGTTAACTTTCCTTTACAATGCAGCGCCGCTTGAAATTTAATCGCGGAAGAGGCTGAACACGCGGGTGTTGAAGAACCCGCATATTGATACATTTACCCCCAGGTGTCTTTTTCCCTGTATTTTCACTGCCATGGGAGTCGTCAACAGGACTTGATAAGGACCCTTGTATCTGGGTTCAAGACTTCTCCTGACGTGTTTTCTCACGACCACCCAGTCCCCAGGTTGCAGTCTGTCGGTACCTGTAGCAAAATTAGGGTCTAGAATGGAAGAGAACACTTGACCATGTAGTTAGTTGTTTCTGTAATAAGGCAACATAGTTCCACAAATCACCATGTACATGCCGTAGTTGCTGTGGAAAATAACAGCCTGTTCTGTGTGCTGTGCCAAACAGAATCTCATATGGTGTTAAACCTGTGTCTTTCCTAGGAGTGTTTCTTACTGAGTGCAGGGCCAAAAGTAAACATGAGATCCATGGCAGGCCTGGTTCAGCCATTATTTTCTGCATTTGCTTTTCTACATGCCCACGTCTCCACCACGCGACTAAAAATGATAGTCTGTGATATATCTATAGTATAATCACTTGTTAAAGCCTCTGAAAAGATATTGCTATTGTTTGGGAAATTAATTTTATGGGCAGAAACAAAAGTGTATGTGAATTGTGCGATTGTAAAGTGAAAAGGTGACTTTCTGTTGAAATGATACAGGAGAACTCAGGTGCAGTTTGACAAAACTGGGTAAAAAGAGATGACCTGAGAGACAAAGGTTCTGTTTGAAAGTATAACAGTGAGTAAAGAAGTCTTTGTGTGGCGTTCTGTTCTAACAGAGAACAGGAGATAAATAGACGCCACAGAGTATACATGGCAGGTATACTCGGAGCGAAAACAACAGGTTTTCGTCGCATTCCCAATAGTAATCGCAAAGCTTATTGATAGGTAGTATCTGTAAGCGATGCGATCGAACCGCATGGTTCATTGTGCAACCGTGATTGTGACTTGGGAGTTGTGGAGGGAAATACGCTGCAACCGCTGATATTCTGATCAATATCGAGTGCTAACAGTTGTAAAGTACCCAAACTGGAAAGGCAGGATATTGCGATGTTAATACTTTTCTGATCCCAGTTATTGTGTTAGGTTGTTCCTCGATTGAGTATGTTGACAATCGCGTGTTATTGTTCAGTGATACTTAGTCCGGTGGAGTTGAGGGGACATACCTGTTGAAATCGTCTACGGCCAATAAAGTCTCTAGTGGTAGAGAATGAATATGCTAGATATGGCCAATGATGTGCTGCCTAAGGAATGGCCGGTTGTTTCAGCGAGGTATATTATGCACAAGAAATATGGTGGGTACGCAATGGCGTACTGCGACAATGGGTCAAGATGACCCAGGAGTGTGTGAGACCTTTTCCACAGATCGGTAGTTTTGATTCAGAGGTGTTAAACAATGTTAGAGATAAAGTGCCGTTGATTGAGTCAACAAAAACGAGAGTTAAATATTATGACTGTTTAAAATTGTGATAACGAGAAGGGAACACGTGGCAAGGCAGCGCAGGCACAGCGGAAGTAGGTGTGGCACAAAGTGCGCGCACAATGGAAGTAAGCGTTGCAAAGCGTGGAGAACTGGGCGCATGCGCCCCCGCCGCCAAATGCTGATGGGGTGGTAAGTACAGCCGATACCAAAAATGTTAAAAATGTAACTAGTAATTTGCATTCTGTGATAAGCCATGTTAAGGGTAATGTTTCAGAAGAAGAAAATGAACCCACTGTCATTTCAGCCATTGCCCATGCTAGTAACATGCAAGAGGCACCACACGGACAAGGGAAAGGAACGGTCCCACTAGTAGGGGCAGCGGCTGAAATTGGTGAGAATAATGTAGAAATTAATAGAAGGGGGAACATTCATTGTACTGCAACAGTAATTCCAGCAACTAGTCCAGACTGTAGTGATTTGGTAGTGTCACGGTTCCGCGTCACAATTCTGCGACAGGAGTAGTAAGGGACGGTAACCAGACAGGAACTAATACAACTCCCAGTGAGGCGCGGAATCTAACAAGGAAGAGGTATTTGCCAGGGACCAGCCGCAAGGCGGTTTGGACTTAGCTGCACCCCCTTGCAGGTCACGACCCCCACTGAAAGCGACCAGTAGATATATGAGAGATAAGTCACTGGAGTAGTAAGTACTCGCGAATAGCAGAGATGAGTCACAGGATGTAGCCAGCAGATAAAGGACAACCGGAGAGTGCAGAAGAGTGTCAGCTCTGCGGACGACTGTTTTACCATGGAGTGGCGGCAGGAATACTTTTCAGTGGTCAGCAGGATACACACGGATGGTGATGATGGTTGCAGGAGAACTCCGGCAGGTTACACAGACACGAAAAAGGGCTGTAGAGTATCAGCTCTGCAGACGACTGTTTTACCACGGAGTAGCGACAGAAATACTTTACAGTGGTCAGCAGGATACACACGTATGATGAAATAGCAGGACAGCCAGTAGATAGTCAGCTCTTGGGATGAGACGCAGACTTGGAGCCAGGAACCCATGGAAGGCACATGAAGATCAGGCACTGAGGACAGGGAGGAGGTGCCTTTTAAACTTGGAGCCAAAACTCCTAACCAATAGGGGAAGGAGCAGTGTAATTGACAGATCGGGTCTGCACATGCGCAGACCCGGCAAGATGGCGGCACCCAGCACGGACCGAGCGAGCAGCAGGAGCAGGTATATAAGCCGGGGATCGGGTATATGACCCGATTCCCCGGCGCGTGATAGGTAGGTTTACATCCTGTCCGCACAATAGCAGTTCCCAATGGGAAGGAGAACAAAGATGGTATAGTTTCCATTAAATATGTAGTAGTGCATTGTCCATGGACTAGGTCTGAGCTGTTTTCAATTATGTCTGATTTCCCTGATCATACAAAAGATTAGGCCAAGTGTCAGAAATTGATTAGACATTTAGGTAATGCACATGAGCCAACTAATAAAGATTGGCGAGTGGTGTTGAGGGCCTGTCTTTCTCTCGATACTGATATATAAAAGTTCATTAAGGATTGTATGTTGGAGGAGGATAGATCCTTAACAGAGGATGATAATCAGGAAAATATTAAACGTATAATCTCACAGTTGGCCATATTTTTTCCCATGTTAATGAACTGGAGCAAACAACACAGGGATACCAGATATAAAGGAATATGTGCAACACAGGGAAGTAGTTGTTACAGTACTAATGGATGGTCTCAGGGAGGATCTAAAGACCCAGGTACAAACCTCTTTGCCTAATTGGAGAGGCCTCACAGTAGATGCAATTAGAGAGTCTGCTGTGGAACATGCTAAAACATATGTAAAAGGGAAAAGGCGCAGAGTGATAGGCTAATGATGGCGAGTATCCAGGCTTTAGAAAGATTACATTCACAACCTCAGACTTATAAAACCCAATATAAGGGACGAAAGAAACAGAAGTCTTTGAAGTGTTTTAACTGCCTTAAGAAGGGACACTTGAGGAAGGATTGTAAAGAAACAACTAGGGCGAAAGCAAGGAGATTAAGACCAACTAAGGGTGAATATTAATCTGTGGTAAGTATCATTGTGCAGGATTAGAGAGAAATGAACCTAAATGTACATGATCTTTTTGCTGTTTGTATTATGTTGTCTTGTGCTTACTCTCCTGTAGCTGGTAAGGAATGAAAATGTTGGTTTGTCTTTGTTATTTGAAAATAACTTTATCTTGTTCCTCCTTTTCTATAGATAAGGACAAACAAAGAGATATATGCTTAGTAATTAAGGGGATTGATAGAACAAATTAACAATGGATCATTGTAACACACTTTCTTTTATTTGCTGTGGCTCATGATAATTTATTTGGCTGAGATTCATTATTCAAAATGAAATGTGTGCATACCCTGCTCTAATGTTGTTTTGTGTATTCCAGACACACGGAGGATACAGAGTATGCATCACAAAGAGTTAATTTTGAACTTCTCTATTATAGTCAGGAAGTCTATTGCAAGGTATATCGGTAGTGTGATCATGAGATACCGAGTTCCATATGAGCTAACGATAGACGACACTGGATTGGACGGGTGACGTAACTCCCAGTTAAACTTGAGAAGAATGGGGAGGGGTCATAGTTTAGTGAATAGCTGAGGGGATTAGTGGAAAAGTAGGACCATTTTCCCATAGTGTCCAATCCAGCTGTCCCTTTGCTGTAAAATCTCATACATGCTTCTTTGTTTTCTGTTTGTCTGCAAATTTTTTATTTTTTTTTAGTATTCGTTACTTTTCTATTTCTCAGTGTCACTCACCGGACTGTGAGTGCTACTTCTAAGGCAGCTAGGAACCGTGTCCGTCCATTATTATGAGGTACTGCGCATGTGCAGTCCCTTTCAACCTTCAGTTCCGTTCCTTTAACTTAATTGGCTGATCAGGCAACTCTCCCTATATTAAGCACCTGTGGTCAATACCACGTTGCCTGATCTTGGAGTCTCATTCCTCATGAGTCTCTGAAGGTGTTCCAGTGCCTGCTCGTGTGTTCAGCTGATGCTGATTCTTGTTTGCCGTTTGTGGTTTCCAGACCACTTCTATTCCTCGTGTTCCTAGTGTCTTCAGCAGCTGATTCCTATCCGCTGCCTCCGTTTATCTACAGCTACAGATTACTGCAAACTCTCCTGTGTTTCTTCGTGACTCCAGCAGCTGATTCCTATCCGCTGCCTCCGTGTATCTACAGTTACAGATTACTGCAAACTCTCCTGTGTTACATCGCTACTGTTCCAGCTGATTCCTGTTCGCCACTTCAGCGTGTCTACAGAGTCTGCTCGTCTCAGCGCTCCAGTCTGCATTCTACCTGCCGTCAGCTGACCCGCTGGCTACTGCTTCTACAGTGTGTCCATTTGTGTCTACTCGCCTGTTGCATCGAGTCTACGCTCCTCGGCTTCCAGCTTTGCTACATCGCTTCAACTCTCCCGTGGTCTCCTGCTGTTCTATTCTATATACTACTGCTTCCTGAGTATTTGTCATCTTTGCTGGCCTACCTACAGTGCGCTGCACCTACCTGCCGCTTCCATTCTGCTAGGACTTCGCATCTCGTCTGTCCCCGGCCGCTCAGGTATCCCTGCAGCTATTCCTAACAGCCTACTCATCTGAACCACGGTATGCATACTTCTCATTGACTGTGCTGGTGTATTGCATATCCATCTGGACTGAGTTGTTCTCCTCCGGAGTTTCCATCCTCTGAGACTATTGCTATTATTGACTGTGTTTCCTTTTGCTGGGCTATTTGAGTGACTTTGTTTATCTGTGCAGTGCTGTTTATTCATTATTATCATTGTGTGCAGTTCAACGTGGGATCAAGTTCAGTGTACCCGTGTAGACTCTGCATAGCATTTATCTCCTCGTGTCCTTCCTCACATATATATTCAGTGGTACAACTTGCTAGAGGCAGACCACTGATTCCTGTTTCCCTGTGTCACCAGTTGCATATATCCTCTCACATAAGCAGTGGTACAACTTGCTACTCGCAGACCACTGACTTCCCCGTGACCTTCACCTGGATTCCATTCCTTCACTACAGACAGCGGTACAACTTGCTATACGCAGACCACTGACTTCCACCTCCTTAGTACTCCTGGACATTCCTTCTCAATATAGCAGTGGTACAACTTGCCGTGCGCAGACCACTGACTACCCTCACGTGCCCTTGTCCATCCGGATCCTCGTGTTCAGTTACCTATTGTTTACCAGTGCTGCTAGTCATAGACTTTCTGAGCATTCTCTAACCATCTGCTGTTTCCAGTTCCATTATCACCCTGCCATCAGAGTATCATATATCAACTCTACTGCTCTGATAAGACCATCAGCGGGTGATACTGGGTAAAGACTCCTAGTGCCCGTGACACTCAGTCTTTACATCTCTGTCAGTATCTTACTCTTTTCTTGTAAAGAGATACAAAAACACATAGACATGGTCTCATTTATGGGGCTAAGACATTTGTGACATCAGACAGAGTCAGGGATACACACACTAGATTGACATAAGTCACGGAAGTAGCTAGGGGTTTGTTTTATGTGTATAGAAGCTGCTGATTTTAAGCAGAGAGGTTTTGTTGTGGAAATATGATTCATGTTTTATAGATTGCATGTCTGCCTTTTTGTCTCCTGTGTAAGGTGTGCCTTTATATATATGCACAAAGGGTGGTAGGAGACAGGAGAATGGCTGTAGGAGAGACATACAGATAAGCATCTCTGTTTAGAACATTGAAGTAGGATTTTTGCCACAAGACCTGACATAAGTGAAACTCTAGAAAATGTTCATGTTTTTATATTTTTCACCATTAGACAGACATGCGCTAGATATTGTTATAATTGACTAAAGTGTTATAGAAATGGACCCCTTCTCACTTAACCAAGAAGCTGAACGTGTGGGATTGAAAAATGGCATGTGAATTGGCAGAGGGTAATTCAATTGATAAACACTGGTCTTCAGTATTTTTCTAGTATAGGGGGCGACGTTAAGGCGGCTGAAGAACGTTTTTTTCTATATAACAATGGCAGTACATAAGTAGAACACTCACATTACATGGATGACTTGTGACAGTGACACAGTTACCAACTGAAGTAGCTGTTAGTTAGGTTCACACTTACACACATGATTGTCACAACAGGGTGGACATGGCTGTCAAATAGACAGCAGGGTTTTACGTGACAGCCGACAAATCTATGTTTTGTTTTGTTTTTCTTTGTATTGTTTTACACACACACACACACACACACACACACACACACACACACACACACACACACACACACACTAGTTAATATATGAGATTCGTATTACCTGAAGAATGAACAGTCTGGAAGGTGAAGGAAGGTGGTCAGGAGTCTTCTGTACCCTGGAGAGATGGACAAGGTAGACCAGTAACTCCCAGAGTGTATCTTCCAGGCCCAGCGGAGGCAGCACATGGTCTGGTTCAGCTGGGTAAAGAAGGTATGTGCAAGCTGGTAAGAGTATATTGATGTGCATCAGACGTTTCTTCTCAAGCTAGTAGGAAGGCAATGTCCTGTCTTGACTGAGAGAGAGTGTCAGGAAGACAATACCAATAAAGCCATCCCATACCCCTCCTACAGATGGACTTTCTCCAGGTAAAACAAATCCACGTCATCCAATTACCACCTTGCAGGATCCTCAAGTATGTACTGGTGTACCGATGAAATATATCTGGGTAAATGTGTATTGAAATGTTTCTGATGTATTGCTGTCTCATACTCAGGGTTTATGTTAGTAGATGTGGTATCCCTAGAGTTATAGAAAGTGATAGGGGTATTCATTTTATTGGTAAATAACATATGAGCAGTGATAGCAAGTTACATACTTTTGATTAGCCACAAACCAGTGGAAAAATAAAGTAACGGTACTAGCTAGAACTAATTGAATGGAATGAGGGTTGAAACTTGATTGGGGGGGCCTGTCATCTTTTGATATGTTTTTTGACTTTTTGTTGTGATGAGTTTGTAATGGAGAGACTGTTCTAGACATTGAGAGGAAAAGCAAATAGTGAGACAGCAACCGAGAACATTCAAAACACTGTTTCCTGAGATGTTACACTTATTTTTACAATGTTGGACTGGGAGAGTAAGTTGTGGAACTGTAATTTTCTACGGTCAGGTTGTTGGACAGACAGGTACCGAGTGTGACGACTAGCATCATGTCCTTAGGGGAAGCAGAGAGACACTGGTACCCATTCCATCCACTGCAGAGGAGTCAACACCCGGAGAAGGTTCCAATTACACTCTTAAATCTGTTCTGGGAGACCGCGATTGCAGTTAATAACACCTGAGCCAAGGACTTTGCAAAGACAGTTGTCCAGCATGAAGTAGTAGTTTCTCCTGTTTTTCCTGTTCTGTGTTTCTCTCATCTCATTCTCTTTTCAGGACAGTCAATTCTTTCAATTGTGAACAAGTGACAGAGGCTGGTTCAGGTAGTGATATTGAGGAGTTGGGGATGAAGGAGAAGGTGTTAGCACAATCGGTCCAGCCAATTACTCTATTCATATTAGAGGTAAAGGAAAATTTGGAAACCTTGGAGAAAGTGCGAGGGGCTATTGTCTGAGGAGTATTACGTCCGAAAGTACGTTGACCCCATAGTTGAAGAGAGGTACATCCAGCGATGCCAGTCCAGTAATATTCAGACTTGAGCAGGCATCCTTGAGAATGATTATCATTCTTGGGTGGTTAAGGTTGTAGACCAAACTGATGCTGGGTGTGATCTCACGTGCCTCAGAGATTATATCGGTTAGGACTAGTTCTCTTTCCACTAAATATTCCTGAGGTACCCGAATTATGGGATGGGAGGTTAGGGGAAAGATAAAACAGCTGGGTCCCTTAGTTTGGAATCTCCCAATATTTGGCAGGCCGATCACTGTTTCACGTACAAAGAAACTTGAGTATTGGGAGACTGGGAAGAACGAACAGACAATAGTCTGCCCCACAAGTGTTGATGACAAGAACTTTATATATTATTAGAGTGTATATACTAACTCAGGTTGAAGGAGATGGTAAATGACATTGTTGATAGACATAGGATGTTATTCGTGAACATGCAGTGTATAAATGTTGTCTGAGCTAAAAGACATGCTTTGGACAGATGAACATGTTAGGCATGAAGAACTGTTGTAGGATATTCTATATTGTTGATACATGTTCTATCGCACCCTTGAAGGGCATACAAAAGGTTATCTCCAAGCTCCAGAGGTATATGTTCCATATAAAAAGAAAATTGTTTCTAGGATTATGACTCTCTTTTATGGTAACCTGTCTGAGATCTACAGACAGTGTGGTCATACACAAAGGGGGACATACATTACAGAACAATGAAATGTACTACTGAGATCCTGCAATAAAATCTTTAAGGTGATAGTTTTGCGTAATATCAAAGGGTGGAGCTGTCAACGTCGAATAATTGGATGAAAGAAAGTATATTGGTTAATATTGTTTTACCGAGTGATTGTGATCACATGTCATGGCGCAATCGCACGATAAATAACGCACACATACATTCGCACTTACACATTCACTTGTATAAAGTTCATATTTATAATAATTCCAATCCACAGTAATTTATGAACAAATGTTATTTAGTTTATAGTTAAATATTGTAATGTTATATGCACTTTAGTAATATTAAAGTTCAGGTTACAGGATGTCATGTTTGGTATCATTCTAATCCCCTATTTATCCGCAAACGTCTGGTTCATTCACCGAAAGGGTCGCACATTCCGTATGCTAGTTATGGATGATAGGGTATAAATGGTTAGAATGATATTGTCTGTGTAATGCTAATAGACCAGTTTAAACTAGTTCTTGGTGAGAAAATTAGTATTCATCCTCTGGAGAGCTGACCCCCACCCTTGGAAAGTTGACCCCCCACCCTTGGAGGGTGTTGTTTGAACTGATCTATGGACTGCATTACACTGGACCCTCCTGAAGCCTGAACCTATGGAAACATGAGAAATCATCTGTATTGTTTTCACTGTATCACTGAGTGTATATAACAGGGGCTCTGGGACCAGCAGGCAGTCACATTGACCACAGACTTCAGGATTGATGACTGTATGCACCGTGCAGCATATGTATCGGCTGTACTGTACTTATTTATTAAACTGTAATACTTTTGCTTTTGCTAAATAAATTGCTTGTGCTTTGGAACCACAGAAATCGCATAGACAATAATTATTGGAAAACAATGAAATTACTTTAATAGGACAGAGTGTCTGAGGGGTGCTTTTCTGTGGAGTTGGGACAGAGTTACCTGGGTTGTTTTGTGCACAGATTAGGCAACCAGCCACTAATGCCTGTGCTGCTTGGGCAAACCCTGGTGCTATCCAGTATTTATTTGTTAGTACTACCATAGCATCCTTCCCCAGGTGCACTTTCCCATGTACTATATTGCCCATAATCGGGTAAAGTGCTTTTGGCAGACATAATTGCTGAACTTTACACCATTCTCCTTGCACTTCTGTCACGGGCACTAGGAGTCTTTACCCAGGGATCACCAGGTGATAGGCTTACCAGAGCAGTATAGATGGTAATATGGTACTCTGGTAGCAGGGTGATCACGGAACAGGAAATAGCAGATGATGAGATGCTCAGGAAAGTCTATGACTAGCAGCACTGGCAATATGGAGGTAATAATACACGAGGAACTGTATGGACAAAGGACACGTGCAGGTAGTCAGTGGTCTGCGGTAGCAAGTTGTACCACTGCTATAGTGAGGAGGAATGTCCAACAGAAACGAGGAGGTGATGAGAGTCAGCGGTCTGCGGATAGCAAGTTGTACCGCTGTCTGAGTGAAGGAATGGAATCCAAGTGGAGGTATCCGGGGAGTCAGTGGTCTGCGTTTAGCAAGTTGTACCACTGCTATGTGAGAGGATACTGGAACAGGTGATACTGGAAACAGGGATCAGTGGTCTGCCACTAGCAAGTTGTACCACTGAAATATATATGTGAGGAGGTGCACGGGGAGAGACTGCAACACAAGATATACACGGGCACCTTAAACTTGATCCACAGTAATATGCACAATATATATATATATATATATGACTGAACAGCACTGCAATAATAGAAAGTCTCTTGAAGTAATCCGGCACGAGATAACACAGTCAATGATGGCAATAGACTCAGCGGATAGCAAACTCCAGAGGAGAACCAACACAGTCCAGCAAGATATGCAATACACCAGCACAGTCAATGAGAAGTATGCATACCGTGGTTCAGAAGCAGGCAGTCAGACCGGAGTGCAGAGATACCTGAACGGCCGGAGGCCGGCAGGATACAAAGTCCCTGGATGGGTGAAGCGGTGGTCTAGTAGGTGCAGCGCACAGGTAGGTAGACCAGCAGGGAAACAAATATACAGGAATCAGTAGAGCGTGGAACTGGACTCCTGGAGGACCCTGGAGAATGGCGATGGTCTAGCAGAGGGGAAAGTAGAGAGACACGAATCCAATGCTGACAGGCGGGTAGAGACCAGCGGGAACACAGGAAAGCGTGGAGAGCGGATCAGCAGTAGATGGATGAGTAGAGCTGAGGAGTAGCAGCAGCAGGTCTCTGCGGACACACGGAGGTAGCCAATAGCAACCAGCAGGTGCAGTAACGATGGCACACGGGAGAGCAGAGTTGAACTGGAACTGTTGATCACGGAGAGTAGCGGATAGCAATAGTGGCAGCAGTCTCGAGGAAACACGGGAGAGTTGAGATGAACTGAAGACTGAAGCGCACAGAGGCAGCGGATAGGAATCAGCCAAACAGTCACGATGAAACACAGAGGAGTTGCAGGTTGAAGACTGTAGTGCACGGAGGCAGCGGATAGGAATCAGCTAACAGTCACAATGAAACACAGACGAGTTGCAGGTTGAAGACTGTAGTGCACGGAGGCAGCGGATAGGAATCAGCTAACAGTCACGATGATGAACAGGAGAGTGGATGTGGATTGAAGACTGTAGTGCACGGAGGCAGCGGATAGGAATCAGCTAACAGTCCCAATAAAACATGGTAGAGTTGAAGTGGTTAGAAGACTGTAGTGCACGGAGGCAGCGGATAGGAATCAGCTCACAGTCACGATGATACACAGAAGGGTAGATGTGGTATGGGAACCACAGTAGTAGAAGTGGTTTGGAAACCACAGAGGTAGAAGTGGTTTGGAAACCACAGGAATCAGCAGCGCTGAATAAACGAGGAAACACCTTCAGAGACTCATGGGGAATGAGACTCCAAGATCAGGCAACGTGGTGTTGACCACAGGTGCTTAATATAGGGAGTGTTGCCTGATCTGCCAATTAAGTTAAAGGAACATACACTGAAGGATTAGAAAGGGCTGCGCATGCGCAGTCCCTCAGGATGGAGGACGGCCACGGTTCCTAAATGTCCGGGAAGAAGTACTCACAGTCTGGTGAGTGACAACTTCTAGTGCATCTAATCTAGTCCAAGCTCTTTTCTCAATCTCTGTTGCTTGCTTTTGCATAGCTTGGAGTATGGTTTGGTCAGACTTGGGGTCTGGGGTTACCATGTAGGCAACTTTCCCTTCTGGGATTGGCCTTACAGCAGCTTCTCGAGCAGCTTGGTCTACCAGTCTATTTCCTTCTGCCTCGGGCGTTGTTTCCTTGGTGTGTGCTTTCACCTTAATCACTGACAGTTTGGCAGGCATCTGAAACACAGTAAACAATTCTTATGTGGTTTGCATGTTTTATGGGTCTGCCGGATGATCCCATAAAGTTTATGGTTTTCTATATTGCGCCAAAGTCATAAGCTATACCATAGGCATAGCGCGAGTCTGTAAATGTTGACTTGTCCTTCAACATATATACAGGCCAACGTCAATGCTTTTAACTCAGCTTCCTGTGCTGACATATGGCTTGGGAGTGATTGCTGAATCAATGTGTGTGTCTGTGTAGTAACAGCACAACCTATATACAGTGTGCCATTTATGTAGTAGCGTGAGCCATCTACATATAGATCTATGTCAGCAGTTTTTTGTCTGTGTATTTCTCCAGTTTCTTCTTCAGATGCTTCACTCAGGTCCTCATATCCCCTGTCTGATGATTCATCTTCTTTGTGACTCCCCTTATTCCCCTCTTTTGAATCATCAATAGGCAGCAGGGTTGCTGGATTGAGGACTGTGCATCTGGTAATTGTTATGTGTGAGGCACTTAGCAAGGCTACCGCATATTTAGTTAGTTTAGCTGCAGACAAATGTCTTGTCCTTGCTTGATTGAGAATTTCTGTGACTGCATGTGGAACTTGAATAACAAGTGCATAGTCCAATACCATATCTGCTACCTTTTCTTTTAGCATTGCTGCTGCTACTGCTTTTATACATGATGGAGAGCCTCTTATAACCGGGTCAAGTTGTGCTGAAAAATAGGCTAGTTGCCTTTGTTTCATTCCATGTTGTTGTGTGAGGACCCATAGAGCATGTACTGACTGCTCATGGCAGAAAATTGTGAGTGGTTTCAGGTAGTCTGGTAGTCCAAGTGCTGGTGCAGTAGAGATGGCGTGTTTCAAGGCTTGTACTGCATTCTCTATTTCAGTTATATTGAGCAGTTCTGTTCCCTGTTGTTTCCTCAAACATTCATACAATGGTTGCATAAGAATTGAAGCTGAGGGGATCCAGTCTCTGCAATTCCCTATGAGCCCCAAAAAGGCTCTGATTTCTTTGACTGTTTTTGGTGTCTTTATGTCTCGTATAACTTTAACTCTTTCAGTTGTAAGAAGTCTTGCTCCTGCAGAGATACAATGTCCCAAAAATGTTACTTTACCCTGTACTAGTTGCAACTTGCTTGGTGATACTCTGCACTCTTGTTCGGCCAGTGAACAAAGTAATGACAGTTTTTCTGCTTTGCATTCTTATTCAGTTTCCGCAGCCACCATGAGATCATCCCCATATTGGATAAGTTGAGTAGTTGGATTAATAGGCCTCCATCCTTGGAGAATTAGTGCCATTGCCTCTGAAAATTCTGATGAGCTGTTGGCTCCTCCTTGAGAGGATTTCTTGTCCAACAGTATTGGTTTCCATCATGGATGAAGGCTAGAAGAAGTTGACTATCTTCTGTAATGGGGACTGAGAAGAAAGCATTTACCAAGTCGATTACTGAGAACCATTTTGCATTTGAAGGTATCTGGGTGTTGGGCACAATTGGAGTGTTGATCAACAATCTTAGGTCATGGACCATCCGGTAATACTCCCCTTGTCTGACATCTTGTTTTTTTTACTGGGAATAGGGGTGTGCTATAAGGAGAGCGACATTTTCTTAACACCCCTATTTGTAGGTATCTTTGAATTTGTTCTGAGATCACTTTGGTTTGAGCTGCAGCAAGTGGGTACTGTTTAATTGAGACAGAATGTGTTACTGGTTTTAGTGTCAGTTTTACAGGACTTACTTTAAGTGTACCCACATCCTGTTTTCCTTTGGACCACAACTTATCTGGTACCATGTGAAGCCAATATGGTAGATTAACAGTCTTATCCTTTTGACATGTGCTAATCTGCTCTAGCATGTAGATTGCCACTGTAAACTCTTCTTAGGCTGGATATGTGAGTTGACTCATGAGTTTTACTCCATTTGGGGTGTATTTGATACTGGCTTGTATCTTTGAAAGTACATCTGCTCCCAACAGATTATAGGGAAAAGATGAGGAAGTGAGAAATTGTATTGGTACTTCAATTATCTCTTCACCTACTAAAAGTGTGACTGGTTTACTTTCTGTTAATTTTACTTCTTTCCTCCTAGGCCTGTAGCAGGTAAATCAATTTATGTTAATTGTTGTTGAGGTACCTCCTGTTTTCTTAATACGGCTTGCTCCAGTATCAATTAAACGCTCACATTCTTGACCATTAGGTAATATGACATTCACTAGGCATTTAGTCAAGTCATCTTTCAGAGTTTGGTTATTTGTGAGCGGGAGGTATGTTGGAATGCCAATTTCCTATGCGGGTTGTTGGTCTATATTATATGATTTTTCCTTCAAGCCATTTCTTATGCTTAAAGCAATCTCTTTTCATGTGCCCTCTCTGTTTGCAAAAGAAACAAATCCCTTATTTTTTCATTTCTTCCAGAGTCATGTTTCCTTTTTCCTTTATTTGTTGCTTAGGTGCACCTCTTGTGTCTGTTCGATCCTTCCAGTCTTGATTTTCTTGGATCACATGAACGGTAATTTTCTGAGTTTGGGACTTGTCTTTCCTCTGCTTCTCCTTTTCCCGGTCTTTTATACCTTTCAGGACTTGGAGCATGAATTGCATTTCCATTGTCGCTGCTTCTGGTCTTATAAGAACAATTGTTGACGATATGTTTCAGAAAAGCCATTAAGGAATCTGGTCTTAAACAGTTTGCGATGTTGGGCATTATCTCGAGTGAAACCTTCATCTTCATGTGCTTGAGTAGCTCTGTCATAATCTGGCAAAGCCAGTGCCTGCGCTGAAGTTACTTCAGCTTAGAATTGGTTAAACCGTTGTTTCTGCTCAGAGGAGAGTATAAATGGCTTGCTATCATCCAGAAGTACTAAAGCAGGAGCAAGGATAATAGCTCATAAAGTCTTAAGTCTCTTTTTATTTATGTACAAACATTCAATTCCTATCAATGCATTACAATACCCATGATACAAAGAAGTATTTACAGTACATGATGATTATAGTACAGTAAATAAGGGCAGTGTATGTGTTTACAACACTTATTGACTCAAAACTATTATGAGGATAAAAATAAAACCTTTTTGTTATCTACCATAATTTGACATTACATTGCATTACTTTCTTTCAAATCACCTAATATAAAATGTGGTTAAAAAAACAAAGACAAACCCAAACACTATTTCATATCAACTATGTTAGTCCATTTATCCTTCTCTCTTTAAAAACATACCTTCTGACCTTCTACAACATACACAAAAACCACCTAGTTCATGCATTTGCTATGCGAATAGCCCATAATGTCTAATATCTCTTTCCAAAACACACTAATCATTATTCAGCAGAGTCTACGTTATTTAAATCCTTCACTAGTTTTAACTCATGTTTGTTGTAGCTGTGGACCAAAACATATTGCAAACTTCTACTCATTGGAAGTTGGATAAATTAAATCTGGATTGCCTAAAGGGTCTTTCTCTGTAGCCGGAGACCTTCTGTGAAGAGAAAAAACTTTTGCATAGTGATTAATATTTATTCATTAGAGATTACAGTAACTCATTCACATTTCCAAATCAGTGTGTTATTGCATGTAACATGCTTGTCAATATCAGTATACCATTATCAGATAACCAGTAAACATTTTTGTGCAGTGAACAGCTGCTAATAAGATACTTGTTTACGTGTTTCTCTGTGTAGCTTTACTGTGATGCTATGCGTTCCATGTTATGAAAACATGATTTCCTCAAAGGGGCAGTCCCCAATATCACAAACAGGGAATTTCAAAGTGACGTGACCTGGGCGAGGGTTCAAAGCCACTCCTTTCTCATCATCACCTAGTACAGCCCCCTTGAAGGACTCTAATGTGTTTTTCGGGTTTACAAATATTCAGTAACAAATAGACCTCTCTAAAGGTTTCAGGCATTCAGCCATTTTGAAAGCAACACTGCTTCTCTCATAAATCAGAATATTCTTGTTAGACACCTCGCATTGTGTCTGCAAATCACTCAGTATTTTCTCAACAGAATCTCCCATCACCAAATATTTATACATATATCCAGATTTTGTGATTTCCGTGTCAAAAGTACAAATATATTCACTTAAACAAGTCTCGCTCACAGACAGCATTTTATCTCATAACATTTCTTTATGGGCATAACAAACCTCTGATTCCTGAGAACCTTCATCAGCGTCATTTTCACACAGATTAAAACCGCTTGTAATATCTGCATGTAAAAGCTCACTCCCACCTTTGTCATTTTTTTCTCAACTTTAGAAACAAAATTATTTTGTTGAACTACAGAAACAGCTCGTTGGACCCCAGCCAGCTGGAGGTCAGTGTTTTCTTCTGACACTATATGTACATTATTTACAGTTTTGTTCATCCACTGAATCGTGCAGTGACTAACCAAAGATTTTCAAACCTCTTTTGCATCTCTTCAAAAGCTTACAATTAATGAATGCAGGTATTACTTTTACAAATGTACAATTTTTTCAACCTTGAAACATGTATCTTTTAAAACGGTCAAGACAGACAAACATGGATCTCTTTCACATGCAGTAAGATGGAGACAAAACTCACATGCAGGAAGAAAAATTAACAGATATCTTCCAGCCTATTGCTGTGGAACTACAAGTCCCAGCATTACACTAAATACAAGTCAGCTTCAATATATTATTAAAACTCGCCACTCCGGACACATTTTAGTTACTCTTGAATTATTGAAGCATACTCGAAGAACCTTTTTATCAATGTTACAATGTTACATACATTGCCAGATAGAGTCTTTCTTATCTCAACACACTAAAATATTTTACACAGAATAAGGCAGGGGCACATTTCACTCTTTCAGCTTCGCAGCATCAAACAAACATTTATAGTACACAACCTGCTTGATTCATTATATCATTCGGCTTCTCATGCATTTAGCATATCCACATATTGACCTGATCTTCACAGCCAGTCTTTTTAGCCATTCCTTATTATTCAAATAAAACCGGGACCATTTCTCCAAGTCTAATGTCCCTTCTTGGGGAAATCCTGCTCTCTTGAGTACTTTCTGAATTCTTTTAAGAGCTTTACTACCTACTCTCTCCTTCATTATATCCATTGGTTTGCTTATAGTAGGCATCTTACTGTTCTGTGCCCCCATTACTGGGATACTGGTCACAGTACTGTCAGTATCTGGGATACAATGTCTAATTAGCGGAATAAGGTAATACAATTTTCCCCTTTGTACAGAATACAAGTGTCTTTAATCCTATACCTCCTAGTCTGCCCTAGGAAGACCAGGGGGTAAATGTATTATGCTGCGATTTTTTTCAACTCGCCGAAAATCGGCGACTTTGCAGCTAAAATTTAAAGCGGCGATGGCTTGTAAAGACTTGTAAAGGCAAACTTGCCTTTACAATCCATCGCCGCTTTAAATTTTAGCTGCAAAGTCGCCGATTTCCGGCGAGTTGAAAAAATCGCAGCATAATACATTTACCCCCAGATGTGAGTTTTATCGGCTTTAGATTAAAAGACTGGCACTTATGGCTAAATCGATTCTTCCCTTCAAGTCCGTGTATGAACATATAGGTTTATAATCTGGTAACATATGATTTTGTGGCCAGTAAGTGATAATGTTAGACCAATCGTGGCCTAAAGTTTTCTCTAATAACTCTTTATTTAAATGGCAGCCTAATGTGCAGTATAACTCTCTTTCATTACTTACAAAACCATAATGTACATTTGTAGTTGTAACACCCTCTAAACTGGGTCCTTTACATCCTGAATATTTTCCAACCAACCAGAAGACAAATCTATATTCAATTATTATGTCACGGTGACAGCCAGGCTGAAGACAGCAGCGGAGACGCCGGCACTGGAGGACAGCGGGCCCCCTGGTAAGGAAGAATGCATAATGCGATCGCAGGGGCGGAACAATCTTTCCCCTGCGATCATGTGATCTTCCTGTGACAGCCAGGCAGCAATTAATTGTGATCGCATATGAATCATTGCTCCGTCCCTGCGATCATGTGATCCTCCCTTCTCCCTGTTGGTGAGTGATGGTGTGGTGTGACCTGACGTCACACTGATGTTCCCGCCACCGCTGAAGAAGGAGCAAGGAGCAGCAGCTGCAACATCTTGGTAAGTATATTTGTTAAAAAAAATATCACCTTTTTTTGTTTATTTCAACTAATAATTAAAAAACATTTTGTATGCTACTGGAGTTGGTGTGTGGGGGGGGGGTAGGGAGGTTCATCGGAGGGGGGTAGCCCTGCCTGCTTCATTTGTACCGGGCCCCATGATTTCTGATGGCGGCCCTGCCAGGTGCTAGTGCTACATTGTATTTCCAAACGCCAACCTGGTTTCCAGTTCAGAGATGCAGTACCTGCCTGGTTTTCACTGCTAATCTATCACCACTAGTCCTTTCATTTTCATGCAAAGGAACATAAATCAGGCCACACAGCTTTGTATATCTAGTCACCAGCCTCACTCCAGAGACACCACCCAGTCTGGGTACAGACAGATCCTCAGGTGTGACATAAGCAGATTACTAGCCAGAAAACTCAGAGGCCAGCAAGTTAAAGACAGAATAAAACAGTTTACCAACCACAAGAGCTGCAAAAACTCTAACCCTGCAGAAATAACCAATATATTTCCAATTGATTATAATAAACTTTACAATTTAAAAAATGATTCATACAGCTTTTTGGTAGCACTATATATGCATTCTTAAATTTTCTTAAACTCCCTACCCTCCACCTAGACACCATCAAAGTACTTAGTGTTTCTTGGACAGAATCTGAAATTCAAGATCTAATCAAAAAATTACCAAAATGTAAAGACCCAGACCTAATGGCTACATGAATATTTTAATATCACTACTAAAGCTGAACTTACACCCATCTTAACAAAACATTACAATGCAGGTACTGAGAAGGTGTTTCCCAGAGCAAATACTGAAAGCTAAGGTAGTCACAATTCCGAAACTGGGTAAAGATCCTGCTGAAGGTAAAAAATATATAGTCCAATTGCATTTTAAATACTGATAGAAAAATGTTTGCTGAATTGGTAGTGAATTGTATTAGCCCCTTTGTTCCAAATCTGAATTCAGCCAGACCAGGTTGGTCTTGTAACAGGATACCAAGGATCAGATATTACACGAAGTGTCCTGAGCATTGTAGATTGTTTTTTTCTTTTTTTGAAGTACAACTTTTTTTATTTGTTTTTAAAGCTAATGGGGCAGTGCATACATAATTGCAGGTAGACAAAATAACTGTTACAGAAGAATAACAATGTAAATCAAGAACACATACTTAACCATTATCAGTATATGTGTATACAAAACAGGGGGGAGAGGATGGTAGGGAAGATGGGGGTGGGAGCATCAGCATATGCATTAAAATGTAAATCCAGAAATCAAAACATATAAGTGGAAGACTCTACTACATAAACAGTGGTCAAAGGCAGTTTGGCTTCATAAAAGATTGTCCATAGGGTCCAAGTGTTTTGAAAGTTCACGGACGTATTATGGAGGGTGGCCGTGATGCTTTCCATATGGTATGTTGACCAAATGCTTTGCATAGTGGCGAACAGTGAAGGTGGGGTAGCGCTTTTACAGTATGTAGCTGTTAGACATTTGGCTGTGTTGAAGATATGCCTAATCAGTTTTTGAGTAGTGCGTGGGGTATTCGGGATGGGTCTGGGCAGAAGGGAATTCAGGCATTGTCAGTGACGGTGTGAAATATTTTCCAGTAAGGCTATAGTTTTGGACAAACCACCAGATGTGCAGCAATCATCATCATCATCATTTATTTATATAACACCAGCAAATTCCGTAGTGCTTTATAATTGGGAACAAATATTAATAAAACAATACAGGGTAATACATACAGACAGAGATGTAAAAGTGCCCTGTTCGCAAGCTTACAATCTATGGGACAATGGGAGTTTGATACACAAGGGCACGTGCTACATCATATTGCACATTGGTCCAGCTAGAATGCAAAGGTAGAAAGTATTGAGTGGGCTATATGATCAGTCACAAGGCAATGTTGGTCAGAGGATTGTTGTCTTGTGTTAGCTGTATAAAGGGTGGTAATAGGGTAACCTAGGGAGATTAAGATGGTTGTTGAGGAATATTATAAATTTGTCTGAAGAGGTGGGTTTTCAGAAAACGCTTGAAGGTTTGAAGACTAGAGGAAAGTCTTATTGTGCGAGGGAGGGAATTCCACAAAATGGGTGCAGCCCGAAAAAAGTTCTGTAACCGGGAATGGGGGGATGTGATGAGAGTGGAAGATAGATGCAGATCTTGTGCATAAAGGAGGTGTCAAGCTGGGAGATATTTTGAGACAAGTGAGGAGATGTATGTCGGTACAATTTTGTTGATGGCCTTGTATGTTAGTAGAAGAATTTTATATTGGATTCATTGAAAAACAGGCAACGTGGCTCAGCAGAGAAAGAACAATTTCCAAGAAAAATCAATCTAGCCCCTGCATGCAAAATAGATTATTGGGGTTTGCAATAGTCGATGCGGGAGATGATGAGTGCATGAATTAAGATTTTTGCAGTGTCTTGTGTGAGATATGTGCGCATTCTGGAAATGTGTTTTCGATGTATGTAACATGATTTAGATATAGAGTCGATGTGGGGAACAAAGGATGGTTGGGAGTCAAGGATTACACCTAGGCAGCAAGCTTGCGGGGTGGGATTTCTGGTCATGTTATCAACAGAAATGGAAATGTAATCAGGAAACTTCTGTTTTTCGGTGGAAATATTATTAATTCTGTTTTTGAAAGATTGAGTTTGAGTTGGCAAGAGGACATCCAAGATGAAATGGCAGAGAGACAGTCAGTAATGCAAGACAACACAGATGGTGAAAGATCAGGAGAATATAGATAGATTTGTATATCATCCGCATAGCGCTGATACTGAAATCCAAAGCGCTTATTAGTTTTCCAAGAGAAGTGGTGTAGATAGAGAATAGCAGAGTACCTAGAACTCAGCCTTGTGGTACTCCAACTGATAAAGAAAGCGAGGCAAAGGTGGATCCAGAGAAATTAACACTGAAAGAGCAATTAGGTAGGATGAGAACCAGGATAGAACAGTGCCTTCAAGACCTAAGGAGTGTTCCGAGCCATGGCGGTGCCCCTAGCCACCGCGACTCGCTGTCTTGCTCTGGCTGCATCCCAGCCATTTCTATGATGACCGGGACGTCACTTCTGGTTTTGCCCCGGACATTGCTAAGGCAGACGCTCTGCCTCTGGTCTCGGAAATGACGGGTGGCCAGGAGCATGCACAACTTGTGTAAATTAATCAACAGCCTCCTGAGACTGATTAATTCTGCTAGGGTCTGTCGGTTAGTGATTGGTGGTTCTATGTATTTAAAGCAGGGAGGGCTTAGTCTCCCTGCCGGTTATAGAATTTAGTTTCCTGTTAGCTGACCTGCTCCTGCCTCTGATTCTGTCTACTGATTTGACTATCGTGTATGATCCCTGGATTGTTCCCTGGATTTGATTATTTGCTTGTGGCCCTGACCCTTGCTGTGACCCGGATATCGCCATTTGCTGCTAGCCCTGACCATTGCCTGCACCTCATCTAACTGTCTGCTTCCATCCTTTGTCCCCGACATGTTCCTGAACATTTTTACCTCCTGTCATCACTTCTTGTTCTGTGCTACGGTGTTGCTCATAAACTTGCACTACATTGAGTTTATGACCTGGGGGCATCTGAGCACCTGTGAGCATAACTAGTCTCTACAGGAAAGGCAGCTGCTAATGGTGAAGACCTCTCCTCCTAGTTCTGCAAGCTTATGAGAATAGCCATTAGCCTTTACAGATAATGCTGGCCTTTAGTTTTAGCTGTGATCAAATCATTGACAACCTTGGTCAGCACAGTCTCTTTGAAGTGTTGAGAGAAAAAGCCTGACTGAAGAGAATTATTATTATTATTATGAATTTTTATTTATAGGGCGCCACAAAGTATCCGTAGCGCCGTACAAGGACAAACAATGGCACAGTACAAGGTGAAACAGCACAGTACAAGTAACAGTAAGCACTATAACTCTGGGGGCTCAGGCACAGCATGAAAGAGAGGGAGGGAGGGGAAAAGTGAGTATAGGCAGGTAACTATGGCCCAAGAGGGTGGGCACGGATGACAGGTTGAGAGTCACTGAGGGGAGCGGAGAGAAGCGAGAGGAGACAGAAGAGAATCCAGAAGGTTGTTTGCTGTAAGAAAGTGTGTGAGGCAAGTGTAGGCAATTCTCTTGAGAAGCTTAGAGGGGCATGGGAGCTGAGAGATGGGGTGGTAATTTGAGAGAGAGTTTGGGTCAGAATTTTGTTTTTTCAGAATAGGAGTAATCTGTCACAATTTACGGCAGAGAATATGGTTCCTGAGTTTGTCATGCAGGAATACAGGAACAAAGTAGAAGAGCTCTGTGAGCTGAGATCTGGAGAATAGTCACACTGAACAGCAGAACCGAGATGCTGGAAAGGATAATTAACTCTGTGAGCTGATGTCCAGGAATGAGCAGAGCTGAGTCAGTCATGCAGAAATACAGGAATAAATAGGAGAGCTCTGTGAGCTGAGATCTGTAGATTAGTTACACTGAACAGCTGAGCTGAGATGCTGGAAAGGATGGTATACTCTGTGAGCTGATATGTAGGAATGAGCAGTGCTGAGTAAGACCTGCAGAAATACAGGAACAGGTAGGAGAGCTCTGTGAGCTGAGATATGTAAATTAGTCACACTGATCAGCTGAGCTGAGATGCTGGAAACAATGGTAAACTCTGTGAGCTGATATCCAGGAATGAGTCAGACATGCAGAAATACAGGAACAGGTAGGCTGGAGCAAGGGAGCCAAGTCTTCACACAGTCAGGACTGACAAACAAACAACAGGCAACTGAGTGTAGGCCCAGGTGCCTTAAATAGTGACAGGCTTGACGAATGGGAGCAGAGAGGAGGAGTTCTAAATGACAGGATGGATCTGCGCATGTGCAGACCCGGAACCAAAATGGCCACCACCATCGTACAGACGCGGCGCCCGGGGCCAACAGGGATCCCCCCATTTGGCAGGTGAAAGTATCGAGCCCCTTGTACTGGGGCGACATGTGACAATCACTGTGTGCATGAATAGTGATGAAAAGATACCAGAAGAGAGAGATTACAGAATTTAGTTAGAGGTGGGATGGGCATAGGAGATATGGGCCTACAAATTTGTGAGGGTATGGGATCCAGGGGGCAGGAGGTAGAGTAGGAAGATGAGAAGAGAGTAGAAACTTCCTCTTCATTTGTGGTATTAAATGAAGAGAAGGTGTCAGAGGGTGCTACAAAGGAATTGAGCTGATTGCTTGTCGAGGGAGATACCATTTCAAGTCAGCAATGTGTTACTCTGTGAAAATGTTAAAATTGTGAACAGAACTAGACAGGTATGTTCCCACTTTCCCCACTAATCTTTATCCCTGACATCAATCCCCTAGCAGAGAAAATCAGATCTACCTTCAGCTTTATTGGTATTGAATTCAGAGTTACTACTCACAAATTGTGTACAAATACATAGTAACATAGTAACATAGTTGATGAGGTTGAAAAAAGACACCAGTCCATCAAGTTCAACCTATTTTGGATCTCCTGCGATCCTGCACTTATATTTGAAATTAATCCAGAGTAAGCAACCGCCAATCTGTTTCAATTGTGAAAATCCCCCCAGACTCAATATTGCAGTCCTATTTTTACCCTATATCCACTACTATCCTTCATTTTAAATTAACGGTCGTATCCCTGGATACACCTTTCCGCTAAAAATTTGTCTAACCCTTTCTTAAACATATCTATTGAATCTGCCATCACAACCTTCCCTGGCAATGAATTCCATATCTTGACTGCCCTTACTGTAAAGAACCCCTTCCTTTGCTGGTTGTGAAATTTCCTCTCCTCTAACCTTAGGGGATGACCACGTGTCCTGTGTATGGTCCTTGGGGTAAAAAGTTCCCATGAAAGCTCTCTGTATTGACCCCTAATGTATTTGTACATAGTAATCATATCTCCCCTTAGGCGCCTCTTTTCTAAAGTAAACATGCCTAAACTGGCTAACCTTTCCTCATAACTTAATGACTCCATACCCTTTATCAATTTTGCCGCCCTTCTCTGAACCCTTTCTAGTTCCAAATTATCTTTTTTATAGAGTGGTGCCCAGAACTGTACTGCATATTCAAGATGAGGTCTTACCAATGATTTATACAGTGGCAAAATTACACTGTCTTCCCTTGCATCTATGCCCCTTTTTATGCATGCCAAAACTTTGTTTGCCCTTGCAGCTGCTGTTTGACATTGAGCACTATTGCTAAGTCTACTGTCTACAAGCACTCCCAAATCCTTTTCCATTATAGATTCTCCTAAATGAATTCCATTTAATTTATAGATTGCGTTCTTGTTTTTGATCCCTGAATGCATACCCTTACATTTATCTGTGTTAAACCTCATATTCCATTTGGCCGCCCAATCCTCCAGTTTATTTAAGTCCCTCTGTAGAGAAGCTACATCTTGCTCTGATTTTATTACCTTACAGAGTTTAGTGTCATCTGCAAAAATAGAAACTTTACTCTCTAAACCATCACCAAGGTCATTAATAAATATATTAAAAAGGAGTGGTCCCAGCACGGAACCTTGAGGTACTCCACTTAAGACTTTTGACCAATTAGAAAATGTTCCATTTATCACAACTCTCTGTTCCCTATTCTCTAACCAGTTTTCGATCCAAGTACAAATGTTGATTCCTAGACCCAGTTCCCTTATTTTGTAAACAAACAAATAATGTTCTTCTTTTTTGTTTGTAACTTGCAGGGAGACCTCATTATTAGCCTAACATGAGGAGCATAAGTTTCATAGTTTTATATTTTTCTAAATTAAACACCTTTAATTTTGAGGCTCCTTAATATGACTGAAAGTAAACGGTCTAGTCTTAAATCCAAGAATAAATATTTTTGAAAAAATTAATCCCAGCTAAAATAGACAAAATATTTTAATTCAATTTGTTTTCCTTAATACTAAATCTTACTAATTCAACAAAAACCTGGATTGATTCTGAGGTCTCCTGGCTGGTCTGCTTAACAGATTGCAAAATGATGATGCTTCCTAAATTCATGTATTTCTATCCCTTATGTTACCACTAAAAAATATTTAGACAAAATCCATAACTACATATGTGTGGAAACACCGACCACCATGTATAGCCTCCAAACTTATGAATTTTGCTTATAAAATAGGAAGAGTTGGTCCCAAACCTTTTTTGGGTATGTATACTAAAACCCCCAGCAAAAATATTACCACACTATTTATAGACACATTGAAAGTGTGAAATAAAACTGTTGGTTTAAATAAATTATTACTTCCAGAAACCTATTTCTAAGGCCCTGAACAAATTGATACCAGGGGTAAATGCTATTCAACTCATTGGGATCTTTATCTTTTTTTCCAAATACAATAATAATTTGACCTTCCCTCTAAGGAATTTTATAAATTGCTTCAAATTAAACAGTGGATAACTGGCATTATAAAAATGTAACATTAACTACTGCCGCCACCATCCCTTATATTAACTAAGCTTACAAAAGGTGATAGGACAAGCAGCATTACATTTTGATACCAATATTTATTATACTTAGAAACTTCTGTCTCCCAAATACAGATATACATAAAACCTTTTCAACAGCCCAATGGGAAAACATTTTTGTTAATACTCAACGCATTTCTAAATGCTTAATGAATACTGAGATGTTGGTAAAGTTACTAAACAGACTATACTTAACTCCAGCCAGCTTACATAAAGTATGGCCCAACCAATCAAAATTCTGTTGGTTCAACTGCAATGAGATAGTGTCACAAGCTGGTTGTCACGACCTGCATCCTGCAGCTCCTGTCTGCAGGTACTTTGTTGGACATTTGTATATATTTGTATCCTGCCTGTAGTACCACTGTCCACCAAAGGGGCCACTGTGGTACTTAGACTGCTCTTACCTGCCTTGTTATTGCTGGAAGCTTAAACACCTGCTGCTGGCCTATATAAGCCTGCCTGTCCCAAGCAACCTTGGCCAGATCATCTGTAGCAATTACCTGTGTTGCTGTGCCTGTTCCCTGGCTCCTGTTTGCTACCTGTTCTCTGAAGTTCCCAGCACATCTATCCACAGATCATCACAACCTCTGTGTCTACTCCACTCTCCTGTGGTAACGCTCTGCATATTATTGCTACCTGTTCTCAGACCATCGCACCTTATGTGCCATATCCACTACTTCGTGGTAAAGTCCTGTGGACCACCACATTCTGCATCTGTTATCCACTGTGTTCTTTAGCTATTTCTGTCATACCCTACCATACTGCAACCTGCAACCTGTGTAACCGGTGTTAATAAAGACCACTTCATTTCACTACGTTCTCTCTGTGGTTTTTATTGGGAATCCTGACAGTATGATCTGGCCCTAAATTGATCCTGCTGTTGCACGCTTTCCACACTTATTTTGAGGATTCCCAGGGTATTGGCTTTACTCAGCATTCAACGTCCTGAGACCATGGCTACTATTTCTTCTGAAATTCCCTTTCTCCAGATGCTCCAAAGTGGACATTCTCCAGCTACGCTCTCAAATTTCTCAAGTGTCCTCTTTGCTACTTAAGGTGCTTAAACAACTTCCACTTTCCATTCCAAGTACTTCTTGCTCCGATACCAACTCTGGAGTGACAAATTCTTTTTCGAGGAAGAAAGTTATCACTGCAGTACACCCTCCAGAGACTGTATCTTGCAATAATGTGGAGTCAAGAGTTCTTTTCCGGGTACTGGATTCAGCTAGGAAACAACTAAATTCATCTGTACAAGCGGCACCTCTCAATGTTTCTACAAGTTTGAAATCAGCTAAAAAGCACAGTGTAGCAAACTCCAGGTTCTCAGGTGCTCCATGCCCCCCACCTGACCGAGGAGGAGCGATGGCGCAGAAGGACCAATAAACTATGTCTTTACTGTGCCACTGATGGACATTTCTTACAAGACTGTCCACTCCGTAGACCACGTCCTTCTACAGTACTGTCTCCAGTTTACTCTCCTCCTCATTACTGATTTGTTTACACAGCGGCTCCCGTTACTACACTTCAGCCTGTTCTGCTCCCTGAGATGAGGTTTAATACGCTAGTTTCAGGCTCCAGCTCAGAGGTGCCATCCTCTGCCTCCTGTTGCGAGGTGCCGTCCTCTGCCTCCTGTTGCGAGGTGCCGTCCTCTGCCTCCTGTTGCGAGGTGCCGTCCTCTGCCTCCTGTTGCGAGGTGCCGTCCTCTGCCTTCTGTTGCGAGGTGCCAGCCTCCTGTTGCGAAGTCCCAGCCTCTGCCTCCTGTTGCGAGGTCCCAGCCTCTGCCTCCTGTTGCGAGGTCCCAGCCTCTGCCTCCTGTTGCGAGGTCCCAGCCTCTGCCTCCTGTTGCGAGGTCCCAGCCTCTGCTTCCAGCTCTGAGGTGCCATCCACTACCTCCAGCTCTGAGTTGCAAGCTTCAGTCTCCGTTCCAAAGACATTGTCTTTTTCCAAGAGGGCGCTGCCCTTGAAGTTCGTTCCAGAGGGGGCGCTGCCCTTGCAGTCCGTTCCAGAGGGGGCGCTGCCCTTGCAGTCCGTTTCAGAGGGGGTGCTGCCCTTGCAGTCCGTTCCAGAGAGGGCCCTGTCCTTCCAGTCATCTCCAGAGAGGGCCCTGTCCTTCCAGTCATCTCCAGAGAGGGCCCTGTCCCTCCAGTAATCTCCAGTGAAGGTCCTGTCCCTCCAGTCATCTCCAGAGAGGTATTAGCAAAGAGACATATATCGCACCAGGTAGACAAATCCTCTTTCCTCCTTAATTTTCCAATTTTTTATTTAATCAATTTATATTTGTAGAGTTCCAGAGGACAGGTGCTTGAAAAAGACAGATAGCGAAACGCGCAATGGCAGCCCAGCACGCCGCTATCCTGCTCATATATATACTAAATTTTAGATCATTAGATCCAGATACTTTGCGCTGTTATAGCGCTGCCTTTATTAAACTTTCAGAGACATAAATCATGAAACATTGTGTGAAAGTTAATCTGTTCATCGTGACAGCTAATTTCACAACTCTGGTGTGAACCTTTTATCTCAGTGGGCCTATCCTACACACTAAACTGATATTATTAGATCCAGATATTCTGTGTATAGGTAGCGCTGTCTTCACTAAACATCTAGATATACAGATTATAATACAATGTGTGGAGATTAGTCTGTTTATTAAGACAGATAACAATACCCCTCTGGTGTGAATGTTTTATCATAGTAAACCTGTCTGATCTAATTATCAGGGACAGAGTATACACTGTGTATAACAGGGATTAAGAAGGGGCCACAGAAAATAGATAGCTACCATCCCTTTTATATATGTGATCTGATTATTAACAGATCACCAGCATTACACGATATTTTTGGTCTGGATCTTTGAATTTATAAATAGCAGGTGTTAAAAGATTATAAAATCCAATATTGCACTATTATGTTTATAGCGGCGTGTTAGGGTAGTTTTAAGCTACCTTTTTTAGCAGTTATTTTCAAATCTACAGCAAATTGCTTACACTTCCCCCTTTTTTAATATTTCGCTATTTTAATATTTCGCTATTTCATTTGTATTAAGAAACAAGGAGTGTTTCATATAAAGGGACATTTTTAATGCATATCAATAAAGATTTATAATTATTAACTTAGACCTAAGAGTGCCCTTGATACACAGCTCTACAATTTTTTCTTTTCCCTTTAAAATGATCTCCAGAGAGGTTCCTGTCCCTCCAATCCACTCCAGAGATATTGCCAATCCATGCGGTTCAGCCTGAGTTGCCATTCCATGTGGTTCAGCCCGAGTTACCATTTGGTGCTGTCTGCCCTTAGGCTTCTCACAGTGCTGCCCAGTCCGGGCCAACTTCCAAGCCTGGTGCCCATCCGGGCCTCCTGCCAAGTCTTCTTCCCAATCCGGGCTTCCTGCCAAGTCTTCTGCCCAATCCGGGCCTCCTGTCAAGTCATCCGCCCAGTCTGGACTGTCTTCTGCCAAGGGTGTCCTGCCTGGACTGTCCTGCCCAGGGACGTATGTTCCACCTGAGCTAACCAAGTCTCGTGCTAAACCGAATTCATCCTCTGTTCCAGACTTCCGACCACCTACCTTCAATGGGGATATTCAGCAATTTAATGCTCTTATTAAATTTTGTATATCTTATTTTCCATCAGTACCTGACCTCCTAGATACCCAACGAAAGCAAGTATTTTACCTGTTATCCAATTTTACAGGAAAATCACTGGAATGGGCAAGCCCCTTTATTGAGACCAGAGAGCCCATTTTTTCTGATTTGCAGGGTTTTTTTGAGACAGTGATCAAGGAATTTGCTCCGACACTTGTCGGTCGTACTTCCTGCATGTCTTCTGTGTCATCTTCTTTATTTCCAGTTGCCCAAGCCTTGGAGTTACCTTCATGTTCTATTCAATTTCAACAACCCTGTGTCCCTAAAAAGACTCATAAAAGAATCCAACATGTTACCAAAAATTCCAATATTTTACAAAGTATCCTGTAAATAAATGTGCATTTACTCGATAAACCCTCATATTATTATAATTATTGTGGTATTACATTAATATGATTCATATCAATAAGAAACAGATAAAAGACCTCATTAACAAAGTATGTACAGCACAACACACCTTGGTTTTGTACTCTTGGAGGTATATTTACTAAATGGTGGGTTTGAAAATGTGGAGATGTTGCTTATAGCAACCAATCAGATTCTATTTATCATTTATTTAGTAAATTCTACAAAATGACAGTTAGAATCTAATTGGTTTCTATAGCCTATATCTTCACTTTTGCAAACCCACAGTTTAGTAAATATACTCCTTGGACTTGTAATAAAATAGACAGAACTAACATTTTCTGTTTTTAATACAGAATGCATATCGAAGCAGCTATTATTGCATTAAAAATACGGCAGCATGGTGGCTAAGTGGTTAGCACTTCTGCCTCACAGCACTGGGGTCATGAGTTTAATTCCTGACCATGGCCTTATCTGTGTGGAGTTTGTATGTTCTCCCTGTGTTTGTGTGGGTTTCCTCCGGGTGCTCCGGTTTCCTCCCACACTCCAAAGACATACTAGTAGGTTAATTGGCTGCTATCAAATTGACCCTAGTCTCTGTCTCTCTCTGTGTGTATGTATGTTAGGGAATTTAGACTGTAAGCTCCAACGGGGCAGGGACTGATGTGAATGTGTTCTCTGTACAACGCTGCGGAATGTGTGGCGCTATATAAATAAATGATGATGATGATGAAATGTATTTGGTGAGTACAGAGTATCAATTCTATCTTGTTTGCAATATGGGTTCACAATCTTATTGCACCCTAGCTTTCACTTACTAGTTTTGAAAAGCACAATATACCCCTATTTTGTAATATATTTAATGTGATGCATCTTAAGTCTTTTAGGTGCGTTGCAGTGTATAAACTATTTTTTGGGCACACTTTTCCCAGTGTAAAGAAAACTTCAAATGCTCAAAGTGTCACATGTAATAAAGACATTCCTGATGCCCACTTACTCTGATTTCAGCCATAAATGAGGCTAAACAGAAGACGATTATAGCAGAAAAACAAAAGTTTTATTTAATGACAGGTGCGGCCATTAGTCAAACATCCTTAAATGCAGGTGATAAGGTAAACATCTGGTGCTTACCCATTCATGGTTAAGTCCGCTGCAGATCCCAGCCAATAGGAATCCCATGGGAGTGTTTTCAGAAGCACCATATAACTCCTCCCAGGGCATGCTAGGATATCTTTCTCTGCTGGAATTCTGTGGACAAAGAAGGGCATAGTGCAGGCTCAGAATCCTTCATAGATAGCCCAGCTCGGTCCTACATGCACTGCTATTCTATAATTATCTGTCACCCCTCCTCTGCTTCTTCTCTCCTTCCTGTCACTTTCATGTTCTCCATTTCTCTTTCTGTGTTTCCTCTTTTCCTGCCCCTGCCCTTTTCCTGTCGCCTGTCCCTTCCTCTCCCACTCTCTACCTGGTAGTTTTTCATTTGCATCTTGTCCCCAGATTTTCCCCATGTTCTGCCTGCGCAGGTCCCCCCCTCTTGTATCGTTTACAGATGGTGACCTTTCCCTTCCTGGGGAGTCATCTTTCAGTGTACCCCTTTTCCCACCTCATCTCCTATGTCACCTTCCCCTTGCACAGTCCCCTTCTACTTAATTTTCCCCACAACGGTGCCCCCCACCAGGACCATATTACTTACTAGGCCCTGTCCTACTTCTCGGCTTCTCCTGTCATGGTGAGCAGGGAGGGAGGGCAGCCTCCCTCTCCACCGTGTCTTGCTGCAGTTGGCTGTGAGAATGGGAGGACGGTTGCAATTGCCCCCTGTATCGCACGGCTGCAGTCTCTAGCCCCGGAGCGAGCAGTAGGCTGCTGGGGCTGATGGCGAAGACTGGAAGACTGTCGTGAGCAGCGGTGGGGGAATCCTCTTCCACTCAACCCGCTCGCTCCCCCAACAGGGTAGAGCCTGCCTTGCTCTGTTTTCATTCTTAGTTCTTCAGCATGGGGGGACGGTGCTCCCTCTCCCCTCTAGGTCTCACATCCCCTGGGGCATTTTTAATGAACAATGATCAAATAAATACAAAAATAATTAATAAAGAAAAATATATTTTTAAAAAATGCATATATTAAATATCTATATAAACCTATGTATATCAAGCCCCTCAGTATACACACGTTATATGGTATTATACAGCACCCTTTCTGTGTGGGTATTCGCAACCCTGTCTATGCCCCCACACACGGCCCTGTTTTCATCTAATCGGGTCAGTTTGACATCCGTTCTAGGAGATCCCGGTTTCTAATAATTTTGTTCCCTGGGCATGCCTGTCAGCTCTTTATTCCGTTAATACAGAGGCCCTTATCTGCCTACAGGTACGCTAGACTGAATTCTATTTATCGGGAGTATTGTGCCATAATTTCAGATGGTGCCATTAAAACTTAAATATGCCCAAGTTCAGTTCTTCACTCACTACCATATTACACAGGTAGATATTTGGTACAGGCACTAGCTTCAGGGGTTTAGAAAGTTTACAGGTTTCCTGAGCAGGTAACTGATACTGTCAAGCTCTTTAGTTAATGTTTCTAAGGCCCCTTTAGTGCTCGAGCGGCACGAGGTAGCCCATATATGTAGACCATATTATAACCAAGAGAGCATTCCAGAGTACACTCCAGTCACACACTACACTTTACACGCTTTAATGATTGCTGCAACACAGGATTTAAATGGCGCTTATGTCAGATTAAGGGGTATGTGCCCGAGGTTATGCTTCCCTACACTGATTTTCATTCGACAATCTTTTATAGCATACAGTTCTGTATACATTGTTTGGCAGAGGGAAGCATTCGAGGTGTTATTTTGACAAACAGCAATTTATTTGCTTATTTGCCTTCGCTGGCCCATCATATTTGTATTATACGATAGGTACACGTTGAGCGCGATGAGTAGCTGAGGTTTACCTCACGTAGCTTTAATGGCTACCTCCAGGCCCTTTAAATTGATGCACCGCTTTGTAAAAATTGTCCGTTCTGTCACTGTACATGGTGTTACATTAACTGTCGACTGCATACTATTCTATAGAGTTAATTAGGGAAGTCAATCACAAATGACAGTTACATGGATAGAGCTGATGCCATCTGACTGAAAGTCAGGGGTCACAGATAGACATTTAGCTAGCGAGCTTGGGGTTTCCATCAACTCCCCTTAGGCCCTGACCATATGTCCGGTTGCCTTAGGTGAGCAGTATGTTAGTACACAGGGGGGTCACATATTTTGTGACGCTTGGTTTCTTACTTTGTAGCATTTTAAAAGTATTTTTCATTGCAGCTTTAAAGCAAAGTTGTTGGATTGACATGCCTGCACAGAGGGCCTCGGCCATCTGCTGGGTCGCTCTGGTACTTAAATTTATGGGGCTAGACCTCTTTGGGAGAAGCTCTGTTTAGTCATTTCCCCTGGGCCCCTCCGCCAAATTTTAGTTTAACATGCTATTTCAGCTTTCTTTGAGGTTTATGGGTATTGATCCATCCTTCTCCGGCACATACTCCTTTGGTCTGGGGCGGCTACAGCTGCGTCCAGGACAGGTTTTCCATTACTGCATTTAATCCTTGGCAGCTGGAATTTTGGAAGCAACGGCTTCAAGCAAAGTCAAAGCAATTCAGGAAAGGCCGTTGGATAAGCTTACCTGCACACAAGGACTCCAGCATATACCCAGTAGCTCTGTGTACCCAATTTGTGGGGGTTTGAACTCCTGAGAGGGATCTACGTTTGTTAAACACCATGGATCTTATCTCTCTGAATTTCAATGCAATGCTTTATTTAAAGTTCCCTGGAATATGTAGGTCTAGACTCAGCTCTTTACGGCACCCATTCCTTCGGGATGTGGGCACCTACTGCCCCAGGCCAAGGCGTGAGCTAACATCGCAGCCATTAAATCCATGGGTAGATGAAGTCCAATGCCTATAAAACCTACATACGGCCAGGATCACTAGGTTACTTCCTTGTAAACTATTCCTCCTACCCCTTCCCCTCTTTTCTTCTATTTATTGTGTACAGTTCCACCCGAGTAACAGTGGCGGTCAGTATATGCAGTACTGGTGCAAAGAGAAGGTTGAAGTGCAACCCTTTTGTGCTGATTTAGTGCAGTAGTTATCTCCTGTAGTCTCCGGATACGCTCTCCGCCGTTTAGTATTGCTAGAGAGCCAAGAGGTAGCCATAAGGGACTTTCCTCTGTGGCTCTAGGGTCATGGAGAAAAGTCCCCTAGTTTTTCTGAAGCACCAAGAAGGCTTGTACAGTCATGGCCAAAAGTTTTGAGAATGACACACATATTATTTTTCACAAAGTCTGCTGTCTTAGTTTTTTTGATGGTACTTTGCATATACTCGAGAATGTCATAAAGAGTGATCAGATGCATTCCAATTAATTGCAAAGTTCGTCTTTGCCATGACAATGAACTTTATCCCCAAAACAACATTTTTACTGCATTTCAGCCCTGCCACAAAAGGACCAGCTGACATCAGGTCAGTAATTCTTTCGTTAACACAGGTGAGAGTGTTGGCGCAGACAAGGCTGGAGATCATTCTGCCATGCTGATTGAGTTAGAATAACAGACTGGAAGCTTTAAAAGGAGGGTGGTGCTTGAAATCATTGTTCTTCCTCTGTTAACCATGGTTATCTGCAAAGAAACACGTGCAGTCATAATTGCTTTGCACAAAAAGGGCTCCAAAGGCAAGGATATTGCTGCTAGTAAGATTGCACCTAAAGCAATCATTTATTGGATCATCAAGAACTTCAAGGAGAAAGGTTCAATAGTTGTGAAGAAGGCTTCAGGGCACCCAAGAATGTCTAGCAAGCACCAGGACCGTCCCCTAAAGTTGATTCAGCTGCGGGATCGGGGCACCACCAGTGCAGAGCTTGCGCAGAAATGGCAGCAGGTAGGTGTGAGTGTATCTGCACACACAGTGAGGCAAAGACTTTTGGAGGATGGCCTGGTGTTAAGAAGGCCAGCAAAGAAGCCACTTATCTCCAGGAAAAACATCAGGGACAGACTGATATTCTGCAAAAGGTACCGGGATTGGACTGCTGAGGACTGTGGTAAAATTATTTTCTGTGATGAATTCCCTTTTAGATTGTTTGGGGCATCTGGAAAAACACTTGTCCAGAGAAGGAAAGGTGAGCGCTACCATCAGTTCTGTGTCATGTCAATAGTAAAGCATCCTGAGACCATGTATGTGTGGGGTTGCTTCTCAGCCAAGGGAGTGGGCTCAATCACAATTTTGCCTAAGAACACAGCCATGAATAAAGAATGGTACCAAAATATCATCCAAGAGCAACTTCTCCTAACCATCCAAGAACAGTTTATGGACAAACAATGCCTTTTGCCATAAGGCAAAAGAGATAACTAAGTGGCTCGGGGATCAAAACATCGAAATTTTGGGCCCATGGCCAGGAAACTTCCAGACCTTAATCCCATTAAGAACTTGTGGTCAATCCTCAAGAGGCGGGTGGACAAACAAAAACACACAAATTCTCACAAACTCCAAGCATTGATTAGGCGGCCATCAGTCAGTATATGTCCCAGAACTTGATTGACAGCATGTCAGGGCGAATTGTAGAGGTCTTCAAAAAGAAGGGTCAACACTGCAAAGATTGACTCTTTGCATAAACTTAATGTAATTGACAATAAAAGCCTTTGATGCTTAAGAAATGCTTGTAATTTTACTTCAGTACACCATAGCATCTGACGAAAAAGTCTAAAAACACTGAAGCAGCAAACTTTGTGAAAACCAATACTTGTGTCATTCTCAAAACTTTTGGCCATGACTGTAGGACCTCCTAGGGTAACCAGAAGCCCAATGGATTCTCCTGTGGCAGACAGAAAGCCCAATGGGGCATCCTGAGGCACACAAAAGTACATAAAAACCAATGTTAACTTGGTTATCACCAGCTTCGGGGCTAACTTGGTGACCACTGGAGCTAACTCGGAGATTGGTAACTCAGCAATTGGGGGACCTCCAATATACAATAGTCATAGGAAAGACTACAAGGATATTAAGAAATCATTTATTTCTGAATTCTGTCAATTATTTGTTTTTCCAAAGTTTCCCTCTACTTATCCCTCCTTGCCCCAACCTTCCCACAACCCCCCCTCTTCACATCAAACACTTTTTTATTTTATTTTTTTGCTGTTATAATTGTTTAATATATTTTTACTACCCAAAAATCTAATAAGAAGTTTACTTTCATAGAAATTTGGGTGCACAGGAAGCTGAGATAGATTGGCATCTGGAAACTCTGAGGGGTATATTTACTAACTAAAGGATTGAAAAAGTGGAGATGTTGCCTATAGCAGCCAATCAGATTCTAGTCATCATTTTTTTAACACATTGTACAAAATGACAGCTAGAATCTTATGGTTGCTATAGACAACATCTCCACTTTTTCAATCCCACAGTTTAGTAAATATAGCCCTGAGTCTTTCATTTCATGTATGATCATCATTAGATATATCAACTGGCTTAGAAATGGTTGGCCACAAATCTTGCTCTTAATCATAAAAATTAAATTGGAGGCTAGCTAACAAGTTTCCTCTTCAGACCATATATCATAGTCATCCTCATATTCAGGCAGAGGGAATCAACTCGAGTTCAGGGGCAGAGCTGTATTTATTGACAGCAGCATGGCAGATGCAAGGGACTCAAAGTGCTGATATTAGCAGATTTAGGCAAGTTTGTATTGGCTGCAGTTGTTGAGAAAAAAAAAAATTATGGTGTAGGGCAGCAGACACATGCACACCCCAAAAATCTTATAAATTCCAGAGAGCCAAGCATATCCTAAACTCAATAATCTCATCTTCCAATAGATAGTATTGCAATTAATTTGCTCCTTAAAGAGATTATTTAATAAATGGGCCTGCATTAACTCCTATACACATTAAAGAAACCTAGGGAAACTGACTTGGCTAAAATTTTGAATCTGGACTTCAGATATGTCCATATTTAGTTTTGGCATATTGATGACTCAGGTCTCCTTCACGGAGGAGGTGTCAGGTGCTGCCCCCGCACCCTGTCAACGGTCAGTAATTTTACTGACCGCCAGGCTATCAGCCCCTTGGAGCCTCTATGTAAACCTGGCTCTGACAATATTAGGGTGCCAGAGTATCAGGTCTTACCTGCCTGCAGTACTCCTTGTTGTTCCTGCTACATATTGTTGATCCTGCTTTGACCCAGCTTGTTCCTGACCATTCTCCTGCATACTGATTCGGCTGTTGCACTTCTGGTTTGCAATTAATTTGCTCCTTAAAGAGATTATTTAATAAATGGGCCTGCATTAACTCCTATACACATTAAAGAAACCTAGGGAAACTGACTTGGCTAAAATTTTGAATCTGGACTTCAGATATGTCCATATTTAGTTTTGGCATATTGATGACTCAGGTCTCCTTCACGGAGGAGGTGTCAGGTGCTGCCCCCGCACCCTGTCAACGGTCAGTAATTTTACTGACCGCCAGGCTATCAGCCCCTTGGAGCCTCTATGTAAACCTGGCTCCGACAATATTAGGGTGCCAGAGTATCAGGTCTTACCTGCCTGCAGTACTCCTTGTTGTTCCTGCTACATATTGTTGATCCTGCTTTGACCCAGCTTGTTCCTGACCATTCTCTTGGATACTGATTCGGTTCTGTTATATATCTGGTTTGACCTTGTCTACTCCGACCTTCCTCTTGGATCTCCCCTTGGTACCACCTCTCCAGATTGTCTAGACCCGGATCATTTGACTACTCTCACCACTACTACACTGACAACTGTCCCGGTGAACCGCGACCTGCGCACCTCTTGCAGCCAAGCCCAAACCTCCTTGCGGGAATCCCTGGTGTAAACCAGGGGTGTGTTAGTCTCTGCGCCTCCTTGTTTAGTTGCATCAATACCAGTTAGCAGCTCCATTCAATGCACAATCCTGACAGGAGGGAAGTAGCTGACAACTAGTTGCCCCTATGTCATTATGGGCGTGGTCATGTAATTGTGACAAAAGTATATGTGAACGCATCCGCAGATATGCCTTGTATGAGGTGTATCTCTTGAGGGTGCTGGAGGGCTGGTATAATGATGCAAAATGATGATGATAACTATCAGCAGCACTATCTAGCCGCTTCTGATTGGTTGCTTGTCTATTGACCTACTTAAATCATTAGTGTTCTGTCTATTTGATATCAAGTTGCAGCCCTCTGTTCCCATTATTTACTTGACACTCCATTTGGACTATTGCAAGGAAGTAGATTCCAATTAGTTTTAAAGGGGGAAACCACAGATGATTGTATTTGAATGATGTATTTGTTCTTTTGAAATTTATTAACAGCTGTTAGGACAATAGGATCTTGTGTATATGACACTACATTACAGGATTATGTTGTGTACAAACAGGGTAATGCAACTTTAGCATTTACTACTAATACTATCAAGGCACATCTCTATGCTGTCATCAGGCTTAAGTGTACTCACTTTTTACGCCTGACATATGACTGGCACAAATGTATCTAACTGAGCTTATGAATGTTAATATGCTTTTTTATGTGTGTATTTTCCATATGTATGTTCTGAGTGCATATTCATTGACCTGTAAATCAGGTCCAATGTGTGCAATGAAGAATACATAGAGGTTCTGAGCAGAAGTATATAAATCATATGGAAACATTAGACTGAAACTTTCTCATTGATATTAATAGTGGAAAGTAAAAAGCATAAGAGGTACAATGGACAAAACATTTATATTCATATATAGGTAAATAATGTACCTGCACTAGGACAATTATTAAGGAAAAGATGGACAAGGCAGACACTTAGAAGACCAACATACAGAAACTCCCAATAACGACACAAAAAGGCTAAGATAGGGAAGAACCGTATAGAATAGAATGACATGTCTGCCAACCTTCAACAGTCTTCTTTTCATAGTGAAATCATTTAAGTTAATATTGGTTAACAACTGTAAAACATGCTTTTATCACAAGATAATTAACCAGGTGATTATATATGGTAAACAAGTGGAAAAAGTAGTAGAATATTCTCTCACTGCAAAAATGAGTCAGACTAGCAGGTATGGGATAATGAGCCCAAAACAGGCGTAGTAGCCTGCAGATGGAGCCAGGGGCAGTGCCGCCACAATAATCTAGCTAGGAAGGAGAAACAGGACAGCTTTAAATAGGCCAGATGCTGTTGGAGGAGTAGTTGGAAAGAGGTGCAGCTGGAATTTGAAAAAGGCGAGGCAGAGCAGTGAGATGCAATATAATTCACATGGAAACGGAGCCCAACAGCCAGTCTGAATAGCAGCTGGGATTAAGATACATATTACTATATATTATTGTTCTTTGATCCATGACTGTCATTGAAGTGAATGTTCAAATAAGTGAAGAACAGGTCTTTACAGAGAGTAAAATTGGAAATGCAATGCATGCAAGGGTATCGTCCATCGTTATTAAATGTCACATTGGTATGCTTTATTAGATTTCACATTTATATGTTTTTAACACTCTAAATGTTCTTATTGGTATTTGAGCACTTAAAAACACTATCCTGTGTGGTAAGTTGGTGCAAAAGACGCTCTTTTGTAATTATAGGCTGACCCTTGTTTTTCACCACTTCTGAGCACATGCAAAAATCAGGTTGTTTTGAGAAGGAAGCTGGTTTTAAACCAGTTTAAATGTTGCATTAAATCTTGTTGGACAAGATTTAATGCAATTTAATTTAATTTAATGCAATTTAATCTCAATCTTAGTGAGAAACTTTCACGTGTGCTCTGCGCATTCAGCAACAAACATCACAATTTGCCAAACTCCTCCTATCAGGAGAACCAACATATTGCACCCCACAGTCCCAGAATTCATACATAAACTCATATAAATTATGTCGATATATGATCATGACATTACAAAAAACTTTCGCACTGCTGAACCTATAAAGTCTTTTAGCTAATGTTTGTAATTCCTTATTTATATGATTTTGTATAAATAAGGAGGTGGTGGGTGACTCAAAAGTCATGTTAACAGCAAGAATTTCACAATCACGCACATCAAAATTTTTCGCAGACTTCGGTGACTTATTTTTATAGAAAAGAAGGCAGCAGTTAGCCAGTGTGCGCAGTCATCTTGCAACTGCATTAACAGCCCTTGTAATGTCAAAAATGCTTTGGCCACCCGTTCCGCATGCATACAAACTTGACTTTGATTGTCAGTTCTTGTGTTGCCAGTTTTTGGTTTGAGATATATTGCCTGTGCCTGATCAATATAAACGGTGTATTCTTGCTGCTAAGGTTGATGATTAGCTGAAATATTTTAGAACATGTCAGAATTCCTTTTTGTTTAGCCAAAATTGACATCTCCGATAAGCTTTTATACTGCCATGATGCATACACTACAATATTACCCCTTCACCAGATACAAAATGCTCTGCTCCCGAACTTCCCGCTTAATTTACTATTGCAGTTATCTGTGCTGAAATAATTTATGAGAAGGATAATAATTAATTAATCACAGGTAACTGCCATAGTAAACATGTTTTGAAGTTTGGGAGCAGAGCATTTTGCACTGGGTGGCAAGATCATGCTATAAGGTCTGATGCTGTCAGTGGGTAGAAACTAGTACAGAACTGCAGACATCTTATGAGGGTCAATCTGTGGACCAATTGAATAATGAAGCCCACATATAATTTTCTCATTAACACTGTTTCAGAAAAAGTGTTAAGTTCTGTCAAAGCAAATGCACATGTACAATTTTTTTACATCTTTATGCAAAGCTGTAATTTTTTTTAAGTAGAAGATTACTTGAAAGCATAACACATCCCAAATAAAATATTTTCTGTGTTGTATAGAAAGGTATTGTCTTATCTTTCAGTTCTGTTTATCCAACATGATAGGAAGCTGAGTATTTCTGTTATCACAGAGCTTTGTGGCTTTCAGTATATACAGCACAGTACTTCCTAGATTAAGAAGAAAGCCTCCAGTTGACAAAAGCTTATACTGTGGTATTAAGATAAGTCAATATATATTAATGATATATCAATTCCACATGTACAAATTGATCCTTACAAAAGTTTTAAAATGTATTTTAACTTTTGAGGCTTACTTTTTAAGTATTTTTTAAGCTTTTTGAGTCACTATATAGTGTCTGTTATAATAAATAAATATACTGGAATTTTTGTAGTGTCTGTGTGGAAAGTTGTTGTCTATGTCAACCCTATTGGCCTGTATATCTACTGCCAGAAGGGCATTTCAAGAATTAAATAGCCCAATTATTGTTACATTTCTGGAAACCCTGGCCCTCAGGGTTATTTTAGTTTCTTTCATTGGGTGAGTAACGATCACATTTTTATTATGGCATTATAGTTTGGCAACACAAACAAAGGAGGTTTCCATTTTGGCATTTAATGTTTTAAGAATTCACAAAAAGGTTGTTTCTTGTCTAGTTTCAATCTCTGAGTTATGCACTAGTAAGCTTTCTCAAGGGATCTCCTACACCTCGCTGGAAAATGTCTGCAGGTTTTCTTCTAGTTCTCATGAATTGTCTGTCATGTACCGCTGGTGGATGAAAGTCCTCGTGTAACATGCCAATTCAGCTGCTAAATGACATTCTTGTAGTTTTCTATCTACCACTAATATATACAATTCCTAGGGGTTTGTCTGCACACCCTAACTTCTAGATATATAAAAATGTGCTACTCTGCCGTGGCTGAAAGTACAATACACAATCCAAAATGCAGATGCAGGTGTACACTTTAAGCAATAAGAACATATTTATACATGATTAAATGCCTATTATCCCGGGAATATCTGGGAGGCTCCCGACTTTTGGTTCCTTGTGGGCTCCTGGAAGAACAGGCATCCTCCCAGATCTTGACAAAGACATAGCTTAATGATGCAAATCTCATCATTAGGACTGCTGTTCTTCTATTTGATGTAATAAATAGTGGCATTGTACATCAGGGAGCCACGGTGTCAGTGCACCCCCTCCCGAAATTGCCACCTGAGCTCCCCTCCCCAGCAAGTATGTTAAAGACACATATATGGATCAGTCACAACATTAAAACCACTGACAAGCGAATAACATTGATTATCTCATTACAATGGCACCTGTCAAGGTGTAGAATATATTAGGCAGCAAGTGAACAGTCAGTTCTTAAAGTTGGTGTGCTGGAAGTGGATTAAGTGGGCAAGTGTGAGGATCTGAGCGACTTTGACAAGAGCCAAATTGTGATGGCTAGACAACTGGGTCAGAGCATCTCCTAAACGGCAGGTCTTGTGGGGTGTTTCCAGTATGCAGGGGTTAGTACCTATCAAATGTGGTCCAAGGAAGGACAACCAGTAAACCAGTGACAGGGTCATGGGCACCCAAGGCTCTGGGCAACCTTGGGTCCTGGCATTCCTGTGAATGTTACTTTGACACGTACCACCTACCTAAAGATTATTGCAGACCAAATAGACCCCTTCATGGCAATGGTATTCCTTGATGGCATTGGTCTCTTTAAGGAGAATAATGTGCCCTGCCACACTTAAAAAATGGTTCAGGAATGGTTTGAGGAACATGACAAAGAGTTCAAGGTGTTGGCTTGGCCTCCAATTCCTCAGATCTAAATCCAATTGAGCATCTGTGGGATATGCTGGAAAAACAAGTCCGAGCCATGGAGGCCTTATCTCGCAAATTACAGGACTTAAAGCAGGGGTGGGCAAACCTGTCCTCAAGGGCCATATCCAGTTCATGATTTTAGGATTTCTTTAATCATGTACAGCTGAGTTAATCTATTTGGCTGGGTCAGTAATTATCCCACCTGTTTCTACAGACAGAAATCCTAAAAACATGAACTGGATATGGCCTTTGAGGACAGGTTTGCCCACCCCTGACTTAAAGGATCTGATACTAACGACTTGGTACTAGATACCACAGGACACCTTCACAGGTCTTGTGGAGTCCATGCCTTGATGGGTCAGAGCTGTTTTGGTGGCACAATACACAATATTTTGCAGGTGGTTTTGATGTTGCGGCTGATCAGTGTATATGTTAAACTCTGCAGTAATATAAATTCTATGATATAGCTTCTAGAATAGGCTTGAGGTTCTTCATTCAAACTTTGTACTTTCAGTCACAGCAGTGTAGCACCTTTTAATATATTTGGAAATTAAGGTGTGTGGACCAAACGCTCTGGAATTTTGAATATTTCAAAGGTTGTCTCTTTTTAGCCCAGCACTCCAACCATCTCCCCATATATAATTTTAATCAAAGCAGCATATTCTGGTTCCTACCAATACTACTTGTAGTTTAGAGGCACTAAATGTAGGTTCCATGTTATAAAATTATAAATGATTAGTGTAGGGAGTGGTACCGATCTGAATTAGATTACCTTGAGGTGGTAGATGGGCATCCATAGTTTGATAAAAATGTGCACTAAGACCCTCATTGTTATTCTAGAAGCTATATTATAGAGTTTATATTGCTGCAGAGCTTAACATATGTTTTCATCCTCCGTATATATATATATATATATATATATATATATATATATATATATATATATATATTGTGACTGAATCACTGGGAAGTTTGCAAAAGGCAAGTATATATATATATATATATATATATATATATATATGACAGAGGAATTGCCTGATCCCTTATGTATGGTCTGAGAAAGTCCATGGTCTTCTGACTATCTGGTATGCAGTATGCAGTTTATATATATTTAGGGATGCACTCTGCACCTGTGTGCTATATTATTCACCTTGGGTCCACTACCTGATTTAGCACTCTTTCTCCTGGTGGAGGACTATTTCCAGATTTGGTGCAGTTTAGCATATAACAATTCTACACTATGTTAGTTTTTGTTCTGTTTTTTTCTGCATTGTCGTTACATCCGATGGAGATTGAGAGGGATCACCTCCATATGACCATTTACTTCTTGATTACGTCTTTACGGTACGCAGTTATTACATCTTCCCAAATTTCATATTTGATAATACACATTGGGGCACCCTACTTCTTTTTCTGTTGCAGTACTATCGTTATTCGGACTAATCATCTGGTCACAAGTTCTCTGAGGCTGCCGCTCTCAACCGAGCTAAGTGTTGTTCTGGGACTGATTCCTCAGAACTGGACTTTATATATTATTCATACCAGTTGTCTATTCAAATTGTATCTACGTTGTGGTAATTAGCGCCATTATATATATATTTTTTGTTTGTTAATATATATATATATATATATATATATATATATATATATATATATATATATATATATATCCCAGGCTGTCTGTCTTATATGCTTTTAAACCCCAGGGTGGTTGCTGATATTTGGGAAAAGCTTCCCAAAGAGTATGTTGAGCTTTAGGAAAAACTGGTAAGGGTGTAAATGAAGAAAGAAGGATTAGCTCCATTTGCAAGGCCCAGTCCAGATCTTCTGATCTCCCTGTCTGAGAGCTGAAGAGGTGTGCTTTAAAAGGATGTCAGATCAGTCTCAGTTTCTTAGACCTGGGGAGGAGGTTGAATGCCTCCTGAGAGACACTGCAAATGGTGACAAGTAGGTTGTATAGTTTGTATGTGTGTGGGACACAAGGTCCTTCACAGGTAAGAGGGTGTTTCTGTGTGTTTAGTTAGTGCTGGACAGGCAAGGTGTTTATTTTGAAATTGTCTTTATTTTTTCTGCTTACTAAAACTGTCTGAGGCCAATTATACCACAACGTTGGACTTGTGTGAATTCTCTGCTGCTGTACACTACCATCTACCATGAGGAGACGACACCTGTTCCCCTAACCCGGATACTATATATATATATATATATATATATATATATATATATTTATTTTCTCTCTGTCTCCTTCTCTATCTCTCTCTCTCTCTCTCTCTATATATATTATCATCATATTTCATTTATTATTACTTGTTTATATAGCACCAATTTTCTGTACAGCAGCAGCTGTTATGCTGGTCATGTGAGTGAATTGCTGCACATAAATTACACTAACACAATAGTCCAAATAAATAATGGAGTTTTTTCACTGAAACTACTAGTTTGTAAACTTACAGTTATATACTTCCTAGCACTGGCCTGCCACAAATTGGCACATTACAGAAGTGGTCTACCCCGAAACAACATTGAATTGACACATATACCAGGTGATCCTGCTCTAAATGGTAGTCAAGACAGGTCCACTCATAATAGAACTGTTCCATCGAAATTGAGATAGTTGAGAGATATGCAGTTAGTAGTTGAAGTGTCTAACACAGTGCCGTAACTACGCAAGTGCGGGTGGTGCCGTCGCCCAGGGCGCAAGCCCAAGGGGACGTAGCAGACGCCCGCTACCTGCCTCTATACATGCAGGCATTTGGAACGCAAGTTTGTGTTCCAAATGCCGAACTTCCTGTGCATGTGCGTTCCACTGACAGGAAGTTCGGCATTTGGACAGGAAGTTCGTCTCCCTCTCCCTCCCTATCTTTCTGACAAGCACTTTTAGAGGAATACATTATGCATTTTACAGGTATTTTAATCAATATTCTCTTGCAATGATTAGGACATGTTAAAAGCAGTACATGGGAGCATCAATTAAAATACCAACTGTGGCATTCTATAGGTAGAGTTAACACTTTCCTGTACAATAAATGTTATTTAAACACCAATAAAGGAGAGCATTATATTAGGAGAGCAAATATTACATGACAGGTTGCCAATATCAGGCATAGAACAATATAACAGCAGTAGGTGTATTGAGGTCTGCAGTGCTCTTAACACTGCCAATTATATATACACACATATGTTGCTAAGTTGCTTATTTCATTTTTATATTGCATAATGACTTACCATTGCAGCTTTGTGGTACCATTTTTGTAGAACCCTATGTCCATATAATTTGCAATGTTAAGGTTTTTCCAATAAAACTAAACCATTGCTAAAAGACAAACTGATCCAAATTGAAACATTAATTAATTTACGACACGATAATACAGAGCAATAGCCTATATTTTTTGGGGGGGGTGAAGTCATGTGTATGTTTTTCCATGTCAGCACTAGCCATTACTAGCTGCCCACACAACTTTTCTGCACAAAGATGGTGCTTTATTGTGATGGCGCAGAGGAGAACTGATCAGAAATGATCAGATTGGGGTGGGTGTGATTAGAGCAGCTCAAAAATGCAAAACTGAATGTCAGTGTGCACCTATATTATTTAAGCGAACAGAAAAGGAATGTCACCAAACTAGTGCCATTTTTTTCTGCTGTGAGGAGGCACAGCACCTTTTAACACATAAACAGGCTGTATAGACATGTCTGTTCTATGGAATGCTCTAAAACTGGAATTTTAATGGGAATGTGTTTGCGCACATGCAATGTTCCAAGCTTGTGCACACAAAAAAAGAAAACACTAAAAATGGAATACATTACAAATTAATAATCAATAACACATCAATTTTGTCTCATTATTTTTGTGAATTGTTTAATAATGAAATAAGGGGGGAAAAGAAATTAATGACAGCACTTTTACAGGTATTTTAGTGAGGGAGGCATAAGAAAAAAATTAGGCTGGGGTTGTAAACAGTTAAACGCTTCATGACCTGGAGGTTCATCTGGGGATATTTTGAACATTTGTAACTGTTGTTTTTTCCGCATTACATATTCAACTGGAGAAGAACTTCCCAAACATCCCACATTCTGCTGCTTCTCCCATACCATATGTGTCTACTTTATTCGCTGGTTGGACACATGGCATGGTCTGGAATTAATGTAGTACATATTGGCTTCCAGGGGGCACATTTTCCATAGCTGATCTCTGGCTCCATACTGCCTTTGTAGAGACTATGAAGTGGCAGAATATTAGGAAGAGCCAAATAATGATTCCGTCTAGAAAAGAAGAGGATGAGAGGAGAAGGGAGGATAGTTGGGTCGGGTAAGGTGGGGGGGTGGTTATGTACTGGAGCGTGGAATCTTGATGTGACTTACATAGTGCCCTCAATTGGAGTGCTGTAGGAAGTGTACCATGGGTCCCATATGAGATATAAACCAAATTTAGTCAATTACTTCTTATTGTTAAGGGGCAACTTTTTTCACGCTGTTTGAAGTTTGGCTACACAACATATATGCATAATAAGTTTATCAGTATGCTTACCAGTATGAGCTATGGGTGCACATTGTAGGAAATTAGAAAGATTAAGATCGACAGATAGCCCCATGATGTTGGTAATTAGCCATGAAGTATCATTCTAGAAAATACTGTGGCCAGAACCACCATATATGTAAGTAACTGCCACTCTGTCCAACACCGCAGAGTTTTGGTCAATACTATTTTTATAGTGTGTTTTGTTTATTTTTACGAAAGATATATCAGGGTTATTTCTAATTCTGTTTTCAGGAATTCAATGGCCAGGGCAAATAACAGGGGGAAGATGAGGCAACCCTGTCAAATTTCATTGGCTATGTTGAAGGATTCAGAGACAATACCATTTATAAGAACTGTAGCAGTTCTTTAATTGCTTACATAAAATCATCTTTAAAGCCATAATCATTTGTTTCATAAATAGCCATGCGAACCTGTCCAATGCTTTCTCCATGTGCAGAGCAAGCACCAGGGAAGGGATTTTGTTTTTTTTGACATGTATTATATCAAGCGCTCTACTCGTGTTGTCTAAAGCTATGTACACACTACAGAAAATTTCTTACGATGCAATATCATTTTTTTCTTTTTAAACACTATGGGCCTGATTCATTAAGGATCTTAACTTAAGAAACTTCTTATTTAAGTCTCCTGGACAAAACCATGTTACAATGCAAGGGGTGCAAATTAGTATTCTGTTTTGCACATAAGTTAAATACTGACTGTTTTTTCATGTAGCACACAAATATCAACTTTAAATTTCAGTGTACAAATAAGCTATCAAGTATTTGTGTGCTACATGAAAAAACAGTCAGTATTTAACTTATGTGTTCTCCTCTGCCAACCAAGTGCCCCTGATAGTTCTTTCTGGAGGATTTTTGTTTATGTAGAGTTTGGAGTTATTGTACTGCGATCATGAGTGCTTGAGGTTGGTGCTTTTACTGTTTATTATGATGTGTCGCTTAGCTGATTACCATCCTTCTAACTACTGCTTTGTGAGCTTGCTTCCCCCTCTGTGTGAATGCTGGTTTTGCTTTGTTGGATATTAAAAAAATATTAACTTCTGGACTCTCGGATTGTTGTTCGGAACTGTGGGCTTTTCATCCGTTACATTCCACAAAGATAAAGACCCAGGTACTAACCCTGATTGACGCTGGCAGGCCCAGTGGTGTGGAGTCTAACGAGTTCCCCGGTATTCACCAAGAACCGCTGCAAGGCAGGATGGACTTTGCTGCCGGGAACTCGCAGGTCGCGATCCTCTGGGTTGCCCTAGACAGTAGTACTGCAGAGAAAGGTGCTGTACTGGTGCAGTACACCGGAGACAATCAGAAGTGTGGTCAGCAAGCAGAGGTTCAGTAAACAGGAGACAATCAAAAACATGGTCAGCAGGCAGAAGTTTGGTACACAAGAGACAATCAGAAGCGTGTCCAACGTAACGAGACTGGAGCAGACACAGGGATCAAAACCAGGGATCAGGAGCTGGCAAGAAAGTTGCTCAAGTGTCAGACCGCTTTTTAAATAGCCAATCAAGTTTGAAAAGCCCGCCCTGAGCTGCCACTACGCGAACCGACACCCGGAAGTGCCCGGAAGTGCCGGGCAGCAGCGCAAGCGAGATGGTGCTGGAACGGGGATGGGTAAGTTGTGACATCACCAAGGTTTTATTTCACCTCCAGGAGGTCCTAATGCTTAGGTTCTTTTGGAAATTGAGCGCAGACATGACAATACAGTGGTCAGACCAAAGTTTGGTCTGCATCTTGGAGTCTGATAATAAATCTGCATCCCAGAAGCATATCTATTCTAGAATAGGCTTTCTGGGGGCAGAAATAAAAAGTTTAGTCTTGTGTGGTGGGAGTGAAAGCTTGCCTAATATCAAACAGATCTAGTTTTTTCATCTCTTTTATGAGGTTCTTTGAGGGGTGGGGTGGGTATTGGTGTAATGTGGGGGGGGAGAGGTGTTGTGATGTTAGTCATGGTGGACCTGTCTAGGTGAGGGGGGATGTTGGTTTTTTTGAAAAAAAAACTTTTTTTAATGGTATTCATAGGTCTTAGTTGCGTTAGATGATGTGAAAAATTAGAAATAGCGGTATGAAAATTTGAAGTGGCGATATGGAAATTTGAAGTGGCAGTATGGAAAATTTAAGTGAATGGAAGTTGACAATTATACAATGAGATCAGTAGAAGAAATGATGGTATGGCAGATCACAGAATATCAGCCCACTTTAACCACTGATTAGGTGCAAGAAATTGCATGCTTTCACAAATTTTTCATTTCAGCAATGCATTTTTAACACAAAACATGGGCAACTGGAGTAACGAAAACAGACACTCAGCTACTCCTGCCGTACATGAGGATAACACATGGGTTTACTTTCCTTGCCATATGCTAGGGCCTATAAATAATGTAAAACACTCTGGGCCTGATTCATTAAGGAACATAAATGCCAATACATGCCATATTTTGCGGTAAAATTGCACTGCACATGCTCAGAAAAGGACTATTTACCAGTGAACACAAGTACATCCAATTCAACTTTAAACACAAAGGACACATCCGACAGTCTATGTTTTCATGGGCGGAACAGGGGAGAGAAGGGGCGTACGCAGTAAGGGCATGCCAAGGTTGAGAGCACGCACATCCATCCGATTCAAGCTCTGGGCATCTCTGAGGTATGTGATTTTCAGTTGTATAAGTTGCACCAGCTATATGTCAGGTGTAAGTGCCGAGTGATAGTTATGACGGCTGTATATGAATGCTAAAATATGTGTTTTCAATCAAAAGCAACTGAAAAATTGCATTTATACAGTACACATTAATAGCGCTCTCATAAATGTATTTCATGGGGGGATAAACAAAACAACATTTTAAAAAAATGTTTTTTCATTTATGTGTAAAAGGTGTCATTGTATTTAATAATATTTTTTAAATCAGTGTGTTCTGTATGCATTGTGCACTGTGTTGTGTCTGTCTGCATACAGCAAGTGCCATATAGGCAGAGCATACTTACAACTGTATTCAACTAGAAACGTTTCTTCAGATCCTCTTCTTGTCGAATACGGGCGTACCTGCTTGTATTTTCTGTTCTTTTTTTAAAAAACACAAATTGCATTTACTTTGCATTCCTTAATGAATCAGGTCCTCTGTTGCTGTCCTTCTTGAACACCTCTGCTACCCAGCTATCATTAATGCACTCCACTGCTACATGACAGTTCTTGCTCCAACTGTTACTTGTGATTTGAAAAAGGAAAGAAAAGAGGTTGGTTATAAGGAAGCACTAATTACTCCACTGGCTTAGGTGATAAGGGATATTACAGAGGCTAGGCTATAAAACTTAACTTTTATTATATATATATATATATATATAAAATTATATTAAAACTAGGGATGTGCACCGGCGACTTTTGAGGTCTCGTGTTTTGTGTTTTGGATCCGGATTTTCTCGATGTTTTGGGTTCGGATTTCTTTCGCAAAACACCTGCCGAAAGGTCTTGGTTCGGATTTAAGGTTTTGGATTCGGATTTTTTTTGAAAAAAAAACTAAAAAGTGTAAAAATCAAGTTTTTGGGCTTATCTTTACTCCTACGCTATTATTAACCTCAATAACATTCAATAACAATAATTTCCACTAATTTAAAGGCTATTCTGAACACCTAACACCTCACAATATTTTTTTTTTTTTAGTACAAAACATTGCAACAAGGTATCTTTCTGGACTGCGTAGAGGAGTGTTCCCCACAATATAATTAAAAACCCATCGACTAGTCTGAATTACACCCAAAAATAGTATCTGGACTGCGTAGAGGACTGGCCACTGGCCACCACAATATAATATATAGAAAACCTTCAACAGGTCTGAATTACACCCAAAAATAGTATCTGAACTGCGTAGAGTAGTGGACACTGGACACCACAATAAAATATATAGAAAACCTTCAACAGGTCTGCATTACACCCAAAAATAGTATCTGGACTGCGTAGAGGACTGGCCACTGGCCACCACAATATAATATATAGAAAACCTTCAACAGGTCTGAATTACACCCAAAAATAGTATCTGGACTGCGTAGAGGACTGGCCACTGGCCACCACAATATAATATATAGAAAACCTTCAACAGGTCTGAATTACACCCAAAATAGTATCTGGACTGCGTAGAGTAGTGGGCACTGGGCACCACAATAAAAAATATATAGAAAACCTTCAACAGGTCTGCATTACACCCAAAAATAGTATCTGGACTGCGTAGAGTAGTGGGCACTGGGCACCACAATAAAAAATATATAGAAAACCTTCAACAGGTCTGCATTACACCCAAAAATAGTATCTGGACTGCGTAGAGGACTGGCCAATGGCCCCCACAATATAATATATAGAAAACCTTCAACAGGTCTGAATTACACCCAAAAATAGTATCTGGACTGCGTAGAGTAGTGGGCACTGGGCACCACAATAAAATAGATAGAAAACCTTCAACAGGTCTGCATTACACCCAAAAATAGTATCTGGACTGCGTAGAGTAGTGGGCACTGGGCACCACAATAAAAAATATATAGAAAACCTTCAACAGGTCTGCATTACAGTGCATTTTGAATATTTTTCAATTTGCCCCACAACACTGAATGTACTTTATCTATGATACGCATCTATCTTTCTTGACTGCGTAATGTGGTGGCCCCGGTACACAATTTGGTACCGAGGCCACAATATAATTAAAAAACCTTCCACGGGTCAGAATTCCACCAAAAAACGGTATGGACTGCGTAGTGTGGTGTGCCCGGAACACAATTTTTTACAGCGCCAACAATATAATTAAAAAATTGGGCATCAACTGTCACCGTTGTTTAATATCTGATACACCTAAATATGGACTGCACAGTGGAGTGGCCCCGGTAGTAAATTTGGTGCCGGGGCCACAATACCTCCTCCAACTTCCAAGTGTAGTGTTTATAAAGACAGACAGCGTCAAAGTGTTATTAGTTGACTTTCTTAACCCTAAAATTGTCCCTGTTGCAAATATTCGTGCAATGGAGAGTTACTTTTTCATTGAAACACTCAAGCTTTCAAGTGTAGTGTTTATAAAATATAAACAACAATACAGTAGTTTTAGAGCACGTCAATACCTCTTGTTTTAAATTATGACAGCGCATTTTACTTTTGGTTTAATTTCTTGAATTTGTTTAAATTTGGTTTTACTTTTTGAACATGGCAAACGACTGTTGATTGGTCATATAATGCCAAAAAAAAAGTTCCAAGATGGAATTGTCCTTGGGCCCTCACACCCACCCTTATATTGTTGAAATAGGACATGCACACTTTAACAAACCATCATTTCAGCGACAGGGCCTACCAAACAACTTTGGCTGAAATGATTGGTTTGTTTGGGCCCCCACACCAAAAAAGCTATTCATCTCTCCCTGTACAGACTAAACAGGCTCTACTGAGGCAAGATGTCGTCCTCATCCTCAACCTCTGATTCCTCTCCCCCTAAAGTGTGTACTTCCTCCTCATCACACATTATCAATTCGTCCCCGCTGGACTCCACAACCACAGGTCCCTCTGTACTATCTGGAGGGCAGTGCTGTACTTCATTGAGGAATTGATTATTCATTTTTATAAACATAATTTTTTCAACGTTATGAGGAAGCAACCTCCTTCGCCGCTCACTGACCAGGTTCCCCGCTGCACTAAAAACTCTTTCCGAGTACACACTGGAGGGGGGACAACTCAGGTAAAATAGAGCCAGTTTGTACAGGGGCTTTCAAACTGCCTTTTTTTTCCTGCCAGTAACAATATGGACTGTCTGACATGTCTATTTGGATGGTGTCAGAAAAATAATCCTCCACCATTTTTTCTATTGTGACAGCATCCAATGCAGCGACACTAGACATGTCTGCAATGGTTGGCAGGTCCTTCAGTCCGGACCAGATTTTGTCTGCATCCCCGCTAGCGGGTCTTTTAGGAAAACTGAGTTTTTTCCTCGCAGCCACAGGTGTGGAAGAATATGAAGGTGGAGCTGTTGGCATGTCACGGTCCTCTTCAGAGGACAATTTCCTGACCAGCAGGTCTTTGCACCTCTGTAGACTTGTGTCCGCCGGAAACAGAGACACAGCATACGCTTTAAACCAAGGATCGAGCACGGTGGCCAGAATGTATTCCTCTGACTTTAAAAGAGTGACCACCCTCGGATCCTGGCAAAGCGTACAAAGGGCTACATCCACAAGAGCTACATGCTTGGTGTAATCGCAATGGCTTACCAGCTCCTCCCTCACTTTCTCCAGCTGCTTCTGCAACAGCCTGATTAGGGGAATGACCTGACTCAAGCTGGCAGTGTCGGAACTGACTTCTCGTGTGGCAAGTTCAAATGGCTGCAGAACCTTGCACAACACGGAAATCAGTCTCCACTGCGCTTGACTCAGGCGCATCCCCACTCCTTTGCCTATGTCGTAGGTGGCTGTGTAGGCCTGAATGGCCTTTTGCTGCTCCTCCATCCTCTGCAGCATATAGAGGGTGGAGTTCCAGCGCGTCACAACCTCTTGTTTGAGGTGATGGCAGGGCAGGTTCATGCTTTTTTGATGTGCCTCTAGTCTGCGGTAGGCACTGGCTGAATGCCGAAAATGTCCAGCAATTTTGCGCGCCATCGAAAGCATCTCCTGCACACCCCTGTCACTCTTGAGGTAATGCTGCACCACCAAATTAATGGTGTGGGCAAAACATGAGACGTGCTGGAAATTGCCCATATTTAATGCCCACACAATGTTACTGGCATTGTCTGACACCACAAATCCCCATGAGAGTCTAAGTGGGGTAAGCCACTGGGAGATAATTTCCCTCAGTTTCTCTAATATGTTGTCAGCGTTGTGCCTCTTATTAAAGCCTGTAATACACAATGTTGCCTGCCTTTGCATGAGCAGCCATTTTGTAGATGCTGCTACTGATGCAGCTGTTGCTGTTGCTGCGGAAGGGGATGCATCTACCCAGTGGGCTGTCACAGTCATATAGTCCTTCGTTTGCCCAGAACCACTTGTCCACATGTCCGTGGCTAAGTGGACAGTGGGTACAACCGCATTTTTTAGAGCACTGAGGACACTTGATGGTACTTCTCTGTACATTTTTGGTATCGCCTGCCTAGTGAAGTGGAATCTCGACGGGATTTGGTACCGGGGACACAATACCTCCATCAACCCTCTAAATCCCACTCCACTGATGGCGGACACCGGGCGCACGTCTAACACCAACATTGCAGTTACAGCCGCAGTTATACGCTTTGCAATAGGGTGACTACTATCATATTTTGTGGTCATGGCAAACGACTGTTGGACGGTCAATTGTTTTGTGAAAGACTAAGCGGTCTTACGACTTCCCCTCTGGGAAGATGACCGACTAACAGCAGCAACAGCAGCAGTGGCAGTAGTAGTCGTACCGCTGCAGGATTCCTCGGATGAATCCCGTATTGAGGAGGACTCAGTCTGGCTGCTGACTTGGGCTGCAGGACTGAATCTGATGGAGATTGTGGAGGAAGTTGACGAGGAGGGTGTTGCTGGTGTGTATCCAACTGGACCACGGGATTTAGGTGTCCCTGTACCGATGAGGGTCCTAGCCCCAGTTCCTGAACTAACCACTGAACTATGAAGGTTATTCAGGTGACGTATAAGGGAGGATGTTCCTAGGTGGGCAAGATCCTTACCCCTGCTTTTTTGAGCTTCACATAAGCTACATATGGCCATACATTGGTTGTCTGGATTTGGATAAAAATAACTCCAGACCGAAGAGGTGCATTTTTTGGTCTTCTGACCAGGCATGACGATGGGCTTTTTCATCCCATGGACATCAGCTGTTTCCCCCCCTGGTGCCTCATTTACAATAACCACATCACCATCCTCATCATCAAGTTCCTCCACAGCGCCAGCTACATCATCAATAGGCTCCTCCCGAGCCACCTCTTCCCGTACAGTGATGGGAAGGTCAGGCTTGACAACCACCAACACCCTTGGACTCGCCTTGGGGATTTGTGATAATTTCTCTTTAGAAGGCAGAGTTGTTTGCTGTTTTGTTGCTGACAGCATAACTCTCTTCAATTTTTTGTAGGGGGGGGGGGGGAGGAGGAGGAGGGCTAAGATCCGTGGGTGAAGCTGAACCACTAGTCATGAACACGGGCCAGGGCCTAAGCCCTTCCTTGCCACTCCGTGTCGTAAATGGCATATTGGCAACTTTACGTTTCTCCTCAGATGATTTTAAGTTTCTCTTTTTGCTACTTTTTCTTAACTTGGGCTTTTTGGATTTTACATGCCCGGTACTACGAGATTGGGCATCGGGCTTGGAAGACGATGTTGATGGCAATTCATCGTCTATGTCATGACTAGTGGCAGCAGCTTCAGCATTAGGAGGAAGTGGGTCTTGATCTTTCCCTACTTTATCCTCCAAATTTTTGGTCTTCATTATATGTAGCACAAGATACTGCAGAATGTGTGAACTTGGTAATATTGCAGTACCAATGGACTTATACTGCTGGATTGGTTTTGCAAATTTGGTTATAATTATTTGTTGTTTTGTTTTTTTTATTTAATTTTTTTTTATAACTTTTTTTTTATTTTTTAAAAACTTGGAAATAATGGGGAAATAACTATGCCCTTAGAAGCACAGATCACAGGACACACCACCACTGGACTGAACAGGACACAGCACAGGACCCAGCAACACTACTGAACTCAGCAGGACAGAGCACAGGACACAGCACCACTGGACTGATACTGCAGAATGTGTGAACTTTGTAATATTGCAGTACCACTGGACTTTTACTGCTGAATGTGTGAACTTGGTAATATTGCAGTACCAATGGGCTTATACTGCAGGATTGGTTGTGCAAATTTTGTTGTAATTAAAAAAACTGAACAGGACACAGCACAGGACCCAGCAGCACCACTGACCTCAGAAGGACAGAGCACAGGACACAGCACCACTGGACTGAGTACAGCACAGCACAGCACAGAACTGAACTGAACAGAACTGAACAGCACGAGATATAGCAGGACAGAGGACCACCTAACACACCCTCCCTCTACCCTGATCAATGCCCGAGTGAAGATGGCGGCGACTTGCGGGGAATTTATAGGATCCGAGTATCGCGAGATCCGACAACGGGATTATGAGTCAGAGCCTCAGTTTCAGATTTGAATTTGGCGCCAATACCCGGATCTGTCTCGGATCCGACTCGGATCGGCAACGTTCGGGTGGGCTCGGATTTCATAAATCCGAGTGCGCTCATCTCTTATTAAAACAGCGAAATGTGAAACTAAATAAAAAAGGATAAATGAAAGCTGGTCACATCTAGTAAGTCTCAATAACATAAATCATAAGGGCAAAATTTGATAAAGTTATAGATTGATATTTATTTTTAAAGTGCCCTCTAGAAATGTATAGGTAGTCCCATTGTGAATCTAAATTCGATATACAGTAAATAGATCTGTATTGATCCTATAATGATGGATAAGATTCTCTCATAGAACCTATTGTGGCACTGCTATGAAAATAACATTAAAGCAGGGCTTTATGAATGGGGTTACTAGAGACACAATATTAAGGGTTACATAAATTCGGATAGAACTCAAATAAACATAGTTGTTATAATATCCAATGTAACAAGAGTGTCTAATGGGTTGTTACATTTATTCGGGAGGAGAGTGAAACTAGCCGATTATAGTAACCGTAGCAGTCTTGATGAGGTATACCCGTTATCCTAAATAGGAGTGTATTGAATTGATTTAACGGAGGCTCAATTTGAATATATTATATCAAGTTGTAATAACAAAATTTATTAAACAATTATTAACAGGGAGTATCGCGCTTAATGTTATTACGAAATAGTATATACTTTAGCGCATATAACAAGATTGTGTAGTACTGGTATTAAGCATTATATAATAATGTATTGATCTTATTATGGCTAGTAATGTGTTGCTGATAAACGACTCTTAGTTATCCTCGTTGGTTCCTATGTCAGACTTTAGAAGTGAGGTTTGCTAGGTCTCCCTAACTATCTAATTGACTGCTATAGATTAGCTAATTATAATCCCCATATGTAATTAATTCATAGTAATTTATGTGGTCTCTATAATATGGTATTCCTCCTAAAAGACCATTAATAAACCCCAAAAGGATACGATGGATTCAAGCGCTTGTAGATAAAAAGTGCATGATATGAATCGGAATTTTGTGCATAGATATTAAACCTGTATTATCCTAAATTGGTGAATAAAGTTCCCTCAAAACATCTATTGTAACACTGCTATTGTAATTAATTACAAACCTAAGTTGAACTGATGAATTACTAAAACCGAAGTGTAACTGGTTACATAAAATAGGATGAAACGTTTTGAGCACTATTTTATATAGTTACTCGATGTAGCCAGAATAATTAGTGCGACTATTCCCTATTCCCTTTCCCTATCTTGTACCAACTGTTACTTTGCTGTCATTCTTGCAACCCATTGCTGCCAGACTGTCTTTGCACCCAACTGCTGGCTGGCTGGCTGTCTTTCCTGCTCCTCACTGCTACCCAACTGTCTTTGCACCCAACTGCAACCCGGCTGTCGTTCTTGCACCCCACTCTTACCCGACTGTCCTTGCACCTATTTGCTAGTGCTTTTACACTGCAGTGCTTGTACTCTGCAGCTCTCCTACCTGCACCCTTACAATGCAATGCCTATCCCCAGCGCTCTGTTCCTCACTCCTGTGCCCCCTTACTAGTGTTGTCCCTCTTTTCTGAGTTCTTTTGATAGTCTGAATCAGAGGTGGCTGTTATTGTGTCATTTTCCTCAAATGGTTTAAACTGGGAAACCAAGCTGTCTTTGCTGCTCTTGGTCATCAAGCAAACAAAGCATTTCATATGCCTACTCAGTGCTATGCCCTCTATGTGCGATACTGTACAGTTATATAATACCTATTACTAATATCCAGTAACTTCTAACCAATTAACACCCACAATTAAAATGAATAAACAATATCAATAAAACGAAATACTGCTTGAACGTGCTAATACTAAGCTAATGTTTTTTGTTTCGTTTTTTAAAAATGTTAACATATAAAACTACCATACAAAATATTTCAAACTGTTATCTAATCAGCGGTTCCCAAAGTGTGCGCCGCGGCTCCCAGGGGTGCCGCGACCAGCCAGAGGAAAAAAAGAAAAAAAAGAAAAAAACTTACCAATCCGCTCGGCGCCGGGACCCAGTATCCTCCTCTCTCCTGCAGCGCGCCTAACAATCAGTGACAAGCTGCGGGAGAGAGGAGGATGCTGGGTCCCGGGGCCGCGCGGATTGGTAAGTTTTTTTCTTTTTTCTGTCTTTTTCCTCTGGCTGGCCACGGCGGAGGGGGGGGGGCAGAGTGGCGGCAGAGTGAGAGAGGGGCATAGAGAAAGGGGCAGAGAGTGGCAGAGAGAGGGCGGCAGAGGGAGAGAGGGTGGCAGAGAGAGAGAGAGGCAGAGTGAGAGGGGGCAGAGTGAGAGGGGCAGAGAGTGGAAAAGTCAGAGGGGGGCAGAGTGAGACGGGGGGAAGCGAGGACAGCGTGAGAGGGGGCAGAGGGGACAGCGTGAGAAGGCAGCGTGAGAGAGGGCAGAGTGAGAGGAGGCAGCGTGAGAGAGGGCAGAGGGGCAGAGTGAGAGGAGGCAGCGTGAGAGAGGGCAGAGTGAGAGGAGGCAGCGTGAGAGAGGGCAGAGTGAGTGGAGGCAGCGTGAGAGAGGGCAGAGTGGCAGCGTGAGAGAGGGCAGAGGGGCAGAATGAGAGAGGGCAGAGGGCAGCGCTGAGAGAGGGCAGATTGAGAGAGCAGATGAGGCAGCTTGAGAGGGGGCAGAGGGGCAGCGTGAGAGAGGGCAGCGTGACTGGATGCAGAGGGAGCAGAGTGTGTGGAGATGAAGGAGGTCACACTGTGAGTTAGTTGTCAATTATTCTTTGACAGAAATATAATTGAAAAAAATATATAAAAATATTATTTTTTCCTTGGATCTATGCGTATTATTTTTGCATACAACTAAATAAGTATTTCTGTCCTGACCGAAATACTTATTACGGTTTTTTGACCCAACTACTTCTAAAACAGGACTGCTTGATAACTATTTTGGAGGGGTGCCTTGAAAAAATTATGGAGACTCTAAGGGTACCGCAAACTGCAAAAGATTGGGAACCACTGAGTACATAATAACTCACTAGTACCCCCTTAAACAGTAAGGGCCTCATTTATGCAAAAAAAATAACAAGCATATTAGACCCTGGACAAACCATGTTGCAATGCAAGAGGTGCAAATGCATTTATTTTTTTATAGGCAGGGAAAATACTGGCTGCTTTTGCGTGTAGTACACAAATACCAGCTGGGCCGTTGCAAGGATTCTTGGCGCCCTACACATAGCTTCAACCATACTGCCCCTCCTCCCCCAATACACATTTACCACACTCTTACCTCCTCCTGGCTGGCAGTTAAGGCTGCAGTCCAGATGCACATATGTCTGATACAGAACGTTGTCCCAGAGGCTAACCCAGATTTCTGGCGGGGGGGTTCCAAATGTCAGATTTATAAATAAAGAAAAAAAAAAAAAAACCTGTGACAATAAGCCAGCAACAGTCTCACCCCTCTCCCCACAAATTACACCAATACCACTCCCAAGGGCACAGAACTATTTCAAAGCAATACAGCACTCATCAAGAGCGTGCACATGCTACCCCCCACCCCAAATAAAATAATCTCATCAGAGATACTTTATTTAGTTTAAATAATTAAGACTGTTCTTCCATGGATGTTTTTTCTTTTGTAATTCAGTTCCTGCCATGTCATACACATATAATAAATTAATCCTTAATCCATTACGGAAATGGATTGATGTGTTCTGATACCTCATTCTTTTTTTTTTCAATTAGGGGTGTTGGGCGGAAGAACCCGGAAGTGCGGGGGCACCATCAGGAGAAGCGCTGCACGGATCAGAAACCGCTGCTAGACCACGCTGACAGCGCAGCGGAACGGGAATCAGGTAAGCTCATAACAGTACCCCCCCCATTCAGGGATGGCCTCCGGACAACCTATAAGGCTTTTGAGGGAACTTGGTATGGAATTTCTTCAACAGACTCGGAGCATGAAGGTCTCGTGCAGGAATCCAAGAACGCTCTTCAGGACCGTAACCTTTCCAGTCAACCAGGAACTGCAAGGAACCTCTGGAAATCTGAGAATCTAGAATCTCCTTCACCTCAAATTCCTGATCTAGCGCAGAAATAGCAGCAGGAGGTTTTCTTGAAGAGAAGAATTTGTTAATAACAAGTGGTTTGAGAAGGGAAATGTGGAAAACATTGGGAATCCTCAAGGTAGGAGGTAACTTTAATCTAAAGGCCACCGGATTAATGACCTCTATGATCTTGAAGGGACCAATAAATCGGGGAGCGAATTTCCTAGAGGGGACCAACAAGCGAAGATTCTTCGTAGACAACCATACTTTGTCACCAGGAGTAAGTAGTGGAGATGGTCTTCTTCTTTTGTCAAATGCTCTTTTACTGATGGCAGAGGTGTGAAGTAATTTGCGTTTAATAAGATCCCACCTAGCCGAGAAGTCCGATAGAAGGGAATCAACTGCAGGAACTCCAGAAACGGTTAACTCTTTGAAGGGTGGAACTTTAGGATGAAATCCCTGAAGAGCAAAAAAGGGAGAAGTGGAGGTAGAATCATGTGAATTATTATTGTGAGCGAATTCTGCCCAAGGTAATAAATCGACCCAATCATCATGTTTAGCTGAAATGAAACATCTGAGGAATTTCTCCAATTCTTGATTCATCCTTTCAGTGAGACCATTACTTTGAGGATGATATGCAGAAGAGAAATTTAACTTAATTTTTACAAAGACGAGAAAAGGCCCTCCAAAATCTTGCCACGAACTGAGTTCCTCGATCAGAAACGATAATATCTGGACAGCCATGTAGGCGGAAAATCTCTTTAATGAAGAGTTGAGCCAGAACAGGAGCAGAAGGGAGACCTGTTAATGCCACAAAATGAGCGGCCCAGGAAAGGCGATCAGTGACCACCCACACTACTGAGAACCCTCTGGAGGAGGGTAAATCTGTGATAAAATCCATGGATAGATGACTCTAAGGTCGATCCGGAATTGGCAGAGGTTGCAGCAGACCGTATGGAGCTTGACGAGGGACTTTATTCTGAGCACAAGTGGAACATGCCGTCACATACTGTCGAACGTCTGAGTGGATAGATGGCCACCAATAACCACGAGAGATAAATTTCAAGGTTTTTTTTTAAACCGGCATGACCAGAAAAATGGGAGGCATGAGCCCATTTAAGGAGTTTTGACTGGAGATGTGGAGGAACCAAAGTTTTCCCGTGAGGAACAATAAAGTGAGTGGGAGTAGTAGCCACAATACATTCTGGATCTAGGATGGGTCTAGAACCCTCTTCTTCTGTATCCATAGAGTCAAAGGATCGATAGAGAGCGTCAGCCTTCTTGTTCTTGGACCCTGGTCTGAAGGTAATGATCATATTGAAGCGTGAGAAAAACAGGGACCATCTGGCCTGACGAGGATTAAGACAAGATGCAGTTTGTAAATACAGTAAGTTCTTGTGATCTGTAAAAATGGTAACAGGAAACCTAGCTCCTTCCAAATGGTGTCTCCAAGCTTCCAGGGCTAGTTTGATAGCGAGAAGCTCTCTATCTCCAATGCCATAGTTTTTTTCGGAAGGCGAAAATTTGCGAGAAAAGAAACCACAGGGGGAAAAATTTCCAGTAGAATTTTTTCTGAGACAAGATAGCTCCCACTCCAGTAGAGGATGCGTCCACCTCAAGGAAAAAAGGGAATGAAGGATCTGGTTGCTGAAGAATGGGAGCCGAGATGAAAGCTTCTTTAAGGTACTTGAAGGCTTATACGGCCTCCTGTGGCCAAGTTTTAGCGTTGGCGGACTTCTTGGTCAAGGAGGTGATAGGTGCAATCACGGAAGAAAACCCCTTGATAAAGTGGCGGTAGTAGTTAGAGAACCCCACAAAACGCTGGATGGCTTTGAGACCTACTGGTTGGGGCCAATCAGAAAGCATCGGATTCGGGTAAAGATAAAGGAAATACCCGTCCTCTGGGTGGTATCTTGTCCGGTATTAATTCAATGGCGCAATCCCAAGGTCTGTGTGGGGGAAGCCTCCTTTTCACAAAAGACGTCAGAAAATGAACAATATTGAGGAGGTATACCAGAGGATGTGGGAGAACTGGCCATAGTGGGTTTATGAATCCTGGGAAGACATCTGGAATGACATCTTGGACCCCATGCAAGAATCTCAGGCTTCTGCCAATCCAGAGTGGGAGAGTGAAGTCTGAGCCAAGGTAGGCTTGAATCACAGGGTTGATGGCCTTCGGGATGACTAGAAAGGAGATTTCTTCAGTGTGTAAGGCTCCGATGCGTAGAGAAAGGTTGACAGTTCTGTTCTTAATGGATCCTCCAATAATACGGCTGCCGTCTATAGCTGTAATTGCGACAGGTGGATCCAATTGGTGCATGGGTAACGACAACCTCTCTACGATGTCAGCTCGTAGAAAATTCCCCGCTGCTCCGGAGTCAATGAGAGCTGGAAAAGACAGTTGTTTATCAATATATCGCAGAAGGACTTGGATAGAAAAACTAGAATCAACAGGAGAGGGAATAGACCTACCTAACTTAGCCTCTCCAACGTCAGTTAGGTTCGGTCGTTTCCCGGACGCCTCCCACACTGGCTTAAAACATGACCGGGTTCTCCGCAATAGAGGCACAAATGGTTCCTGAATCGCCTCTCTCTTTCCTCCTGGGATAAACGTGCCCTTCCCAACTGCATAGGCTCTTCCTCAGGAGTAATTGGATTTTGAAATCGGGGTGCCAAGCGGAATGTAGATCGGCGGGAACTTTCTCTTGAGTGCGTTCTCGGAACCGGATATCAATCTGGTTACAGAGGGAAATCAATTCGTCCAGAGTAGCAGGTAATTCCCGGGCTGCTAACTCGTCCTTAATACGATCTGACAACCCTTGCCAAAATGTGGCCACCAAAGCTTCATTGTTCCATCGTAGCTCAGCCGCCATAGTGCGAAACTGGAGTGCGTACTGGCCCAGAGTAAGAGTACCTTGACGTAGACGGAGAAGTCCAGAAGCAGCACTGGAGACACGTCCCGGTTCACCAAAGATGCGTCTGAAGGTTTCCAGAAGGGTGGCACAATTTGAAGACTAGGGTCATCATGTTCCCAGAGGGGAGAAGCCCAGGCAAGCGCTTGACCAGACAATAAGGAGATAATATAAGCAACTTTAGTTTTCTCTGTAGGAAAGTTTCCGGGCTGCAGTTCAAATTGAATAGCACACTGGTTCAAGAACCCTCGGCATTCCTTGGGATCCCCATTGAACTTAGGTGGGTTAGGTATGCGGAGTTGAGAGGGTGCTGGAGCAGATACGGCAGGGCTGCTCTGGACAGGGGCAGGTTGTTAAGCCGGAACAGGCGGAGGAGTTGGAGCTGCCACCTGAGCTGCTTGAAGCGTATCCAACCTGTTAGACAGAGTCTGCAAAATCTGTAATAACTGTTCTTGATTCTTCCCATGGTCTTCAACCTGGGCTGCTAGGTGATCCAGTAATACCCTAGCGGTGGGATTCCCTGACGTATCCATCAGTTAGATAGGCGGGGTCAGAGCAAACTGTTACGGTTTAAATGCCTTAGTCAATATTTGCACAGGCTTACCTAGGGCGCGGAGTCTAACGGCCTTCTGGTTTTCACCAAGAACCACCGCAAGGTAGTGTGGGCTTTGCTGCCGAAGAACCGCAGGTCGCGGCCCCCAGGTTAGCCTACTGACGTAAGGGAAAAGGTTCTAAGTGATGGATTGTCAGACAGGCAATATGATAAAGCGATGCAAGTATAGGCACTAACCGTGAATTCCAGGGTTTGTAGGTCTGGAGCAGTAACCGGTAGATGCACGGAGTCAAATGAGAGTGTAACAGGAGATGGGTCCAGGAACACAGCCGGGTCGGTACACAGGAGATATCAGGTATACGGTGCCAGAGAGAAATCCAGAGAGTAGTTGATAACACAGCCGGGCCAGTACGTGGTGCCAGGGATTAGCCAAAGAATAGTCAGGTCACAGCCAGGTTGATACACAGGAGTAGGAGGAATAGAGGGATATACAGGGAGCAGGTTCACAGGAGTCAGGAACACAGGAACTGTTAGCCAGGAACAGGAAACACATTGCTCTGACACAGGCAGCGTGTCAGAGCAGAGAAGATATAGCTGTTTGAATTCCCCGCCTAGGAGTCACATGATCAGCTGCAGGAAGAACTCGGAAGTGTGGGGGCGCCATCAGGAGAAGCGCTGCACGGATCAGATACCGCTGCTAGACCACGCTGACAGCGCAGCGGAACGGGGATCAGGTAAGCTCATAACAGCGGATCCATTAGTGAGTTCCAGAATCTATTTTTGGTATTCTTGTTGAATGTGCAATCCATTTGTTTGGGGATCACCTCTTTTGAGGTCCAATATCCTGAGTTAGCTGATATCGCTCATGGTCTGTCTTAGAATTCACACACATTTAAAAAAAATGTTAGGGTTAAAACTGTCTTGCATCCATCCAGCAGGATACTCAGATCTGCTATGCACTTCAGTTGTGTCTTCCTCTGTGAACTGATTGGAAGGCTCCACTATTGAAACCCTCACCTGTCATGCACTCATTGCAATTGTTAGCATTGGACACTCTAGTGTCCTGGTTATTCTACCTGTATTCTGTTTGTTCCCAACCTAGCATCTACTATTCTTGGCTTTGCATTTATTTGTATCGCAATCCCTGGATTATATCATATAAGTCTGCTGGTTCAAGACTCTACTTATATTGGACTTCTGATACCTGGATTGCATCATACAAGTCTGCTGGTTCTTGGCTCCGCTTATATTTGTCTCCTGGCTCCCGTTTTCTGGTCTGCATCACACCCTATGCATATATAACTCTACTCAGAATCCCCAAGCAAAGAGTGTAGTAACTATCTATTGCTTAGCAGTGACTACTGGACTGTGTAAATCTGCACCAGCACTGCTTCATATACTTAGTTTATGATCTTGCATTGGGTAAGACTGTATACCCTGCACCAAAAGTTCTTCATAGAGATTGTTCATATCTTGCATTGCCTCAAATTGTGTAAACCTTCACCACTTTTGCACAGATTTTGCTTATATCAATGTGTTGCAAGAAAAGACTGTTATACTACTGCATGATTCTTACATTATGTTGTTGGTAATTATTCATCCCTGCATTAGCTCAGAGCTTGTGCTTTTCATATCTGCTCTTGATACTGCAATAAACTTCATAAGGTTTTTATTACAACATAATCTCATTATTCCTGTGATTTCCTAACAAAACATATCACATATACAATGAAGTATGTACACATGTATGTGTCTGGGTGATGATTATTACTACTATTATCTTTTAAGGTACCACAAGGGTTCCACAGAGCAGTACATAGGGGTTAAGAACATAGAACAAAATGAGAATATTTCATAAGTGACAAAGTAAGATATAACAAATAAACATAAATACAACCCTCAAAGGAGAAGGGCAGACACAAAGGGGCATATTCAATTAGCTTTCCGGTTCGCGTCACCGCGCGTTACCGCGAAACATGCGCAGTATTGCCGGTAATACGGTACCGCAATAACGCGGATTTTCGTACGCAACCCTATGGGCTGCGAACGAAAATCCACGTTATTGCGGTACCGTGGATTGACTTCGCGGGCCGTTCCGGCGCGATCCCGCGAACCGGAAAGCTAATTGAATATGCCCCAAAGACTCAAAAGGGGTAATTCAATTGATATTACCGATAATAGGGTAATAATGCGCATAATTTCCATTAATATGGTAATATCAACGCCGGCTTTTTGCTCGCGGCTCTCAGAAATCAGTATTCTGGGGCTAATGGAATTCCCCCCAAAGAGGGTGGAACTAAGTGGCGGAGCAAAAGTGGGAGAGGCAGTAGATTTAGGATGAGGGTTGGTTGGCTTAAATAAAAACATGAGTTTTAAGGCCACATTTTAAGGCTTGGAAACTGGTGTATAGTTTAATTGGGCATGAAAGTGTGTTCCAGAGGTCGGAAGCAGCGTGGGAGAAATTCTGAAGGATCATGGAGGGAATCATTAATGTTATTACATACTACTAACATGAGTGTTAAAAATCACAGAGAATTGTATCTTTTGCTACTGATGGAAAGGTATCTCAGGAGAGCATTACCTTAACAGTGTCTGGTACTCATCTCTAGTCACAACTGGCTTAATGTCAGTGACATTTCACCTCATGTTTCAGTATTAAAACAAATGCACTGAAATAAGGGATATGGTGAGAATAGATATGTGGGAATAATGAGGGGATTCTCCATCAGGGATATCTTGATGTTGACCCCGAACTGGCAGAAAGTAAACAGGATTCTGTAATATAACACTGTGATTGTAGATCTGACTGCTGGGAACTGGATCAAAGGATAGATATACAAACTAGAGTCTTGTCAAAAACAGCTTGTGTGTGTGTGTTTGTTTGATGGGGGGGGGGGGTATAGCTGAATTAAGATAGGCTGAACTCTTTTTGAAAAATTATAAGTATCTGTGTATCATTAGTGTGAACTAGGGAATAATGACTCAATGGAATATGAAATATTCAAATGTTTTCTATTGTTGTCTTGGTAGCAAAGCTATTTTTAATACAATATATTAGCACTTTAGGGAATGATATTATTAAAGTAATTCTATCGTTTTCAAATAAGCATTGCATAGGCGATTGTATTGTGTTTCTAACGCACAAAGTGATTTATTTTAGCAGATGAAAATAGTCAACAATTCAATACATTATTATATTATGATACAGTACAGTACAGCCAATACCAAAAGATACATACATACCGCTGCTATCGCATGCGCTCACTGCGCTAACCACGGGCACCCCTGGAGAGTGATTCACATTTGAATACTGTGATCAGTGAAGACTGAGGCTGGTGGGGGTGCAGCTATGATATATATGCAGTCAGTGTTATAGAGTGAACAATAGAGATGACGTAGCTTGCTTCTATAGGTCCAGACAAGCGTGGTTCCAGGGTAAATAGGTCATAGGCTGATTCAATCTAAGGAATCCAAAGGTGGGGGTCGTCTCTCCATGGGATGTGCTCCAGTTACAATGAATTCATTAGCATTTCACATTCTGATATCACTCTGGCTATTTATTCCCTAACATCAATAACTAGAGTATGCAATATGCAATATCTTCGGCGATGGAACCGGACAGCTGCTGATGAATAGGGGATTAGTATGATATCAGACATGAAACATTTCCCATAACCTGAACCTTAGATAACACTAAAGTGTACATATAATCATAATATATAAACTAATAATAAACCAAATACTGTCTGCTCATAAATTACTGTGTAATGGATCCAATATGAATATGAATTACATAAATAACTAAATGTTGTCATGCGAGTGTGTGCGTGCGTATTTTACCGTGCGATCGCACCACGCGCTGTGTTAGGTGGCGTACGGATCTGTGTTACGTGGCGTACGAATCGCAATCGCACGGCAAAACAATATTAACCAATATACTTTCGTTCATCCAATTATACGACTTCGACAATATAAAAATGGTATTGATCAACCTCTTCTATTGCAACAAAATAAATGTTGAAAAGCACAGCAAGAGTTATTTACCATCAAATAATTCTATTGTTGCTACAATCTCTTGTATGACTACATTTTGAGTCATCAATTTGGTATGAACTCTACGTATTAGAAGGTACCTTCTGATATTAAAACAAAAAAAAAAATAATCAGTAAGACTTCTACATTTTTCTCCTAATCCACAGGTTATATCACTTACTTCCCATAGACATATTCAACTAATACACTAATACAGTATATCTAGAATTGAATAATATATACATAATATCACACAGATGTTTCAAATGCATAGCAATGCAGGATTCCACATAGAAATTAATCTCCAGATGGTTTTAAACACCTGACTAGCTGCATAGGATTTTCCCAACTATCCCTCCTTCCTGCTTCCTCTAAATAGAGTTATCTACTGTGTTTTTATTGGCAGCAGCTAAATATTTAACCCCAAACCATTGGTATCTTCCATTTCCAATATGGAAGATTGGAATAAAAAGTCAGTGCGATAGATTTCATGGAAAACTTATCATCTAATTTATCACATGAGCAAATATTAACATCCATGATCTGAACATAGTATTTATAAACATCTAAAGGAATCGATTCTATGTGGAAATATTAGAACTTCCTTAACAAGTGTGATTGCATCCAATATTTGCATCCCTACCTCCAAACATTCTTGTTTATTGTTTAATATTTTGTATTGTTTATATTATTAATACTGCTACTACTTATTTATTATTCCTACTCCGGTTTATAGTTCATTTGGGTAAACTATAAGTGTGTCACATATGCATATTTTTTAAACCATATCTTTTTGTTTAAAAGCAAATAAAAATATTATAAACAAAACTTCTGATAAAAAGGCCATAGGAAGTTTAGATGAAATCGGAACAGTCGGATCGGATTGTTTTACAGCCAGAGAACCTAGATATATTGCAATGAGTCCACCATAAATTCGTCTTTATACCATAATATTCAAGAGGAAAAAAAAGCTAGACCTAAATTGGATCATGTAACAGGACAATAATCCTAAGAACACCAGAAATTCTACAACTGAATGGCTGAAAAAAAAAAAATAATCAAGGTTTTGGTATGGCCAATGTTCATGCCTTAACCATTGAGATGCTGTGGCTGGACATTAATAGAGCTATGCACAAAAGAACGACCCTCAAATATCAATGAACTGATGCACTGTAAGTAGTAGTGGGCCAAACTTTTTCAAATACCATGTGAGAGACTGATAAACTGCTGAATTCAAGGAGTGTACTTTACATATATTGTTTCTTCAATTCCTATTCAGGTTGGATCAAATTTGACAATTTATTAGGGTAATTCATGTTGACTTATTATTTTTGTTGAATAAATTATAACAAAGTAAAATATGTTATTGTCATGATTTTAGCACATTTAGTGGATTCTCCTTTCGCCAACATGGATTAATGCTAGCAGTAACAGAATTGCAAAGTCTTACAAATCTCCATTTTTCACCAGGAGATTTAAGCTTCGCTGCTAGTGGACGCAGCCCTCTACAGTGCCTCCAGATGTGATGGCCTGTTATCAGAGATCAAGAAGGGACTGGTCAACCTATCTGGGACTGGTACACGGACGAACTACAAAGTGCCAAATAGAATAACAGGAAGACGTGTTAGAACAAGATGGGTGGGCAACAAACAGGAACAGTAACAAAGAGCAGTACCAAATAACAGACCGAAAAGAGGTCAGGAACAGTCCAGGCCAGAATTCACAGAAACCAGCCACAAGATGCCCAGGATTGCTGTGGTAGATATGGATCCTAATACTCTGGTACAGGACTGCGCACAGAGCAGGATTAAATTGCTAAGCTGAACAATAGGGCAGGCCTTTTGTCAACAGCCACACAGTATAAGCACAAGTTCAGAATTCTTAAGGTGCCGCAAACCCCCTAATGTGCAGTGTAGGGCTGTGGCATAGGAGCCAGCGCTGAGAACAGAGGTACCTCACTATCCAGCGGATTCGATAAATGAAATTCAGATTCGAGCACGACAGCTATTTGTTACATGAGATTAAATACTGTATATCAGTTTTTAGGACATTGTAACAAATAGATTATGATGTGAACTATGTCCTGATATGTAAAAACACACATTTGAAAGAGGCTATACTTTCCTTTTCACATGTAATATTGTTCAGATCTCTTAATTGGGATGCAATAAAATCGACTTGTGAAACCTCCAAGTCAGGTACAGTATGTCCAACACTTCCTCTCCTTCTCTGCATTCACCAGTTAACACCATTAAAAAAAAAAATCAACTGACTCTTCAAGGGCCCCCCTAATGCTTTTATCTCTTCAACTTCTTCAAAGGGTTGATGGCAGATTGTACACTAAAAACACCATAATCTACAGAAGGTACGTCTTTCTTTCACCACAAATTCCAAAGTAGCGGAAAATATCTCCCCAAGAGTACACTGAATCAGGGACTTCACTACCCCTACTTTGTTGCAGAGTGTGCCACTTGGGATTTCAAAATTTATTAGTGCTATGGGATATTTTTTAATGTCCCCATGTACACATATGACCCCAATATAAGTCCCTTTAATCTTCCCAGAGTCCACCAGGCTGGTGTGCACTAAAGTTACTAAAATGCCAGAGTCTAATAAGGCTTCCACATCACATCCTCCTACTTTTGTTTTATACACCATCTTTTCCGTTTCTGAGGTAATTTTAGCAGATCAAACAAGTGGGTGAATAAGGACACTCCTCTGGCTGTGCTATAGTTTATTGGCCCAATAGTGAAGACAGTTGTCAGCAATATAACTGTCACTCACTGGACTGTGAGTGCCGCTTCTCGTGTGTTTAGGAACCGTGGCCGTCCACCATCCTGAGGGTCTGCGCATGTGCAGCCCTTTCAAACCTTCAGTACCTGTTGCTTTTAGTTAATTGGCTGATCAGGCAACACTCCCTATTTAAAGCACCTGTGGTCAATACCTCGTTGCCTGATCTTGGAGTCTCATTCCCCATGAGCCTCTGAAGGTGTTCCTGTGTTTCCTCGTGTATTCAACTCCTGCTGATTCCTGTTGTTCGTTTGTGGTTTCCAGACCACTTCAACTCTCCTGTGTTCATCGTGACTACACCAGCTGATTCCTATCCGCTGCCTCCGTGCTTCTACAGTATCCTGCTCACTTCAACTCTCCTGTGTTCATCGTGACTGCACCAGCTGATTCCTATCCGCTGCCTCCGTGCTTCTACAGAGTCCTGCTCACCTCAACTCTCCAGTGTTCATCGTGTCTGCAGCCAGCTGATTCCTATCCGCTGTCTCCGTGCTTTTACAGTGTTCCTGCTCATTTCAACTCTCCTGTCTTCATCGGGTCAGCGCTGCGCTGCTTTCATCTCAGCTACTGGTTATCAGACGGCCTCAACTCTCCCGTGTTCTCCAGGTGTCCAGTTCCATATACTACTGCTTCCTGAGTATTGCCTTGTTCTTGCTGGTCTACCTACCGTGCGCTGCACCAACTTGGTTACCGCTTCCATCTTCCAGTGGTCTCTCCTCCTGCCGGCCTTCAGCCGCTCAGGTATCCCTGCACGTCTCTCTGACAGCCTGCTCTCCTGAACTGCGGTATGCATACTTCTCATTGACTGTGCTTGTGTATTGCATATCTAGCTGGACTGAGTTTGTTCTCCTCCGGAGTTCCTATCCACTGAGACTATTGCTATCATTTGACTGTGTTTCCTATTTGCCTGGATAGTTATTGTGACTCTGTATATTTGTGCAGTGCTGCTCAGTTATTATTATATTGTGCATATCATCGTGGGATCAAGTTCTGTGTGCCCGTGTATACTCTGCATTGCATTCATCTCCTCCTCACATATATATTGCAGTGGTACAACTTGCTAGATGCAGACCACTGTCTCTTGTTCCCTGTGACACCAGTTTCAAGTATCTTCTCACATAGCAGTGGTACAACTTGCTAACGCAGACCACTGACTCCCCTGATACCTTCACCTGGATTCCATTCCTTCACCTAGACAGCGGTACAACTTGCTATACGCAGACCGCTGACTCTCACCACCTCCTCGTTACTCCTGGACATTCCTCCTCACTATAGCAGTGGTACAACTTGCTATCCGCAGACCACTGACTACCCTCACGTTTCCTTGTCCATCTAGTTCCTCGTGTACAGTTATCTACCTATTACCAGTGCTGCTAGTCATAGACTTTTCTCGAGCATTCTCTTACCATCTGCTGTCTCCTGTTCCGTGGTCACCCCGCTACCAGAGTACCATATTACCAACTATACTGCTCTGGTAAGTCCATCATCTGGTGATACCTGGGTAAAGACTCCTAGTGCCCGTGACAATAACCCAGTGCCTGGCATCTCCAACACGATATGGAACTCTGTTCCCAGATTTAGGATTTTCTTCAGCAGTTGGTGTCTTCTCAAAACCATGCACTGCTAAAGCACTATTTCCCCAACAAAAATATGGAACAATCTTACCAGGCAATTTGTTCCTGGAAGTCGGTTGTTCAGGGGTGCTAAGTAAGACCTCTGTAGCCTGAAAATTTTCACTGAGTTGACCAACTGTTCTGCATCCTGAAGATTTAATTGTCCTATCCAGCACTGAAATCTAGGTGGTAGTGAGCAAACACACTTGTCTATTACCACTTTATCCAAAATTTTCGCAAGCGAGTGTTTCTCTGGTGGTAACCACTTCCTCACCTGGGGCCTAACTCTTTTAGGCATCTAAATGTCGATGCGTGCTGTATTTTGTGTAAAATCGCACTATGCATACCCAGAACTGGACCATATGCCAGTACATTATAGGGACAGTAGATGGTACACATGTAGCCTTGGCCCTGTCGGTTGGAAATGCTTCTATTTATTCAAATAGAAAGCATTTCCATTCGATCAATGTCTAGGCTATATGTGATGCATCTCTCCAGATTCAATACCTGGCTGCTAGATGGCCAGGTAGCACCCATGATTCGTTTGCCTTCATGCAATCAGGCATGTGGCACAGATTGCAACAGAGGCAAGGAGGTGCAAGGCCACATGGTGATGCATGGCTATTAGGTACTATTTTCTATCACATCATTATTTATAAGTAGCTCTTTGTTGTCCTAAATACCTTGGTATACATTTTAGTAATAAATAGTTGGTCTAGCACCTTTGTAAAATATTAACACTCTGCCTTATGCTGTACTGGTAGACTCAACTGTCAAATATTGTAGCATTACAATAGAGTCATATAATGTAAAACGTTTTCCATAATTGTAGGTTTAGCTTCTCATTACTCTTTTATCCCCATTTCTTGTTACTCTTTATAGGAGAGAACAAATAATGAACAGAGGTTCATGTTAGAAGGACAAATTAGCACTCCTTATGTTAATTAAAATATAACTTTTAATGATTATTGTTTAATAATGACATACTCCCGGAAAACAAGGTGAAATATATTAAAATAACTTACAAATACACACATACACACGTGTGATAAAAACAAAAACACCAACTGATAGGGATCTATTGTATAAGGAAATAGTCTGGTGGATACAAAGAGTATCTTGTATAAATCCTTTTTTAGCAAACCATTTACTGGTAAGTGGTGGTTGGTAAGAAGAAAAAAATGATTTGAAGAGTAATTGAGAACCGTGTCTCTTATTGTGTTGGTGTTACAAGCCTTCTAGTCACCACTGTAACAAATGTAGCAGGCAGATAACGGAGTAAGGTACTAGATCTTAGTGGATTTAATAAGGGGAACCCCCTAGCTCAAAGATCTAGTACCTTACTCCGTTATCTGCCTGCTACATTTGTTACAGTGGTGACTAGAAGGCTTGTAACACCAACACAATAAGAGACACGGTTCTCAATTACTCTTCAAATCATTTTTTTCTTCTTACCAACCACCACTTACCAGTAAATGGTTTGCTAAAAAAGGATTTATACAAGATACTCTTTGTATCCACCAGACTATTTCCTTATACAATAGATCCCTATCAGTTGGTGTTTTTGTTTTTATCACACGTGTGTATGTGTGTATTTGTAAGTTATTTTAATATATTTCACCTTGTTTTCCGGGAGGATGTCATTATTAAACAATAATCATTAAAAGTTATATTTTAATTAACATAAGGAGTGCTAATTTGTCCTTCTAACATGAACCTCTGTTCATTATTTGTTCTGTCCAAATATAACAGGACCAGCACCCCCACAAGCTATACGCTATAGATTTATATCTCGACACACATTGCATGTGGATGTTTTCTTCTAATCCCTGTGCAGAGCATCTCCCCCTTTAGTTACTCTTTATAGGAGACAATACATATCCTTTCCACCATTATCTCACTTCCATTTTAAATATACACATGTAGCAAGAAGTCAAATACAATTCGGCACATACGTCCACCAAGTCAGTTCTAGAGCAGACTTTTGGCCTTTTAAAGGCCAGATTCCACTGCCTTGACTGATCTGGTGGAGCTCTAATGTAAGTGCAACATAATTGCTCTGTGTGTGGTATTCCATAACATTGCCATCATGAGTGGGGTTCATTGGGTGTAAGCGGCCAAGGTTGCTGGCCAAGAGGTGGATGACTTTGAATCCAGTTATTCAGATTCCCAACACTATTCTGTGAATATGTGATTTAATCATACTTTACATGCAAGTATCTTTTGGGCTTTGATTCAAATGTAATGCTTCAGTTAAATGAACAAATAACTGAGGAGACAATTGTTTTGGTTTTTTTTTAACATGGTGTAACATCAAAAAGTGACAAAAAAACGACACATGAAGAGAGAAATCACTACTTTGAGTTCTGCCCTCGTTTCTCCCTGGGCCAACATTTGTAGTGTTTTATTGTTGTTGTTGACTTCAGGTCACCCGTAGATTCCACTGTGGATGGAGGACCACATGCTGCAGCAGGTAGTGGAGGGCCAGGACAGGGAAATTGGGCATCAGAGGGCAGTGGGGTAGGAGGGTAAACTTGGGGCTTAAAATAAGGGTAAACTTGGTTAGTTATCCTAGGGAAACCTTGGGGCAGACAATTAGCGAAAACTGGAGGGGGATAATTAGGGAAACCTTGGAGCGGAAAATAAAGGTGACCTGGTGGCATAGGGGCCTGAGAGGTGTAATGTTGAATAGGGAAAGGAGTGGAATCATGTGGCATAAGGGTAGGAGCAGAAACATATGGCATACGGTCAGGAGGTGTATTGGCGACATACTGGGCAACAAAGTTGGTGAGGTGGTCCAAGGTACTTTGTATATTTTGGAAAGTGGAAAGGATAATATTTGTTTTTTTGGTTGCTCGAAAACATGTGATTGTAAAACTGTTTAAGACTTGAAGGCTGCCCTCTGCTTCCTTATCCTGGGGTTATGTCATGGTGGAATCCTCTTCCTCATCTGCATCACTAGCTAAAATACTGGATGGAAAAAAATAAATCATCATAAGCATGTATGTTTGTGTCCATAGCATCCATATGTTTGTATCCTATTAGTAGATTTCCTCACTCATGTATGTTCATATTTGTGGATTTATGTGTGTATATGTGGGTTCATGTATAACAAAAATAACACCAAATAATTGGACAAACTTAATATACTTAAACCTCATATCTATGGTTTTATGGAAATTTTAGCAAGGCATCCATTTCAAATCACTAAGGGATATTCACTGAAAATGCACAGTAATCATGAAGAACATGACCAGATTATCCAATATGCTGGCCAGCTTGTAGTATAAGGCAAAGAGTTAGTGGAGTTTTATTTGATTTACAATTGACAATTTAATTTGTAAAAAAGGCAAGTGTATTTTTACTAAAATCTTTCCATATTAGATTGTGGTTGGGTGTGTTTATATTTCTTTCAACAAAACCTTAGCATCCTCCGCCAGAATAAGGGGGCTATGGCAGAGCCCCAAGAGGATGAGGCTAAGGAGGAGCCCCAGGAGGAGGGTGCTATGGAGGAGCACATGAAGGAGGGCTCTAGGGAGGAGCACATAGAGGAGGGGGGCTACAGAGGAGCACTTGGACGAGGCGCCCCACTGGCAATTCCTCTCCCATCCCCTGAGAAAAAGGCACTGGCACCATTCTGGAAGGGACCTCTAATAATAATGGAGATGCCCCAAGTGGAGTCCATGGAGGAGCAGGAGGAGGTAGGGACATCCCATCCTCTGCATTAGAATGTAAGTTTCTTGATTTAATAATCTAGTAAAATATTTCATAATAATTTTGTTTTGCAGCATAAATGTGTAGGCCACTAAAAGCCTTTCTTTACAAAATATGTCTTTGACAGGTGTCTGATATCATGGACCTATTGGGTTTGTTGCCAAGCAATCCCTCCTCCCTAAATATGTAGTCCTCTAGCTACTACTGTGTTCAGAATATGATGAACCTTGCAGAGAATTTCGCTTAATGTAGCATCTCTGAACGCTGCTCATCTAGAAAAACGTGGGAACAAACTATAGTGATTGAGCCAAGATATGTTTCCAAAATGTCATAGTAATGTCATTGTGATTTTAAAATCTTTTTTTTTCCTTTTTTTTTGCAGTGGTGCCCAAAAATTATAAAAAAAATTATAAAAGAAAAACAACAAAATCCTGAAATATATAAACCAAAAAACGTATCATTATAAGAACCCACGTAATGCCTCTATCAGTAGCATTATGCGTTTTTGGGCCACTGACCATGCCCGATATTGCACCTCACTATTGCTCAGTGGACAGCAGCCCCACCACTGCTAGGGAACAGATTAGCGGATAGTGGTGCCTGTCACTACTACTAACAGTAATTACATTTTCCTCAGGTCACCTTTGGCTAGCTCAGATTCTCTCCATCTCTAGGATTTGTGGATGGAAATACAGAAAAGGGCCCTTGTACATGAAAATTTGAAACATCATAACACATTGATACAGTTCACAGTTAAGTTGGTGGTTCAATGAAACGGACTACTCCGACACGAACTAAGACGAAATGAGGATTCCAAAGAAGTTCTACACCGACCTGAAAAAAAGACTACTTACCATGATCCAGATGACTTCATGTGACGACCAGATCTGTTGCCGACTATGGACGGACCCGGCTGTCATTCATGTAATGAAAGTATTATTTTAGGAGTTAGGATTAGGAGTATTAGGTTTAAGAGTTAAGGTTAACCCTTTTTGTGAATTCAGCTTTATCTTGTTGCTGTAATATTCAAACCATTAACCCTTTGTGTGAATTCAGCTTCACTCTGCTTGCTGAAATAAAGACCTTCATTCTATCTGCTCATGTACAGTTTCCAGCTGTTATCTTCTGTGTGGATCCTCCTCTCATCAATCTATTCCTGCCTCTCCTACTGGCTATCTGGGGTAGTAGGTTATTGTTCCGAGTCATCTACTTTCTGTGTCTCAGATTACCGGCTTCCAGTTCCAGGCCGACCCCAGGTTCTGAGTTGTCCAGGGCCAGCTCCAGGCTTATTTTGTTTAGGAGGTTGCCACCCCCTGTATAGTCACTGCCTGAGTTCTGACTCTTCCCAGTCCCAGTTGTGGTACTATATTCCTCCAAGTTCTTGGTGGTATTGAGTCTCTGGTCATGGAGTCAGATCCTCCCTGTTCTCACGTCCAGGTTCCAGTCCATCAGGTCCAGATTCCAGTTGTTTTTTCCAACATTCCTCCTTCTAACGTCTGGTATACAGGAATAGAGTTACCCCTATGAGCAAGACACTCATCCGGCCTCCAAGTTTCCACTACATCCCTGCCACAGCTAGCCCCAAGGGTCCCGAAACGGATCCCAGAAACCCTATTGCCGTGACATTGGGTGAATAACCAAAACATCATTAATATGCATCATTGCAACCCAGCCCCCACAATCTTAATTTATGTGCAGCCCCATAGATTTAAGTTTGTTAAAATGTTAAATCAGGAGCGGCATTGCCTTTTAGTACCAACATCTTTCCTCCATACCCGCCATTCCTAAACACACTTCCCAATGTAGGTTGGAGATCGATCTCAACATGTCCCTTTCCCTGGCACAATAGGAAATCATATATAGCAACTTGTCTAATGTTTCTAAAAGTATTAATCATGTGAAAGTGTTATATAAACTGTTATATCCTACTTACCTTACCCCCAGCACGTCTCCGGAAGATCTGGCATAACCACTCTAAATTCTGTGGGTGCAAGTGTGGAACTGTGGCGGATCTCCTCCATGTACTCTGGCCGTGACCAGTTATTCAACCGATTTGACAAGAGGTTTTCAATCCCACTCCGAGAGTCACTACCATATGTGGGTTAACCCTTGAAGTTCCCCTGCTGTGGTTTTCAGATTGCTCCTTCCTCAGGCCTAACAGCTCTCTTTGCATTTACAATATTTAAGTGTAACTGCAAAATATAATAAAGTTTTAAACTAGTCAAGTTTTTTCTACTCAAAAGGGGGTACCAAATGCTGAATCAAAACATATAAAACTCCTGATCACAAATAACCATTCTCGAAAATACCAGTGATAATAGTGAGAGAAGAAAATGTAAAATAAAATAATTAACAGAAGACACAAATATAAACATAAACTGCTCTGCAAGTGTGTGTGCAAGTGAGTTTCTAGACATGATCTTCTGTGACTGCTGCCAAAAACATATAAAGATTATATGCCCTGATTAAAGAGGGCCACCAGCATGTTCAGACCTCATATTGAACAATGTACAGGAAGTACCAGTATTGAAGAAAAACGTCAGCGTTGCGTTGTCGGATCTCGCAGGTTTTGGATTCCATAAGTATCTCCCTCCCCAGGAGATCCAGCGCCATTGCTCACACAGAAACAGGGGTAGCAGTGTTCTTGTCACTCTCCAATGCCATTGCTCTGTCACACTCCGCTCCCCAGGTACCCCTAACCGAGCCTTTAAATACTGTCACTTTAATTCCTGTTCTAGTGCAGACGATTAGTCATGGTCTGCACCTGTGTTTGCTACACCTGTGTACTGGTCAGGTTTACCATTGGCCAGCCTCCCTTTCATTTTTGCATTGCTGGTTCTTCAAGTCATATCTGTTACTCTGATGTCTCTGTTGGGATGCATACCGTGGAGATTTAGTTTATCTGCTGCTCGTGGTAAACGCTATGATCTACACCTGTTACTCGGCCTGCATTGGTGACTACTGCTTTCTGTTCCACAATCCGTGGAAAGCTGCTACTTATCGCTGCTGTGTATTCATCGCTGCTGTATGTTGGACTGTCACGATCTCAGCATACCTGTTCCCATGTTTGTGATGAACGCTATGATCCGCATCAGTTATCTACCTGGCCGGTATTGTTGATTACTGTTATCAGCTCCATCATCTGTGACAAGCTGTGCCAATAGTGGCTGAATATGTTTGGACTTTGTTGATTTCTGTGCCTCAATTCTACTATTAATAGAGACTCTGGTTATTGCATATGCAGCTTGTATTAATGAATGTTGCTGACAGTTACCATTTTTGCATGGCTTCGTGATCATCATCTGCAAATTACTCAAGTCTTCATAGAACCCTCGTATTAATGTTTTACAATTAAATGGTAATCTTTGTTACCACCATTTGATGTCCGAATTGGATCATTCTCCTGCTATGTAACTTGTTCTATAGCTGTCACATTGGGAGCGTTCCTGGAGGGCCGCAACCTGCAAGGTGGGTGCCACAGAAGCCCATATTCCCTTGTGGGAATCCCTGGTGAACACCTCCCATTTTGATAGACTCCGCGCCTCCAGGGAAGTTTAATCAATACCCATTGAGACAGCAGGATCTCACTCAATTATTCATGAGCTAACTTGACAGGCTCATACTGAAACAGAAGGGGTAGCAGTGTCTTTGTCACTTGACAAAATTGACTGAAAATGACTGGAAATTAATGTTATTGAGGTTAATAATAATGTAGGAACAAAAAAAAGAGCCAAATTATGTGATTTTAGAAAAAAAAAATAGGGATCCAAAACCAAAATACACGAGGGTGGTTTTGCCAAAACCAAAACATGAAGTTAATCCAGATCCAAAACCGAAAACAAAACACGGGGGTCAGTGAACATCTTAAAACAGCCCAGATTGAGTAGCCTGGTGCAATTTGCCACTACCAGGGGACCACAATGCTTTTTGCCATCCAGTTTTAGTGTCAAACAGCACAGCCTACATCAGGGGTGTCCAACCTTTTAGCTTCCCTGGGCCACATTGGAAGATGACGAGTTGGTTTGGGCCGCACATAAGATATACTAACAATAACGATAGCTGATCATCCAAAAAACCATTGAAAACATAGTTAACATATATATATATATATATATATATATATATATATATATATATATATAAATAATCACTTTTTTTTCAAATCCCCCTATACTTACCTTTCAATCGCCCTGTTCAAAAAATCCTCTCTAGTTATTATACTATAATCACTTTTTGTATTGTTTCAATGCAATATCAATAAAGTGCATTTAAGCCAGGCATTGTATATCAGGGTGCCCTGACCAGGCCTGCGGTACCTGACATATACATCACTGTGACCCCAAATTGTGACCTGTTTTGCTAATTACACCACTATGTTAGTTAAGGGATAACAACTTATAATGGGCCAAAGAGAATAATATATAATGCCCCATTAGTATTACAAGTAGAAGTATGTAGCAGGGAGATAAGGTCCATGATGCTCCAGGACCAGGTGACTTTTATTCACTGGTCAGCGTCCCTTGAAATAATAAAAAAAATCCCCCTTAACTTACCTTTTAATCGGCTTGTTCTCCTGTCCTCTTCTCTTCTTTTCTCCAATTCTGTGCTGCTGATTGTTCTTCTCGCGCGGGTGACTCCTCTGTGCATGCCCTCCGCAATGGATGTTGGGCGTGATGACATCACGCCCGACATTCACTGCGAGCACCGCATGGAGGAGGAGACAAGGGAGGGAGCCGGAGTACCAGCTGACGTGACCGCAAGGTAAGTATTTTCTTTTCTTTTTTTGCAGGATTTTTATTTCCATTAACAGTGCTGCCCCCTTGCCACAACCAAAACTCCTTCTAGGCCACATTTACAGGCGTGCTGGGCCGCATGCGGCCCGCGGGTTGGACAACCCTGGCCTACATAGTTGATGTGCCTGTTTACGTATTGTAAGTTGTGGGGGTGTACACATTTGTATTTATTTTTTATGTAAGTTTCTTTTAAAATCATAGAATTGACATTACAGTATCCCTATTGCTACAGACCAACTTCCTCAAGATACATGTATGATGCATAAAACTGCTGGCTGCTAATATCAGATTACGCATAGATTATATTTGGTATAAAAGAATAAATATTTTAGTTTCTCCCTCTTTGCAGATGATGTCTTACTGACCTTTACAAGACCCCTTACTGCAATGCCTAATCTCCATGCCCTTATTGAAGAATATGGTACCTTGTCAGGTTATAAAATGGATTAACTCCAAAACAAAGGCGTTAACTTTAAACATTCCCCCCTGGCCTTCTTAAGCCTAATGAAATTGAATTTTGTATCTATGTGGATGAAAAATTCAGTGAAATATTACTAATCCTTATATAAAGCCAACTTCCCCTACATTTTGCTTCCATTCAACAAGACATAGACACATGGAACAAATTTCCTACTTCTTACATAGGCTTTAAGGTTTTGGTTAAAATGAATATACTATATAACCCAGATTATTATGAAACACTCCCAGTATATATTAAGGAGTTACTTATTATTATTTCTCCAGTTTATTTTGAAACAGAAGAGACATGGAAGAAACACAAAATGGATAAATCACCATTGCTGGCGATCTCAACGATGCCTAGCTGTACCAAATTTTTTATACTAATATTATAATAACAACAACTGCTGACGGCACTTGGAGTTAGCTGTACACCGGCTCAGCTCTTTGCCCAAGCTCCCACTTTTCCTTTTCATTCTCACAAATATAACGCTTTGGATATTTCGGAATATTGTTGGCAAACGTCACAGCAGCACTGAGGATTGACTTACCAAAAACAAGACTATTTTAGGATACACTGAACTACCAACTTTGTTCAGCTGTGGAACCCACAGAGCTCAACTGTCATTGATGTTTCAACATCTGTTCAGCTTCCCACTGAGCTCAATTGTGATTACTGTTACCATCTATGTTTGGCTGCTGGACCCTCTGCACCCAACTGTCAGTATCCTGGACTTAGTCGTGTCAGAGCTACAGAAACTGCCTACTCTATTAACCCCAGCCAGGGGGTGTTAAAGCATCCTTCACCTCTTCTATTGTCCTGCACAATTAGAATCATTGTTCCTTCCACTCTCTCATTACCTAATCCAGCTAATACACATTCATTCACATTTCTCACATCTCACTCAAATTACACTCTCCCCTATTTACTGTCACCATACTTCTCTCCAAACTCCTCTTCTTTCTCCATCATCCTATTTCTCCCTCCCCTATTATGATTTTCCCTTCACTACTTCCTTTCGCACTAATCTGCACACATGAACTGTTTTGTCTTTTCCACCCACGCTCACCAGCCTACATAAAAATAAATAAACCTCACATCCACAAATCCTCCTCGCATGTCCTCTTCCTCACCCTGCTCCTTCTCATGGCTGCTGATGACATCTCACCTAGCCCTGGACCCTGTACAATCCCCATTCTCTGCTCCTCTTTCTATCCCAAACCTTTCCATCCACCCGTACTTGCAATCCCGCTAACCTTATCCACTTATCTCCAATACCCTCTCTTCCCTTCTCCTGTGCACTATGGAATGCCAGATCTGTTTGTAACAAACTTGCATCCATTCATGATCTATTCATTTCTAAATCCCTCAAACTCCTTGCCATTACTGAAACCTGGCTCACCTTCTCTGACCCTGTATCCACTGCAGCTCTCTCCTATTGGAGACTCTCCCTCAGCCATACCCTCAGACCCGAAAACAGACAAGGTGATGGAGTAGGCATTCGACTTTCTCCAAGTTGCACCTTCCCCAAGTGTGTGTTGTTTTCTTGTGTGATTGTCTTATTATCTGTTATGACGTAGCGTACAAATAGCAATCGCATAGAAAACTATTACAATTGATATTTGTTAATTTAGAATGACTCCATACAATTATTTGACTTCCACAAGCCCTAGACAATGCAGCTCCAGCTACCACATACAGTCTTTGATGATGTAAACCATGGCACATAAAACAGGCCCGCTACCTGAAAATGTGCTCCTGCACTGCAGAGTGTTACTGGAGAAAATCTCGTTCCCATTCCGATTTCCTCCACTATAATTTCATCCTTTCATCTTACAGCACTGCCCTTCAAATCTCTAATATTCACACAGTCTTCTAACCCACGTTGACTCTTTACCATTCTCAACCCACTTCTCTGCCCACCTGCACCTCCTCCCCTTTCCTACCTCACAGCCTATGATTTTGCCATCTACTTCAAAGAAAAAAAATCGACACCATTCGACAACCTGTCCCTTCAACCCTATTCCCTCCTAACTTCTCCACTCCCTCTCCTCCACTGCAGGCCCACCTCTAACTCAACTCTTCTACCTGTCTTTCTCCACTGGCACATTTCCATCCTCTTTTAAACATGCACTCATCTCACCAATTCTAAAGAAACCATCTTTAGATCCAGCCTCTTTCTCCAATTACCGCCCTATTTCTCCATTTTCCATTGCCTCCAAACTACTTGAGCGATTGTACAAACACTTGTCTCACTTTCTTTCCTCTCACTCCATTCTCGACACTCTGCAATCAGGCTTCCGTCCACAACATTCCACTGAAACTGCTGTCACAAAAGTGATAGATGATCTACTTACTGCAAATTCTAAGGGTCATTTCTCCATACTCATTCTCCTGGACCACTCTGCCGCTTTTGACACTGTTGATTACCCTCTTCTCCTACACACCCTTCACTTCACTGGCCTTCATAACACAGATCCGGTTCACTTCCTAGCTATCGAAACCGCTCCTTTAGTGTTTCTACCTCTGATACATCCTCCCCTCCACATCCACTATCTGTTGGTGTCCCACAAAGCTCTCTTCTTGTACCTTTACTTTTTTCATTGGACACCTCTTGAGGCTGAATAAGCAAATTAGTGCCCCAGGTACCACCTCTACGCTGATGACACCCAAATCTATATCTCTTCCTCTGACCTCTCCTCTTCTGTACTATGTCATGTAACCAACTGTCTTTTAGTAATCTCCACATAGATGTCCCAATACTACCTAAAGCTCAACATGTCCAAAACAGAGCTTATTTTCACTCCTGCCAGAATCACCACCTCCCCTCAAATTTCCCTCACTGTTTAGAACCACAATTTCTTCAGTCTCCCAAGCCCGCTGCCTTGGTGTCAACACTTGACTCTGCTTTATTCCTCACATCCAGACTATCTCCTAGTCCTGCCAACTTCACCTTAAAAACATTACCCCACTTCCTTACAAGCAGGAAACATGCTCTACAAGTAGAGACATGTGTGCATATGACCATCCTTGCAATCACCTGATGAGACTGCCGTCTCTGCTGAGCACAACATTCTCTGCTTGTCAGCACCTGGGATTCTTCACATCAACAGCAAAATCCAGTTCATTTTTTAGTTTACATCAAATACATTTATCAGGATGTTTTCAAAGCATACAGTTTATAAAATGATTTTGTTACAGTTGCTCCTAACTGCATACACATGATGTGGCATACATGTCCGTTAACACTAGTAATTGTCACTTACACCTGCCTTGTGGCTGGTACAAATGATACTACTGGAAAACACATACCTTGGAAATGCACAGAGGTGGTGTCACTCACCGGACTGTGAGTGCCATTTCCCGTGTGTTCAGGAACCGTGGCCGTCCGCCATCCTGAGGGTCTGCGCATGTGCAGCCCCTATCAAACCTTCAGTACCTGTTGCTTTTAATTGATTGGATGATCAGGCAACCCTCCCTATTTAAACCACCTGTGATCATTACCTGGTTGCCTGATCTTGGAGTCTCATTCCCCATGAGCCTCTGAAGGTGTTCCTGTGTTTCCTCGTGTATTCAGCTCCTGCTGATTCCTGTTTACTCCTATTGTGGTTTCCAGACCACTTCAACTCTCCTGTGTTCATCGTGCTTGCACTCAGCTGATTCCTATCTGCTACTACTACCGGACTCCAGTTCGTTTCAACTCTCCTGTGTTCATCGTGCCTGCACTCAGCTGATTCCTTTCTGCTACTACTACCGGACTCCAGTTCGTCTCAACTCTCCTGTGTTCAGCGTGTCTGCTCTCCGCTGCCTCCGTTACTACTACAGAGTTCCAGATCGTCTCAACTCTCCAGTGTTTATCGTGTCAGCTCTTCACTGCCTCCACCACTACTACTGGATACCAGACAGCCTCAACTCTCCCGTGTTCATCATGTTTCCAGTTTCACTTACTACTGCTTCCTGAGTATTGCTTCGTTGATTCTGGATTACCTGCCGTGCGCTGCACCAACCCGATTACCGCTTCCCCCCTCCAGTGGTCTCACCTCCTGCCGGCCTTCAGCCGTTCAGGTATCCCTGCACGTCTCTCTGACAGCCTGCTCTCCTGAACCGCGGTATGCATACTTTCCATTGACTTTGCTTTTGTATTGCATATCCATCTGGACTGAGTTGTGTTCTTCTCCGGAGCCTCCTATCCACTGAAGCTATTGTTACCATTGACTTTGTTTCCTATTGCCTGGATAGCTATTGTGACTTTGTATACTTCAAGCAGCGCTTGTCAGTTATTGTGGTATTGTGGATATCATCGTGGGATCAAGTTCTGTGTGCCCCGTGTATACTCTGCTTTACATTCATCTCCTCGTGCCCCTCCTCACATATATATAGCAGTGGTACAACTTGCTGACGCAGACCACTGACTCCTGTTCCCTGTGACACCAGTTTCAAGTATCCTCTCACATAAGCAGTGGTACAACTTGCTATATGCAGACCACTGACTTCCCCGTTACCTATTTTCACCTGGATTCCATTCCTTCACTATAGACAGCGGTACCACTTGCTATACGCAGACCGCTGACTCTCACTACCTCCTCGCTACTCCTGGACATTCCTCCTCAATATAGCAGTGGTACAACTTGCTAAACGCAGACCACTGACTTTCCTCACGTTTACTTGTCCATCTGGTTCCTCGTGTATATACATCTACTCATTACCAGTTGCTGCTAGTCATAGACTTTACTTGAGCATTCTCTCACCATCTGCTGATTCTCCTGTTCCGTTATCACCCTGCTACCAGAGAACCATAGTACCAGCTATATTACTCTGGTAAGTCCATCATCTGGTGATATCCTGGGCAAAGACTCCTAGTGCCCGTGACAGGTGGAATCGGACGCTGCTGCGTGCCCTCAGCCTTGGCATGCCCTTACTGTACATTACCTACATTAGTCCTCCCCTTCCCTTCCCTGTTCCACCCTTCAAGATGTAGGGATTTGGAAATGTCATTTACATGCAAACACAAATTGCGTACTTTGACACAAGCCTCGGTTTTATGCATAGATTGTGAAAATACACAAAATATGTCACGTACATTGAATTAAGTTCATTAATGAATCAGGCCCAGTATGTACATTCCGCTTTAAAAGTATCTATAAATATTTAATGTTAAAAAGATATATTTAAATCTATATTTTTATTAATAAGAGTTGTTCATTTATTTTATAATATAATTTTTTTGTATGCGATCTAATGTGATTTCATATTGTACATATGCTTGTGCTCAAACTGTGGCGGTATGTGTCGGTATGACAAACGGCACTTCATCTCACTTCCTTGCAAGCAGCCACCAGCTCTGTAAATACTTACTTGGCACCGCCAGCTACATCGGCATCCTCCTCACAGCGCAGAGGAGCCAGCATACTGAAGAAAAGAATTCAGAAGAGCAAGAGAAGAAAACAGAAGAAAAGAAGTTCATAGAAAGGTAACTAAAGAACAGAGGGGGCACCAGTGTGATTTAGGGGTCACAGTGATGAAGGGAGCAGTAATGAAGGGGCCTCGCTTTGACAAAGGAGATGGCACAGGTTGACAAAGGAGGGGGCACAGGGTGACAAAGGAGGGGGCAAACATGCACTAGTGAGAGGAAAGAATAGGAGCAGGAACTAGTATACACAGATGATCAAGTAATAAGGGTGGAGTGAGAGAAGCAGGATGTGAGGCACAGGGGAGAGCAGCTAGAGAGGGGGACGTAGGAACAGAGAAAGGAAACAGATAAGGGAAAGATAAAAGGTAACAGAAGATATAAGGGAGACATGAGTGAGATGTGGAAGGACACAGAGGAAAGGTAATTGAACACAGGAGAGGTGGGGGACACAGGGTGGATAGCTTTGTATCATTTAATATCTTTTATATTCTACAATATAGTGTTAAAATGCATCTAAAAGTAACTTCACTATCAAAAACCCTAAACCTTTGGGGGACCAAGGTGGCACCCAGCCATACATTTCAATGTAAGAGTTCCATAACAAGACTTCTAAATTTCCACTTCGACCACTGCTTGTGCGTATACTGCAGCCTGTTCTGTACTTACACCCACATTCAAATCGAAATGGATCTTAAAATCCACTTCTATTTGAATATGGCGGGAACCATGATAAAGTTCTGTGCTCATTTTTTATAATGCAACTTGCCTCCTTACATGAATAAGACCCTATATGTCCACTTCAGTGTCCATACATCCGATTTCAAGTATTGTAAGATACATATACACTCCATAATTCAGCTTCTTATTCATAATTATAATATAATTATTCTCTGCAGAAATACAGCCTTATGTGATAGAGGGGCTTTGGGAAAAGGTTTTAGTTCCATTATATATATATTATCCTAACTCAAATACCAGAATAGACATTTGCTAAACATACATACATGTTAAAGAGTACACAGTTTTTAGGCTGCAGTTGGTCTAAAATCTATTTTTATTCTGCATAAGTAAAGCATATAAACTTATGTCTCAATGGTCTTATACACCAGATAAGTTCTACAGCATATACTTATCCACCGATTAGCCACAACATTAAACCCACTGATTTCAATGTGCATAGAAAGCTGGTAATTTTATTAGGTTTCCACATCGAAAAATATCCAAGCCCTTGCGGAAGTTAATAATGTACATTCTAATCATGGCCAGATGTTTTATGCCCACCAAGTGGATACAATCAACCCTCTTCACAAATGGACTTAAAAAAACTCATTACTAGCTTTGAGGCTAAGTGGTTGTGTTTCATATCATTACTCTTTTAGCGTTATCTTTATGTAAATTGTCTATATATTTCTTTTGCTTTTATTGACCGATATGTGAATCCACATCTAGTTGTACCAATTATTGAATCTAATAAGTGCTGGTACACCTTTAGGTAACCTGCATCTCACCTGTATGTGACTCTGCAATAGTGAAGTAAATCTAATAATGGCTGAGGATGATAAAAAATACAATTTATTAAAACCATATACACAAAATGCAATCACATAAAACAATATGGATCTATTCATCCAAGGAATGAACTAATATATCCCATAGAATTAGAGACCAATAGTGGACCCAACATACAAATCCCAATCAGACTTGGCTGCTATAGGTAGTGGCAAAGGTGTGAATCTGTATAAGTCCAATTTAACCACATTCAGATCTCCAGATAACGTTCATAGTATTTAGGTGATATAGGTCGGAATGTAATAACTGGAATAGTCCAAATATAGCACCGTCACTATTGGTTCACAAATTATCTTCCTAGCTTGCAGGTCCAATGGAAGTCCAAATTTGCTTCTAAGGTGACTCGAGCATTAAATCATTGAGAGCACTGGTAGCATAAGTCGCAATAGATGCACTGCGAGACCTGATGTGAGCCAAATAATACTTGCTGTTTGATGCCAAAATGGGGGACAACATATATAACAATTGTGTATAATCGTTTGACAATCACAATAGACTTACTAGTGTTCCAATCCTACATGTCTATAATCTATATATACACACATTACTGCATGTGAGATAAAGTCCAAATAGGTGGGAACTCCGATTAGCATAACAATCTGACGATATCGATAACACGGAAAGGGGTCCATAACTTGCTTATTGATATACACATGTATACATACTAGAGATGGTCACTGACCCCAGTGTTTTGGTTTTGGATTCGGTTTTGGATCTGGATTACCGTCGTGTTTTGGTTTTGGTTTTGCAAAACCGCCATTGCGTGTTTTGGTTTTGGTTTTGGTTGGTTTTGTTTTGCTATTTTTTTTGGAAAATCCATGTTTTTGGGCCTAAATTAACCCAATTTAGTGCTCCAACTGTTTTAGAGACAAGTAATCTAATTGTTGAGGTAATAAATCATCCAAAAAAGCAGTTTAATTCTTCGTTGGTAGGCCTATTCTACACACAAAACAGATTGTCTTCCTCTCCATCTATGCATATTGGCAATGCAGCCATCATCTTTGAATGTATATTACACCCTACACTTATAGTTAAATATGTAAAGAAATGGAAAAAGCCAGTTTGGTTTCTGTCTCTCAAGGCCCCCCTCCACTTGTATAAAATACCAAAAAATTCAGCCATTATAGACTGTACAATATTAATTGACATGGAGAAAGACAGTTTGGGGTCACTCTGTCTCTCTAGGCCCCCCTCCACTTGTATAAAATACCAAAAAATTCAGCCATTATAGACTGTACAATATTAATTGACATGGAAAAAGCCAGTTTGGTTTCTGTCTCTCTAGGCCCCCCTCCACTTGTATAAAATACCCAAAAATTCAGCCATTATAGACTGTACAATATTATGAAAAATGGACAAAGCCAGTTTAGGGTCACTCTGTCTATGACACCCTACCCTTAAGGATAAATTGCCCTAACAGCAGCCTTTCAAGATGGTATGTGATATGGAAATGCCACAAGTCCCTTTCCTCTTTGGGGGTAGATTGCACCCTACACTTACATAGAAAGTTTTAAAAAGATGTTATCGGCATCATCTTCAGCTTAATCCTCACCCTCATCAGTGTGTACGTCATCATCACAGACTATCAATTCATCGCCGCTTGAATCCGCCATTAGAGAACAGTCAGTGCTTGGATGTCTTGGATGGTGAAGGCCTTCCTCGTGGAAGATGTAGTTCATTTTTATAAACATCATTTTCTCCACATTTTTGGGAAGTAACCTTCTACGGCGATCACTGACTAAGTTCCCTGCTGTGCTGAACACTCGTTCAGAGTACACACTGGAGGGTGGGCAGCTTAGGTATTGCAAAGCAAGTTTGTACATGGGTTTCCAAATGGCCTGCTTTTCTTCCCAGTAAGGAAAGGGACTGTCTGACATTTCCATATCAACTACCTCTTGAAAGTAATCCTCCACCATCCTTTGCATATTTATACTCATATTGGATGGAGTTATGGGCAAAGTGACACATTTTTTTGAAAAATCCTTCAAACCAGCCCAGATGTTAAATTGTTCTGGTCTGCCCCCTGTGTCTTCCCTGCTTCTTTTTTGGAAATTTAATTTTTTACGAGCAACAGCTTGAGAAAGTGAAGGAGGACACGTCGTCAAGCCGAGGCCCAGTTCAGCTGAGCAATAGCTCCTTGCAAAAGTTCACATCTCGCTCATTTACAAGTAAAGACTCAATGTAGGTTTTAAACCTTGGATCAAGCACAGTGGCCAAAACGTACTGATCCGAGTTCAAGATCTTAATAACTCGAGGATCATTGTGAAGCGAATTAAGTACTTGATCGACAAGGCCAAAATACTTTGCTGAATTGCTTGCTTTCAGCTCCTCCTTCATTTTCTCAAGCTGATTTTCCAATAGTCTAATTAAAGGAATGACTTGGCTCAAACTAGCAGAGTCTGCACTGACCTCACATGTCACAACTTCAAATGGTTTCAGCACCTTGCACAGCACTGAAAGGATTCCCCACTGTGCAAGAGTGAAATACATCCCCCCTCCTTTCCCAATGTCATGACTTGTGCAATATGCTTGGATGGCTTTGCGCTGTTCCTCCATCCTCTGAAGCATGTACAGGGTGGAATTCCACCGAGTTACCACCTCTTGCTTAAGTTGGTGGCAGGGCAAGTTAAACTGCTCTTGGAGCTGTTGTAATCTCCTACATGCTGTGGCTGAATGCCTGAAATGGCCTGATATTTTACGGGCCACCGAAAGCATCTCCTGCACCTCACGGTTATTTCGTAGGAAGCTCTGCACCACCAAGTTGATGGTGTGAGCAAAACAGGGAATATGTTGGAAATCACCCAGCTGTAATGCTCGCACTATATTGTTGGCGTTATCTGAAATGACATACCCTGGGGAGAGTCCGAGTGGTATAAGCCATGCATCAATCACATCTCTCAGTTTGCGTAACAAATTGTCAGCCGTATGCCTGTTAGTGAAGCCGGTGATACAAAGAGTGGCCTGCCTGTGACAAATGTTACGTAGTGGTGTACATGCTGCTGCTGTTCCTGCTGGTGAAGGTGAATGACCAACCCAGTGGGCTGTCACAGTCATATAGTCTTTGGTTTGGCCACTTCCACTTGTCCACATATCTGTGGTTAAGTGAACAGTGGGCAGAATGGCATTTTTCAGCGCAATCTCTACATTTTTACACACTTTTTGGTATAGTTGTGGAATAGCTTTACGGGAGAAATGGTGTCGCGATGGAATTCTGTAACGCGGACACAAAACCTCAATTAACTGTGAAAAACCAGCTGCGTTTATTGTGGAGATTGGACGCAGATCTAACACTAACATTGCAGCCATGGCGTCTGTGATTCGCTTGGCGACTGGGTGACTGCTGTCATATTTGCTTCCCCTCGCAAATGATTGTTTCACAGTTAATTGCTGAAATGTAGGACTGCTCATTTTATTAACCTGCCTCTGGGATGACGATTCACCCCCAGCAGCAGCAACAGCAGCAGCAGGACTAACGCTTTCTTCAGAGGAATCAATAATAGTGCCGGAGTCATCCAGCCTTAAGTGGGATGCCGGGCTAACTCCGAGCGCTACTGAGGATATTGATGAGGATGGTGTGGTGGGTGTATTTTGTAGCCGTCGGTATGTCGGTGAGCGGAGGGTCTTAGCTGATGAGAGAGTGCTTGTATTCTTTTGGGAAGAACTTTCAGCTTTTCCCAACACTTTGCCATGAACTCTCGTTAAATGGCGTAACATAGACGAGGTTCCAAGATGGTTAAGGTCCCTCCCTCGACTGACTGTGGCTTCACATACACTACAAATGGCTATACAATTGTTGTCTGGATTTGGGTAGAAATAATTCCACACATAAGAAGTGGATTTTTTTGTTTTATGCCCAGGCATGACAATGGCCTTTTTCTTGTCACGTGCCAGAACTGCTGCCACTGGTGCAGGACTTACACAAACAACCTCATCCTCATCAACATCCTCATTAGCGCCCTCGTCGCCTACACAAATCTCCCCCTCATCCTCTTCTAATTCCAAAGTGGCATCCTCAATTTGGGTATCACCGGCTATCGGGCTATTAAGGCACACATCAGCAGAATGCTCACGATTAGACATCCCACTGTTGGATGGACTCTCCACAGGGATTGTTGTCATTTGTGAATCAGAGCAAATATTCTCCTGTAATGCCTCACTGTTATCTTGCAGCTCGGCTTTGACGCGTAACAGTAGTTGTGCACCAATTGTAGGCTGGGTAACTTTTTGGGATCTGCCACTAATAGCCAAAGGTGAAGGCCTCATTCTCTCTTTGCCACTGCGTGTGTAGAATGGCATGCTTGCAATTTTTTTTTTATCGTCACTTAACTTTTGCTCAGTTACACTTCTTTTTCGCTTCAATACAGTAAATTTTTTTTTGGTTTTTGTTTTTTGCACTAATTTGAAAACACTCTGTTGTTTGACATCGCCTTGGCCAGATGACGTACTGGGAACACTAACATCAGGACTGGTGACAGAACCTGGTTGCTCATTCAGATCATATGTGGACTGCTTTGAATCCATTCTGAGCGCAAACCACTGGGGAGTGCTAAAAATTATTTAGTAGATACTGCTGACAGTTATGACTTTTGACAGCCAGAAATATTAATGCACAATTAGGGAGGACACCCCAAAAGCACTGAGGAGTGCTAAAAATTATTTAGTAGATACTGCTGACAGATATGACTTTTGACAGCCAGAAATATTAATGCACAATTAGGGAGGACACCCCAAAAGCACTGAGGAGTGCTAAAAATTATTTAGTAGATACTGCTGACAGATATGACTTTTGACAGCCAGAAATATTAATGCACAATTAGGGAGGACACCCCAAAAGCACTGAGGTGTGCTAAAAATTATTTAGTAGATACTGCTGACAGAAATGACTTTTGACAGCCAGAAATATTAATGCACAATTAGGGAGGACACCCCAAAAGCACTGAGGAGTGCTAAAAATTATTTGGTAGATACTGCTGACAGATATGACTTTTGACAGCCAGAAATATTAATGCACAATTAGGGAGGACACCCCAAAAGCACTGAGGAGTGCTAAAAATTATTTAGTAGATACTGCTGACAGATATGACTTTTGACAGCCAGAAATATTAATGCACAATTAGGGAGGACACCCCAAAAGCGCTGGGGAGTGCCAAATATGAAGAAAAAATAATAAACCTCTATCCTCCTCTCTGCACTAGCGATTTTGGTTAGAGCAATTGCAAGAACAATATTGTATTCTCTGTCCCTGCTCTAATTAGCCTATGACTACACCCTGCTCTCTCCCTCTGTCAAATGGCGATGGATTGCTGTGGAGGCGTGTATTTATAAAGTTGAAGTATCGCGAGAACCGAGCCCCGAGATCCGATGACGTCACAATGACGTTCGGCCTCGATTTGGATTCGGAATGGGCGGGAGAGTACTGAGCTGCTCAGCTCGGTACTCGGATACCCAAAGTTCGGGTGGGTTCGGTTCTCGGAGAACCGGACCCGCCCATCTCTAATACATACATACATACATACATACATATACATACATACATACATATATATATATATATATATATATATATATATATATATATACACATACACACACATATTTACACACATATACACATGTGTAACCAACAATGGCAGTATTGCCCCTCCTCTTGATGGGGTTCCCTGAGGACTCAAAATATAATAGGGTCTAATCATCATCGGGATGATCACCCTATCATGATCAGACCAGCACGCAGGAGGGACAGTGTTTCTACCATACTAGGTGTTCTCAGGTAGTCCCCTAACCTGTTACTTACCTAGCTCCACCTTGCTTGGATTCCAAGATTGGGCGGGTTTGGGCAAGCCAAGGTGGTATGACTGTAGATCACATGTCTCTCCTGCAACTGAACTATTAACGACCTTAATAAACTGTGAGAAATCGTACCCAATGCTACTGATACTGACCCATACTTGCCAATATTGTGAGATCTATGGCATTAGTATATGTATACATCAAATTCAATATGGAGTCCTTTTGGTATTGGGGTCTTGAGGTTGTAAATGGCCTTAGTTTCCTCCCTATTTAATTTTGCTACTTCTTTTGGTTTGTGATAAGACAAAGACACACAATAAAATATGTTGTTGTACAACAATGTCCTTATATCTTATTTATGTATTGAATTTTAGAAAATGACAATGTGGTTAAATAAATAGAATTTTGAACACTGTGAGCAATCTGCTCACAATGAAGTGAGCAAATTAGCCATGTTTGAGTATACCCATAAGTAGTACAAGACAGAGGGGAAAGAAAAAGCAAGTTTTTAAGACACAGAATCCACAAAAGAAACTAAACTGAAGGATAATATTTTGTCAGGGCTTGCAGATCCTCAATACTGCCTCTCTCTCTACAAGATAATTTAATGCAGCATTTATAAATGGACATGTGTCCATTCTCATTAACATCTAAACTTCCTAATGTCTTTTATATGTTGTTCTTTTATGATTTTTGAGATAGGAACAACAAAATCAAACAGAAACACAAAACACACATGGATATAAAGACACATTTGTAGTTATGCAATGCATACAGTACAATAAATGTCAAGACATAATGCATGATTCAGCCAATGTACCATCATGCCAAAGCAATGGAATAAAAGTGTAAAAGAGGGTAATAGTGTATATGTGTGCATGGTGACCTTTTTCATTTGATTCAATAGATCATCATTAAATAAGTAACTGCATTTTGCCAACATGAGAATTTACATCCAATTCATGAATACCATATACTCACAAACTAAGAATAAGCATTGTGTGCAAAATACAACATTCCCTCTATTTGCATTGTGCCTATAACCATGGCACACCATTTTTCAAGTGTAGTAGATACATTAGATCACTAGTATCTGGTAATCATTGATTTTGCGGAATTAAGAAACTGAGGGATTTAGGTCCTTCTGAATTTTTATGGTGACAAGGAAGATTTATGCAACAAAACCCCTGGATCTTTGAGGAAAATAAAACTTAAGTAAGTTTCATATGTAAAATGGATTTTGTTTCAGTTTAACCTCCATCTGAAAACAAAACCACCACCATCTGTACTGTTGTGCCAACCTCAGTGGTGTATCTCCAACATAAGGGGGTAAATGTATCAAGCTGAGAGTTTGAAAAGTGGAGATATTGCCTATAGCAACCAATCAGATTCTAGCTATCATTTTGTAGAATGTACTAAATAAATGATAGCTAGAATCGGATTGGTTTTTCAAACCTGCAGGAAAACTCTCAGCTTGATACATTTACCCCAAGGTGTCTTATACCAGCACGTCAGTAATTTATAATTACATGCTTGTGTTTTGCTAATGATCTCTGAGGCAAATGTGTTTTCCATCATATGTGACCACTGTTTCTCTAAGTAAAGCCATATCTTTTTACCAGTTTTTTTTTATAAAATATGGCAGTGGTTACTCACACTTGTATAAATAAAATGTAGAAATTGCATGGGTTAAGGGATGGAGTAAGCATAAATTCTGGCTATTACAGAGCTAGAGCAAACCACTTACTTTTCTTCTATGATACTGCTTATCTATTAATAATCATACCACTTTTACATTTCTCTACTAAAATCTTACTCAGTTTAGCTTAATTTATGTATTACAATAATGAAGAGAGTGAGGGGATGTAAGGATTTTTTTTTTTTATTAAGTTGTCACTTTTGTGTTGGAAAACAAAAATTCTCTTGAAAATACAGGTGCAAATCGCATATGCATTGCAGGAGGTGCACACTGCACATTTATGAACGACACTTAATATAACACAAATGTTCCAAACATAAAAAAACACAGGATTCTACACAAAAATGAATCTCCAGATGGTACCAAACACCTGACTAGCCGCATAGGATTTTCCCCAATAACCATCCTTCCTGTTTCATCCAAATAAAGATATCTACTGTGTTTATATTGGCAGTAGCTAAATATCTAACTCCATAGCATTGGAAACCTCAAAACAGAAGATTGGAATAAAATGTCAATGATATAAATTAGTTTTGCTGGAGAATCTAATACGTGAAAAACATTAACAACCAAGACTTGAACACCGTCTTACAAATATTACAATCTATTTGCTAAATAAATATCTGACTAAATCAATTCTATATATAGAGGACACAAAGTAAAGCTCCCTATATACATTTCCCTTATTATTATTATTAGTTATATTATTTACTTTTACTTGTTCTTCATACTTAGTTTTGATTTCATTATAGATGTGGAAGCTCTATGTGCAATAGTTTGTAAACCATTTAATTTTGTTTGAAAATCAAGGAAAATCAAAGGCTATTTATGCAATTTTTGTATAGATCATGCCATAGAAAAATGTAAATAAATACCCACTCTGAAATGACCCATACTGTCTATTATGCGGCATTACGTTTGTCCCCAGTCCCAGGTTTCATCACTGTGCGCTCTGGGGAAAGTGCAAGCAGTTGTGTAAACAAGACAACCTCCAGCACTCCAACTGGTAAATATTGCTGACTGACATTTGTACACTGGACTGTGTAGACAGCCAAGCACTCTTCACCAGTTAGAGTTCCATAGACTGTCTTAGCCACAAGCTTTTAGCTCTGATTGCTGTAATGTCATAATGTTTTATTGTAATTCCCTTTCAATAAATATTAACGTATGAAGACTAGGGGGTAAATGTATCAATATGGGGGTTCTTCAACACCCGCGTGTTCAGCCTCTTCCGCGATTAAATTTCAAGCGGCGCTGCATTGTAAAGGGAAGTTAACCCTTTACAATGCAGCGCCGCTTGAAATTTAATCGCGGAAGAGGCTGAACACGCGGGTGTTGAAGAACCCGCATATTGATACATTTACCCCTAGATCTTGAAAACTGCATCTCACTACAACAGTGGCAGTGGTTAGCATTACTGCCTCACAGCACTGAGGTCATGGGTTTGATTACAACTAGGTTTCTATCTGTGTGGAGTTTGTATGCTCTCCCCGTGTTTGTGTAGGTTTCCTCCAACACACCAAAGACATAAAGGTAGGTTAATTGACACCCCACAAAATTCACTCTAGTATGTGTGTGCATGTGGTAGGGAATACAAATTGAAAGCTCCACTGTGGCAGGACTGAACTGAATGATTAAATAATCTCAGTAAAGAGCTGCATAATATGTAGGTACCATGTAAATAACTGTTAATAAGTAATTCTAATATGCAGGGAAAAAAAACAATTATAATGTGCACTTGATCAATACTAAATACATTTCCAGGGTCAAATCATTAAAAAAGGGACTGTCCCTGGAAATTAGAGACAGTTAGCAACTATGCAGTGAGTTTAATTGTTATATGTAGCTGTACACAGAATTTTTAATACATAACATGCAGTTTTTGTCAAAAACACCTTTAAAGAGCAACTAAACTTAAAAAACCCAAAATCCACTATACTTACAGTCATAACTAACTGTAGATAGATAATGCTATCAGTTGTTTATAATTTTCTACATATAAAGTTTTCTTTGCTCCCCCTTTCCACCAAAAGTCACTGCCTACACAGTTGTAAGTAATTTATAAATGCACCTGATGAAAACGCAATTTTGGGTGTAGGTTCTGGCCTATTTTTATTTGCAATCTCTCCAAAGCTCTCAGTTGTTTTAAAATTGTATTATTTAATATGTGCATCACAATGTCATTAATAAAAATAGATATATGTAGTGAGCAGTAAGTATTGATGGTGGAGTGGGTACTGAATTTTAGGATTAGAAAGCCCACCTTAGGAAAATGGTGACCTGTGTAAGGGATTGAAAGACAAATAGGTTACTTTCTTATTTGGATTATTCTTCCATGGTCTGCTGCAAATAGATCATAAAATAATACAATAGCTGCTGTCAATCAATCAATCTCAAATAAGAGTACCGATTAATAAAATGACAGGTATCTCATAATCCTTAATAAATCATTAAAATATAAAATATGCTCAGTAATTGAGAATAATGGTCCAATTTTCTTCAGCAGAACTAACCACGAGATGTAGATGGCACCCTGCGACAAACACTGCTGAGAGAAAGGTTTTATCATTACTAGAGATGCTCGGGCTCAGTTCTCCGAGAACCAAGCCCAGCCAAACTTTGCAGATCCGAGTACAGAGCCGTTGCCTTTGAAGTGAAAACGAGGCAAAACGTCATAATTGCGTCGTTGGATCTTGCGAGTTTTGGATTCTATAAGTACCGCCCTCCATGAAGATCCAGCGCCATTTTACAGAGAGACACATAAGGGATAGCACGGTTCTTGGCAGTCTCTATTGCAGTTGGGCAGCGTCATATCTAAAACAGAAAGAGGAGGGATGGCAGTTTTCTTAAAAGTCTCCAGTTACATTCTACTGAGTTATAGCTCACGCAGAAACAGGAGAGGTCCCAGTGTTGTTGCCAGTCTACGTGACTGTCACACTCCGTTCTCCGGCTGTATCTACCAGGGCTCCTAAACATTGACTGTCCCTTTAAATATCTCTTCTTAGTACAGGCTGTCAGCTATGTCTTGTATCTGTGATTAGTTCACCTGTGTGTTGGTCAGTTCTGCTATTGGTCAGCCTCGCTTTATAAGGACCCTCCTTTCACCTGTGCATTGCTGGTTCTTCAAGTCATACCTGACCTGATTCTGATGCCTCCTCTGTGTTCCATATCTCTGTGGTAATCGTGCTTCTATACTGATGGGTGTCTGGTTTATGCTGACCTCTACACATTGAGTGCTTACCTGTGGGTTTTGCTGTGATTAACACTGCCAACGCGGCCTGCATTGCTATCGTTGACGTGTTCCACGTCTTCGTGGTAAGCTGAACTTCTTCGCTGCTGTGTGTCTGTACTTTGCTGATCTCAACATATCTGTTCCGCTGCTACTGGTTATCGCTGTGATCTACATCCACTGCCTGCTCCATCTGTACTACTGATTTCTTCCGTTATGTTCTACATCCCCGTGGCAAGCTGTACTGCTTTGCGGCTGTGTGTCTGGACTCAGCTGATCTGAATGTACCTGCTCCGCTACTAGTGGTAATCGCTGTGATCAACATCTACTGCCTATTCGGCCTACACCGCTGACTACTACTATTATGTTCCACATATCTGGGTAATTGTTGTGACCAAGTTCTATTGTCCACCTGCTCCGCACCATTGACTTCTGCCGCTGTCTTCTACATCTTCATGGTAAGCTGTGCCACATCGCTGCTTGTATCTGGACTTTGCTAATTGCTATACATCAGTTCCACTACTGTGGTAATCGTTATGGTCAACGTTCGCTAATCATCTTGTCTGCATCGCTGATTGCTGCCGTTTCGTTCCACATCTTGTGGTAAGCTGTGGCTCATCGCTGCTGTGTTTCTGGACTTTGTTGTTCTCCATGCACCAGTTCCACTACTTGTGGTAATCATCGTGATCAACATCAGCTACCTATTCCGCCTGCATTATTACTACTGCTGCTTTGTTCCATCATCCTGTGGCGGTTACCCGTGGGAACAAAGTTTGATATTTATGTCATCTACATTGATGTCTATGCAGGCTCGTTGTTATCTTTATAGTGAGCTGTTACTTATCGCTGCTGCATTTGGATTCATTGAACCGTTTACCTCCAGTGATTCATTGAACTTTGTATTGTGTTCCACTCCTCAGTGGTATAGTGGTATTTGCTATTAGCCTTCAGTCTGCATTATTGATTTTTATTTATGGTCTCTATTCCCTGTATATTATCCGTTATCATCATCTACAGTGTACTCAACCTTCAGTGAACTTTGTACTATATTTTACAATAAAGTGGTAATCGTTATTATCACCATTTGATGTCCAAATTGGATTACTTCTGTTATCAAGTATTCTCCATTTGTCTCACTGGGAACTTTCCTAGAGGGCTGCAACCTGCAGGGTGGAAGCCGCTGAAGTCCAAATTCCCTTGCAGCAGTATCTGGTGAAGATCTTCCACCTTGTTACACTCCGCGCCTTTAGGGAAGTCTAGCCAACTCCTACTGAGACAACAGGATCTCACTCATCTGTTTGTGAGCTCCCTGACAGTGCCATTGCTCCACTGCTAATTGTCATTGCTGAAATAGAAATAATAGGGCTGTCAGTGTTCTTAAAAGTCTCCAGTTACATTCTACTGTGCCATAGCTCATATAGAAACAGCAAAGGTGGCAGTGTCCTTGTCACTCTCCAGTCTCAGTCATGATACTAATCCCTCTACGTTCATGAGCTAAAGCCTATGTTCAAGTGCATAGTCGTTTTAATTCAGGGAAACAAAAATGTAAAAAAAAGCTTGTACCTTTTTTTTTTTTTTTTAAAAAAAACACCTCTCTAATAAAGGTGAAAGTTTACTGTAGAAAAACATAAAATAGCCAACATGCTATTATACCCAAAATATTTACAAGCATAATACTTTGATGTAATTGCTGGTAACGGTTTTCCCCATGGAATTTGTAGTTCATTTTACGACAGAGCTGTCACGATTTTTGTCAATTCTTTTACACCAGACCAAAATGTTGTGCTGACCCATCTGCATAGCCGGATTAAGGGGGGGCACAGGGGGCATGTGCCCCGGGCTCCCCTCTCGCCGAGGGCCCCCCGCCGCTGCGCGCATAACCTCTGATGATTTTTTTTTTTCCTTTTATTTTTTTCAATGGCGGCGTCGGCGGGGGGGGGGGGGGGTGGGGGGGTTGCGGGCGGCCAGGTTCAGGGCTCCCTTCGTTGGTGGGGGGAGCAGGGAAGCAAAAAAAAAGATATACTCACCTCGTCCCTCCTCCTCCCTCCTCTCTGCACTGTTAACACTGAATGACAGGCGTGATGTCATCAAGGCACGCCTGTCATTCAGTGAGGAGCAGCGCGCAGAGGACCAAGAAGACAGAAGAGAAGAAAGAAGCTAAAAGAAAGGTAAGTAAAAAAAAGAAAAGGGAATAATGCAGAAAGGCACAGTATGGAGGAAAAAGGGGTAGAAGAGAGGCACACTACTGAGGATAAAAGGGGGAGAAGAGAGGCACAGTAAGGAAAAAGGGGTAGAAGAGAGGCACACTACTGAGGATAAAAGGGGGAGAAGAGAGGCACAGTAAGGAAAAAGGGGGAGAAGATAGGCACAGTAAGGAAAAAGGGGGAGAAGAGAGGCACAGTAAGGAAAAAGGGGGAGAAGAGAGGCACAGTAAGGAAAAAAGGGGGAGAAGAGAGGCACAGTAAGAAAAAAGGGGGAGAAGGGAGGCACAGTAAGGAAAAAGGGTGAGAGGCACAGCATGAGAAAAAAGGGGAGACAAAGGCACAGTATAAGAAAAAAGGGTGAGAGACACAGCATGAGGAAAAAGGGGGGGAGAGAGGCACAATAGTGGGGACAATTAATTAATTTAAGATGGGGTGGCTTGGGCGCTACTGAATGTGGGGGTGAGTTTGGGGAGAATGGGGTCCCTTTATTAAATGTGTCTATGAATTATTTAATGGCAGTGACGGTTGCGGGAAATAGGTATATTTCTGAAATGTAAATACTATTAATTTATTGCTGGGGCTGTTTGTAGGGAGGGAAATAGGTTTATTTATTAAATGTGAATGCTATTTTAATGTTGGGGCTGGAGGAAGGCCTAATTATTAATCATGGGTGGTACTGATTTAACGCCGGGGTGGCTGTAATTTTCTAAATGTACCCATTTTTTTTTCAAATAGGGCCCCTAACATTCCAGGATCTAGATAAGCCACTAAAGAAACCTGCAGCACAGGTGGTGAAAGTGAGAAGAACAGGTAGGAGAGAGCAGCAACGTCTGTGAAATGTTGTGATTCTAGTGGGACAATCCCAATTTTTGGTGACCGTTCAATGGTGTACACAACAATGCAGGGTTTTTTTGTCTGTAGGAGGGTGGCCTGGCCATGCCCAATGATGCATTATCAATGGTATTTTAATTTGCGGTATCGTTGCTAGTTTTAATGTGCATTATAAATTTTATTTTTAAAGTGCGGTATCATTGCTAGTTTTAATGTGCATTATAAATTTTATTTTAAAAGTGCGGTATTGCTAGTTTTAGTTGGATATTTGTGTAGCTGACGACGGCGCTAATGAGGATGATGATGAGGATGATGTTGCTTGTGTAAGTTCTGCACCAGTGGAAGCAGTCCTTGCCAGTGATAAGAAGAAGGCCTTTGTCATGCCTGGGCATAAGACCAAAAAATCCACCTCTTATTGTGGAATTATTTTTACCCAATCTTGACAAAAGTTGTCTAGCCATTTGTAGCGTTTGTAAAGCCACACCAACAACACCTCCCTCATCAATATCCTCACTAGTGATCGAAGTTAGTCCTGCATCCAAGTTGCTAAGGCTAGACGACTTCTCGCCTATCCAGGATTGCAGCTGCTGAGGGTGGATCTTCAACTCAGAAGTAGACCAAGAAGAAGACTACTAGTAGTTTACAACAATTGACTGATAAACAATCCTTTGCAAAAAGAAATGAAAGCTGTCACAGAAACCATGACGACTATGCTAGTATTAGATCAGCATCCAAAATCCACAATTAATACAGCTGGATTTAGACACTAGGGGTCGGTATTCCCATAACTGCAGTAAATGGGGGCCCAGGGCATTAAAGGTATGATGGTACAGACATCATACACTCCTGTGGATGTAGTAAAGGAAAGAGAAGGTAATGTGGCTGTTAGAGGAATCCATATCATCTTCAGAAAGGCAGGAATGCCAGATATATGGTCATTGGATCCTAGAAGATGAGAGACTTTTTATATGGATTACCAGGAATAAGAAAGAACACCAAGTATCAGCATGGGTAAGGGCATGTAGACAAATAGAACAGAAACAAATGGTATAGGATGGTGATTGATGCACCTATTGTACCCAACCCACATACCCCCCAAATCAGATCCCTGCAGAAGCAGAGTATTTTACTGTTATAGATCTGCAAATGCATTCTTCTCTGTCCCTCATACATAGGACAGCCAGCTTTGCTTAGCATTTACACATCAGAGAAAACAATACAGTTGAACTAGATTTCCACAGGGGGGAGCCACGTCACTCTCAGTATTTTTAGAAGCAATAAACCTCATTTTAAAGGGATGGAGACCACAATATCCAGCCACACAACTGCTCCAATATATAGATGACTTACTACTCGTTGCCAATCGATTGAGGGGTGTCAAGAATAGACTATATCATTAATTAACTTGTTATGGCAGCAACATTGCAAGGTATCACCCACAAAAATACAAGCAGCACAGAATAAGGTAATATTTTTAGGACATTGCATCTCACAAGGTACCAGACACTTCACACAGGACAGGATAACTGCAATCCAGCAGGTAAAGCCACCACAGAATACCAAGGAATTGAGGGCATTCCTAGGTTTGGTAGGGTACTGCAGGGAATGGATTGCCGGAGCATCCCTCCCAATGCAACCCCTCTATGATGCTCTTAGTGAGGTAAAAGGGTCCAGGATATATCTAACTGAATCACAACTAACAACGTTTTGAAACATTAAATCAAGCCATTGTGCAGGCACCAGCGTTAGGATTATCACAATTTGATAAGTCATTTACCTTGTTCTGCAATGAATCTAAGGGACATGCACAAGGAGTCCTGTCACAGGAACATGCACATAAACAGAGACTGCTGGCTTAGTACTCATTACAACTAGACAGTATCATAAGAGTAGTCCTGTACTGCATAAGGGCGGTGGCAGCTGCAGCCTTGCTAAAAGATAAAGTGGCAGACATAGTACTAGACCACCCCTTAACGATACAGGTCCCACATGCAGTTACAGAAATACTAATCCAAGCAAGAAAGAAGCATCTGTCCACAGCTAGGCTCACTAAGTACGCAGTGTCATTATTAAGTTCCGCAAATGTAACAACTAAAAGGTGCAGAGTTTGGATTCCTGTTTCCAATTGAAGCAGATTCAACAGAGGGGAGAGAGGTGGATGGGGACCTACCCACCCTTGATGAATCAAGAAGGGACGAATGTATCAGCACCAGATAAAATACACACAACATTTTTTCTTTTCTGAGTCACATGACTGTTCTGAACTAATGAAACTAGAAATGAAGGAGTTAGAAAATGTGACAGATGTCCCTATACCTAATGCAGATTGGAACTTATTTGTTGACGGCTCCAGGTATTATTATGAAGGGTCACCACACACAGGGTATGCTTTGACCACCCTGGAAGAGAACTTGATACAACAAGCACTCCCACCCTCCTGCTCAGCATAGGAGGCAGAGTTGCATGCACTCACTGAGGCATGTATAATTGCAGAAAACCAAACAGCTAACATATACACAGACTCCAGGTATGCATGTGGGGTGGCCCATGACTATGGGCCAATCTGGAAGAGCAGGGATTCTGCAGGTTCAGCAGGAAAACCTATCAAGCATGCAGAACAAATAAGGGCTGTGTTTAGAGATTTGCAGCTACCTAGAAAGGTAGCCATATTGAAAGTCCAGGCACACACTAATTAAAAGACTAGGGAGGCTAGAGGAAATGCCAAGGCAGATATTGCTGCTAAATAGGCAGTCCTTTTGCCCATGGTACAGGTATGTCACATGACGCAGGGTGAAAACCCTGCAGAGCCTGTATCCCTTGAAATACTGCAGAAGTTCCAGGAACAAGTCTCCTCAATAGACAAAAAGGCCTGGGAAAAGGAAGATGTCACATGTCAGGGAGGGCTCTGGATAACAGATGATAAGTATTGTCTACCCAGAAGCCTATACCCTATGATGACTCAATTGGCACACAGGCTGGTCCACAATTCTAAAGAAGCTATGACCAATATTGTGTTAGGACACTGGATTGAACCAGGATTCAATGCAGCTGCGACTGCATATGCAGCAGCCTGTGTTATATGTGAAAAATACAATCCAGGTCATGTAGTGAAAACACCACAGAAGAACACACCAAAGCCTTTGTACCCATTTCAGAGATTTCAGATTGATTACATACAGCTTCCTAGGGTAGACACATATGAGTATGTCCTTGTGTGTATAGATCGATTCTCAAATTGGCCAGAGGCCTGGGCAGTGGCTAAGGCAACAGCTAAAAACACCACCGAGAAACTGATAAGTAAAGCAATTTACCTGAAACAATAGAATCAGACCGAGGATCACACTTTACAGGGGAAGTAATGCAAAATATAATGAAGGATATGGGGATATAGCAATGGCACATTAAAGTTAAAAATTCAGAAAATGATTGCAGAAACAGGAAAAACCTTTAGCCAGAAAGAAGCATAGGTTGTCACCTTATGAAATATTGTTTGTGGGGGCCCCCAAGACAGGGTGTAATTTTCCTCAGCAATTGCAACATAATCATGCAGATCTAACTGATTAATATAGCTTACAAAGATAATGACTAATGTGCACTTTTAAGTTTTCTCCTTAATTCTAGATCCAAATATTAATACATGAACCCATGCCTTACAGCAAGGAGATTGGGGCTACCTAAAAAGGCACGTGAGGAAAACTTTGGAACCCAGATTTGATGGTCCATACCAAGTGATCTTGACCACTCCAACTTCTGTTAAATTAGGAGGAAGAGACACCTGGGTCCACGCATCTTGCTACAAAAAACTGAAAATTGAATCACCATGAATCCTTTTCTTGTGATAACGTGCATAGTACTAGTAACAGTACAAATAATATATATACAGATGTATACGCCAGGAAATAAACTCCAGAATGCAGACTTAACCAAATGTGCAGGGATGATATGGAATAAAACAAGTAATCAAAAAGAATGTGCAAAGGTAAAATGTAGGGACGGGAAGAAGCAGAAGATTCCATATACCTGTTGTAGGTTAAACTTTACATTTACTGGTGGCTTTGGGTTTGTAGAAACAGCAGCGAAGAATGAACCCTATTATTTTTGGCCACCAGGGGAAAATGATACTATGATCATGACTAATAGTACTCCCATCATATGCTGCACTGAACTGTTTGTCAAATTAAAAGGGTATAACCAAGCATGGATAGAAGTCCTCAAGTATGTAAATGGCTCCAATAAGAATAATTATACAGTACCAATAGGAAGAGCATGGAAGGGAATTGGGGATTTATAGATGATGTGTACCAACAGTAGTGAGATACCAGGGGAGTATGTACTCATGGAAAAACTATACATATTAGACCCCAAGCCAAGAGTTATTAATGATACTCTAATCAAGATGCCCTCTACTTGCAGAAATATAGAAACTAGGAAATATGCAACCCAGCACACTTTCAATATCACATTCCCTCTTGATCCCAAATGCCAAAATAGGTAGAAAAGGGAGTGGTATGATACATTATTGGGGGCAACAGGTACTGGAATGGGGGTACTTAACAGAATAGACATAGAAACATTGAGTAATAAGATGAGTGCAGCAGGAGAAGATATAAACAAGGTAATCACCATGCAGGCACAGTGGATGTCTACAGTTTTCATGCCTTTGCAGAAACTAATATTATGGGACAAAGAATATATGCAGATATTTAATGCAACATTTTTCAATTCCTTAGGATTAGATGTAAATATCTTCCTGATGTTTAACTGGACTGAATGATCAATTAAAACACTATCAGAAAATACAAAAAAGTAATGCTCAAACTCAACTAATGACTAACAATGAACTGGTATATAGAAATATGTTTAATGTTTGTATAGATGCAAACCAATGGAATGGGTGTGAAGTGTACAGAAAACCGATGCACAGTAGGTTTTCAGACATACAGTATATGGAGGACCGAAACAATGTGTAAATTCCTAATATTACATATTGGATCACAATTATGGACCCCACAGATAAAAGGGGAATATATAGATGATAAAAACAACAAACATAACTTAGGACTGTGTTAAAATACAGACAATGGAACAGTGTGCTCTGAAAACACTCAAGTTTATGAACCTTGTAAGTTAGAACATCTGACTAGTGTCTGTAATTTGGAGCTTCATAACAGGAGAAATGATATGTTTATAGAAGTAGTACAAATAGAGTGCTTAGTAACCCATGATAAACAAACTACAGAAATGTATAACTTGACTAATCCATTCTCAGGATTCATCCAAAATGTTACTCATCTAATGTGGAGAAATGAGACCTATATATTCTACAAGGATATGAAAGACAATATATATCAGCAATTTATCCCAATTAAACTACCCTCCCATAACTTGACTATTAATTTTCAGATGATAATCAATGCTATAAACAACAACCAGCGCCTGGCAGAGCATATAGCACAGGTAAACTATTCAGCTAATCATGCACAAATGCAGATGATAATAGAAGCACAGGAATTAATATATGTAGTTCATCAATTAAAAGATAACCTGCAACACCATTGGTGGGATGTGTTCACAGGTAACTCCCCCACTGCAACAGGTAATTTTAGGGTAATGCTCCATCCAATACTGGTAATAATAGTGGTTTTAATCCTGTCGATTGTGTGGAATTGTTATTTGTCCTGTAAGTTTAGAAAAATCGTTATTCAGGCCATGATACCAGTACCAACATATTTTAATCAAACTCAAAAAGTATGTAACTCATATAAACGGAATAACCCCTATCAAAGAAAGATGACGTGTGTACTGCAGTGAAATACTGCTAGGGAAAGAAGAAATGATGCAAGGGTACCTTCTCTGGTGAATGATTGATTCTCTACTCACATGGAGACATTAGGTCAAAATCTTTGTAAAAGTAACTGGAGGAATAAAAAAGTAACCCTGTATCATGACATGAAAGGAAGGGTCAGGAAACACATGCATATTTGTTTAGTAGAATAAAAAGAGGGGATTGTGAGAGTATAAAACAATGAATAGTTATTAAAGGTACAAAGATATGTGTAAAGTACCTTAAAAAGCTATAACTACAGATATGAGAACTACGCCCTTGACGTAAGAGTTGAAGAAAAAACAAGTGTTTCCCATGGAACAGAGACAATAACAGGATGCAAGACTAAAAACAATGGCCTGAAACACATTTTGCAGTACTGGACAAAGGATATTGCCTTATATCTACTTACTGTTGCAAAGAAAGATTTGTATAGCTAAAGAAATTTCCTTATATGTACTTGTTTTTAACCAGTTAATGCTTGAGCTTAGGTATAGATAAAGGAATAATCTGAGAAGTCCCTCAGAGCTGATTCTGAAACTACAACTACTTGTCTGTGTTTCATTTCATCCTCTTCAGTCGACAGTTAGGAATTCAGGTTATCAGAGATAATAGGGGCACCAAGCCTCGGTACCCCCACAGTAACTTACAGAGCCTGAGGCACTGAAGGAGACGTAGAGACTAGGCAGGAGGTGGTTGACATGGGAACGTAGGTGGCTATGATAGTGAAGGGATCAAAACACAAGGAAAGAGGGCCATGCTTGTGAGAGCTTACAATCTAGAGGAAAGGGGCAGAAATAAAGAGGGCGACATGCTGTAGGTGACACCGAGTAGCGGTGGGGAGAAGGGGCAGGTAGACCTTTATGGGAAGGTGAAATTTTAGGCCACATTTGAAGTTTAATTGGCCATGGAATGACATTCACCATGAATGAAGTAACCAGTGGGGATGAGAGGCCATGCTTGTTGGCAGAGTGGAGAGTGTGAATAAAAATGTGTCTGGAGATGTAGGGGGGTGCAGAGTGGCTAAGGGCTTTGAAGGGCAGGCATTTAAACCGGACTCTATAGGGGAGGCAAGTCCTGTCCTTATCTACTTCCTCCACCTCTCCTGATTCTCCACACCTAAAAGAGGGAATTTTCAAATGGTATTTGTGACTGGATCACTTATAAGTATCTTATGGTATAAATTTATTTAAGGGAAATAGCGCAGGACGCTAATTTATATAATAGCAACTGCACTTATTTTAGATATTGTATATATATTGTGGTAAAGGAAATCTTTATTCCTGAGACCAGGGAAGAAACTCGTTTGTTTTAACCTTGCTAGAGGAAATGCATGATTTATGAGGTATATATCTGATACAATAAGCCTTTGTGAAGGAAGTCTTTTGTGTATCGTGATTTGGGGAAATTACTTGTTTGGGGTTTTGTGACTTTCTTTAGGAATGTGCATTCTGCGACTGTCTGAAAAAAGGACCCATGTTAATCTCATGGTAATTAGACCTTTTGATGTGTGAGGGTCCAGCACCTGAAGGCACAGGAAGGTTTAATTGGACGCGCTACTAGATTACCTGCATCTAAAAACAAGATGCAGGAAATCACAGCAAGTTTTAGGATATCACAGATAAGTGTAAATATTGTTAGCTTTGCATTGCATGTAAATCCATGTTTGGGTAAACAAATTGCATCCTGATTCTAAAAATAGCTCAGACCTCAGGGGGCTGGCTTACCCTTTAGGCTTTGTCCAAATCTGTATAAAAAGCACAGTCTTGTATTGAAAAAGTTTTGTATTGTTCCACCTGACCTGATCACTGATACCTACAATCAGTGTGACTGCAAATAAACATCACTTGCTTCAAAGACCTGCTCGAAAACATATTCCATGCTGAAAATTCTGTGACCTACAGATTAGACCAGTGTTGGCTAACCTGTGACACTCCAAGTGTTGTGAAACTACAAGTCCCAGCATGCTTTGCCAATATATAGAAGCTTATTGCTGGATGGGTATGCTGGAACTTGTAGCTTCACAACACCTGGAGTGTCATAGGTTAGCCAACACTGGATTAGACTCAAAATCTAATCTTTTTCCAGCTGTCTGAGGTTTGGACCCAGCTCTGCCCGCTGTACAGCAGCTCTGGCCAGTGTGATAGGCCAGGGGGGATCCATCCACAGCAACCCAGATAGGAAGAGGTCACGAGTACCAGCCCAGGAGCACCAGTAACGGGGTACATTAGCAGCATCAGTTATCCAGAAGAAACCCGGTTCTGGATGCTGCCAGTTGTGGCAGCATTTGTAAGCCCCTCCTACTGCGGTGAGAGGGCACATTTGGGATAACGAAAGGGAACGGTGGCAAAGTAAGCCCAGCCGTTCTCAGCAACAACAGACATGGTGGCATAAGCGGTCCATCCTGTCACAGTATTAATTCCTGATACACTTCTATCTCTAAATTTAAGTTGGTAGTACAATGGAAGGTGTATCTTAACATCATCCTTGAACAACAGGATTGGTCTAACATATATAAATTTACATTTACGGTGTCAAGATTCATGAACCACATTAAAATTTTCTATATATTGAATCACAGATTGTACATAGTCCCAACTACTTTACACAAAATGTATCCATGTTTTTCTCCTCTCTGCTAGTGAGAGTATAATTTAACAATCATATTTTTTTTTTTCTCTTTGGACAGAAATACAAGCATTGTTCAAAGATGTGCTTAATAATATAATTACTACGCCACAAATGGCATTGCTTAAAGCATTCTCTACTGACATTACTCAGAGAAGATACATATTTATTTGGGCAAATACTAGGCACAACAAAAGTTTCAATCACCTAAGTCTGACAAACCAAAGATATACCTTTAAGAGTTAACGGTTAGACCGGCGGTTCCCAAAGTGTGCGCCGCGGCTCCCAGGGGTGCCGCGGCGCTGTCACTGGGGTGCCGCGAGCCAGCCATAGGAAAAAAAAGAGAGCACATAAACTTACCAATCCGCGTGGCGCCGGGACCCAGCAGACTCCTCTCTCCCGCAGCAGCTGTCACTGACATCGATATTCAGTGACAGCTGTGGGAGAGAGGAGTCTGCTGGGTCCCGGCGCCGCGTGGATTGGTAAGTTTATGTGCTCTTTGATTTTTCCTATGGCTGGCTCGCGGCAGAGGAGTGAGAGGGAGTGTGACAGCGGGGCAGAGGAGGGTGACAGCAGGGGCAGACAGAGGGGCAGAGGAGTGTGACAGAGGGGCAGAGGAGTGTGACAGAGGGGCAGAGGAGTGTGACAGTGGGGCAGACAAAGGGGCAGAGGAGTGTGACAGAGGGGCAGACAGAGGGGCAGAGGAGTGTGACAGAGGGGCAGACAGAGGGGCAGCAGCGGGGCAGACAGAGGAGTGTGACAGAGGGGCAGAGGAGTGTGACAGCGGGGCAGAGGAGTGTGACAGCGGGGCAGACAGAGGGGCAGAGGAGTGTGACAATGGGGCAGACATAGGGGCAGAGGAGTGTGACAGAGGGGCAGACAGCAGGGCAGACAGAGGGGCAGAGGAGTGTGACAGAGGGGCAGCAGCGGGGCAGACAGAGGGGCAGAGGAGGGGGACATCGTGAGAGGGGCAGTGGAGAAGGGGCATCATGAGAGGGGCAGTGGAGGGGGGACATCGTGAGAGGGGCAGTGGAGGGGGACACAGCGTGACAGGGGCAGAGGAGGAGCACATCGTGAGAGTGGCAGTGGAGGGGGACACAGCGTGACAGGGGCAGAGGAGGGGGACACAGCGTGACAGGGGCAGTGGAGGGGGACACAGCGTGAGAGGGGCAGTGGAGGGGGACACAGCGTGACAGGGGCAGTGGAGGGGGACACAGCGTGACAGGGGCAGTGGAGGGGGACACAGCGTGAGAGGGGCAGTGGAGGGGGACACAGCGTGAGAGGGGCAGTGGAGGGGGACACAGCGTGAGAGGGGCAGTGGAGGGGGACACAGCGTGAGAGGGGCAGTGGAGGGGGACACAGCGAGAGAGGGGCAGTGGAGGGGGACACAGCGTGAGAGGGGCAGACAGCGTGAGAGGGGCAGTGGAGGGGGACACAGCGTGAGAGGGGCAGTGGAGGGGGACACAGCGTGAGAGGGGCAGACAGCGTGAGAGGGGCAGTGGAGGGGGACACAGCGTGAGAGGGGCAGTGGAGGGGGACACAGCGTGAGAGGGGCAGTGGAGGGGGACACAGCGTGAGAGGGGCAGTGGAGGGGGACACAGCGTGAGAGGGGCAGTGGAGGGGGACACAGCGTGAGAGGGGCAGTGGAGGGGGACACAGCGTGAGAGGGGCAGTGGAGGGGGACACAACGTGAGAGGGGCAGTGGAGGGGGACAAAGCATGAGAGGGGCAGTGGAGGGGGACACAGCGTGAGAGGGGCAGACAGCGTGACAGAGGGCAGAGGAGGGGACAGCGTGACAGAGTGCAGAGGAGGGGGGGACAGCGTGACAGAGGGCAGAGGAGGGGACAGCGTGACAGAGTGCAGAGGAGGGGGGGACATCGTGAGAGAGAGCAGAGGAGGGGGGAGACATCGTGAGAGGACAGAGGAGGGGGGACATCGTGAGACAGGGCAGAGGAGGGGGGACATCGTGAGAGAGGGCAGAGGAGGGGGGACATCGTGAGAGAGGGCAGAGGAGGGGGGACATCGTGAGAGAGGGCAGAGGAGGGGGGACATCGTGAGAGAGGGCAGAGGAGGGGGGACATCGTGAGAGAGGGCAGAGGAGGGGGGACAGCGTGACAGATAGCAGAGGAGGGGGGACAGCGTGACAGAGGGGGCAGTGTGAGAGGGCAGTGTGTCTGGATGCAGAGGGGACAGTGTGTCTGGATGCAGAGGGGGCAGTGTGTCTGGATGCAGAGGGGGCTAAGTGCCTGAGGGCAGAGTGTCTGGATGCAGAGGGGGCATTTTTGCATACAACTAAATAAGTATTTCGTCCTGACCTAAATACTTATTACATTTTTTTGACCCAACTACTTCTAAAACAGGACTGCTCAATAATTATTTTGGAGGGGTGTCTTGAAAAAATTTGGAGACTCTAAGGGTGCCGCGAACTGCAAAAGTTTGGGAACCACTGTTAGACTGTCTTTGTTCAAAAAGAATGTCAGACGAAACTAAGCAGTTTCTGTTTAGAAAGAGCTTATTTTGTTTTGGAGATTTGTACTTCGCTACATGCTGAAACAGTACCATGGAAGCTACACAGCTCTCTATCACTTGTAGAACCAAGGCTGTACGACGTATATAGATAAGGCACCTGCTTATTAGACAAGGATTCTAGAAATACTTTATATCATTATACCCACATCTAATCTATTCTGCTTAGCCTTGAGATATGTATTTTTCTATTCGTTTGCATATTACCATATATTATACGCCTGCGTGATTGTGATATGTCTAAGTAATGTGAACTTCAAAACTGATATCTTTTGTCTGAGTAAAACAGAGTTCTTGCAAACAGCAGACCTGTATGTTTCTTGGCTCTTCGGCTGGCCAATTAATCTGATAAACCTTATCTGATCATTGACCACTCAAGAAATATCGCCATCACTCTCTATACTCAAGATAGTTACTAAAATTAACAGGAACTTTGTAACGGAAAATACACCTGCTTAGATTATTCCATCAATCCTTGTTCTACCTAACACTCTATCTCTGGGGTAAACAACTTCAGGTTTGAGCAGTCAGGAACATAGCAATTTAAAACAGGTCATGTGTATATGTAAATATATATAATGTTATCCTAATTTATTTATTTTTTTAAAACACTGTAAAGTTACGTGATGGTCATCATTATCATGTATCTTTATACAAACACTTAAGGAGGCGCATGTCTTCTGTGGCGCCCTAGGAGGCGTATCTTGAGATGCAGCCTACTCTAAGGAGGTATTATCTCCAAGGAAGTTGTACACAGCTTATGCTTATATAGCCCCTCAGCGGCCACAAGTACAAGTTATGGGTAACTGAAAATTTCACTTTGTATTATTGTGCATGGATAGTAAAATAAAGTAGATTTTTGCAGCCCACAGTGGCGCTTACGTCCAACTCTAAAGCAGGCCCTGTGTGTTACTCCTGTGTTAATAACTTATTGCCATTAGTCCATCCAGTAGTCCATCACTGCCTTTCCTCACTCTTTTTGTTTTAAATGTTCTTCCCCACGATTGCAAAAACTCAATAAAACGTATTCAAATAAAAAATATATGTGTGATACAACCAGATGTGTTGAGTTTGTGGAAAAGTCCCTTTACAAATTGCCAGACACTAACAAATACATTTTGGTGGATCTTCCATATGGAAAAGATTACTATTACCCCTAAGGCCAAATTAAAAGTATGAACTAATTTGGTTGCCAAAGATTTTTAAAATGTCATCACGTTCTTACAATGGAACGGTCTGCTGCTGTGTTTTTTCCCCTCAAATTTAGTTTTAGGTGAATTTTACTGAAGAATTATTTTGCAATTATCTGATTATAGATTTAGATAAAACCTAACACCACAACCCCTCCACACTCAAATAATAAAACAAACATGTAATGTATGTACTGGCATTTCTTTTGTTAGGCAACGTTATAATCTGAAGACAAACAATATATTAAAGTATGTGACTTTGTATTGCCATGTTTTCAAATTCTGTGTTAATTTTACTTTCGCATGGGAAACTTGCTGATATTACCTTCAGTCCTGCCAACATGGCAACATTTTTGCGCACCATAAGCCCCTAAACAAACCTGGACACAAAAAAAATACATAAAATACTGTTAGTATCTGTAAACACTGAGCTGACGTGCTATCATCTCCCATGCTGTGTCCTCTGCTTTATGACCTTTATCACAGGTGTGAACCGGACAATGTCATACACCTATTATTGACTGTATTTTTTACATTCAAACAAAACTACTGTGCTCACTGCAGTTTGGATACAGGAATGGTGAGGAGAGATGTGCTAGGGGACCTGTAGTGAGGTTGAATAGTGGACCCTTCTGGGGATGCAGAGTCTAATCACCACCCCTGTATCGAGCAGACATGCCTAAAAGGATGCTTGATCTTTACCATGGGATGCCCAAATGACAATGACCCATAGCTATCCAAACTAGACAGCTGTTGATTAAAGAAAAGTATTGAACTCAATTAAAGCCGTTGTACAAAGGATATGTAGCCATTCACAGTGGAAATTACAATCTAAATTCCCTAACCCCGTTCCTCACACACACATTAGGGTACATTTTGTCAGAAGCCAATTAACCAACCTTTGTGTTGGTCTTTTATTTGGAGTCTGTCAGGAAACCGCAGCACCTGCAGGAATCCACACAAACACAGGGAGAACATACAAACTGCACATAAATAGGCTCCTGGTTGGAATCAAACTCATAGACCCAGCGCCGTGAGGCAACAGTGCTAAGCACTGTGCGACTCTCCTGCCCCTAGCACATGATAATAGAGAATAGAGTTATCACGTGGTGAGCCAGTTCAATAGCAATGTGATGAGTAAAAGTTGACTCTGAAAGACAGATAGAATGGGGGGAAAGCATTCGTCAAGTATAAGTTCTCATTGCTAGCTATGCCTCTGTAGAAATCCCGTATTGTGGAGAGACACTTCAGGCAAGGAGTGTTTTATTATATTTTCATCATTATCAACTAGGTCCAGCATGATTAGCTTTCCACATTGTTGAATTACAATAATTAGCTATTGCCAGAACTCTGGCTCTGATTGAGAGGTGAGAACTTATACTTAATCAGCACCTTTCCCATGCTATCAGATGCAAATTAAATACATCACAGTGAGACATTTGATACTCACTATTGAGCAGATATTATTCCCTGTTGGATGAGCTCAGATCAAGTGGTGCTTTATATATATATATATATATCCCGATAAGTTAGTTCCCATAGATGAGCATTATCCATTATTTGAGACTGAAATCTGCTGCTCTTTTGTCAACTTTTTATATTGAGTGTCTTCTTAATAACTTACTGTGGACACTGTATAATTTACTGAACAACTCTACAGGTATTGTTATACTTGATATAATGAATATAATGTATAATGTCACTGTGATACTTGCCAATATTTAAGATTGCATATGTATTTAATAGAGAATAACATATACTTTGGATTCCCCTTTCTATTCACTTGAATCAGATAAATAAAAGAACTCCAATCAGACCAGTATACAGTGCAAAGCACAATATTGCTAACCAGTACAATATGTAGTGAGGGTATCATTACCTGAAGCCACAAGCAGATCTATTGATGAACAATGGACAGCTTGTAGTATGCTAGTTTTATCTGCAAATGAAAATGAGCAAGATTCAACGCAAACCAACTTCAGGTACCAGTGGAGTTTCCTAGGGTGGACCCTAAGTGGAAACCTCTTTAATTGAGTCCAAGAGGTAAATTTATCAAGCTGCGGGTTTCAAAAGTGGAAATGTTGCCTAGAGCAACCAGATTCTAGTTAACATTTATTTAGTATATTCTACAAAATGACTGCTAGAATCTGACTGGTTGCTATAGGCAACATCTCTACTTTTCCAAACCCGCAGCTTGATAAATTTACCCCCAAGTTATTTCAGTAAAAGAGCTTGCACTAAATTTGGTAGCATACAAATATCACTAAGATGGAATGGGTGAAGTTGAGGTCTATGACTTCTTGTTTTTTTTATTTAGGCCTATTTTATGAGGGAACCTAGAGTTGGAGCACCAACTACCGCAGTTACATCTGCCTGCTTCATCCAACAACATTAACACTCATTAAAACCGATAATGGAGAATGTAGCCACAATTAAAAACAAAGTAATAACAGGGCTAATTATTGTAATGTTTTATTTAAATACAGTTACCATATAATTTACATTGAACATATTCAATATTGGCTAATACTTTTCCCCTAAAACACCAAATTCCTGTGAAACTTACTGGTAAGGTAATGTGCCCCCAACACAAGTTTTGAATCACTGTATTTAGTAAATTGGCTGTAACTAGGCACAAGCTGAACAGATTATGGGGCAGCATTAAAAAAGTTTATGTTCAATATAATACATTGCCCCTATCAATATTCTTTTTTTTACCTATCATTCATTTTCCCCGTTAAGATAATGGAGGAGAGGGTGTTGGTGGGAGGAGGATGTGCCTAAGGTGAGCATCATTCCATTACTAATATTGAATTGATTCACTTATAAATAATGCCCTCACTAATACCTCTACCTCTTAATGTCCTTCACGTAGTGATGGTCATTCTTAGCTCAAACAAATATCCACATTTCTTTTTTAAAAAGTTAGTCACCTTAATTTGTATCCATGATGTGTAAGTTGAGTCTATGCCGCTTGAAAACAAAAACTTTACTGTAGAACAACAGACATTACTTAACAGTAACCTGTGATACCGATGTGAGTCCTTTTGAAACTGGAGCTGCTGATTCCGAGTTAATACCAGCAGAAGGCTCGCGTTTCCTCTGGAACTAAGAGCGCTGGGTCATTGTTTCCGGGGGAAGGTGTTCAGCACGGACCGGCGCTGTCATGGCTGCCTGACAACCGCACGGTGGAGCCGGATTGAGAGTGGCCTGACCAGAGCAGTGAAGTCGTAAGGTACCGGGGACTCAGTTTACGGGAAATAAGAGGAATTAGTGCGGGCAGTGGGTGCGAGGTGACCGGGGGAAGAGTGACACCGCGGCCTGGGCAATGGGCAGGCCCCACTCTTGTTCCTTGAAGGGTGACTGGCTGAGTGGTGCTGGGCCTTGTCTGTCTGCGGAGATGGGGACTGTTACCGGTGCCACAGTATGGAGCTGGAGAGTTTGTCACCTTGGCATGCCATATGATTGACAGAATTTCGTGTAATAGAGAAATATGGTTTGATACTTGTAGGAAATTATAATTGATCAAATAAAATATAGTGTCATCTACCACTGTAGTTAAAATTTCTTACATCATTTCCATACACGTCTCTTCTGTATGATCCATGATTTTGTGAGAACTGTCATTTAATAATGGATTTGACATTATTACTCTTGTATGTGATTTCAGCCATTAATGTAACTTTAACTACTACTTCTCTTTGACAGATCTTAGATTTATAGTTGTAGTATGGCAGGAGAACAGAAGCCATCCAGTAGCCTTCTGGAGCAATTCATTTTACTAGCTAAAGGCACTAAAGGTTCAGCTCTTCCAGCTCTTATTAACCAAGTATTAGAAGCTCCTGGAGTTTATGTGTTTGGAGAACTTTTAGATTTACAAACAGTGCAAGAGGTAAGCAAACAAGTTTATGAATAAACGAATACTGTTGTGAACGTTTTGTAATGCTTTATTCTCCCGCAGTAGATGCTATATTAACTGTTGAAATTTACTGTTGCAGAAAATGATCAAAGAGCTTGTATTACTGCACTATCACTACCTGCTTCCGATCTACTGTGTAAAGTGCAAATCGCACAGTATCTGGGACCATTTAAAACTTCATTCACCAAGATCAATGATACATACATGTGAATGGGCCATAACAAACACTACCCTAAAATACAGGTTATGAAAATGCACCTTGCAACATTCACAAATAAACTCCTTATATTTGTGAGGCAGCTTTGTACATTATTGCTCTTTGTTATTAGCAGCCACTTCAGATGCTGAAAGGTTTTCTGCAGTGTCCATAAATAGATATACACACAGGAAATGTGGTGTGTGTATAGGAAACAATATTTGATTTCCTAGGATACTGTTTTTTCCTATTGTATTTGTTCCCCTGTCCCTTATTTACTAGCAATAGTAATGAATTATATTTTATGTTGCTCTCTTGATAACACCAGTGTTAATGCTTGCCTAATAAAGAGGACACATTTCTGTGAATATTATTAGTGGTGTTTACATTATATAGAACGCTGTTTAGGTTAGTCTTGTAATGCTTATAGTAAAACTAAACCTAAAAAGTATTTTGTTGCATTGGTAGGTGAACTCTACTTTCTTATTGTTTATAAGATGCTCATTGTACACTTCCATATTTCTATAAGCTGCTCGTAATATAGTCTACAGCAACGATTTATGTCTGTTTGTTTTACCTCATTTACATGTTTACACGTAATGTTTTTAAAAGAGACAATTATATTTTACTATTTCATTTATTAAACTTTATTTCAGTATTCAGGTGTGTTCATTCTCTTGTAAACATCCACTATAACAAAGGAAGTGCAAGCCATGCTTGAGCAATCACTTCTAAGACTTTGATGTTGCTAAGTAAAACTCCATGGCATATCCAACCTAATATACATCCACTGAAAAATTGACTAGTCAATGAGTGGGATATGCTAGTACATACATAATTAAGCAATAATTATAACTGAAATATATATTATTCTTATTTGGTCAGACTGAGATGTAAATTTTATATAAATATATGCATGCTCATGTGTGTAGCTATATTACTTGCTGAAATTAAAATATTACTAGTCATATAACATCCCAGTCCGCTGTTTGTTACATAATACTGTAATAATAATGGCTGGCAGTCCTTTCAGCACCCCTACCAATTTCCCTATTGCTCTTCATTTTGATTTCATTAATTGCCTACACCATACATTTATTATCACATACTCTATTGCTAGGAAGTAGTTAAGAGATTTGTGTTTGATTTTAAGTTGCATATTTTGAAATAGATCTTGCTCAGCATTTGTCAGTATATACATTAATTATCCATGTTTTAGTTAGTTCATTTACATTACATTTCTTTCTTTCTTTGATAAGTTGGCTGATGGCCCACATTCTGGTTACCTGCAGCTCCTGAATTTGTTTGCATATGGAACATATCCAGATTACATTGGTAAGAATCGCTTTTATGTTGTGTAAAAATAAAATAAAAAAAATGTTTATAGATTGGACAGCACTTACATGAGATCCATATGTGTAGATTGGCTTAGAAAGTGTATGTTTATAGTAGAAATGTGCTATAGTTAGATATGCTTGTACATGTAACCCACAGGTTTCACAGATTCTATCTCAAGTTTAAACTGTAGCTGGAACCCATATCCGCTAGTATTTCCCCAATGATGTGACAGTGTAAGTTTGTTTCTAAATTTTAATGTTTTTTTATTTCTTTAGCAATAAAAGACAGCTTGCCAGAGCTCTCAGCTGCACAGAAAAACAAACTGAAACACCTGACAATTGTAAGCCTTGCATCCAGGATGAAGGTACACTAAAATTGGTTTATACACTATATTGATGGATGCTCTGTTGTATAACAGACCCTAACCCCAATGCATAGTTTATTTTTCCTCGAAAGTACAATCTTAAGCTTGCAAACTTATAAAATGTGATTGTAAAGAATGTGTGTAGTAAGATCTGTGTACACCCTCATCTGTTTTCCTCTGCTGTTTTCTTAGACAAATCTGTGCATATGGCATCAATCAAATGTTCCATCTTTTCCATTAGCAAGATTCTGTTCTGTCTTTTTCCTTTCACCACTCTAGTAAATAATGTCATATAGTTGAGCTGAAGAAGTGGTGGAGAAATTGTAGGAATATACAGAGAGAACAAATGATTAACTAGGTTTTTCAATGAGGCTTGTTCTTTCTTCAGCCATGACTCATGTTTCCCTGTATGGTATGCTAATCTGATTTAAGTTTTGTGTCCTCTTGTTAAGTGGTACTTCATTTATTATTCAAATTGTAAGCTAGATTCATGTGAAATAGTTGCCCATTTGCTCAATAAAAAGGTATGTGACAAGCTTATTGCCATGGTTATGAACACTAAAATCTAAATTAAAACACTAGTGTCAAAAATGAAATCTATTTTGACGTATGATAGGTAGGGGCTACACCAATGTTGTACTGTTAGTTCTGCATTATTTAATAAGCCGTAATGTTTTGCCTACTTTATTTAGTGCATTCCATACTCTGTGCTGCTGAAAGATTTGGACATGAGGAATCTCCGAGAGCTGGAGGATCTAATCATAGAAGCAGTTTACACAGACATCATTCAGGGCAAACTGGATCAACGCAACCATGTGCTAGAAGTGGATTTCTGCATTGGACGGGACATTCCCAAGAAGGACATAAGTAGCATTGTGAAAACTCTTCAGGAGTGGTGAGAATATTCTCTATAAAACCACATTAATGCATAATGATCTCTAAACTAGTTTAAAGAATCCTTTGTTGCCGGTTATTGCTGCAAACATTTTCCGATAACAAAACTGTAAATGTAGCCTCAAACATGGTGTCTAATGGAGATTTGGTCATTTAGCTTGTACGACAGGCTATATCCAGTTTGGTCAAACACATGCTAAATTGGGTAGATTCAGGCATTTAGACACTGGTTAAACAAAAGGGTCTTGAGAGGTGATTGCTGATTAGATATAAACATACTGTTAAGAGCGTTTTGTCGCTATCCAATAACGATTGTCGAATCTTGATTTGTGTTTCCAACGCACAAATATTTATTCTCAAAAAGTAGCAGAATAATTTAAGCGAAATAATAATAAGTACAGCCATTACTTATCGCAGGCGCTCTGGATCCAGCGAACAGTCATTCAATCCTGAAGTCTGTGGACAAGAAGTCTGTTCACTGGATGTGAGGCTCATGCTTATATGCAAACAGAAATACAGTAAAACAATGCAGATGATGTGGTTTGCTTCTATTGGTCCAGGTTTAAGGAAGGTCCAGGGGGTTGTAGATCATAGGCTGGTTTAATCTAAGGAATCCAAAGGTGGGGGGTCATCTCTCCAGGGGATGAGCTCTGTTCTTCCCGCCATAACTCCAATTACAACCAGTCATATTAGCATTTTACAGTCAGAATCATATTAAAGGTTTATTCCCTAACATCAATAACTAGAGTATGCAATGTGCAATCTCTTCGCCGAATGCACCGGACAGCTGCTGATGTAAAGGGGATTAATATGATATCAAACATGACACATTTCCCTTAACCTGAACCATAGGTTTCACTAGTATGCATATACCTTCTTTATTAAATATGAATTCTACTATATTTCGACATAAATGACTGTGTTGCAACTACAATTAATGTGTACTATTTAAAAATGTTTATGTTTGTGCGAATGTGTGTAGAAACTGTTTATTGCCACGTGTTGCGGCTGGATACGCCCTTTTACGACGTAGCGTGCTCTACGCATAATTTCAGACAAAGACAATCAAGTTTGCTCGATATTAATTGAAATGACTTTATCCAATTTGCTGACTTCGACAATACTTAAATCATATAAAATGTTTGTTTTGTGGCCCACACTGCTGCCAATTGTCTGACATGTTATTAGTTTAAAAGTAAACGTCAATTTTTAGACACAAAAACAGCTGCTTGTATGGTATCCAAAATGAGTTCACAACTAATGCCCTGTGGGAAACATTTATGAAAGTTGGTGCATGGCTAATGTATAAAAACAAAAGTGGCTGTATCCCAATGAAACCAATCAATTTGTGTCATTTGCTAAATTGTATTAGAAAAGTGACCAACATCTGATTTGAAATTGGCTATTGCACATTTTTGACACTGTTACGTGTGCCATAGTTTTCAGAAAAGAGTGTATGCATGAAATGACATTTACTTCAAGCTATATATTGCAGCTTCTACTCATACTAATAACCGAATGCTGATCTGACGATAACTCTAGATTACATGTTGGAGTTTGAACAAATGTGTACTGCCCGACATCACACCACAGGCAGTTTTAGCCTTTTGCTACAAAAAATTGTAGTATATTTTCCACCAAACATATCAGAGCACATACATTAATATTACGGTGTTCTTTCAGTACTGCAATACAGGTGTTCTTTAACTTTTTTTGGTCCAGCTGACACAAAAATTGACACGCTTGTCTTTATCGGCTGTGAGCCTATAGTGTGATATGTTATGTGACTGGTGGGTATGTGTGTTAACCCTTTGCTGTGGAGCTCTGGTGTGAATCTTGTTGACTGCCAGGCAAATTACTTCTATATTGCAGTCAGCTTATTAATAATGTTACAGAATTTTGGAGAACCACTGTCCTAATTTCTATACATTGAAATGACAACAGCAATAATGGATTGGGGCCTTCCTCAGTCTTCCATGGCATTCAGGTTTGGTTCTGTAATCACATGTATCAAGTCTTGTGCAGTGACATACATTTCTCACAATTTGCATTTGGTGGGGTACGTTATTGCAACAAGGAAAATAGCGACAACGCTTAAAGCGACATGAAAATGGTGATTCTTCTAATGTACAATGTCTAAGCCTTAGTAAAAAAAAACATTATACAGGCACTAAGTCCTCGCATTGTCCACTTAATAGCAGCAATATAGCTCTCGTCATTTTAAGTGACGTCCATCACAATGCCAGCTTGTTTTGCTGCCTGCTTTTATACCAAGCTTGCTGGAAATGTTCTCTCTAAGTATTTCAGTAAGTCTCTATTTTCTACATCTCTACATTAGATGAATCTGTATTTTCATGTCTCTAACTGTTGTCGCTATTTTCGTAGTCTCAATAACGACTACCACCATTTGAACCCATGGCGTTTTGTCATTTGTAGTTCCATGTATTATTATTAGTTTTCTGTATTGTGAAATGAAAGCCCCAATAGCATTTCTTCAATAGGTATGCAACTAAGCAAAAGCAATCTAAAGTACTGAACCATTCGTGTGACAGCAAAATGTATACCTTGCTACATTATTTATAGCTAAATTTTATTTGCTCACTGGATTGGAGACTTCAACAGGCTATCAATAAAAGTCTATTTATAATCTAACGTGCAACATATGCAAAAATAATCGATATCCTAGTTTAAAAAGTGTTGGATTTCCTGGATTTGCTGATCTTGTAGAGTCTTGCGGGGATAACCTGGGATGATTCTGATACTTAACAGGAGTCATGCTGTGTCCAAGAGACCAATAATGTTTTCTCTGATGTGTGAACTAGATTTAACCACATATATCCCAGAGGTAGGGAGTGTTCTTGCTCGCTTCTTAGTGTACAGTAATCTATGGTGGCCATTATGGGCTCACAGTACACCCATAAAAGTGCAACAGTTTGTGCTATGGTAAGTTTTTGTTCTTTTGTTTGTTCTTTTTATAGAATAAGAAGACAATAGAGAAAGACCACTAATGTGACAAATACTTATTGTACTTGAATGCATGCCACTGATATCCGAACTCCATATTTCAGGTGTGATGGCTGTGAAGCAGTTTTAATGGGGATTGAACAGCAAGTGCTGCGGGCTAACCAGTACAAGGAGAACCACATCCGCACACAACAGCAGATAGAGACAGAAGTGAGTAGAATCATGTACAAGGATTGAAATCTGATAAAGAAAATGCTGCATATTAATACCTAACAAGCACTGTGATTATTCTAATTTAGGTTGTAGATGAGCTGGACTTTCTTCTTTTTTTTTTTTTTTTTTCTTCTTTTTTTAGCCGTTGTTCAAGAAGTAAATTTTTTACTTTCTTTACTTAACATCCATGGATTATGCTGTGATTTACTTTGAAAAAGATACCTTGTGCTAGCAGTGTGGGATCCTTTAAGAATACAAAATTAATTTTAATGTAGGCTAATCCTTTTTTATTTAAAGGTGATTAGTTTGAATTTGTAATATAAAACAAAAAATGAGACCACAGAGTTAAGGGAAGAAAAACCAATAGGGGGAATACCATTTGTGCACTATAATCACCATCACACATCTCCCAGGTGACATCAGTGGCAATCCATGTCTTCTAGTTTAGTGTAATTGTTTATTTTTTTCTATCCTTAGGAAGTTTACACTGCAGCAGTTAAATCACAGATCCCATAACATGACAGAATTGTTTATTTTTTTTCTTTCCTTTTTGTGTACAGATGCACACTCTCACCTACCTACAGCCATATACATGGAATGTAATCTATTTGATGCTAGATGTGCTTTGCAGTGATAGCATTTATTTGCCCTCTTTGTTACTGCTTTCTATTAAGTGATTTACTGTATTGGTAGTTAACTGCCTTATCTGTATTCATTAGTAAAGCCACTAGAGGGCACAATTTATCCACTGTATATTTGATTCTTCTAAATTAATTACCACATTTTGCATTTCATTGTTCGCTTATCTAACTTGTGTTACAGTGTCCGATTAAAAGTACAATTGTCATGGAAAATGATTTTACATAGTTAGAAAGTCATGTGGCAGTCCGTTCATCCCCCTCTCAAGAAATCCTCTCTGTATATCTGCATATGATTATACCGCTTTATTTGGTGCCCTATCTATCATTTTTAATTATTTTTTTTTTTTAAAAAATGCATATGATATAGTTGTGATATTTAGTTTATACTGGCCTTATAATGCAAACTATATTTTTTACCTTTGGTCTACTAGGTCACAAATATAAAGAAAACTCTGAAAGCTACAGCTTCCTCAACTGCTCAGGACACTGACCAGCACCTTGCAGAGCGGGAAGGGCCACCCCTTACTGAGCAACGACAGCCCACCAAGAAGATGTCGAAGGTTAAAGGTCTAGTCTCCAGTCGCCACTAGTGGAGCTGAGCTCATGGAGGAGGCTCCAGGTGGCATACAACTGCTCCTGGATTGTTTACAGACTTAACCACACACCACCATTGTATCGGCCTCTTTCCATCCAAACCCTTTGGAGACCCTGCCTGCTAGGAGGGACAATAAACCCATTAGCGCTAACAATGCTGTGACCCAGCTTGGTTTGCGAATTGTTGTCCTTGCCGTTCAGGACACTTTGCATAAAAGTTTGTGGGTCCATCTCCCTGCTGGAGAGGACTGCTGTGAAAGTCACTGCAATACACAGTAGCCTTCTCTGTCAGAGAGAGGATTAGAGAAATGGCTGCTTATTGCTGCGTGGTTATAAAATCCCAGGTGACTTTGGTCCTGTCATCTCTCTGGAGATTTAAAATGTGCAGTAGGGACAGACCTGTACAGTAAGTTTTCCTATTTTCTTAAATGCACCCCGTTAAAGCATTATTTTTTCAGGAGATTGTATTTTCTTTCCTCCTATGTCAGACATTAAGCCTAATATTGTCATGTCATTTGCTGGCGGACGGTAACTCATTTTTGTCTTGCATAAGACATGTGAGAATAGTTTAACAAGGGCATCTGGGCAAGACAGGTATAGAGACTCTATTTTTTGAAAGCACTTTTTTTCCCATATGTCAGAAAAAGGTAAAGTGCAGTTGGTTAATATTCTACATCCTGATAAATCTTCAGTGTGGGCAGCAGATGGGAGAGTCAGATGGTGTAAAAATTAAACATAAATTATTGTGGCACTTCTTTCTGTGTGCTACTTTCTTCAGACAGGTCTTAGAAACTTCCAGAGACAGCATAACATGACACTGGGAGACAGGAACATACTCCACGGACTCCCTCCCAACAAATCCCTTTCTTTCAGTGTTGTTGGGGATTCCAGCCATGTGTCTCACCTTTGAGGAACCACATTTTTGCAGTGTCCCGTATCTGCCTTCCAGTTCGGGTGATGTGGAGCTAATCTGTTAATGAGGCATTGTTTCCCTCTCTGTGCTTCTAAATCTCCAAATTATTAAAAAATTACAAATCTGTATGCTTTTTTTTTTAAGTTATTTGTTTGTGTAAATACTTCATAATCCCACTCTGGGGTGTGGGGATTATTGAGATTTTGGGTGGGCATGCCTCAGGAATCATTATATATTTGATGTGCATATAAAATGGATGTCTATTGGTGCATCAGAGAAATAAACCACAAAATATAACTGACTTTAAAGAATCCCCTGGCTCTTATTAAAGAGCATGACATTACTATCCTTTGTTTACTGCGCCAACATTTTACATAGCAGTAGCGCAGCATATTACTGGCAGATTACACAAAATGATTATTCCCACCCCCAAATATAGCATCAATATATACCACGAGGGCAAGTACAGAAATATACAATTAAAGAGAGAGTGAGTGAACCCTGCTTCCCTGAGCTTAGAACCCAATGGAGAATCGGGAATCAAAGCAAACAGCACAAATTTAAAATGTATAAAAGACGTCCACTTCACAATATGTTGGTGCCTTCCGTCTTGCCTAGAATAATTACACTTTTTTTAAACTATTATTTAAAAAGGGGACACATGAGAACAAAAACAGTGAGCAGATATACAAAATTCAAGTTGTTCCCTTTACACTTTTCTGTATAAATGGGGGGGGGAGTGGTACGAAGTGGACTTAAATGACACCTACAGACCATTGATAAATGTTAGTCGACATAAAACGTATACATCAGCATAAATAAAGAACAAGCAGCCAACCATACGGAGTACATTTTGTTTCTTGAGAATTAGATGGAGAACGTCCAAGCCGGAGAAAGCTGAGGCGGCTTAGGGCTCAGGTTGTTAGCGGAGCTAGGAGTCACAAAACATTAGATGGGGCGGTGTTCGACAGAGTCCCGTCTCTTCCGAAGGTAGCAAGGGGCCTAAACAAGGTCGAACTTATGGCGTTTATCATGTAGGTAGTAAGTAATAGATTCCATGCCATCAATATGCTACACATAGTTTTTAAGGGCCAGTATAGTTGGGGGATTCGGGTTTTTTCAGGGGTTGGCTATTGAAGATTTAGCAGCAGCGAGGATGTGAGCTATCAATTTATTAGACGAGGAGCTCTCGTCAGGCATAGGGCAGTAGAGAAAAAATCCAAGGGTCCTTAGTTCACGGTCGTTCTGAAACGGAGTTGAGGACCGCCAGGACTATACCCCAGAAGGGGACTATGCATGGGCAGGTCCACCAAATATGAAGGAGCGTACCCCTCTGGCCACAGTTCCACCAGCAGGACAGATTAGAGGTGGGGAACATTTTGGAGAGTCTGTCAGAGGTGTAGTACCACCTGTAATACACTTTGGGGCATATTCAATTAGCTTTCCGGATCGCGCCAGAACGGCCCGCGAAGTCAATCCACGGTACCGCAATAACGTGGATTTTCGTTCACAGCCCATAGGGTTGCGTACGAAAATCCGCGTTATTGCGGTACCGTATTACCGGCAATACTGTGCATGTTTCGCAGTAACGCGCGTTACCGTGAACCGGAAAGCTAATTGAATATGCCTTTTTGGATGCTGTTTTTTTTTTATTTGTGTTAGAGATTGAGCTAGTGGCACTGGGAGTCAAAGGTAGTCTCAATCAACCAATTCTAGATAGAAGAGATCATACCTTTGAAGAGCAGAGAGTGCAGGTATAGCCAGTCAAAAAAGGTGAGGGCTCATAAGGAGTTCACTGGGGGAGGGACATGAGGAAGTGACGGAAAATTCGAAGAAGAGGGCAGAAATGAGTATATTTGTGTTGAACCTCTGGGAGAGAGGCCCGTGCAGTACTTGTACTCAAGTCGTGGGCAACTCTGATCCCAGCCCAAATCCCTTTTATGATGGAAGAGGTAGAGTGGCCTCGAGAGAAATTTGGGTTGTTCCAGAGAGGCACCAGGGGGAAAAGAGGGGACGACAAATGAAATTGGGGCCTGGAAAAGTCCAAGATAACCAAAATTTCAAGGAGGAGAGGGTGGTGGTCGGTACTGGGAAGGCCCCAAAGTGTGGACCCCAACAAAATACATTTCCAGGTCTACCAAGGCTATGGTGTGGTAGGGAGCATAAGTGGCTGCCAGTTGGCTCAGGTGAGATGCATAGAAGCTTGACATCAGAGAATCCTCACCCCCCTCGGATCCTGGGTTTCCTAAGTATAGAAGTTTGGGGATCAAGTTGATATTTATAGCGATAATCCTTTCCAGCCATGAAATGATTATATCCCTTCCAGGTAAGGAGTTCTCGTTTAATTCTAGTAAGGAGACGGGGAATATTGTCTGGGTAGAGACGGTCATAGTGAGAAGTGTTGTACGCTCAGAGGTATTTAATCTGTTGTTTTTGCCATTTCAAGGCAAGTGACGATTGGATAGTGGCTTTCAGCGAGGAGGGGATATGTAGCAACATGGCCTCGGATTTTGAAAAATGATTTCATAGCCAGGTAGAACCCCACTCACATCCATCATCCATTTACTGACAGATTGGTAGTAGTGAGGTCTGAGGGTGAGTGAGGAAGAGCAGGACATCATTAGCAAATAGAGATATTTTGAATTCTCTGGGCCCCACCTCCACTCCTTGCACAGCTCTAGTCTGTCTAACCATTGCACCCGGGGGCTCAATCACCAGGGAGGACAGAGGGCAGCCCTGTCTAGTCCCATTAGAAAGGAAAAATGTCTCCCAAAGGGAACCGTTTATTAGAACCCTGGCTGAAAGGGATGCATACAGGGCAACGATACCCATCAGAAATTCTGCCAAGATGCTATAGGCCTGCAGGGTTTGAAACGTGAAGCGCCACGATATCCGATCAAATGCCTTTTTGGCATCTAGTGAAAGCGTTATCGCCGGAGTGTATCTACGATTAATAATCTGAATAAGGTCTATAGCCCTACGAGTATTATCCCTGGCCTTGTGCCCCAGGATGAAGCACACTTAATCACAATGGACCAGAGTCGGAAGGACCCTGTTCAACAATGTAGCCAAGATCTTGGCTACATAGGTCTATAGCTGGTACAATCGCAGGGGTCCTTCCCCTCCTTTTGGATAACCACCATACGAGCTTCTAACATAGTTTTGGGAAAGGGGGCACTGATGGTATTGAATGGTATTGAACAAGGAGCGGAGGCGGAGAACCAGGAGAGTACAGTTTTTTTTTTTCCATAATCGGTGCTGAGAAACCATCAGGGCCAGGGGACCTATTCTCCCATAGCCAAGAGTCTGTTCACCTTATCCCCATTTTTATAGAGCTACTGCTTCAGTTGTTTCAGAGTTGCAGAAGTAGATTCAGAGAGAAAAAGATTGAGGTCTGACAGGATCTTAAGAAGTTTAGCCAATGTGGCCGGATCCAGTAACAGCTTATGTTGGCACTCCAGGTATTGCAGTTGAATTGCCAGGGACAAGTGTTGGGAGATGCATAACTTTTTATGTCGCAAGTTCATGCTGATCAGGTGTCCCTGCAGAACCACCTTATGGACTTCACACAGAGTCGAAGGCGAGGTGTTTGGGAGATCGTTAAGGAGAAAATACTCCTCCAGAAGAGTCCGCAATTGCTGGGTGAGTTGAGGGTCGCGAAAGAGGGAGTAGTTGAACCTATGTGGAGGAGTTGGGGTGAGAAGCAATGTCAGAGAGGTCCGCTGTGATGGGGGGTGGTCTGTCCATACCATTGGGTGGATATGGGCAGAGTGTAGTTTATGGGTCAGATCGTGGCTGAGGAGCATCATGCCTATCCTTGAATATGTGTTGTGATCCGAGCAGTAAAATGTGTAGTCACTAGAGGTGAGGTCCCGGAGCTGCCAGCAGTCAAAAAGGAGGTGGGATGCCAGAGACTTTGATTTAGAGGACACCGAGCGGAAGGCGTAGGCGGTGCAGACTGGTTGATCGTGCCATCAGGTACTACATTAAAACCACCTGCCACATTCATCTCCTCCCAACGTACCAAAAAGAGCAAGGAATCAAGGGAAGTAAAAAAGCAGTGTTGATTCTGGTTGGGGAAATAGAGATTTACCAATGTACAGAACATATTATTAGGTGTTCCCACCCGGAACAAGTATCTACCCTAAGTGTCCACATGTGTTTCAAGTAAATCGAAAGTAAAAGTAATATGGGAGGCTAGGAGGATGGCTACTCGCTTTTTCAATATGGCATCACAGGCAAGGAAAGTGGTTGGATATGACCTAGACCTCAATTCTGGGTGAAGGCATTATGTAAAATGAGTTTCCTGAAGTAGGACTATGTCGCCTCTAAGTGAGAGGTTGAGTTTTGTGCGCTTTTATGGCCTGTTCAAACCTGTGGGGTGGTAGGGTGAGCCGCCTCGGGTCTGCAAGCAGAGAACACATACATTAAAATAAACATAGAAAAGCATCAGTGTCATGCCAGAATGAACGTGCAACTATATAGTGTACCCTGGAAATGGAAGGGGCAGGAGAAAAGGAAATGAGGGGGACCAGGGAGGTGGACAAGACCAGGCTGGAAAGCTAGAACTGGTCTGTGGTGCCGGCCAGAGGAAATGGGGGGAGATGCCAATGGCATAGGAGGGACCAACATGGGTGAAACACCCAGTTGGGGGCGTGGGTGGCGAATCCGGTAAGTGCTAGGCCATGAAAGAAAGAGGATGATCCCAGCCCCCTTGAACAGGGGACAGGTAATCTGGAAACATAAACAAACAGTGGGAATATCGGTGGAGGTAGTCAGCCTCCTACTTTAGTGTTACGAGCCGCCGCGTCCCGTCTCCTGGTTCTGCTAGCGTCCCGGCCGTCACCTTGACGACCGGGACGTCACTTCCGCTTCCTGGTCGGCCGTTGCCAAGGCAACGGTCCGACGCCGATAATCTAGCGCTGCGTCCCGGCGGTACTAGTGGCCGGGCACATGCGCGTAATTTAACACAGCCTGTGGGCTGATTAATGCAATTATCATGGGGGCTGTGTGAGACTCAGAGCTAGGCTCTGATTGGTGGCTTGTGGTATTTAGGGCAGTGAGGTCTGCAGCCTCACTGCCGGTTATAGCGTTCTGTCCTCAGTTCTGCCTGCTTATGCTATCCAGTTTGGTTCCTTCTACCTTGGATTTGACTACCCGTGTTTTGATCCTTGCTTCTTATTAGACCTGTGACCTTTCTCTTCTGACCTTGACCTTTTGCCTGGAATTTGGATTTTGCTTCTCTGCCTGTGAGTTTGACCCTTCGCTTGCCCTTGGTTATTGCATCTGTGTCTATGACCTTTTGACCTAGGATTCTTCTTATATTATAGTCCACCAATCACTCCACTCCTGGGAACTCCTTTAAGTCAGTATATGTTACTCGACCCTCGGTCGGCCCGCAGCCCAGTCTGTCCCCACCACTAGGGGCTCCAGCGAACACCCGGCCTTCAGAGTAGTTCCCGAGTTTCACTGTACTGACTTGGAAGTTCCTAACATTATAACCGGCCAAGGAAGATTGGTATCATACGGCCATGGACGAAGAAGAATCGAATCTGTCTCCAGCCCAGATTCTGGCCAACCAGATACAGGCGGTTTCCCAAGTGGTGCAGACTTTATCCCAGCGTCTGGCAGTTCAAGAAGGGGTTTCCAGAGACTGGCAGCTCCAGCAAGTTCCCGCTGATGACACACCGGAGCCTAAAATGAATTTGCCTGACCGATTCTCTGGAAGCAGGCCAGCCTTCTGTAATTTCAAAGAGAGCTGCAAATTGTACTTCCGTCTGAAACCATGTTCCTCTGGTTCCGAACAGCAGAGGGTAGGGATCATCATCTCATTACTCCAGGGCGACCCGCAGTCTTGGGCCTTCTCCTTGCCTTCCACAAGTCCAGCCTTACAGTCTGTGGATGCCTTCTTTCAAGCTTTGGGGTTATTGTACGATGACCCGGACAGGGTAGCCTCAGCTGAGGCTCATCTCCGTACGCTAAGCCAAGGACGTCGCTCAGCGGAAGAGTATTGTGCGGAATTTCGGTGATGGTCCACTGATAGCGCCTGGAACGACCCAGCATTGCGAAGCCAATTTCGCTTAGGACTTACTGAGCAGATTAAAGATTCCTTAGTTCAGTATCCGATGTCCGACACGCTGGAGAACCTGATGCAACTTGTCATAAAAATTGATCGTCGGATCAGAGAGAGAAAGGCTGAACGGGAGTCCGCTGCTCCGATGGACGTTTTCACAAGCTCTGATAACACTTTAAATCAAAAATGACTAAGTCCACGGCGCAAAGCAATGTATCAAATCCAGAAGGCAGCCTGTAGCAAACTATATAGGAAACACCAATCCCTATCAAATATATATATATACACACAGCAAATTTGCAAACAGGCGCCAATCATCTGTCAGTTCAACAAAAAATATAAAATATAAAATCAAAAAAGTCCAGAAAAAATATATATAAAAATGTAGAGGAAGTTCTATGTTCCAAAAGACAGTTATGGAATCTTCTGATCAAGTCGAGTGTTCCAATATTCCTCATAGGTCATACATGCAAAAGAAAAAGAGAAAAAACATAGTGCAATCCACATATATATAAAGAATGTAGATGGAGGAGAAAAATCCCTATGTACTCCGTGCAATAATAAATAAACGGGAACACCTCACGTGATGATGGGTTAAACTTAACCCCTCAGGGTTGCGCACTCACCAAATAGTATAATAAAAACAAGCCTGTACGCAAGATGCAACTCCCCAGACTCGTCGGTCCTCCAATCCACAATATCACTCGAAAATACCGGACAGATAGCGCGGTCAAATTATGCCCAAGATGTAGCTCCCCACCAACATCGATCCAACAATGCAGAGCTTCCTTCAATTAAATCGAACTCCAAAAAAGGGGAAAATGCTCCATAGTGTGACAACGTATGGGTAATTTATTGCAAACAATTAAACATGAACAAACACATAAAACGTCAGGCGGGACCTGATCAGTAGGGATAGATGGACCCTTACCGTGCTAAGAAGGGCAAAAAGCGTGTCTAAATGTAGTGAGTCAAATCCCGGGAAACTCACTACAAAGCTCCGTTCAGCCAGTAATCACCACTCGATCAACGGAAGCAGGAACACTTCCCACTGCAGGTCTCACGTCTGACGTCACACCTGGTGACCTGGATGAGATACATAGATGACGTCTTTTTTGTTTGGAGTGGTGATCTTGCTAGTCTTAACCTCTTTTGTGATGGTCTTAATGGCAATAAGATTAATGTGGAATTTACATTCAATATTAGTTTAGTACAGGCTTGTTTTTATTATACTATTTGGTGAGTGCGCAACCCTGAGGGGTTAAGTTTAACCCATCATCACGTGAGGTGTTCCCGTTTATTTATTATTGCACGGAGTACATAGGGATTTTTCTCCTCCATCTACATTCTTTATATATATGTGGATTGCACTATGTTTTTTCTCTGATAACACTTTGCCCGATTCCTCTGAACCTATGCAATTGGGCGCTTATCGCTTGCCTCCGGAGGAACGCTCCAGAAGACGCTCACTAGGTTTGTATATGTATTGTGGTCAACCAGGCCACTTAGTCCATTCATGTCCCAGCAAGCCGGGAAACTCCAAAGCCTAAGTGCAGGTGAAGAGGTGCGATTGGGTCTTCAGATTACCTCTTCAGACAATTCCTTATTAGTCCCTGGACGTCTAACTTTCCGTGAGAGATCCATGGACCTAAAAGCTTTTCTTGACAGTGGTGCGGCTGGTAATTTCCTGGATATGCATTTGGCTCAGACACTTGATATTCCACATATCAGGTTAGGATCAAGCATCACCACATGTGGTTTGGATGGTAACCCCTTGCCAGGGGGAAGGATTCTCGCCAGGACCCCAATGGTTCGGTTGTCTGTAGGAGTCCTCCATACGGAGGAGCTCTCCTTTTATCTCATCTCTTGTCCCTCTGCTCCTTTGATATTGGGGTATCCATGGCTTCGCAGTCATAACCCCCTTATTGATTGGAAAACAGGGGAGATTGTCCGTTGGAGTCCCGGGTGCTCTACGTCCTGCTTGACCCTGCCTCTTAGAATTATGCAGCCTAGTCCAGCATTGTTGCCGGTACCCTATTAGGACTTCAGTGATGTCTTTTGCAAGAAAAAAGCTGATTCACTTCCACCACACCGGGAATACGACTGCGCCATTGAATTGGTACCCGGTTCTAAGTTGCCCAAAGGGCGATTATATTCACTATCCCTTCCTGAAACTCAGGCCATGGAATTATACGTAAAAGAAAACCTGGAGAAAGGGTTCATCCGCCCTTCTAAGTCCCCGGTTGGCGCAGGTTGTTTTTTCGTTTCTAAAAAAGATGGCAGCCTGAGGCCTTGCATCGATTTCCGTGGACTAAATAGTATCACGATTAAGAATATGTATCCGTTACCCTTGATCTCTGTTCTGTTCGATCAATTAAAAACAGCTACTGTATTCTCTAAAATTGACCTCCGAGGGGCCTACAATCTTATCCGAATCAGGAAGGGGGATGAGTGGAAGACTGCCTTTAATACCCACTCGGGACATTACGAATATCTCGTAATGCCATTCGGTTTGTGCAACGCTCCGGCAGTCTTTCAGGATCTGATTAACGATGTATTACGTGAGTTCTTGGGAAAAACAGTGGTTGTTTATTTGGATGACATCTTAATTTATTCTGAATCCCTATCTCAGCATCGTCAGCACGTCCGCCAGGTTTTATTGAGATTGCGTGAACATCATCTGTACGCAAAACGGGAGAAATGCGAATTCGAGGTGTCCACAGTGGCATTCCTGGGTTATATCATCTCCTCATCAGGATTCGCTATGGATCCCGCCAAGGTGCAGGCAATTCAGGATTGGGTCCTATCTACTAACTTGAAGGTGATCCAAAGATTCCTTGGCTTCGCCAATTATTACCGTAAGTTTATTGGCTCATTCTCCTCGTTAGTGGCTCCTATCACTGCCCTCACTCGAAAAGGAGCAAACCCAGCGGAGTGGTCCGCAGAAGCACTGGCGAGTTTTTCAGCTCTCAAAGCTGCATTCATTTCCGCCCCAGTCCTTAGACACCCTGACCCAGGGCTTCCGTTTATTGTGGAGGTGGATGCTTCGGATGTCGGTGCTGGTGCCATCCTCAGAAAGACTCACAGAGTAAAAAACTACATCCTTTTGCATTTTTCTCGAGAAAATTTCTGCCAGCGGAATGTAATTATGACGTCGGAAACCGTGAACTATTGGCTGTTAAGTTGGCATTGGAGGAATGGCGACATTGGTTGGAGGGGTTTGCACACACCATTACCATCTTCACAGACCATAAAAACCTCCAATATATTCAGACTGCAAAAACTCTGAATCCCAGGCAGGCTCGCTGGGCCCTATTCTTCACCAGATTTAGGTTCATCATCACTTTTCGTCCAGGTGCAAAAAATGTTAAGGCTGATTCTTTGTGCCGAAGTTTTTTGGCTCAGCATCCCCAAACTACTGACTCGCAGTCTATTATTCCTTCCACTTCAATTCATCTCGGACTCACCCAGGATCTGGGAGCCACTATCCAACACTTCCAGAAAATTGCTCCCGTTCAGACACCTCTCAACAAGTTATTTGTCCCGGTTCATCTAAGGAGACCTGTCCTCATAGAGGGTCACAACAACCGCTCTGCTGGTCATCCGGGAATTCGTAGGACTATTGAAATCCTTTCTCACTGGCTTTGGTGGCCCACCTTATCGGATGACGTGGAAACTTACGTTCGTGCCTGTCCTGACTGTGCTAGAAACAAATCTGCTAGGAACCGTCCTGCTGGTCTACTGCTATCCTTGCCTGCTCCAAGCAGACCTTGGTCCCATCTTTCGATGGATTTTATTGTTGACCTTCCAGTATCTGCAGGCCATAACACCATTTGGGTAGTCGTGGACCGATTCAGTAAGATGGCACATTTTATTTCCTTACCAAAACTACCGGATGCCAGGACTTTGGCTACCTTGTTCCTGACCCACATCTTTCGTCTCCATGGTCTTCCGGAAGACATCGTCTCGGACAGAGGATCTCAGTTTGTTGCACGGTTCTGGAGATCTTTTTGTAAGTCCATTGGGATCACTATCAGTTTGTCCTCAGCGTATCACCCGCAGTCGAATGGACAGACAGAAAGAACCAACCAGTCCTTGGAACAGTTTTTACGCATCTATGTTTCAAAATTTCATGATAACTGGTCCTCTCTCTTGCCCTGGGCGGAATTCGCTTACAACAATTCCTGCCATTCCACAACACACACATCTCCGTTCTTGTGCAACCTTGGATTTCACCCGAAGTCTAACTCTTTCTCTACTGCTGTTCCCAGTGGGGATTCTGGAACACCTGCCTTTACGGCTAGGTTAAGATCTATCTGGAAAAAGGTGCACTCTGCCCTGGGTCAAGCCTCGCAAAAATCCAAGGCTTTCGCTGATCGCCATCGTGTGCCATGTTCTCTGAAGGTGGGAGATCGAGTTTGGTTGTCCACACGGAACATCAAGTTGAGGCAACCTTGCAAGAAACTGGGGCCCCGATACATTGGACCTTTTTCAATTGAGAAAAAGATAAATCTGGTGGCTTTTAGGTTGAAACTTCCACCGTCTTTAAAAATACCATCTACTTTCCATTGTTCGCTTCTTAAGAAAGTCGCTGCTACCAGAAGATTCAGTCAGCCTTCCTCTAGCAGGCCCCGGCCGTTGGATGTGAATGGAGACCAGGAATATATCATTGAAAGAATCCTTGACTCAAGAAGAGTCCAAGGCCAAGTTCAGTTTCCGGTGCACTGGAAGGGTTATGGCCCTGAGGAGCGATGCTGGATACCGCGGAGGCGTCTCCATGCTGGGAGACTCATTAGAGAATTTTTCAGGAAGTTTCCTACTAAACCGGGGTGTCGGGGTTCCTTAACCCCTCCTCAAGGGGGGGGTACTGTTACGAGCCGCCGCGGCCCGTCTCCTGGTTCTGCTAGCGTCCCGGCCATCACCTTGACGACCGGGACATCACCTTGACGACCGGGACATCACTTCCACTTCCTGGTCGGCCGTTGCCAAGGCAACGGTCCGACGCCGATAATCTAGCGCTGCGTCCCGGCAGTACTAGTGGCTGGGCGCATGCGCGTAATTTAACACAGCCTGTGGGCTGATTAATGCAATTATCATGGGGGCTGTGTGAGACTCAGAGCTAGGCTCTGATTGGTGGCTTGTGGTATTTAGGGCAGTGAGGTCTGCAGCCTCACTGCCGGTTATAGCGTTCTGTCCTCAGTTCTGCCTGCTTATGCTATCCAGTTTGGTTCCTTCTACCTTGGATTTGACTACCCGTGTTTTGATCCTTGCTTCTTATTAGACCTGTGACCTTTCTCTTCTGACCTTGACCTTTTGCCTGGAATTTGGATTTTGCTTCTCTGCCTGTGAGTTTGACCCTTCGCTTGCCCTTGGGTATTGCATCTGTGCCTGTGACCTAGGATTCTTCTAATACTATAGTCCACCAATCACTCCACTCCTGGGAACTCCTTTAAGTCAGTATACATTACTCGACCCTCGGTCGGCCCGCAGCCCAGTCTGTCCCCACCACTAGGGGCTCCAGCGAACACCTGGCCTTCAGAGTAGTTCCCGAGTTTCACTGTACTGACTTGGGAGTTCCTAACATTTAGTATACTGGTGACTAAGCAATAATAAATGCAAGCAACTTGAAGGGAGCACCGATGCACCACACATCCATAACATTTTTAAAAGAGTGGACTGTTATCAAAACTACCTTGTTGGTCACAAAACAAAAAAAAAGATTTTATAGGAACAATAAGCCAGAGGTGGCTACATATAGATCTGATTGAAAAATGTGTCAGCCAACTTGGCGAAGTCATCATCATTGAAATAGTGATTGACGTATTTGTGCTAAAGTATGAGGTTCCCATAAGGGGAAAATGTGTGCCCTATAGTCATGCCACCTAACGCAGACACTAACAATATCTAAGTTCAGGGCAGCAAGCAGAGAACTAAAACCTAGCTGCATGATAATCCACCCGCAGCCATAAACTCATTTCCCAGCCATAAAGCCCCTATTCTGAGCAGTGAATTTACCTGTCTTAACATGCACTCCCACTGTGCTGATGATACGTGAAGGAAGCATCTGAGAATACATCACTACTTGATCCTGGATCCGTGGAGGTGATTGATTTAAATATCACATTGTAAATACACTACCTACATGCATGGCACTGCACTACATTATGCAATGTACTGTTCTATACTACATTAAGCTATAAAACAGACACTATAGAAAATGTTTCCCTTGTTAAACTACATCTCCCCTCTAGGCTTCCTTTAAAAAAAAATAAAAAAAAGCTCTTTAAGATCTCTCTTACTGAGGCACTGCACTTACCTGCAATACATTGATGAAAGATTAGGTGAGAAATACGTTTCTCTTAAGGAAAGAATGGTCTCAATTAAGATTTTCATTTTCCTAGTCCTTTAACCATGTCAGTAGTCTCCTAAGGGATAGGTCCTAGCAGGAAAACTGTAGGAGAGGGAGAGACAAAGAACATGCTTCATTTATTTACCCAAAAATGCATATAGCAGATAAAAATTGGTCTCTCAAAAGTGTGTGTATATAACTTTAGTAGAGTGAGTCTTTAAGACACCACTTCATACACTGTTTTTTGGGAGTTGGCTGCTTTTATACATCTAGTTATCCACCTGGCAATGGTTGCTTTGGAGGCTTGTCCCACTTTGACCTCCAAACAACAGGATCAAACCATCTGTCTTTCTCATGAAGACAGGGACCTTACTACATACACTTTCTTGTTCGTGAACTTTGAGAATTCTCAACAAAGATGGCAGTAGGCCACTCTGGCTTAGAAGGAAACAAACGTGTTAAGAACATCATCTGCTTTTTTATTTTTGGAAAAACATATGGTTTTGAGGCATTCAGTGCTTAGATTTGCTGTAACATAACATCTACTCAGAAAGCTGTTTTTATGGACTTTTTCCGAAGACTGCAGAGAACTCAAGGAAGTATTGACATAGCTTGCAGTTACAGACATAGGTCCCAAAAGGAACTTTTAGTCAAATCTGGTCATTGAGAGGTTACACTGCTTGAATAAATATGTCCATAAAAGGATGTTGATTCCATCTCTTCTTTAATAAAACTGGAATATACACTTTTAGTGTGCTAAAGTGGAATTTCACTGTGGCACATTTTTCCCTTACTAGTCTACTTAGGCCCTCTAACTGTTACCTATATATCTCCTGTTGAAATTGCTTCTCTATTTAAGTTCCCCTCGGAAGAGGTCCCTGGAGATTCTAACAGAGTAACAGGTAATCATATTATGGCAAGGTCCCATATATTTAGCTAGTAGTATTGCAACTATGGGCCTGATTCATTAAGGATCTTAACTTAAGAAACCTCTTATTTCAGTCTCCTGGACAAAACCATTGTACAATGCAAGGGGTGCAAATTAGTATTCTGTTTTGCACATAAGTAAAATACTGACTGTTTTTTCATGTAGCACACAAATATCAACTTTAAATTTCAGTGTACAAATAAGCTATCAAGTATTTGTGTGCTACATGAAAAAACAGTCAGTATTTTACTTATGTGCAAAACAGAATACTAATTTGCACCCTTTGCATTGTAACATGGTGTTGTCCACGAGACTGAAATAAGAAGTTTCTTAAGTTAAGATCCTTAATGAATCAGGCCCTATGTCTCTAAATATATACTATTTTTAAGACTGAAATCCTAAGTGGAGGAGCTCAACTTTTGTTTACAGTGATGTGTGATTGAATTTATAGCCTTTTCCACTAGTCAATAGACGCTTGACACACTGTCGTACTTTTTGGGTATGTTCCTCCCTGACAGTATAAATCGATGCATCATTTTTATCTCACTCTCCATGCTGTTAAATCACAGCAATTTAATTTTATTTCATTATTTTTATTTTATTTGAAGAAATATATTACATTTTTCTAGAAAATTCATTTGGGTAGAGGATGGGGGTAAAAAAGAGAAAAGGAGGCGGGGGAATATAGTTGCACAATAAGAACATTTGATACAATAAGGTACAAACAGAACATCAATAGAACTTTTCAATACATAGACTATATGGACAAAAGTATTTGGCCACACCTGTTAATTATTGATTTGAGATATTTCAATCAGACCCGTTGTAAGTGGTGTATAAAATCAAGCACCTAATCATGCAGTCGACATTTGCAAACATTTGTAAACATTTGTAAACCAAATGGGTCGTTCTGAAGAGCTCAATGACTTCAAGCATGGTACTGTGATAGGATGCCACCTTTGCAATAAGACGGTTGGTGAAATTTCATCCCTGCTGGATATTCCATGGTCAACTGTAAGTGATATTATTAGAAAGTGGAAGAGTTTAGGAACAACAGCAACTCAGTCACGAAGCAGTAGACCATGTAAAATCACAGAGCGGGGTGTGCAAAAGTCGCAAACACTCTGCTGATTCCATAGCTGAAGAGTTTTGAACTTCCACTGATATTAATATAAGCACAAAAACTGTACAGCAGGAGGTTAATGGAATGGGTTTCCATGGCTGAGCAACTGCATGCAAGCCTCACATCACCAAGACCAATGCCAAGCGTCGGATGGAGTGGTGTAAAACACACCGACACTGGACAGTAGAGCAGTGGAAATGTGTTCTGTGGAGTGACAAATCATGCTTCTCTGTTTGGCAGTCAGATGGGTGAGTCTGGGTTTGGCGGATGCCGGGAGAATGTCACCTGCCTGACTGCATTATGCCAACTGTGGAGGAGGTGTAATGGAATGAGGTTGTTTTTCAGGGTTTGGGCTAGCCCCTTATCTCCAGTAAAGGGCAATCTTAATGCTATAGAATACTAAGTCATTTTGGACAATGCTATGCTTCCAACTTTGTGGCAACAGTTTGGGGAAGGCCCTTTTCTACTCCAACATGACTGTGCCCCAGTACACAAAGCAAGGACAGCAAAAATGAGTTCGGTTTGAAAGAACTTGACTGGCCTGCACAGAGCCCTGACCTCAACCACATCGAACACCTTTGAGATGAACTGGAATGGAGATTGTGAACCAGGCCTTCTTGTCCAACATCAGTGCATCCGAAAGAATGGGCACAATTTTCCACAGAAACACTCCAACATCTTGTGGAAAGCCTTCCAAGAACAGTGAAAGCTGTTATTGCTGCAAAAGGGTTATCAACTCCATATTAAAGTATATGTATTTGAATACAATGTCATTACAGTCACTGTTGGTGCAATGGCCAAGCGTCTGAATAATTTTGTCCATATAGTGTATATCAATAATAACCAAGTAACATTCAAAGTCTGAATAAATTTCTCATCTGGGGGAAAGGGGTTCGGGAGGGAAAGTGTTACGAAACTGTTGCACAAACTAGGTCTTGCAATTATAGCCATGAAACCAGATATATGATGAAAATATTGGACTGATTATTATAGAGAAAACAATCATGCAGGTGATGCAATGAACACAGACCGGGTCACTGTATAAACAGATTTTTTGGTATAGCAGATTAACAGGAGTAATGCAATTGTCCGGTTACCTCCAGGAGAGATACAGGTGATTGATTAATGCTGTGCAAGGAACAGGAACTGACTAAGCATGGATATCCACAGAAAGGAGTCACCGACTGGGACGTCAAGCTGGGCACACCTGACTGAAAGCCCGGACTGGGCACACCACTCAGACTGTACAGTACTGTGAGAAGCCTCGGACCGGACAGCAGTGTGAGAAGCCTCTGACTGGACAGCACTGTGAGAAGCCACGAACCATACAAGGCCAGAAGGCAACTCGGGCTGAACTGAACTGTGTGGCAACAGTGGCAACTGGTTCTGGAGCAGACTGGAGGGACAGGGCCCTCTCTGGAACTGAATGGAGGGACAGGGCCCTCACTGGAACGGACTGTACGGGCAGCGCCCCCTCTGGAATGGACTGTAAGGGCAGTGCACCTTCTGGAATGAAATGTAACGGAAGCGCCCCCTCTGGAGCAGGCAAATTCTCTGAAGTGAAAGCAGAATCTGGCAACTCCGACCTGGAGGCAGAAGCTGGCAACTCGGAACTGGAGGCAGAAGATGGTACCTCTGAGATGAAAGCAGAGGATGGCACCTCAGAACAGGAGGCAGGAGATGGCACCTCTGGATTGGTGGCAGGAGATGGCAGCTCTAGACTGGTATCAGAGACTGGCACATCTGGACTGGCAACAGACGGGAGTTGGTGGATTGGGCTTCATCCCAGAGATCAGAACAGGCAGTACTGTGGAAACGGGAAGTGAAGCGCAAACAAATCAAGAATGAGGAGGTGAAAAAACAGAAGATGGTTCTGTAGGATGTCGTGGCATGCGGAGATGACAGTCTTGTAAGAAGTGTCCATTACTGGCACAGTAAAGACATAATTCTGTGCCGCCACTTCTCTTCAGTCAGGTGGGGGCGTAGACCACCTGCTAACCTAGAGTTTGTTACATAGTAGTTCTTGATTAAATGCAAGTTTGTGGTAGCTCTATTAAAAGGTTGTTTGCACTGATTCAGCAGCAGCAGCAGAGAAAGTAGGTTGAGATAATTCAACAGCATTAGAATTGGAAGAGACAAAATTTGACAGTCTCTTGAGTGAGTCCGTGAGTAAAGCAGAAAATTGAGCCAGTTAAGAGCGTAACAAAATTATGTCAGTTTGTAAAGACTGTAGCAGAGGCAGTTCAGTCATTTGTAAGGCAGACATGTTTGCAGGAGAAAATAAATGGAAACGATTGCAATGAGAGTCCCAGGAGATAAATGCGAAGCAGGATCTTTCACGTGGCTTCAAAGCATTTTTTTAGGCTGGTCATTCTGTTACAAAACTGTTCCACAAAGTAGGTCTTGCAATTATAGCCAGAGAGCCAAACATATGATGAAAACATTGGACTGTTTATTGCAGAGAAAACAACCATCCAGGTGATGCAATGAACACAGACCTGGTCAGAGTATAAACAGATTTTCAGGTATAGCAGATTAACAGGAGTAATGCAATTGTCAGGCTACCTCCAGGAGAGATACAAGTGATTGATTAATGCTGTACAAGGAAGCAGGAAGTGTCTTAAGCATGGATATCCACAGAAACAGTGAAATCAGGCAGTGATCCAAGGTACAAACATAACCAGACTCAGAAACAATGACCAGCAATGAATGCTGGAAGAGGCAGGTATGTATGAAACACTCAGGTGAGGGTGAATAACTAGCTGTGTTAGTTAACCCCTGATAGTGGGAAAAGACAGAACAGCAGCACCTCTGGTGTTCCACAGATACTGCAGGATAAAATAACAACATAACAACAGTCCAAAATAGCCCCAGAGGCAGACATTACAGGAAGTCATTATTTTTTTCCAAGAAGACTGACACATCCAGGGCCTGATTCATTAACAAACTTAATGTGCATTTTTTAACAAACGCACGTACATCGGGCATACCAATGTCCATATTCAACAAGGAGCCATTTCAAATATATGTCTGTTAAAATATACAGGTCTAGGACCGCTCTACTCTAACAGACAATATACTAGAGGATATGTCCAATGCATAAGTGGTATATTGAGTTACAAAAGAATGCACAGAAAAAAACTATTTTTGAATGTCACCTGTTAATATATAGCCATTAATGACTAAACATAAAAAAAAAAATAAAAAAAAAAATTCCCCACCGTAAAATACATTTACTAGGATATTTGTAATGTCTACTGTACATAAAATACATTTTTACAGTTGCTCTTGATTGCAAACACATATTCTAGCATGCATACATCATCACTAGTAATTAGCACTAACACCAGACCTGTAGCTGGTGTAAGTGATATGACTGGAAATCTCGTACCTTTGAGATGCCCAAAGATTGAATCGAGCTTGGCCCGCCCTTACTGTACATTGACTACGTGCATATGCCCATTCCCATCCACGTTCCGCCCCTGAAATTGTAAGCTGTAGTAAGGGTCATTTGCACACCAAGATGAATTGGACATTGCTGCGTTCACTGGCGTATGCTTCAGTTATGGGCATGCCCAGTGCGATTTTACACAGTACGACAAGTGACAGCATTTATACTCCTTAACAAATCAGATACTAGTAGTTTTTGTTTTGCTGTCTAGCAGTAGAGATCTTAAGCTTTGTACACACGACAGGTTTTTCACCCGATTATCAGGACAATCACCGTTCGGCCTGATATCGCTTTAGTGTGTAAACTCCAATGATGAACGATTATCGGTCAAAGCAAATCATATTGTTTGAACTGATTTTTAAATTGGAATAAAAATCTCCAATTCAGCAGTGTGTATGTACTCAGGACCAGCAGTGTCACAATATTTTCAGCCGATGGTTAAGAAAGATCTGAAGGTAATCTTGTAAAATGAGTATAGTGTGTACACATGAATCGGCATGCTAACCAGGACTTTCAGTCGTGAAATCGTTAACAATATCACATCTATAGTCAGGGCTGCCAAGAGGAATTCAGGGCTCCGATACAACAACTTCATGGGGTCCCCCTTATAGTTGGGCATGGGAAAAAAATTTGGGCCGCCGCAAAATTAGCTATAGGTGTCTTATATGATTGGGGGCATGGCTATGCATCATTGGGTGGTGGCTAGCAGGTGAAAAATGCTAGGCCACCATCCTAAAGAAAAAAAACCTGCATTGTTGTGCACTCCTGACTTTCAGGACATCTAGCACCAAAGTGTAGTATATAAACAACTCAGTGTGTATAAAAAGAGATAACAATCTTGGCCTGACCCTTACATTGGGCAGAACAGTCACTAAAAATTGGAATTTTCCAACTAGAATCACAACATTTCACAGACTGTCCTGCTCTCTCCTACCTGTTCTTGTCACTTACACCACCTGTGGCTGCTGGTTTCTTTAGTTGCGGCTTGTCTGGATCCTGGAATTTTGGGGGCCCTATTTGAAAAAAAATGGGTGCATTTAGAAAATTGCAACCAGCCCCGGCGTTAAATCAATAGCACCCATGAGTAATAATTAGGCCTTCCTCCAGCCCCAACATTAAAATAATAATATTCCCTTTTAATAAATTAACCTATTTCCCTCCCTCCAAACAGTCCCAACAATAAATTAATAGTATTTACATTTCATAAATATACCTATTTCCTGCAACCATCACTGCCATTAAATAATTCATAGTCACATTTAATAGATACCTCATTCTCCCCAAACTCAACCCAACATTCAATAACCCCCAAGCCACCCCATCTTAAAATATTAGTCTCCACTATTAAATTGCCCCATCGCCCACAAACAAAATAGCACCCATTAATTAGCCACCACCTACCTCACACACAATACATTGCCACAAGCCCCCTGTGCCATCACACACACATTACTGTGTCCCTTCATCATCACCACGCTGTACCTCCTTATGATCACACTGTGCCCCTTCACCACAACCACGCTGTGCCCCCTTATGATCACACTGCGGTCTCCATGCTGCTTTTCCCCCCTTTACTTGACCCCCCTTCATGACACTGTGCCATGCTACTTCCCCCCTTCTTCATCACACTGTGCATTTCCCCCCCCTTCTTCATCACACTGTGCCTCTACCCCCCCTTCTTCATCACACTGTGCCTTTCTCCCTCCCCCTTCTTCATCACACTGTGCCTTCCAACCTCCCCTTTTTCATCACACAGTGCCTTTCCACCCCCCCTTTTTCATCACACTGTGCCCCCCCTTTTTCATCACACTGTGCCTTTCTTCACCCCCTTTTTCATCACTCTCCGCCTTTCCTCCCCCCTTTTCTCCCCTCCCCTTTTTCATCACATTGTGCCTTTCCTCCCCCTTTTTCATCACATTGTGCCTTCCCCCCCCCTTTTTCCTCACACTGGGCTTGTCTGCTTGCCTCCCCTTGCCTCCGCTCCTTTACTTACCTCTGTATTGGCTTCTTTCAACTCTTTTCTTTTCTTCTGTCTTCTTGCTTCTTGCTGGGTCCTCTCTGCGCCACTCCTGACTGAATGTCGGGCGTGTCTTGTTCGACATTCAGTCTGAACGAAGGAGGGAGGAGGGACGCCGGCACCGCGATCATGTGAGTATATGTTTTTTGGTTTTTTTAACTACCCTGCACTCCCCACCAACAAATGGGACAGAGCCACAACCACCCTGCAAAAAAACAAATGAAAAAAAATGTAGGTTAAAAAAAACCCAGATTAAAAACAAAAAAAACAAACATGGGCAGTAAGGGCCCGGGCAGGGACCCCTGGGATGTCCGGGCCTGGCTGGGTAATTAGTACTCGTGCCCGGCCCTCTCAGCGGCCCTGCGCGTGAGTATATGATTTATTTATTTTTTTAACTACCCTGCTTCCCCCACCAACGATCGGGGCGGGGACACCCCCCCACAACCCTCCTTCCCCGCCAAAAAAAACAAAGCACAGATGAAACACAATGTAGGTTATAAAAAAACAGATTACAAAAAAAACAAAACCGTCAGCCCCCTGGCATGCCCGGGCCTGGGTAATTAGTACCCGCCAGCCCCCTCTCGGCAATTTGTAAATGCACATAAGTGACACATGTAATAAGGACAGTGAAGATGTTCACATCCTTTCATTATTAGACGTAAATAAGGCTAGAACAAGCAGTATTTTAGGGAAAAGATTTGGAAAGTTAATGGGAAATGAGGGGTTGGTACTAAAGTGGTAGTAGGCAGAACTTTGAATTGACAGTTCAACCAATTAATATTATTATCCTTATAAAGTGCCACTGACATGTTATTCAACACTGTACATTGAGGGGCTCATGACACAAACTAATTGCATACAATGACATAAAACAGAAGGTAAGGACGGCACAGCCCAAATCTAAGAGGTGTCTGGTTATTGATACATAAGGTAGGGGAATAACAATTATAGCTGCTATTGGGAAAAGTGAGCATGGCTGTTGTAAAGCAGAAGCATTACCAGATGCGAATAATAAAGGCACAATTGGCCACTGGCATTTCTGTGCAGCTACCGGTGGTGAAGTACATTTGGAATGAGAAGAGACAAGTGCAATGTTGTTAAATTAATCCTGAACCAATGTGTATTTCTAGCCGGACCTGAAATCCTGCAAAAGTTAACATGGAATGATTAAAATCAGGAGCAATTTTAAAAACCCGAATGTGGACTTACACCTATGTGTAAGGCAATAAATTGGTGCATATAGTAATGCATTGCAATGGTGCAGTTTTTAAATTAGTTTTACAGTCTACACCTGCTGTGGCTGGACAATGGCAGACAGTCTTTAACACCCTGAGTGCCACAGATGTATAATTTACTTCTGCACCCTTCCGCTTTCACAGGGCCACAACCATACAATTGATGTGCATTATGACGCTCTCTGAATATGCTGCTGATCTTGGTCAGTTGGTGTAATTAACAGCATCAGTGAGTCAGAAGGGACCCAGGTATTGTGCAGAAAGCAGTAAAGTGACTTTGTGGACTTCCTGAGCACAAAGACAAAACATTCCCATAGAGAAGAAGCTGTCTAAAACCAGTGATGCATCACCAACTTATAAGATCCACAACAGCTCATCCAGAGCGTGTCTGGGGGTAGATATACTGAAGTGCAGTTTTTCGCAGTTTGCAAACTGCCACACATTAGATGCAGTTTTTGGTATCAAACCAAAGGAATGACTATTCTGAGGTTAAAACTCAAACCACATCCGACGTGGTCTGGTTTTCAAACCCGTTAACCACATTTTAAAACCAAGAGTATATTTACTAAACTGTGGGATTGAAAAAGTGGAGATGTTGCCTATAGCAACCAGTTTCTAGCTTTCATTTATTTAGTGCATTCTAAAAAATGTCAGCTAGAATCTGATTGGCTGCTATAGGCAACATCTCCACTTTTTCTAACCAGTAGTTTAATAAATATACCCCCAGATGTTAAAGAATGTAATGGAAGGGTTTTACATCCTGTTTTACGCATTCCATTCCATTCTTTAATAGACCAGTGCAACTCAGCATCGGGCCCAATAATTTTTTTGGGCCAATGCACCTAGAGATGAGTGGCCCTATGCTGAGCAGAACAGGGCCCCTTATAGAACCTCTGGCCAGTGGGTACCAGGGAAACATGTTAAGATATAGAATAAGCACTAGCGCATGTGTATACTAGAACTTGTAGAACCACAAGTATGCATAGTGCCCCCTTGTTAAATCTAATAAACAAGTAGTGTCATCTTGTTAAATTTAATAAATCAGTTGTCCTTTTGCTAAAAATCATTAAATAGTTGTGCCTCTTGCTTTGATAGTATCAAGTAGTTGTGCCTTCTTAAAAAGTAAATAAATTAAAAATAATTTTAACGCCATAATCCAATTGGAACCTTGAAATCTTAGAGGAGAAAAAAAACAAAACATTGAATGTTCAAACCACTTCCAAGGAGCACCCGATGCCTAATGAGTTAAGCTTTGGTGAACTTGGCTACATAAAATCCGGGCAGCAAATCAGAAGCAGACTCTTACACTGCTCAGCAAATCACAGCTAGCCTGTCGGATAGAAAAGGCTTAATAATCAGGCAGTCAATTAGGAGTGGTCTCTTACACCACTTAGTCAATTACAGATTGCCTATTCTGGCAAACCGCTACTTAGTAATGGGATGATTTGTCTACCTGCCAAGTCTATAAATCGGGATTGCTGTTTTAGACCTTCTTGGTTTGATGCTTATTGATGTGCCTTTAGTAAAATTGCACAGTTTACAAACCACACATCAAATCTCCAAAACCCATGTGATTTTGAAAAACCGCACTTTAGTAACTCTACCTCATAGTGTTCGGGCATGTGTTAACATTCCCTAAAATAAAGTTTGAATGTCTCTGACATCCATGATCATTTTATAGCATGTTAACACACGCTACTGTAAAAAGAAAAAGAAAACAAGTTTTTCTCCTACATGAAAGAAGAAAAAAAAAGAAGACGCTAAAAAAAAATACAATAAATAACACTTGCAGAATAATGTATGTGCTTCATATATGATTAGCCCCACATGCATATCATATCTTTTAAAGCAGTAATCCTACAGATTTTTTTTCTTTAAATAGCAACTTAAGTTTAAGCATGAATTCACTTTCTTAGCTGTCCTTACACAAATCATTATCTCCTTTTCAAAATCTGGAGGTTACAAAATATGCTGCCAGTTACACAGGTACAGACTCACAGTTCTCAGCATGTCAAGTGGAGGCAGAGGGAAGAGGATTTTACAGTACACATAGCAGACAGAGCAGACAGGGGTATTCCAAAGCCTTTATGTTCCCTAGGTTATGTGTCACGTGACTGTGGTTGCCATTGCAGTCTTATGACTGTGCAGAATAATAAATCATTAATAGCATCCTAAAGAAACAAACCAAGGAAAGACGGAAAATGCTAAAAAAATTCTTTATGGCCTACCACAGTGAATTATATTATCATCATCAGCAGCAGCTATTTACATCAGTCCCTGCCCCATTGACGCTTACAGTCTAAATTCCCTAACATATATAGACACACACACACACACACACACACACTAGGGTCAATTTGATAGCAGCGAATTAACCTCCCAGTATGTTTTTGGAGTGTTGGAGGAAACCGGAGCACCCGGTGGAAACCCACACATACATTGGGAGAGCATACAAAAAATTTTTTTTGAGGGGATTGCTTCTCTAATGAAGAGCGCATATTTGATAGCCATATCATTTTTACACAGTGCAGAATAAAATGTGGGTTATAATTCATGAGTTGAATTAACAGTGTAAAAGTTGCTACGAATCATGGAAAAATACTACATTACTTTGTGCCTTTTTACCGCTATGATGCCTATACGTGATAAAGAAAACTGGGTTTTTTTTCTGGAAATAAACAACATCAAATTTGGTGAATAGAAAAAGTTATTCCTGGTGGAAACAACACATCACTAAATAGTGAGTGAGCACATCCACTCAAACTTCAGGTGCTAGAAGTGTTGAATGGGATTGGGCGGCAGCTACAGGCAATAAGCATGAGAACTGCCTAATATTGCCTCAACAAACAATAGGAATATTGGAACTTGATACGTCAATACAATCCGGTGAGTTATCCCTGACCTGAATGACCTATATTCAATATTCCTACAGCCTGGACACCAAACATAAAACTACAAGCAATCCCCACTACGGTCCCAATTCCTTTATGAAATCTCTACATACAGTCACAAATTCAGATGGTAATGTGAACATTTTATAACCTGTGCTCGTACATATTAAGAGTTTACACCCACCCATGTAACGTTCAATGCTCACTTAATAAATAAGGAAGATGTATCTGTTTCCTCTAAATCCATAGCAATGTTGATACTTGGTTGGTAATTAATTGCATATAAAACCTTATATGTGCTATAATAAATCATCTAACTGTGAGTCATATTTTGTATACATGATCTATGGAAACCCTTATGTTTCTGTGACACTGCGTTCCTGAGTCCAGATTGTTCACACATATACACAGTATGAATACAAATCCTGAGCATTCTTTTCAGCATACAGAACAAGATAAAGAGTGATGTGCAGTTGTCCATACATTGCAACTCAAGTTCAGTTTCGTACTATAGAACATTAAAGAATACATTGCAGGGTTGAAAAGATATATTAGAATTCCATTCCTGAAAAGCTCAGCAGCACTTTGAAAAAATGCTATATTCAAAACATGAACAAATTTGAAACATTTTAATAAAATAACTATAAATGCATGTTACCTGATTCTTATTGTCTTGCTTCCCGAGGTTGTCCTAAATCTGCCATGGACCACCATGTAAAGGGGTGTTTTGCAAAGAGATCCTTTTTTGCTGGTGGAAAGGGTAGTTCAGGGTGGTGACAATGATGGAGGTAGATTGTAGTAGTTTTAGTTCAGGAAGGTGGTAGTGGATGATGGAGAGTAAGAGCAGGTGGTAATATTGGGAAAATGGGGTATCGAGGGAAATTCAAGAGGGTGGAAACAGCAGGAGAAGAAGGAAGAGGTGGTGGATGATGTACCTGGAAATGTTGGTAATGGATAAAGGGGGAGTTCAGGGCAATTGCCCCTATGTGTGAGCTTGCTGCTTCATCAATTTCTTATACTTTGCGTCCTTAAATTTTAAGAGTTTGAAAAGATTTGACAGCCCTACAACAAATCTTCGCTATCACTATTAATGGAAGTCTTGCTAATACATCACCAGCGATAAGCATTCCCTCTAACTGAAGGCATCGTCATCTCCACTCTGCACACTTCCTTCCATGCTGGTTTGTTTTCCCATGGCTGCACAGTTTCCACTTTCTTATTCATTGTTCCTTACTACTATGTTCATTACTCCTGGGGGTAGAAAACATTAGTTATGCCCCAAACAAATTGGACAGCATGGGAGGGGTAGTTTGGCTATGATTAAACCTGGAAAGAGCATGCCTGGGAGGGTGAAAGTGTGAAAAGAGGTAGAGTCAGAGGATGGACAAGAGGGGAGGGGGGGGGGAGATTGCTCACATGGTTGGAGCCCGGCCATCCACTTCCCCAAAGCCTAGTACTGGGAATCTCAACCTAGGCCACATTACTTCAGGCCTTGACTGCTTGTAGTCACTTTAGTTGAGGGACAGATCTAAAGTGTTTATTATACTGCTTGCTTTTGATGGAACGAGGTTTTGTAAATGGCCTTCAGAATATTGATTATGGTGTCATCTGCTTCTGCTACTCCACACTTCAGAATTTGGTCACAAATTGTACTCCATAATCCAATCCTAGCAAACAAAGGATAAAGATCTTGGCAAGGACTAGAATGGAAAAAATACTTTCCATAGATACCAATTGGGACATTTTGGAAAAACAATCCGTTATGACGAAAAGCCTTTAGTAATTAGATTAGTGACAGAGCCCGTCAGTATGTCTGCCCAGGGTTTACTCAGAATTCGCATTAGAGTTGCTCCACGAAACTGATGAGAGATCTTGTTTTATGCACAGGTCGAATAAGCTGTAAAATATTCTATATCCTTCCAAAGACCCCAACTAACAACTGATCATGCTACAATACTGGTGTGTAGCAAGGTACAGGAGCAGGTAGCAGGAGCTGAGCAGGGAGAATACGTAAGCAAGGTTTCAATCAATAAGAGCCTTTTTATAGGCACAAACAAGAACAGGAACCAGATCCAACATGAATTCCTCAGAGACATTACTTGCTATTTTGGATAAGAGCAACTTTAAGGGGACATTCAATAACAATAGTGACCTCTGGTGGTTGGAGGTGAAGGTGAAATTATCATGAGATTATTTCTAACAAATCATTTTCAATGTTTTCTTTATGCCCAGCTGTCCAGAAAACTTGCAGTTGTGTGCCTAAGTGAATAGTTTCATTTTAAGTTCCTCAGCTACAAGGATTTATCTGGAAGAATCTTTACAGAGGAGATAGACACAGAGGCAAGGAACAAGGACAACAATGTGAGAGAATTATTCCTGCGATTCAGTCATTACTGTCAGAGGAATGAGAAATGGCATCTGCTTTAATGCTTTTGGAACCAGGACAGAAAATCAGCAGAAAATCATCCTGAGAAAAGAAAAGTGCCCAGTGTGTTGTTTGTTTTCAGACATTGTGCTGTTTTGGAGGTACTGTAGAATCTTGTGGTCCATGTAAAAGGATATTGCTCCTTCTACCAGATACCTCCATTCTGCTAATGTGAGTTTGATGGCTAGAAACTTTTGTTTCTTATAGAATAATATTTCTATGCAGAAAGAAATTGTTTGAAAAGAAACCTGAAGGATGATTTGATTGTATTTAGGTCGAGATAATGCTTCTCCTACTATAGAAGCGTCTAAGAAGGGTCAAGACAGTTGCTTATCCACCATGGGTGCAGGGAACAACTTTGACAGGGTGTGTCCGTTGCCACCGGTTGCACTTGCCTTTCTTGGGGGGGGGCAATGCTTTCTGGTCCTCTCCCATCGTAGAAGAAGAGCAGGGGAAGGACTATTTATCAAATGTAGGTGCATGTTGAGATTATTCCCTTATTACTTCGTTTTTCAGGAGGTGAATAGTGCCTATACCTTTTGCAAAAAGGACCCCAACATTGCAGGATCTGGCCAAACAGCAGCAAACATTTCTTTTACTGAAGACATCAGTGGCTGGTAGTCAAAGCTGCAAGAACAAGTAGGAGAGAGCACAGTCTGCCAACTGTCCTGATTCTGATGGGACAGTCCCTATTTTACAGTTAAGATTGAAGCATGTCCCACTTCACACTGCTCTCCCATTTCACCATTGTCAGCAGCTCTTGTATCCAGCAGCTACAGTGTCCAGTGGAGGTCAGATGGCTGCACTGCGCTACACACTGTACCACTAGATGATGTGGATGATCTGTGCAGAAACATCATCAGTTCACATAATCAGTTTAAGTCACTGGTACTCTGCACAGATTTTCTTCCTACAATGAGAAAGCAGAGGTGGGAGCTGCTGTGATGATGACTAGAACCCTTTGGACCCTGGACACCGCAGCAGGTAGGAGCCTGTTGGGGGCAGAGGCTTGTGGCACACGTGACAAGGGGAGACTATTGGAGGAGCATATGTGACAATGGGACAGTGGAGAGAGTATATGTCACATATGCCTGCCCCACTCTTGCCTTGTCACATGTGTTTCTCCACCATTCTCCCTCTAACACATAGGTGGGGGGAGGGCAAGCAGTAATCTTGCATGCAGTCCTACTAAATCCATAAAACACAAGCTTCCAGTTGAAGTTAGCTCCTTTCTTGTGTGATAACGTGAGTGACTTATCAGGTGTATTAAGCAGAATCTTTAGAGAATTTTCCCTCACAGCTATGAGGCCCTAGGGTATGGCTGTAATGAGTCCTTACAAACAGGCGGAACTGAGCACCTGTGCTAATCAGCTTTATCTAGGGGAGGTGGGTGGTGTCAGACTCAGGGGAAGTAAGACATGGGTGTGTCACCTATCAATCAGACAAGAGCTGGGGGAGGAGCTTAGGGTTTAAAAGGCTTGTGTTTCCTGTGGGTGGGGTGATTGATGCTGTACAAGCTGGCTGATTTAATAGAGAGGTGGTCTATAATAGGTCAGTACTAAGGGTCGCCAATGAGAAATTGCTTGTTTATGTGTAAGCTGTCTGCCATTCAGACAAATAAAGCAGATGGCTATTACATCAGCATTACATGTGAGTGTCATTTTGAAGGTGCATGTGTTGTCATCATGGGATTTTAATTAAAGCCATATCCTGCTTCCTATCCAGCCATATAGAGAAAATGTAGGAAATGTTAAAGGGCCTGCTGCAGGTTACTGCTCACAGAAAGCACAAGTGGTGCAAGAAGCTACTGCTCAGGAGCAGGGCCGCTGAGAGGGGGGGGGAGCGGGTACTAATTACCCGGACCCGGGCACACCAGGGGGCCCGGCCTGGGCCCTCACTGTTCACTTTTTTTTGTATTTACTTTTTTTTAAAAAAACACTTTTTTCCTTTTTATTTTTTATTTTTTTGCTTCCCGGGGGGGGGGGGGGGGGGTGCGGGAATCCGGCGGTATGGCGGTTTAGTTGGTGGGGGGGGGGAGCAGGGTTTTAAAAAAAAAAAGGAAAAAAAGAAAGAAAGATACTCACGTGATCGCAGCGCCGGCATCCCCTCCTCCTTCCTCTCTGCTCTGTTTACACTGACTGCCGGGCGTGATGTCATCAAATCACACCTGACAGTCAGTGAGGAGAAGTGCAGAGAGGACCAAGACAGAAGAAAGAAGCAAGAAGAGAGAAGACAGAAGAGAGGAAAACAGCTAATACAAATGTAAGTAAAAAAAAAAAGGGAGAAACAGTGTGAGGAACAACGGAGGGGGAGAGGCACAGTTTCAGGAAAAAAGGGGGGGAGAGAGAGAGGCACAGTTTCAGGAAAAAGGGGGGGAGAGAGAGAGGCACAGTTTCAGGAAAAAAGGGGGAGAGAGAGAGAGGCACAGTTTCAGGAAAAAGCGAGAGAGAGAGGGGCACAGTTTGAGGGAAAAGGGGGGAGAGAGGCACAGTATGAGGGAAAAGGGAGAGAGAGAGAGAGAGAGAGGCACAGTATGAAGAAAAAGGGGGAGAGAGGGGCACAGTTTCAGGAAAAAAGGGGGGAGAGAGGCACAGTTTCAGGAAAAAAGGGGGAGAGAGAGGCACAGTTTTAGGAAAAAAGGGGGGGAGAGAGAGGCACAGTTTCAGGAAAAAAGGGGGAGAGAGAGGCACAGTTTCAGGAAAAAAGGGAGAGAGAGAGGGGCACAGTTTCAGGAAAAAAAGGGGGAGAGAGAGAGGCACAGTTTCAGGAAAAAAGGGGGAGAGAGAGAGGCACAGTTTCAGGAAAAAGGGAGAGAGAGAGAGAGGCACAGTTTCAGGAAAAAAGGGGGAGAGAGAGAGGCACAGTTTTAGGAAAAAAAGGGGGGGAGAGAGAGGCACAGTTTCAGGAAAAAAGGGGGAGAGAGAGGCACAGTTTCAGGAAAAAAGGGGGAGAGAGAGAGGCACAGTTTTAGGAAAAAAGGGGGGGAGAGGCACAGTTTCAGGAAAAAAGGGGGAGAGAGAGAGGCACAGTTTCAGTAAAAAAGGGAGAGAGAGAGGCACAGTTTCAGGGAAAAAAGGGGGAGAGAGAGAGGCACAGTTTCAGGAAAAAAGGGGGAGAGAGAGAGAGAGGCACAGTTTCAGGAAAAAGGGAGAGAGAGAGAGGGGCACAGTTTGAGGGAAAAGGGGGGAGAGAGGCACGGTATAAGGGGAAAAGGGAGAGAGAGAGAGAGGCACAGTATGAAGAAAAAGGGGGGAGAGAGAAGCACAGTTTCAGGAAAAAAGGGGGAGAGAGAGAGGCACAGTTTCAGGAAAAAAGGGGGAGAGAGAGAGGCACAGTTTCAGGAAAAAGGGAGAGAGAGAGAGAGGCACAGTTTCAGGGAAAAAGGGGGAGAGAGAGGCACAGTTTTAGGAAAAAAAGGGGGGGAGAGAGAGGCACAGTTTCAGGAAAAAAGGGGGAGAGAGAGGCACAGTTTCAGGAAAAAAGGGGGAGAGAGAGAGGCACAGTTTTAGGAAAAAAGGGGGGGAGAGGCACAGTTTCAGGAAAAAAGGGGGAGAGAGAGAGGCACAGTTTCAGTAAAAAAGGGAGAGAGAGAGGCACAGTTTCAGGAAAAAAAGGGGGAGAGAGAGAGGCACAGTTTCAGGAAAAAAGGGGGAGAGAGAGAGAGAGGCACAGTTTCAGGAAAAAGGGAGAGAGAGAGAGGGGCACAGTTTGAGGGAAAAGGGGGGAGAGAGGCACGGTATAAGGGGAAAAGGGAGAGAGAGAGAGAGGCACAGTATGAAGAAAAAGGGGGGAGAGAGAAGCACAGTTTCAGGAAAAAAGGGGGAGAGAGAGAGGCACAGTTTCAGGAAAAAAGGGGGAGAGAGAGAGGCACAGTTACAGGAAAAAAAGGGGTGGAGAGAGAGGCACAGTTTCAGGAAAAAAGGGGGGGAGAGAGAGGCACAGTTTCAGGAAAAAGGGAGAGAGAGGGGCACAGTTTGAGGGAAAAGGGGGAGAGAGGCACAGTATGAGGGAAAAGGGAGAGAGAGAGAGGCACAGTATGAAGAAAAATGGGGGTAGAGAGAGGCACAGTATGAAGAAAAAGGGGGGTAGAGTGAGGCACAGTTTGAAGAAAAAGGGGGAGAGAGAGAGGCACAGTATGAGGAAAAAGGGGGGGCAGCAGAAAGGCACCGAGTGATGGAGAGGGGGGACAGGATGGCACAGTGATGGAGAGCGGGTGCAGCATAGCACAGTGATAAAAGAGAGGGAGGGCAGCATGGCACAGTGATGAAGTAGAGGGGGAGGGCAGGATGGCACAGTGTGATGAAGTCAGGGGGGAAACAGCATGACACAGGGTGATGATGGGGAGCCAGGTGAAGGGGGAAAAGCAGCATGGAGGGCGCAGTGTGATCATAAGGGGGCACAACATGGTGATGAAGGGGCAAAGTAATGTGTATGTGATGGCACAGGGGGCTTGTGGCAATGTAGTGTGAGGTGGGTGGTGGCTAATTAATGGGTGCAATTTTGTTTGTGGGATAATGGTTGGGCAATTTTATAGTGCGGACTATTCATTTAAGATGGGGTGGTTTGGGGCTACTGAATGTGGTGGAGAATGAGGTCTCTTTATTAAATGTGCCTTTGAATTATTTAATGTCAGTGATGGTTGCGGGAAATAGGTATATTTCTGAAATGTAAATACTATTAATTTATTGCTGGGGCTGTTTGTAGGGAGGGAAATAGGTTTGTTTATTAAATGTGAATACTATTATTTTAATGTTGGGGCTGGAGGAAGGCCTAATTATTAATCGTGGGTGCTATTGATTTAACGCCGGGGCTGGCTGTAATTTTCTAAATGTACCCATTTTTTATTTCAAATAGGGCTCCCAACATTCCAGGATCCAGGCAAGCCGCAACTAAGGAAACCTGCAGCCACAGGTGTTGAAAGTGAGAAGAACAGGTAGGAGAGAGCAGGAGAGTTTGTGAAATGTTGTGATTCTAGTGGGACAATCCCAATGTTTGGTGACCGTATAGTGGTGTACATAACAATGCCAGTTTTTTTTCTGTAAGAGGGTTTCCTGGGCATGCCAAGTGATTCATAGCAACGCCCCCAATTGTACGACCATGCCCACATTTTTTTGTGTGTGGTTGTACAATTGTGGGTGTGGTCGTACATATTTTTTGTGCCGCACCAAAATTTTGAGTCGCACAATTTTTTTTTTGTGCTGCACAAACAGTACTGGGACGTGCGGCGACACAATTTTTTTTTAATTCTCAACTATAAGGGGGGCCCCATGAAGTTGTTGTACCGGGGCCCTGAATTCCTCTTGGCAGCCCTGCTCAGGAGTAGATCACTTGACTGATCCAAGCACAGGCATGTTTTAATAGAGGCATAGCAGTACCCAGGGGCGGGCTGGCCCGGGGGGTAGGGGGGCATCGGTCCCCCGGGCCGCTCAGTTTCAGCGCTGTTAGGGCCGGCTGTTAGGGCCGTCGTGTGTCATGTGATGCGGCCGCCTCTGCGCCCCCCTGGCTGAAATATGCCAGCCCTCCCCTGGCAGTACCCTCTTTTTTTATATTAAAAAATATGTTTACAAGACAGAAAGATGGCATACAGGCATAGCCAGATTAAGTGGGGGCACAGGGGGCACGTGCCCCGGGCCCCCCTCTCCGAGGGCCCCCCGCCGCCGCGCGCATAACCTCTGATTTATTTTTTATTTTTTTCTCCTTAACGGCGGCGGCGGGGGGCCCTCGGAGACAGGGGGAGGGTTGCGGTCGGGTTCGGGGCTCCCTGCGTTGGTAGGGGGAGCAGGATAGTGGAAAAAAAAATATAGATACTACTTACCTCATCGCAGCGCCGGCGTCCCTCCTCTCTGCACTGTTAACACTGAATGACAGGCGTGACGTCATCAAGTCACGTCTGTCATTCAGTGAGGAGCAGCGCGGAGAGGACCAGGAAAGAAACAGGAAGACAGAAGAGAAGAAAGAAGCTACAAGAAAGGTAAGTAAAAAAAAGGGAATAACGAAGAAAGGGACACTATGTAGGAAAAAAGGAGAAGAAAGGCACACTATGTAGGAAAAAGGGGGAGAAGAAAGGGACACTATGTAGGAAAAAGGGGGAGAAGAAAGGGACACTATGTAGGAAAAAGGGGGAGAAGAAAGGGACACTATGTAGGAAAAAGGGGGAGAAGAAAGGGACACTATGTAGGAAAAAGGGGGAGAAGAAAGGGACACTATGTAGGAAAAAAGGGGAGAAGAAAGGGACACTATGTAGGAAAAGGGAGAAGAAAGGGACACTATGTAGGAAAAAGGGGGAGAAGAAAGGGACAGTATGTAGGAAAAAGGGGGAGAAGAAAGCAACACTATGTAGGAAAAAATTGGGAGAAGAAAGGGACACTATGTAGGAAAAAAGGGGAGAAGAAAGGGACACTATGTAGGAAAAGGGAGAAGAAAGGGACACTATGTAGGAAAAAGGGGGAGAAGAAAGGGACACTATGTAGGAAAAAGGGGGAGAAGAAAGGAACACTATGTAGGAAAAAGGGGGAGAAGAAAGGAACACTATGTAGGAAAAAGGGGGAAAAGAAAGGGACAGTATGTAGGAAAAAGGGGGAGAAGAAAGGGACACTATGTAGGAAAAAGGGGGAGAAGAAAGGGACACTATGTAGGAAAAAGGGGGAGAAGAAAGGGACACTATGTAGGAAAAAGGGGGAGAAGAAAGGGACACTATGTAGGAAAAAGGGGGAGAAGAAAGGGACAGTATGGAGGAAAAAGGGGGAGAAGAAAGGGACACTATGTAGGAAAAAGGGGGAGAAGAGAGGCACACTATGGAGGAAAAAGGGGAAGAAGAGAGGCACAGTAAGGCAAAAGGGGGAGAAGAGAGGCACAGTAAGGAAAAAAGGGGGAGAAGAGAGGCACAATAGTGGGGACAATTAATTAATTTAAGATGGGGTGGTTTGGGCGCTACTGAATGTGGAGGTGAGTTTGGGGAGAATGAGGTCCCTTTATTAAAATGTGCCTATGAATTATTTAATGGCAGTGACGGTTGCGGGAAATAGGTATATTTCTGAAATGTAAATACTCTTAATTTATTGCTGGGGCTGTTTGTAGGGAGGGAAATAGGTTTATTTATTAAATGTGAATACTATTATTTTAATGTTGGGGCTGGAGGAAGGCCTAATTATTAATCATGGGTGGTACTGATTTAACGCCGGGGGTGGCTGTAATTTTCTAAATGTACCCATTTTTTTTCCCAAGTAGGGCCCCTAACATTCCAGGATCCAGACAAGCCGCAACTAAAGAAACATGCAGCACAGGTGGTGAAAGTGAGAAGAACAGGTAGGAGAGAGCAGCAAAGTCTGTGAAATGTTGTGATTCTAGTGGGACAATCCCAATTTTTGGTGACCGTTCAATGGTGTACACAACAATGCAGGTTTTTTGTCTGTAGGAGGGTGGCCTGGCCATGCCTAATGATGCATTATCAATGGTATTTTAATTTGCGGTATCATTGCTAGTTTTAATGTGCATTATAAATTTTATTTTTAAAGTTCGGTATCATTGCTAGTTTTAGCGTGCGGTATCATTGCTAGTTTTAGTGTACGTTATCAATGGTATTTTTAATGTATGATATCATTGCTAGTTTTAATGTGTGGTGTCAATACCCATTTTAATGTGGTGTTTTGATGATTGTTTTAATGTACAGTATTTTAGTTTGTGGAAGCAATGATTTTTCTTATGCAGACAACCTAAGCGAGCCCTCTGGGAGAGCTGTAAGTGTCATGTAGGTAGGTGAGCTGTAGGTGATGTAATGCAGGATGTGTCACTATGCCCTTAATTTTAGCTCTTAGGGGCCCCCCTGTCTTAAGTGCCCCGGCCCCCCCGAAGCCTTAATCCAGCTCTGCATACAGGTGTGTCAGTCTCAGTATGGAATGAACCATGTGACAATAGAAGAAGAGAGTGAGACATTAGGGAAGTAAGACAAGCATATAACTGATAGTTATGGCTAAGCATCTTGAGGAATGCGACCGTGAAAGATACTGCCCTGAAAAGACAGCACACAATTAGTGTATTGCAGCAGAGGAAGAGAGCAAGAAATGATTGCTTGAACCAAAATTTGTAGTTGCCCAGCAAGAAATGGAAACATTAGAAGAATGTATAAAGGGACGTCGGATTGAAACAGAGCATACAAGGGATAAAGTAACCTATCAACTCTGATGTTTAAAGAAATAAGGAAACTTGTGGGGGTAAATGTATGAAGCATCGGTTTCTGCAAGTTGCCAGAAATCTGTGACTTTGCAGGGGAAATTTAGAGCAGGAATGGCTTTTAAAGGCAAACTTGCCTTTAAAAGCCACTGCTGCTTTAAATTTCAACTGCAAAGTTGCCAATTTCCGGTGACTTGCCGAAACCAATGCTTCATACATTTACCCATTGGAGTGTGAATCAGTGAGAACTCATCTGACCATAAAACATAAAGAATGTGAACAACATGTTGCAAAATCAAAGACTCTACAGGAGTGCTTTGAGGAAAATGAGAATTCCCTTTGCTTGTTGCAGACTTACACTGAGTGGGTAAAACACAGAGATGCTGAGATACAAATATTGATGCAGACTAATGTGAAATTTGTTAAGAAATATGTTTTAATCAATCATCTGTGCAGTACCTGCTTGACCTAGTGTGTCTTGTATCCTGACCTGTTCTGCTGTCTTCTCCACTCCTAACTCTTGGCTTTGTTAAACAGGTCTGCTCTCATATCTCTACCTGCCCTGATCCCTGGCTTGTTTAAAGGATTCTGCTGTCTCCTCTACTCCTGATTCCTGCTTATCTGACTCTGTGTTCTGCCAAATACATTCACTATCTGTCACTATCTGTCACCATGAGCTGTCCACTCCATCACACAAATAACAGACTACTCTGCAGTAACCCTTGCCTGTCCAGCTCAGAGTTCTGCTATTTATAGTCTTGTTGCTTACTACCTGCTGCCATGTGCTGTCCACTTTATCAGACAAGTGCCAGACTACTCCACGCTAACCATTGCCTGTCTGGCTCAGAGCTCTGCTAATATATCCTGGTTGCTCATTACCTCCTACTGTGTTCTGCATTCTCCACCAGGCAGGTGCTAGATCAACAACTGCTGCTACCCGAGCCTACATCCTGGAGCAACCAAGTACTGTGGAACATAACAAGTTCCTCGGAAAGGGGGCTGCTAAAGGTGAAAATCTTGCGATGCTGTTCTAGCAGTTGAGTATCTCACACTACTCTGCCCTTAAAAGAATTAGAAGCATTAGGGTGATGAAAAGGAGATCTTGAAAAGCACTAATGAGCAGACAATGTTAGTGTATGAAGCCCAAGTCCAGGAGCTTGAACACAAACAGGCGCAAGTTATTGAGAACACGTCTGAATCAGACAAAACAGATGGAAGAGAGCTTGGGAAATGTCAACCAGACTTTGGATAGTGTGTGTAATGTGCTAGCAAATAAGGTGAAGGCTTATTAGTCTCAAGAAACTGTCTCAGAAGAATGGTTATTTGTTAAAACATTCAGCATTTGCAGATGATTCTGATGATAAGTTTCAGTTGGGCAGTGTCTTCAATGAAAGCGCCACAGAAACATTTAATGAAACGGACCAAGCTGGAGGTCCAGTGAGCGTTAGAGTAGAATATCGCTGGATACAACAGTGTGTGTGAGAACATACAGAAGAAGATGGGCAGTAAGAAGACCGACCACCATTACTGTTTGTTGACAAAATGTTTAATTTGTCTGTGGAAGAGGTTGATAATCAGTTTACCTCTGGTCATGGAGGGGGTATTACATACTAAGTCATCTGCAGGGCAGCATTCCAAGCAGGAGAAAGTCTGTACAACACAACAAAATAAAAAGGTTTTACACCGGATGCAATGGTGCTGTGTAATAAAACAGGATCAGTGAAATGAGAGAACACATAGCAATGGCATGTAAAAAATACAAAGCAACGTGGAAGATGAGAGCACCTGATGAAAGAAGAACCAGGATGGCCTTGAAGGGGACTCACTGGTTTTTGACTCTGTCAAAGAAGTTATGGGCTCCCCCGGAGTCCGCGTCACCTGACTTGGTTCCACTAGGGGAAGGAATATGTGGCTGAGTTACCATGTGTGTTTAGCAGAGAATCTTCCCTCACAGCTAGCCGGTCCTAGGATGTGGCTGTAATGCAAACAGGACAAACAGAGCAACAGAGAGATGAAAGGTGTCAGACTCAGGGGGAGGAAAACATGGGCTTTTCAACTGTCAATCAAGATAAAGCTGAGGGGGGGCTTAGGGATTATAAGACTTGTGTTTCTTGTGGACGTGCTCAGGGGAGGGCTGGTAAATGTTGGCCCAGGGGGCAAGATTCGATTCAGCAGCCTAAAAAAAAATACAGGTGGCCCAGTGACCAAGCCCATGGTAGTCCTCTATGGGACCGGACCGGGGAGCAAGTGCCCCCCTGTCCCCAGCCCAGCCTGCCCCTGGACGTTCTGATCAATGCTGAGCTAGCTACTGATCTAATAGAAAGTGGTCTATTCTAGGTCAGTGCTAGGGATCACCAAGGAGAAATTGTTTGTTTTTGTGCATGTTGATCTGCCATCCTGATGAATAAAGCAGACGGCTATGATATCAGAATTACGCGTGTGCGTCATCTTGAAGGTGCCAGGGTAACACTTGGTGAGAGGGGTAATGAAGTTTTTAATGAATTACTGATAATATTTAGCAAAACAAAGGAGTCTTTTAGTGATTTTTAAACCTACAGGCTGTGGCCAATCCAGAATAGCTGAAACTGAATCCATCTGAAGTTAATTTCCATACTGTGTAAGCACACAAAAAATGCATTCACATAAGTACACCATATGGACAAAAATATTATTACGCTTTTCCATTACACCAGCAGGGACTGTAATGACATTGTATTCAAATACATATACTTTTATATGGAGCTGGTCCCCCTTTTGCAGCAATTACAGCTTCCACTCTTCTTGGAAGGCTTTCCAGAAGATGTTGGAGTGTTTCTGTGGGAATTTGTGCCCATATATTCTGTAGAGCATTTATGAGGTCAGGCATTGATGTTGGACGAGAAGGCCTGGCTTGTAATCTCCATTGCAATTCATCCCAAAGGTGTCTGATGGGGTTGTTATCAGGACTCTGTGCGGACCAGTCAAGTTCTTCCATACCAAACTCATCAAACCATATCTTTGTAGTTCTTGCTTTGTGCACTGGGGCACAGTCATGGTGGAATAGAAAAGGGCCTTCCCTAAACTGCTGCTACAACGTTGGAAGCATAGCATTGTCCAAAATGACTTGATATGCGGAAGCATTAAGTTTGCCCTTCACTGGAGATAAGGGGCCTAGCCCAAACCCTGAAAAACAGCCCTATACCATTATCCCTCCTCCACCAAACTTCACAGTTGGCATATTGCAGTCAGGTAGGTAATGTTCTCCCGGCATCAGCCAAACCCAGACTTGCCCATCTGACTGCCGAACAGAAAAGCGTGATTCATCACTCCACAGAACACGTTTCCACTGCTCCACAGTTCAGTGTAGGTGTGCTTTACACCACTCCATCTGACACTTGGCATTGGTCTTGGTGATGTGAGGCTTACATGCAGCTTCCTGGCCATGGAAACCCATTCCGTTAAGCTCGAAACTCTTCAGCTATGGAATCAGCAGAGCGTTGACGACTTTTACGCACTATGCGCTATAGCAGTCGTTGATCCCACTCTGTGATTTTACGTGATCTTTCGCTTCGTGGCTGAGTTGCTGTTGTTCCTAAATGCTTCCACTTTCTAATAATATCACTTATAGTTGACCATGGAATATCAAGCGGGAATGAAATTTTACTAACCGTCTTATTGCAAAGTTGGCATGCTATCACGTACCACGCTTGAAGTCACTGAGTGCTTCAGAACAACCCATTTTGTATAACAAATATTTGCAAATGGAGACTGCATGGTGCTTGATTTTATACACCTCTGGCAATGGATCTGATTGAAACACCAAAATTCAATAATCAACAGGTGTGGCTAAATACTTTTGTCCATATGGTGTGCGTATGTATAATTTTGCATGTTATTGACTTGCATCCCCTTATGCCTGGAGAGGCAGAAATAGGGCAGGCTGAGTACAGTAAGGGCATGTTCATGTCATTGCGACATAATTAGACGTGGATGCGTCCCCAGAGGGGGTCTCTCTTGGAGGGTTGGTGCAATGATAAGTAATAATGATGATGGCTATCAGCAACACTATGAAGCCACTTCTGATTGGCTGACTGCATATTGATCCCTTTATCTTATAGCATTCCTCAATCAATTATTAGCATTGTAACTGCTGTATATTACTTAACTATATTACTATATTACGTGATTGACATTTCCATTTATTTAATTTAATTAATTTTAAAGATATATCAACATGTGGAGATGTTTGTACGTAATTATGTTTTATATGGAAAATGCATTTATTAGTAACAGTCAAGACAGTATTCTCTTTTGTGTATATGAGACTTCATTACATTATTATATTGTGCACAAATAGGGTACTGTGACTTAAGCATTTTCTACTTACACTGTCAATTTAGATCTCTACGCTATCTTGGGGTGTAAGCATACACACATGTACTGTAAGTGTAGATTTTAGTAAAAATTCCCACTTAAAGTGCCTCCGTGGACAGCTCCAAAAATACATTGCATCACCTAGCACCGCCCACAAATTGGCAAAATTTTATATATCCATATCTATATATATATATATATATATGTATCTATACATCTATCTGTCTATCTATACATATATATATATATATATATATATATATATATATATATATATACATATATATATATACATATATATATATATATATATATATATATATATACACAAGTTAACCCATGTATGATACTCATGCATTCTAGTCAAATCAAGCTACTTAAGGTGTTAAAAAGGTTCTTGCCATGCATTTCGGCCTAGCCCAGGCCTCCTCAGGGGAAGAGCGTTACTTCCCGACGCAAGCGCCCTTTTTTAACGTGGTTTTGTCCACATGTCACCAACTCATCATTCATCTTCATCGCCACATCCTTCATCAAGCTACTTAAGGTGTTAAAAACTCCCCACTGTCACCCCCGGCAACCACCAACCACTCCCAACTGTCACTTCTCCTTCAAGAAATATATAGGTCAGTGTATAACTCTGCCCAGCAGGTGGCGCTGCAGCTTGTTTTTTTTTTTCACACACGCCACTAGGCATTTATATAGTAGATATATATACAAGTTAACCTGTGCATGATACTCATGCATTCTAGTCAAATCAAGCTACTTAAGGTGTTAAAAAGGTTCTTGTCATGAATTTGGGCCTAGCCCAGGCCTCCTTAGGGGAAGAGCGTTACTTCCCGACGCAAGGGCCCTTTTTTAACGTGGTTTTGTCCACATGTCACCACCTCATCATTTTTCTCCATTACCTCATCCTTCATCTTCATCGCCACATCCTTCATCAAGCTACTTAAGGTGTTAAAAACTCCCCACTGTCACCCCCGGCAACCACCAACCACTCCCAACTGTCACTTCTCCTTCAAGAAATATATAGGTCAGTGTATAATTCTGCCCAGCAGATGGCGCTGCAGCTTGTTTTTTTTTTTTCACACACGCCACTAGGCATTTATATAGTAGATATATATATATATATATATATATATACAAGTTAACCTGTGCATGATACTCATGCATTCTAGTCAAATCAAGCTACTTAAGGTGTTAAAAAGGTTCTTGTCATCTTCATCGCCACACACACACGCCGCTAGGCTTTTATATATTAGATAATGCTAAGAATTTAGTAGGTCAGTGTAGTATATAACTCCGCCCAGCAGGTGGCGCTACAGCTTGAGCACTCTGTCACCCTGTAGTTTTTACCACACCCACACACACACCCACACACACTAATACAGCATGTGTGTTCATGAGGTAAAATTACCTCACGAAAATGAGTTTGAGCCCTCAACTCGTAAATTTAGCCTTTACTACCCCTCCCACGGGGGGAAGGGGGGATGATGGAAGTTAACTGACTTCACTATTATAATTTTTTTGTCAAATAATGTCAGTATAGCAAATTTCAGGTCAATTGGATGAGCCCTTTCTGAGAAAATAGTTTTTTCCACACACACTAACACACGCCGCTAGGCTTTTATATATTAGATAATGCTAAGAATTTAGTAGGTCAGTGTAGTATATAACTCCACCCAGCAGGTGGCTCTGCAGCTTGAGCACTCTGTCACCCGGTAGTTTTTTCCACACACACACACACACACACACACACACTAACACATGCCGCTAGGCTTTTATTTATTATATATATATATATATATTTATATATATATATATATATATATATATCCACCCACTTTTCATTAAGCACAGCCCATTTTTGTGACCCACTAACCAGGATGTCCCACCAATTGGGAGGTATGAGTTATGGCTAGCGGCTACTATCATGAGCTTGTAGAACAGGATGTAGAGGTCTTCACCTATAGCTGCCGCTTTTCCTGTAGAGCTGCCGTAGAGCTCATTGCTCTCACAGATACTCAAATGCCCCCAGGTCTTACACTCAGCGTAGTACAAGCTTATGAATGTAGCGCAGCACGGGAAAGCAGGTGATGACAAGCGAAGCGTGGTCAGGGACAGGCCGTGGTCTTGGGTCCGAAGCAGGTAATGTTGTAAGGTACAGGCAACTGGTTGGGGTTGGTAGCAATCAAAGGGAGTCCAGATTACTAAGCAGAGGTCAGGGCAATAAGCAAACAATCAAAAATCCAGGAAACAAGCAGAGGTTCATGCGCAGAGAATCTATCCAAAGTTTTCAGCAATCAGACAGGAGCAGGCAAGCTAACAGGAACTGAACACTATAACCGACAGGGAGGCTAAGCCATCTCTGCCTTATATACATGATGATGATGATGAACCACAGCAGTGTGTAGAAGGGTAGAACCAATCAACGGAGTTCCACAATGTAAGCAGAATATATAGTGAGTGTAGACAACAGCAAGGGCTCCTAGGAAGTGGGATACAAATACAAAGTACACTGGAGTGCAGAGAATACTGCGGATGGTGGAGCACGGCTGTTATACAGGAGAATGGACACAGTCAATGGAGTTAATGGTTCAAGCTGAAACGTATTGAGCATTAGCAACAGCGAGTACCACTAAAAGTGAAATAGAATGTAAGTTCGATTGTATCCATATATGCAATAGCGAAGAAGGGACACAGACACCACCGAGATGTGGAACGAGTCGGCAATGGTCAGCAATCCATGCAGAGTAGCTAGCGGGTGTTGATAGCAGAGATCAGCGGAATCAGAACTACAGCAAAGATGAGCCACGGCTTACCACAAGAGTGTGGACCATTTCAGCTGTAGGCAACGGTGCATGTATGAGATCTAGCAGGCGTAGACCACAGAGATACCACAGATGAAATGGAACAAATGAACAGAGATCAGCGAACACTGAATAACACCAAACGATGACCCACGGCTTACCACAGGGATGTGGAAAGAGTAGCAGCAGTCAGCGGTGTATGCAGAGTAGCTTAGCAGGCGTTGATCACAGCGAACGGAACAAAATAAGCAGAATAGATATAATGGGAACAAGCAGCTGAACCAGGCCAGGTGTAGACTTGAAGAACCAGCAAAGGATAGGTGAAAGGAGGTGCCTTATAAAGGAGGGCTGGCCAATAGCAGAATGACTAAAACCACAGGTGAAGTAATCACAGATGTTAAGCGTGGCTGACAGCCTGTACCGAGAAGGTTTAATATGAGAATCAGTGCTTTGAAGCTCGGGTGGAGATACCCGGGGAGCAGAGTGTGACAATGCAAAGGCCCAGGGAACTTGGTCTGGAACGTTCTTCTTAAGAGAGACGGTAGGAGCCTAACTGCATGAGCTCCGGGATGTCCAACAATGCAGAGTAAGAGGTTAGCGGAGAGCCAAAAGAGACCAACATATCTCTCTCTGCTGCCCTTTCCTTGATCCTACAATCAACTTTGATTACCAATTGCCTCAGGTTTTCCATGGAACTTTATATAGGGTACTGCACTAAAGAATCTTTGATTTGCTCAGAGAGACCTCGGCAGAATTGACTCCGGAGTGCCAGGTCATTCCACTCACTATCTGTAGTCCATTGCCTAAACTCTGAGCAATATTCTTCAGCGGTGCATCACCCTTGTTTCAATGCCCTGAAATGAGACTCCGCCGAGGCCACCCTGTCTGGGTCATCATAGAGCAGACCCACGGCATTAAAGAAAGCATCAACTGATTGCAGAAAGGGACTCCTAGGGGGAAGACTGAACACCCGGGGCAGCACGGTGGCTAAGTGGTTAGCACTTCTGCCTCGCAGCGCTGGGGTCATGAGTTAAATTCCCGACCATGGCCTTATCTGTGTGGAGTTTGTATGTTCTCCCCGTGTTTGAGTGGGTTTCCTCCGGGTGCTCCGGTTTCCTCCCACACGCCAAAAACATACTAGTAGGTTAATGGCTGCTATCAAAATTGACCCTAGTCTCTCTATCTCTGTCTGTCTGTCTTTCTGTGTGTGTATGTTAGGGAATTTAGACTGTAAGCTCCAATGGGGCAGGGACTGATGTGAATGAGTTCTCTGTACAGCGCTGCGGAATCAGTGGCGCTATATAAATAAATGGTGATGATGATGATGACACCCAGGACTGAGGATCACCTTGGAGCAGAGAGATTATGATGCTGACTCTTTGCTGCTCAGAACCTGAAGACTGAATACTAGGAGTAGATGAATGGTCTACATCCAGATATTAGAGATAGGAAAGATATATGCATTCTGATGTTTATTATACATGTTTATGTTTATATATGTTTAGTATTAGTTTGTAAAACATAAGTATAGGCAAGTGCAGGAGAGGATAACAGAGTTACACACACACAGACTGCAGGTACTGATTAAAGTATACATTTTTGCCATTGCACAAGTCCCATTGCTCCCATGATTTACACCATTATATTGTCTTCTGTTCACTAGCCAAAGAATAAGAGGTCTGCTATTCACTAGCCACCAAACTGAAGCACTGCTATTTACTAGCCACCAGATTTTACGTCTCCTAAACAGTAGTTACCGTATTGGAAGTTGCTAAATACTAGCCTCTACATTGGATGTCTGTTCATATACTAACATATTGGTCTATTTTTTACACTAACTAGCATATTAACAAAACTATTATACAATAGCCATCAGAAACTGCTTTATTCACTAACTTCCAATGGTTGAAGTGGAAATTTAGAAGTGGCGGTATGAAAAAGGTAAGTGACTGGAATTTAATAGTTTTGCAATGAAGGCAGTAAGAGAAGTGACAGTATGGCATACCACTGTATAGAAGCCCACTTCGAACACTGCTAGCTACCAGATTAGAATGGCTTCAATTTATATAATATTCAACATACTTAACTCCATTTTGTACACTCAATTTCCACATTATTAGGTGCAACTTTCTAGAAATGGATAGGATGCTCCTTTGCCCCCAGAACAGCCTGAATTATTTGTGGCATGGTTCAACAAGAGGTGCTATAAACATCCGTAGAGATTCTGGTCCATGATGACATGATAGCATCATGCAATTGCTGCAGATTTGTTGGCTGTACATTAATGCTGAGAACCTCCCATTCCACCACATCTGTAATGTGCTCTATTGGATTCAGAAACAATACTCAGGTAGGCTGTGATATTTAAGCAATGCTTGTTTGTTTTAAGGAGCCTAATGTGTGTAAAGAAAACAGTTTCCACACCATTACACCACCACCACCAGCCTTCACCATTGACCTACGGCAGGCCGGATCCATGGATTCATGTGCTTTGCAAACTGCCCCTCAAAGATGTGCTCTATATTATAATCACCTCACAGGAGCTCTGTTTATCATGTTGCAGGTCTCTTACTGTGGCCCTGTTTGGTGACAAAGATAGAATTGCCCCTATGAAAATCATGTCCTGTCTCTGACCTGTGTATATGACTATTTCTTTGTATTAAGAACTACTTCTTGATACCTGTGTAATAGAAAGTGGTGACAGATATGTGTCCCTGAGGCAAATAGTTTGGGATGGTTTCCAAAGACAGGTTCCAACAAACAAAGTTTAAAAAACTATTACACTAAGCATTCCACACAGCTGAAAGGTTTTCACAACATATTCATATTCATGTACACACATAATATATTAATCCAACAACAGTGGTGAGGATCAAATATATTGCTGTGCTGGTAACACTATTTTACTATAAATGTTTGAGTCACACACATACTGTAAGCTTCAGGCTTGCACTAACACACACAAGTACTTTGCTGTGCGACAACATGATCCAAATTATCAGGAACACAGTCACCATGGCATGTCTCCAAATGTACTTTCTGCAGATGGAGCCATATAAGAAATCATTTCATTAAGTATTATGGCTAAAAGAATATTATACAAAAGTGGAAAAAGTGCATAGAGTATTTTATCTTTTTACTGACCCTTTAGCCTCAAAGCTCTATGCACATTGACTTCCTGTAGGTGGAAGCGAGATTGTCTGTACAAAACAAGGATTGCATCGCTACAGACCTAGCTGTCTCAATAGAAAAATGTGGTCTGGGTCACGAATAATGAAATAGGATTTTATTATGTTAAAACATCATAAAAAGTAAAAACTATAATGCTAAATGACATGTATAATAAACATCTCATACCCCACAATAGATATATCACAGTGCACTGTGATGTGTATTAATACATAGAGCTCGTGTGTAGTTAATAAGTAGCACTACTGTATCATAATTGGATAGGACAGCTGTCTCAATAGTAACTGTATTAACTATATACATGTGAGCATCCAGGTGGTCATATGAGAGAAGGATAAATATAATAACACAATTATCCGTGATAAATGATGAGCCGTGATCAAATGATCAATAAAATCCAAATATCTGAGTAAACTGTTACGGTTCTGCAGTCCGCGGATGGATAGTGTGTAATCAATATGAAAACTAGTTCATCGGTACATATACATATGAGCAAGCAACGTGTATATTGGTATAATGCACTATAATGATCTATATTGCACAGTTCCCACACCAGCACCGATGTAACATATATTCGCTGTCTCTGACAGTGTTGAATAGAGAAAGAAACAAACCAGTTTCATGCACTGCAGTCTGTTACGGATATGTAAGGAGATATACTCCTATCTCATTAATAACCAATATGGCAATAAACTACTTATTGGCTGATGAATGCAGCTACAACAATATCCGAATTTTCCATGAAACAGCAGAGACAGACTTATCTGTATATGAGCGGGAGGCTTGAATCCGTGGAGCCAGCTTTTTCTGCGGCTCACAACTGTGTGTGAGACCGACCTGGTGTGCAGCTCTGTCAAGTTCCGGGTCTGGTAGGTGATATGCAATCAAATGGAAATGAGGAAAAATATACCGTATGATGTCCAAAATCCTCACAGCTCAGGCGGTGAGCTGAGTCAATTGAAGTGGCTCATATATCATTTCACGGATATAGAGTTGGTGTTATTGGAAAATGTCAGAATGGTCAATTTAGCAGATATGATATAAAATAAAACAATTTGACAAGGTCGTAGTACCCCTAACGCGTTTCATTACAGGTTGTAACTTCATCAGAGGGAATGTTCAGATCCTTTGTAAGCTCTTAGGAGCCTTATATGTGTTTCACCTTCAATCAACTAATCAATGGTAATATCAAACATCCTTGATTATTCGTGACCACATAAAACATAATATACTAAGAAGCAAATTCCTCCTTGAAGAAATCTCTGGTTACAATTATCTTTTATCTTTTATATAGCATATTACATAATATTGCTCTTATAGATTCAACAGGAACCTTATACAACAGACTGGTTATTATAACAAATTCGTAATAGCAGAAATTAAAAACTAAAAATCTAGCATAATGTCATGGATCCTGCCCTAAGTACCATGATATAGCAGGGATATGTAAGCGGATAGATGAAAATGATTCGAAATAATAAATATAGGTAAAGGATGTGGATAAATGTAAATGAAAATACAAAGAAAAATTAAAATAAGAATGATAATAATAATAATAATAATAAACACAAAAATAAAGATAAAAATAAGTGTGAAATGTATGTAAACATAAAAATAACTAGGAAGCCACCTGTATATTTGCAGCAGCTTGACCTTCTGTAGATGCTTTTTATTATACTATTTAACCATAATGGCGCCAATTAGGGGTTTATCTGTTTTTTAGGAAGCGACATTGTCACTGTAGAGAGTCATTTTAGTCAGCCTAGAAATATACCGTACTTGACAACAGTCCCAAATTTCCCAGGACAGTCCCATGATTTAGACTTAAGTCCAGCTGTGAGCTTAGGTCGTGTTCCAATGTCAGAATTCTTGGAAAAGAAGGATGTGGAGAACTCTTGGAGATGGAGAGTGTAGACTGTGCATGCACAAGCCATCAGCAGGTAGTGAAGGAATGCAGGGGCAGTGAGTTATGTGAAACAGCAGCACCTTCTCCTCTACTTTGCTCTGCAACTTTCTGCAAGAAACACTTCATGCAATTAATGGGGTGGGGAATGGGCGAAGGCAATATAAAAGTACGCTGATTTTCTGCTGTATCTCTTGCTCCAGCTAGAGGTCTATTCTAAGAGTCCTGAGTCCTGGTTATGACAGTATCGTATGCATCCTATAACATGTGTCTGCAATCAGATGCAACTGTAAAAATGTCTGTTATGTACAGTATCCATTCACTACACCCTAATAAAAGTTTTTCAAGAAAAAACAACAAATTGTTTTTGTTTTTTAAATTTCCATGTATAATCGCAAATGACTATAACATTGACATGTAACATTAATTGAATATATATTTTTTTCTATGGGTTCTTTTGAGATTTTATATTCCACATAGGTATTGCAGTGTCTGGTTTAGTAGAGCAGAGTAAACCTACACCCGTAGACATCACAACAAGTATCTTGAGATCCGTTTCTTGTTGACTTTGGGAGTATGCAGAACAGAGTTACGTGCAGTTTAGAACAAACGCATGCTGCGATTTGTATGCGTGCCTTAATGACGCAGGCCCATTGTGTCTGGTTGAAGGGCAGCGATTGAGTAGTTGAGTGTCCTCAGCTTCTCAAGTAGGAGAAATATGACAATGTGCCTACTACTGCCTACTGAACACCTCCTTTGTTGGTGGTTTCCAATAGAAGAGTATGGCAAAATGAGGGCATGATTTTCTACATCCTGTTAAACACTCTTGTTGCTCTAGCAAGGATAGATGGCACAGCTTGGGCAGGATAGGTGCTTAATTCCTGCTATGCTGAAGTGTATTTGTCTACAGTGATAATGGGCTATACATCAGTGGGTACATGCTCTATTGCAGTTTGTATGATGCATATAATTTTATGCTGAATTACATTTACACCCCACACTCCCAAAAAACAACTATAATTGTTTGTGTGTTATATTGCACAGCCCACACTTCTCCCGCACCCTTATCATTTCAAAGAAGAAATGTGTCCCATAATTTTATTTTTACAATGTTGGCAATTATAATATAGTATTGAACATCTTTCAATTTGACATTTAGGAGTAGATTTATCAAACTGCAGGTTTGAAAAAGTGGAGATGTTGCCTATAGCAACCCATCACATTAAAGTTATCATTTATTTAGTACATTGTGCAAAATGACTGGTAGAAACTGACTAGTTGCTATAGGCAACATCTCCACTTATTCAAACCCGAAGCTTGATAAATTTACCCGTTAGTCTGTATATGAACATCTTTGTGTTAGAATATCAGAATTAGGACATCTAAACATATTTAGCTTTTTATTGTAAATTATGATACCGTGAGAGGAAACGTAAAAGCTTGTCCATGGTACTACCTGATGTGACCAGAGGTTTTAGGTCCGTAACATCATTGATTTTTAAAAGAATGTTTTTCACCATTTTTGTGCTGAAAAATATACATCGGATCTGTTCTTATTGAGAGACACCTCACTGGAATGTTATTTTTATTTTCAAGAAATGATTGGTGAAAAGGAGATAACTGATAATGTTAAGCTACCAGCTTAATTAGAGTGGTTTTCTACCCCAAAAACAAATTTAAATGGATTGTACTTGCACTGCTGTGACATTTGTTTTGTAACTCTTGTTTTTTTCTATTTTGTTTTGTTTCACAGAACATAACGCTCATTCCCACAAAACATACAGATTTATCCTGCATATCAAAATCAAGGTAACATATAATCAATACTAGACAATAAGGAAATATTCCAAACTTTGGTAATACAAAGCATTAAAATGTAAATATTCGGGATCAGACTATTCTACACCTAGAATTCCACGTGTGACGGACAAGCACATCACAGATCTATAAAAAGAACTCCTGCTGATAAATGGAAGTACTATGGATTACGGTATCAATCCAGCTAGGCTTACTACCAATACTTCTACTGAATGTGCCTGCCCCTGTCTGAAACGGGGAGTATCTAACCACCTGTTCCAGATTTGTTTCACATTAATGGGGGCATTTTCTGTCAGTGCATTTATTCTTTAGATCAGTGGTTTCCAAACTTTTTCAGTTCAAGACACCCTTAGGGTCTCCAAAAATTTTTCAAGGCACCCCTAAGCCAAAATAATTACCAAGTAGTCCCCCGCCTTGCTTACCACTGGCCCTGGCCGAGGCACTCCAGTGAGATCTCCGAGGCACCCCACGGAGCCTAGGCGCACAGTTTGGGGACCACTGCTTTAGACTGTATTGTTTTATTGGCCTCCTGTGAATTTAACTGAATATATTGTTTTATTTAACTGTGTCTTTCACTACAACTTATATAAGACAGAGTTGTTTATTTCCATTGGCTTTGGATATGACACAAAACTGCTCAATGGATAAAACTGTATTCAGTCCACAAAGAGCTTAGCTGTGTTATAACTGTGTTATAGCCAAAGGCAAGGACACTAAACATGTGCACATACAATCATACAGTACATGCATCACATGCAAAACATACATAATGAATTGATCAATAGCCCTAGAGAATTCTCCTGTGTGTGCGATATTGTGTTGGGAAGTCTTTGGTACCCAATCTCCCACTGAACGGCACAGCCTGCTCATCCACCCAAGGAGGATATCTGATAGCAACATAAGATATATACTTCAACAGCAGTAATGTTTCTTATTACATGCATGTAGGAGTTGCATTGTTGGAAATCTCAAAACGCAGAGAAATAAAGACAGATTACGGATATACATGGAATTAACTTTTTTCCACTTTTTCTTTTATCGTAAAATGTTTCAACTATTTAGGACAAAATGTTACAATGTTTGACCCCGTTCAATTCATTACATAAATAAAAGTTATTTTATAAATATCTCTTCATAAACAATATAAATAGCTTTACAACATAAATACATTGATGCAAGGTGAGAATTTACATATAGCTTGGTCAGACCCGCTCCCTCTTCATGTATACAAGTACCCCAGGAGACTTAATCCTTGCACTGCTGGATTGCGTCTCTCTGACAAAGCTTGTGGGCTTCCCAATGAAAACGATGGAGTGGATGAAAAGTTCTTGTGTGCTTTGCCTGGTCGGTCTAGTGTGTCTGGCACAGCCTCACTGAAACCCTTTGCATACAGATTAACTGAATTTGTCCAATTCTGAGATTACTTAACCATGCAATTGAGTATAGCATAACAGAGATAATAAGCTCTCTGTGGTTACCATGTAAAATTGTCAGGATCTGATAATTAATGAAAAGTTATATTGTTGGATACATTTAAGGGTATATTTAGAGTTGGGGATGTTCTAGGGCTCTTGTCTAAATTCACATTACTCTTCTAGACCGTTTCTGCAAAGTCACACGTCACGCTAGTGTGTCAGGTCATTAGGGAGCCCTATGCATTTATTTACCACAGCTGCGATTCATTCTAAATTAAAATGTAAATACCCTCTTTTCCTATAATAAGTTGCAGCTCTGTGACAAAGCTAAGAGTCTCAAAGTAAAAAACACAAAAAAATAAAACATTACGTTCATGTCATTTGGAGCTTATTTACTTGGCCACAAGATCAGCGTAAACTGACATAAGGCTAACAGACAGGATTAAAAATAGTTAAGCAGCCACTAAAGTTTCGAGACCAACCTTTTGTCCCAGAAAGCACTGCAATCTTACCCTATTTTTGCAGCAGTTGGTTAAGCATAATTGACCTCTCTGGTAGAGGCTGGTCATTAATATGGACATGGCAGGTTGGTAACCGAACTCCGGTGCCTCATTGCAGAGCAGACAGCAGCTCAAACTGAAGACATTGAGCTGTCAAGGGTTAAATCTCAGAGTAGAGATAAAAATAGGCATGTGGTGTTAAACCGTAACCTGGAGAGGATTTCCATGAGGCTGAAACGTCGACAGTCCATGAATTAGGAATGGTTTTGCAAATACAGAGTCTAGTCACCCCACATGCGGAGAACACGCGTGAGAGTCTGCTTGGCCACCCAAAAGGTGAAGCACGTGTCTGAACACTGATATGTAAACATCTAGGCAGCCCTCATTACAGATATGTACACAAATGCACATTTATGGCTCTTGTGCGCTGGCAAAAAAATGATGACATGTGGTAACAGCAGGTCCTTTGTCCCATCATACCGGCCCGTCCCCTCACTACAGAATCTTCTGGAAACCTAAGATTCTCAGCTGGGCGTCTACACTAAGACAGGATAATGACCAGTGATCAGAAAACCGTTGTCAATGTTGGGAGCCTGGAAGAGAAAACACTTTGGATTAGTGCTGTTATTAGCATATGGCAGGCCAGGATTCTGAGTTCTCTCATACAGCACTTCAAGGTTTGTAACAGCACATGGAAAATGCAGATGGAATTATGATCCTAGTTATTAATAACACAGCCCCGGGGTTTTCAATGCCAGAAGCTTGGGAAGCAGAGCTCTGGCCTCAAATCATTCATTTTCCTTGAGTTGTCACTGTATTCCTTCCACAGGCTACACATTTCTGAGTGCAGGCAAATCCTGCACCTATTGCCTGAGTTTACAGAGCAAATCACAGATTTAAGATTCACATAGCTGATATGAACTTGGCTGACATACCATACTATAGGTAACATATGTAGTTACTGGAGTTTTAGGCTAGCTGCAGTAAGTTTTAACATCAGGGAAAACAAATTTCACATTCACCAACAAAATAACTTTGGACTAAATGCATTAGAACTATAATCATTTTTAAATAGCACACTAGAAATGCATTTTGACCTACACTAAATAAACTGCATGCACCGTTTTTATGTATTCTCTATTGTAATTGCAAGAAGAGTGAATTATGATTTGTTTCTCAGAACTGCAACAAAGACCATCAATTCAGTGGCTTGTGGTGGTTATAAGTAAAATAACCACCATCTATAGCACAAGTACTTTGTTTAAGTGCAATAATTCTCAATATCACTGGTACAGCATAGTTGAATGTTGGATTGTTTACAATTACAGTTAATAAATATACCTAAATAGTATGTAATTTGCAAGTCTCCCCAGCATTCCATTACACTTTAGTATTTAGTGTTAGCACTTGATTGTCATAGCAGGGGTTCTATTTTTTTGTTACCAAAATGTAATTTGTTTGTGTCATCAGCACTTTATAAATGAGGCATATATATATATATATATATATATATATATATATATATATATATATATATATATATATACACTGCGTACATGTTTTTAAATTCAATAATTAATTTGATTTGATGCCAAAAGAGAAGGGTAGCAAGAGTGAAATAACTAATAAATACACAGTTAGGAATTGAAGCTTTAAAAACGTATAAGTGCTTTTTAAAGACAATATATTTACACTTTGTCATTAATACTTATTGCAACTAACAAAGACTATAAATAACTGAGAGCATTTTTTATTTATAAAAAGATGTTAGTGGGTTATCTAAGTAAAGCATGCAGCAAATGGTAAAGTAAAATGATATAGTAGTTATTACTGACCACCACAAGATGGTGCTACAACTACTAGCACCCCAAGCCACTCATGGCTCCAATGCGGTCCAGTTTGAGACCAAAGCAGCCTTTGGATAGCCCTTTTTTGTTGATGCCTTTGAATTTGCGAGTGTTGGGGTATTCGTTGAGTAGTTTGGTCCAAGCTGCCCGTGCGCGTGTGTCAGCACGTAGGTCTCTCAGAAGTCGGGCACGAGTTTTGGGATCAATGTTTCGTTCTCCTCTCTCCCCAGAGGCTAAATATTCAGCCAGTTCTTCCCCTAACAATGCGCGTAATGACTGCAAGAGGAAAAGACAAAACACAGGTCTATTAGTCAATATACAATGAAGTAAGACAGGCACAAAAATGTGAAGATAGGAAACAGATGTGGTAAGCAGGAGAGAATTGTGACAATCTTTAGTTTAATAGAAATAGCTGAATTCAGTAAAATACTTAGTGATGGTTTTTCTAACAAGATTTTATTATACCAGATACTTAAACAAGCTCAAGTCCAGTTTCATCTTTTTTAGGACAATAGCAACACCTGCTATAATGTAATGCAAAGTGCTATTCAAGAAGATATGTTCATCTTGACACTGGAAACACAAATGCTCGCAGGTTGTCTGAAACTGGCTTGTACTTGGAAAGGTCTATGGTCCTTATAACTATGTGAAATCACCTCTATTGTGGCTCCCAGGTGATGTCAGTGTTGTCGGGAAACCCCACATCACTCTTATGCTGTCATTAATGGAAACTAGCGGACGGTTCTCATGATAAAACACTTTCCACTGAGAGCTCAGATATCTTAATTGCTTAACTAAGAGATAACTTGATAAAAGGTTAATTATCCCTGAGTCTTTGCTCTAGTATCAACCATCCAACAACCAGGCTTGGGGTGAGCTTGTCACGTCAGGCACATCCACTGCTTTAGAAGGGGTATATAGCGCAATAAAAGATTGTATTTCTAGATATTTTGCTGACTAGCTGGTGGACTCTGAGCCGGGGATTGTTTGTCAGTGCATTATGTCATGTTCCATTCACTAGCTAGTAACCCATTGCACGCCAGTAGTGGTAAGGTGGCTGTGTGCCACATTATAACTGATCGGTGCACAAACATAACAATTCATGACCTTGGCTATAGTGTTGAATCAATCACTTACCAATGACTAAATGTTAACGGCAGTTACCAAGAGTAAACGCTATTAATATACATTATGGTTATGACACTAGCGCTTTCACTTTTTCTTTAATATCAATTCTAGGTGTTATCAGCATTAAAGGAAGGAGAGATTAATGCTCCAAACTGGCTTTTTTTCTGCCTTGCAATGCATTCTACCACGCAGATTGCCCCGTGGTTTAAATATAATGTAGGACAACCACCTGCTAAACTAATGGTGGCTTTTTAAATAATATCATTTATGTATGTGACTTGCAACTGTCACTGTATGTGACTGTCAACATACTTTAGTTGAGTGAATTTGTTATATTTAAACAATACTAACATGACTCTTTTTACAACCATCTGCTTTTCTAAACTCCCCCTTCTCCATCAGTACATCCTCTGGTACCCAGCCAGACACCTGGAGTGTACATGAGAAATCTCAGCGTTGTCTGTGTGAACTTGGCTGATTGCTGTTAGTGTGTCCGAAATGTGTGGTCCTTCAGCTCTCTCACTTATTCTCACAGATCACTACATTATACTACTTAGCAATACTTTCAATGCAACTCAAAACACTGCACAATTGTAATGGTCATAAAAAAAAATCTTTATTACCCATTTCATTTTTTAACCCTTCATATAACTGCTTAGACAGATCAACAACATTTGTATCACCTGCACCACCAAAAAATGCGAAACCACCATAGAGACAAAGTGCAGGAACTCACTGACAGCTGAATTGCAAGATTAAGTAGTTTTGACAGTAAAGGTAATAATTTTCCTATTTGTTGGCTATGCATCTAAACGTTGTTAGTAAGTACATTTATTTATGCCTTATCTATAAAAGGGTTGTCATGTGTCAGATTGTACTTGTTCCCAGATAAATGTGGAGTGGGAAATCAGTGCCTCATCCACTACTGCCACTTCCTCCTGTCATCTTCATGCTGCATTAGTGAGAACTCCTGCAGACATGTCATTCTCACTGAGCTTGTGTGAAATAATGTCAGGAGACGCAGACAGGAGTGATCACAGGGACCGGGACTGGCATGAAGCGTGGGAGACTTCAGAATGAGCCAGAATGAGCATATGGATATAGTTGGAAAAAAAGAAAGGGGTGAAAATACATTGGCTAAAAAGAAAGAAATACAGGCACAAAATCTGGGAAACCACAAGATTCCTTACCTTCTGATGTGCCTGAACAACGGGCTTAGCCTCCGTCCCCAAGCACACCACAGCCAGCACTAGTCCCCAGCCCACAATATGGCAGAAGTGCATCCTAACTCTAGGACTCAGTTTCTTCAGGATCAAAAAAAAAATCCTTAAGTCTTCGAGTAATAAAATCGAAGTTGCAGAAGAGCTTCAGATGACTCCGTCACTCCTCCTTCTCGTTCACCGCTTCTGTAACTCATATCAACACCCCATTCATTTTATAAACCCAAACCAGTGACGTCACTTTAAGATAGGAGGTTCAGATGCTGTAACTCTTTCTCTGACCTTTCGGAGTGAGCTATTTGTTTGTTTACTGATTAGGATGGGGCGGGAGTGTAAATCAGGGTTCAACATCCCCTTAACCCTCTTTAATCGGCAGGTTCCGTTCCTAGAGAGCCTGGGCGTGGGGTTACCCTCTCTCTGCTAGTGGGGTGACAAGTCTGTCCTTCCAAACCCACATCACAATACCTAGCCCTTCTGCAAAATGACATTTTTTTTTAACCATGACCCTCAATGGTTAATCTATTTTGGCACTCACAAAAATCTGCTTTATTCATTAAAATAAAAGGGAAACACAAAGCAGAAATGTTTGAACATAAATTGTAAACCCTTTCTTAATGGGAAAACAGGAGCAGCAGCTTGAGGTCTCGGGGAGCTCAGACCACTATTTCACAACTCATTTTGAGGTTACCTTTGCAAACATTTGTTCCAGTTACTAATGAATGTCTAATTTGTGTATCCTTACATAGTAAGCTCCTCAGATCTTGGCTGTCGTATTAGTGCTGATGTCTGCATGTTTGAAATCTCTTTGAGCTGTCTTTCTCATTAGTTTCTTTGCGATTCTGCATTATGAAAAAAATGAAAGACGTCGTTTCAATAGTTGTATCTGGTTTGACCTCTCAGTACATGCAGCTCATATACCGCAGTATTGTTACAGCACAAGTACAGTACATTGTGTAATTGTGCAAGGGTTAGACACAGGTACAATCTAATTGGTTGGTGTGGAGTGTGTTCCCTTGTGTTACATTATATGATGGCACTTGCGTTTTAATGTACTATTACAGGCTGTTGTAGTTAAGACATCAAACAAGCTTATACTCTGACTTATTGTAGTGAGGAAGCTGGGAAGGGCTATCAGGGACCCTTGTCCTTCCGATAACCACCATTGTGCAGGGGGTCCTTAGGTTACAGGTAGACAACCTGCGTCTTTCCAGTGTGGTCACATAAAGCGACTGGCAGAGAATCCAGCAACGGGAGAGCTACAGGTTACCTGTTCCCTTCCCCGTAGTACAACACTGGAAGCACTAACACTGTTACCTGCCTCTCCCTGCTCAATATGCTCACACTCTTCGTCTCAAAGCCAACAATACAGCAGCCTGTTGATCCAGTCTTTGAAGTGGTGCAGCCGCATAATGTGGTGAGAACACTTCTAGCACAGGGCAAGTTGCTGGCACACAGATAGGGATCTATCCGCAGGTGAAGACCGTGATATGTATCAGGAGACTTCCTCTATTATAAGCGTCATGCACAAGATCGTGTCTGGATAGCTTAAACATGTATGTAATCCACAGTTGCATGTAATTTGTTGCGCACATATTGAGTTTGGGTTTTTGTTATTGTATAAGAAATATATTTCACATAAGTCATGGACACACACAATAGAAGATAAATGAGTACACTTCTTTTGTGACTTTTCCGCACTCTTATTTTGTCTGTAATTGTCTCAAGCGCATCCGATCTTTAGCTGCTTCAAAGGATAATTGGTCATAGTGCAATCGAGTTACAATGAGCACAAAGCTATTCTAGATTGTTTTCGGAGAGAGGTGCACAGACACTTTACATGACTGTCTCCGGGCTTTTTTTTTTAACACGTACCAGTGTGATGATGCCACCTACATGGTGTTTGCTTATACTAAGAATCCCAAAAGGTGAGTACACTTATGCAAAGCATCCTCTAATGTCTGCACTCATTGAAGGGTTTTAAAAATTACCATTCTAATTAGATGTGTTTTATTCTTTACTAGAGTAATTGTATTTTTAGTTATTTCTTTTACAGTCTGAAGTACCCCTTGAATCTTTCCGAGGTGCCCTTTTGGGTACACATACCACAGGCTGAGAACCTAGGCTGTATATTCAGCCCTGCTGATGAGGGAACTGTCACATAGGCTATGTTCTGATAGGTGCACGTATCTTTTGCTGTTTGGGCTGAGCTGCATACACTAACATTGGTGCTATAAGGCTTGGCTCCAGTTCTGACTGCACTGAGTTCTGCTTGACGTAGCAGCACTACATTCATTTTAGATTTCTGAACTTGTAGCCTCCTTTGCAGTTTGATATCACTGACCCACACGTGTGAATACATAGCTCAATGAATTGTGCAATTTCTCTGAGTCATTTAATGACTCAATGACCCTATACAAAATGTCAGTTGCACCCCTATAAATCCCAGGCTTGTACATGTAGCAGAAGAGTGGAAATTATGATGAGGTTATATAAGCAAAAAACATGGCAAAATACTCTGATTAAATGTTATTACATCTGGTCTACACTATGTCAGTCCTCCCTTTAATACCCAATATATTTTAAACAATGTACAGGCAGTACAAGTATAACATGGCAAGCAATACCATATCCCCTTTGGCATTTTTCACATTTTTATTTTCTTATATCATGGAATTAATATGGATTTATTCAAGAATTCTTACAACTGATAAATCGACTCCACCAGTGTTCACCTCTAGTTTTAATATTTTGTAGAAACAACCCTTAGCTGCAATTATAGCTGTGAGTTTTTTTGGCAAAGCCTCTACCAGTGTTTCACATTTGGACACTGCATTTTCTTCCCATTATACAGTCATGGCCAAAAGTTTTGAGAATGACAAATATTATTTTTTACAAAGTCTGTTTTAATTATGGAAATTTGCATATACTCCAGAATGCCACGAAGAGTGATCAAATGAATTGCAATTAATTTCAAAGTCCCTCTTTACCATGACAATGAGCTTTGTCCCAAAAACAACATTTCCACTACATTTCAGCCCTGCCACATAGGACCAGCTGATTTTCTCGTTAACACAGGTGAGAGTGTTACATGGATAAGGCTGGAGATCACTCTGTCATGCTGATTGAGTTAGAATAACAATCTGGAAGCTTTAAAAGGAGGGTGGTGCTTGAAATCATTGTTCTCCCTCTGTTAACCATGGTTATCTGCAAGGAAACACATGCAGTCATCATTGCTTTGCACAAAAAGGGCTTCAAAGGCAAGGATATTGCTGCTAGTAAGATTGCACCTAAATCAACCATTTGTCTTGTCATCAAGAATTTCAAGGATAGAGGTTCAATAGTTGTGAAAAAGGCTTCAGGGCCCCCAAAAATGTCCAGCAAGCGCCAGGACCGTCTCCTAAAGTTGATTCAGCTGTGGGATCGGGGCACCACCATGCAGAGCTTACTTAGGAATGATGTGAGTGCATCTGCACCAGGGCCGGTGCTAGGGTCCATGGCGCCCCCCCCCCCCCGCAAAAATCGGCGCCCTCCTCCCCCCTCACCCCGTCTTTCCTTACCTTGTCACACCACCGCCGCCTCTCTGCTCCGTCTCCTCCCCTCCACTCACTGACACTAGTGAGTGGAAGGGAGGAGACGGAGCAGAGAGGCTGTGGTGGTGAGCAATAGCTTCTCCCCCCTCCCCCGTGCATCTGAATGCTGTGCGGCGGCCGTGACAGGTATGGTCAGCGGTCGCCGCACAGTTTTAAAGTAATTTACATTCTGGTGGCACCCTACAGGCGCCCTCCAGAGCCCGGCACCCTAGGCAAGTGCCTAACCTTGCCTAATGGGAGCGCCGGGCCTGATCTGCACGCATAGTGAGGCGAAGACTTTTGGAGGATGGCCTGGTGTCAAGAAGGCCAGTAAATAAGCCCCTTCTTTCCAAGAAAAACATCAGGGACAGACTGATATTCTGCAAAAGGTACAGGGATTGGACTGCTGAGGACTGGGGTAAAGTCATTTTCTCTGATGAATTCCCTTTGAGATTGTTTGGGGAATCTGAAAAAACGCTTGTCCGGAGAAGGAAAGGTGAGCGCTACCATCAGTCCTGTGTCATACCAACAGTAAAGCATCCTGAGACCATTCATGTATGGGGTTGCTTCTCAGCCAAGTCATGAATAAAGAATGGTACCAAAACATCCTCCAAGAGTAACTTCTCCCAACCATTCAGGAACAGTTTGGTGACGAACATTGCCTTTTCCAGCATGACGGAGCACCTTGCCATAAGGCAAAAGTGATAACTAAGTGGCTCAGGGATCAAAACATCTAAATTTTGGGTCCATGGCCAGGAAACTCCCCAGATCTTAATCCCATTGAGAACTTGTGGTCAGTCCTCAAGAGGTGGGTGGACAAACAAAAACCCACAAATTCTGACAAACTCCAAGCATGGATTAGGCAAGAATGGGCGGCCATCAGTCAGTATGTGGCCCAGAAGTTGATTGACAGCATGTCAGGGCGAATTGCAGAGGTCTTCAAAAAGAAGGGTCAACACTGCAAATATTGACTCTTTGCATAAACTTAATGTAATTGTCAATAAAAACTTTCGACACTTATGAAATACTTGAAATTTTACTACAGTATACCATAGCAACATCTGATAAAAAGGGTCTAAAAACACTGAAGAAGCAAACATTGTGAAAACCAATACTTGTATAATTCTCCAAACTATTGGCCATGACTGTATATCGCAATATTGTTTGATACCCAGCAAATTGGATGGGGACCTATGGTGAACAGCAATTTATAAATCATTCCACAGATACTGATTTGGAATAAGTTGTGGGGTTTGAATGTGCCACACCTCTTCAACTGGACACACCCCTTCAGCTGGCCACACGTCTTCTACTGGACACACCCCTTCAACTGGCCACACCTCTTCTACTGGCCACACCCCTTTAGATGACCTTGCACCTTAAAGTGTCCCGCAGACAGTTACAGATGGCCTGCAGACCCTGCATGCTGACAAGCTCTTGCCTCAACAAGAACATTACCGCCTCCATGAGTTCCATTCCCTGGCCCGGAAGGATGCCAACTTCAAGAACATGCCTATGGTTCTTTTAGTGGGACAATATAGTACTGACAAGACCATCTTCATCAGGTAAGACCCCTAACGTCATGGTTTACCACCGTCACAATGTCAAGGAGTACTATAATATCATGGGTTAACCCCTTTTCTGTAAAATATAATGACCTTCCCATCGCTGGTATTTTTCTGCTATTTAATAACATCTATACCATGTACCACTTTTACAGTTCAAGTGGCAACCCTATTTATCATCATCAAGTAAGGTATCTAATGCTGTGGTTTACCACCTTCATCAGGTGTGTAAGCAAAGACGGTCACACTTTGGCCTTTGAGGTTTGTCATGAGCTTTGCAAACTCACAAAACACTGGTGGATCTGTCGTGCTCATTTTTCGGAGTAATAAAAGGGGAATGATTGATCAAGCTTAGAGCTACTCTTTTCCTGCATGGTCACATAGAGAGCAGACACTAAGGGGTAGATTTAGTAAGCCTTTTAAAATGAAAAGAGGAGATGTTAACCATAGCAATCATATTCTAGCTGTCATTTTTGAGAATGTACTAGATGCATGATAGATAGAATCTGATTGGTTGATATGGGCAACATCTCCACTTTTCCTTTTTAGAAGGCTCAGTAAATCTACCCCTAAGTCATTTCCTGACTAGTTCATGTCAGTAAGCCAGTATTACTATGTGAAAGATTTTAGACCATGCAGGGAAAGTTTGAGCAGATGTGCACAAACAACAAACTTTGAATTGTTAGATTAATGCTCTAAAATCTGTCACTTGAATACAGCATATCACCTTGCCCCTAACTTTCATAAGTTTTTTAAACAGTAGATTCAGATTAAATGAGCATTGGAAATGTTAGAGCACAGCACCATATGCACACTGATACAGAAAACTAATTTGCTGTTCTCCTGGGTGGTTGGCAGCACCATCTTTATTAGTATATATACAATGTGCACATAGCAAACCTTCCACTAGGAGCACACTTCTTTGCTCCCAAGCCTACAACTTAAATTCCCTATTGCATCTAACTGTACCTAATTAATTCATGTTTTAAAAAAACACATTTCTCGTAAATTAATTAAGTACAGATAACTGAAATAGTAAAGGGCGACGTATGGCAGTAGAACATTTTGTAATTAGTAGAAAGGGTCACGTTGGAGCGCTTACCCACACCTATCTCCTACGATGACTGGCACTCTAAGAAAATCAAAATATTTGAATAAATCACTAATTGTGAGGCTTAGCTTGTATTTATGGTAGGTGCTGAACGTCTTTATATGCTTGTCCCTCCCTTTCCTCTCTTTGCCGTTTGGAACAGTTCCTGCTGTCTTCATACAATGTAGCTGGCTTCCTGCAAGGCTCCTAATTTCACTCCTCACTCATCTCTCTCTGCTCAGTATCTTTGTGCTATATAATGCATATTTCTGTTTTTGTTTTCCCATTTATTTTGCATTGGTTTGTTTCTTTCCTCATAGCCCTTCTGCCGTCTTGTCTCATGTCAGCCTTTGAAATCACACGATAAACGACCGCGTTAAACTAAATATCATATTAGTGTGTACACTCCAACAGTGAGTGATTATCATTCCAAAGCCCATCATATCGTTTAATTTGATTTTATCAGTCGAACTAAAAATCTCATTGAACGATGGAACAATGTCGTTACAATTCTGCAGTGTGTATGCACTCCTGACCGGTAGTGTAGGCAGATCTCCATACAGTTTACAATCTTTTCAGCTGAGCAGATGAAGAGCACATATCTGAAGGTGAATCTTGTAAAACGTGTATAGTGGGCACGCATAAATCAGCATGTTGATTGGGACTTTCACTCACTGGTAAAATCGTTAATGATAACGCATCGGGAGAAATTTTCTGTAGTGTGTACCCAGCCTAAGTTTCTCTCACGTTTCATTTACTCTATTGAGTTCCAATGCTCTTCCTTCTCATTTTCTGCTTCACATAGGCAGTTCTCTGCTACTATATTAACCTGTTTCATGTATCTTAGTTTATATTGCATTACATTCTAATTTTCCTGCTCACTTGTCTTCTGGCTAGCACACCTCTCCTCTCCTTTGTACTGTTTGCCCCTCATTACATTTATCATGGTGCTCAATCGTTGCATTCTTCCAAAAGTGCCAAATTATCCCCTACCGAGCCCTTCATTGCTGTTCATACCACGGCCACCGGGCGGCATCCACCAGCAGTGTTGGGTGGGAGACTCCTCCTGGCAGTTAGGAGTCCTGATTGTTGGGACAGCAGGGCAGACTCCTAAAATCTGTCCTGTCTACTCTGGACAGTTGGGAAATATCCATATTACTATATATGTATTTTTGTTTTCTTTGTATTTGCAATCGACCTTTCATAGATTTACCTGTTCTGTAACTGTTTGGCGATTCTTTAGATTTATTTTCCTGATGGTTTGGAAAACAGTTGATTTATGCGCTCACTTATTTTTTAATATATATGGTGATTAGAAAACTGATCTTTAAATTGCTTAAAAAACAACTTTTTTTCTAAATCACTATTTCTACAAATCAACCTTTAGTAGAGGACCCCAGTACTCTCAGTCTTCCTCCTGCATGGTGTCCCATATCCTGATTCCTTTCTGCAGCACACTTTAGACTGTGCTGTTTATTCATTTAACCATTGTTTGACTATTGTACAGTTCCTTCCCCACTCCGTGTCTCATAGTATCGAGCCCACTGCTGTTTCAAATTAATGTACGTCCTTCATTTGGTTTTACTGCGTTTAACCTCATTAGCAGTGCAATGTTCTTCTCTTTCCCAGACTTATCATCCTTTAAATGTCACTGTGCTTCACTGATCATAATGTTATGCTGAATGGTTTGTTCTGCCAAACTATCCCCTTTGGTTATGTCTTTTATTTTGTACTGTACCTGCCATTATTTTAAAAACAAAAAGTCAGGGAGAATCGCCCCCTCCCAGCCATCACCCTAGTCACTGCCTCTTGTTGCTATATGCTACAAGCCTGTACTCTGTTTTTCCAGGACAGCATTTATTGATAGGGTTATGCAAACACTCAACAGTCCCTATGGTCTCAGGACTGTTATTATTTGTGGGCCCCTCGAAGGGCCTGGCTTCATGGTGATATGTGCTGGATCACGCTGGCAATTTTTTTAGAACAGGGGGTGAGACTCATCTCAGCAGCCAATTAGTAAAAATTTAAAGGAAACAAAATGCAACTAGTCTAGTGACCCAGGCCAAGGTAGCCCTCTATGGGGCCGGTTTTGCCACCCCACTCTATCTAGCCCCTGGATATGCATAGATCTGTGTATGGTTTAAGTTGATTATAGGACTAGCTTATTTGTGTTTTTTCTCTTTTAAATATGGGTAGATATGGTTTGGGCAGCATGCTTACAAACATCTTCCCAGCATCCACTACATCTTCCTTTGGTATCCTCTCCATGTTGAATTGTTTCCCCATCAGTTTACAGTACTTTTACACCGTCCTATGCATTACGCTACAAATGGACATATTGTTCTGTTCAGCTTTCATTGCATTCTTTTGTCATGTCTCATCCATTGTTATCTGGCTTAATTCCAATCTTGTAAGTATGCCTTCAGAAATGTACCTTTACACTTGCAGGCAGTAGTTAAACTTCCCCATGAACCTCCTAATTATCTGACTTTCAACTCTTGTTATGCCGGTTGACCATTCGACACCCATTAAGCCTATGCCAAACTGTCGACTGTTCCAGTTAATATTTTTTTACTGATAACAAAAAATACACCCAGGCTTCCATTTGTGTAGTTTAATTCCTTATACTTAAATCATAGACTTCCCTTCCCTAAACCTCAAGTAGTCACCCTGTTTCCTTCATTCCTATTTCTCTGGGTACATATCCACTACACCATTTTATGTGGTTTCCACTCAGCAGATTGTGTTGTCGTTTAGCTGTGATGACCACAGTAGGAATAGAGCTAATCATAGAGATAATTGATCTCTGTGGGAACTGCGCTCTATACAAAATTACATTTTGTTTCATGCTGTAAAAAATGATATATAATAAATCATTTTCCATCCAGAGTTTTAGCCATTATCAAAAAGGAACTGTTTACCATAGACAATCCCCTCCCCCACTTTATCTGGCAGGTAGAGAGCTAGAGAGAGCTGTGAGGCCAAATACAATTACATTTGAATGGACCTGGCTACCAATCATGTACATCAACCACTCCCACAGAGGTTTTGTAATTCACTTTTCTTAAGATAAAGGCCTTATGGGAGAAGACTGATCACAAAGACAGACATAGATTTATCCCCTCTCTAGACACAGGAATAGAGAAGTATAGCATGTGCCCTTTGGAACTCTGGTAATATTTTGAACCTGAAGCAGTAGACTTTAATATGAGTATATATTCAGTGTTTATTGTCAGTGTTTTAATGGTTAAACTATAAACAATAGGAGCTACATTGGGGCAACATAGAGGGCTGGTATCTTGGAAAGATCACATAATTTGGTCAGCAATGATGTGGTGTTTGAATGGAATTGTCTTTGGTTTGTAGAAATGTTCCTGGCTGTGATATTGTAACATTGTAAATACATTGTAGTTGACTTTGCACATAGTTTGTTTTGAAATTGTGATGAATGTTAGTGGGAAAGAAACTTTTAAGCGATTGTAGCAAATGTTTGTATTAATTGTTAGTAAATGTTAGAAAATGATAAGAGTTGTCTGAAAGTTCTTCCAAACCTAGCTTTGGCTCTGAATTCCTGTCTTGGAGGCTAGCATCTGTGTCAAAATTATGCTTTCCATCCTAGTTCAAGAAATCAATCTTTGGATAAGACAGAGGAGACTCCTGATCAGTGTGTCCAGCATTTTGTTCAGTCAAGTCACAAAATGAGAGTTCCAGAGGGATGTTTTCTAAGAAGTTAGCATGGCTAATCATTTTGTGGAATGGGAAATCTGGGCCACAGAGACCATGCAGATATTCTGGAATAGTCGCTTGCTCAGACCCAGATAAGCGGAAGTAAATTAACTAGATCCCTTTGGTCTCACCCGCTGAGACCAAAGGGAGAATAGTGGACAACGTGTAATGACTGCTAGATAAAGAGATATTTGTGGTAAACTTGCAAGTATTGTATTGTAATATATTATTAGAAATTTACTAAGAATATTGCTAATATTGGTTGTATAGTTTATAAAGGCTGCATTGCTAGAAAAATGGCCACCAATGAACCGCATGCTGTTAGCAAGTGCTCTCAACAAAGCATGGTATGAGGCTGGCCATTTTAATAGTGACTTTGTACAGGGAAGTTTCATTAAGCCGTGATGTTGCATTGTCTGTAAGATAAGTTTTATTGTGATTACTAGAGTATATGAATTAGAATATATATATATTGTGACAGAATGACAGGTATATAAGTCCTAACTTCCTGTCATTTGTATTTTAAAACACCAGGGAGATTGTTTGTTTTTGAGGAAAAGCTTTTCAAAGTGTTTTTCAGTTGTAGGAAAATATGTTAAGGGTCCCTGGTGTTATGTATGGAGAGAGAAGGATGGGCTCCATACATAGAGCCCAGCCGGGTCTTCTTCCTCACAGCAGACTACTCAGGAGTTGCATTGTACCTACACATCTATTGTATGTACCATGTGTAAGATTATGTTATTGAAAATATATTATTATATTATTGTACAAATAAAGAATATATTTCATACATATATATCTGCGTTGTGAATATGAATCTGTAATGTATACGTAGGAGATAATATATATATAGAACTCTGTGAGATACAGAAAATTAGGTTTAAAGGACTGAAGTAGGCGTGTCATAAGATGGAAGGTGTAAAAGCCTGTGGTTATGTAACAAGCTTATCCAGGAACAGAGTATGAAGATAGCGAGGCAAATAAGCTGTAAACACAGGTTATTTTACAAATACATTGGCCAAAACCTTAACACTGCTTGTAATAAATTTGTCTGGCCCATGCATTAATCACAATGTACATGGGTATAGACAGTGCAGTTCTCTTGGAGATCCAGTATGTCTATGATCAGCTCTGTTCAACAAGTTGGTAGCTGGCACAGGCTATGTACCCTTTTTTTAGGCTTGTGCTCATCAATTCTTACACCCATATTTAATCTAATTTGAGCACCCACATTACTTAATATGTCATTGAATCACTCTGTTTCCATTAGTCCTCGATATATATACCTGTGTTATAAAGCACAAACTTCTCATATTTTCTGTATTTCTTCCTTCCAGCATCTATAGTTGGACATTTTGGAGGAAAGGTGCTAGAGAAACTACACTATTCCAGATCTACTTGGTTGATAGCCATGTCTGGCTACTGCATGCCCCTGTGGTACAACTAAATGGCTCAAATAATTTTGGCACTCAGAATATTTAAAATGGTATAAGCAGTTTCTCTTTACAAAATCAAGTTCAAGCAGGAATATAGAAAATACCCCAAGCATGTTAATCTCCATCTCTAGTTTTGTCTTCTCACAAGCTATTATCTACCAATCAGCGATATTTATTTAGCATTATCTCTCAAAAATTCTTTAATTAAAAAGCTCATAATTCAACATACCTTTCTTTCATACCACAATTTCCCCAATCCTTTATTTGACTCTCATGCCTCATGAGGATACCGGGAATGAGACAAGAGAAAATAAGATGATAAAATTCCGTCAGATTAATAAAATTTTATCAATCAGCTTAACGGCAATTAGGTAGTTGGTCAGTCTGAGCTTAGCAGTTAGGCAGCCTGAGTCAAGCTGACTACGTGGTTCACTGTCAGTTGTCCATGGTGTTAATGGGAGGACACAATGCTTTAGTGTCCTCTCAGTATCTCCTATTGAGGCCTATCCAATAATAGTTTTTTAAAATAAAAAAGACAAGACTGTCAATATTCCTGCATTATCCTGGAGATGTTTTCTTCAGATGGAGGCAGAGGTTGAAATTTCTCCCATTCCTGCTATAGTACAGTTAGTAGAGAGCAAATACAGAGCATATCTCACATTATCTTATTTGGAAGGACACAAACTAGGTCCACCTTTTGAACATAAATACAATTATAAACAATTTTGATTTATTTTATGCTTAAAAATTGTCTAATAACTTCAACTCTGCATTGTTATCCCAATTAAATAAATTAGGCTAATCAACTAGGATCTTGTTATGTGAAGAAAATGTAATTGGATTATTCCTTATCTGTAACTAAACATTGTTATATATGCTTCTAATTATAATGTTACTGTGAGCTATGTGCTAATATCATGGGTATCAGAGCAGAGGCTGTTTTACAAGACATCTTGTTTATTCAATTACAAGAAATTTCTAATGTGTTGTCATGCAGAAAGACAGATACATAACATATAATAATAAATAAGAAACATGCAGGCCAACAAGGGGACCTGCCAACCCCCCCGGTCCAAAAAAAAAAATACCACCAAAACAGACAGAGAAGTGGCTTCTAGTGGTATTTCTGTCAAACTCCTGTTTACATCCTGACTTCTCCCTGGCAGTTGACTCCTGATTTGTTCCAATGTCCTGCACCGTTTCTTGTGACCCAGACCTAGGCTACGTTTGACCATGCACCTGTCTATTCCCTGGCTTTGTTGTGGAAGACCCAGCTTCAAACCCCTTGCTTGCCTGACCCTCTTTTTGACTGATTCTTCTGTGGATCACCCAGTGCCTCGGTCCTCCTGGCTAACCTGTGCCGCCTGACTAGCCTGGTTATTCAGTCATCTTGTGCCTGCAGTTTATCTGCTAAATCTGGTAACCTGAATCTGAGCTTCATCTGTTATACCTGGACTTCAGTATTTCCTGCTCCAGCTTCCCAGATAACCTGGTTATTCTGACATCTGTATCTGCATTTTCAACATTGACTGCACCTATTTATTACCTGTGTGATTCTTGTATATAATAATGACACTCTGTTTTCAAGCTCAACTACTCTCCGTGGAATTCATACTAGCAACCCTAACAGGATCGAGGAGGGAGTTGTCGGAAAGGTAGCTAGTGAGATGGTTGTAGACAAGCCGTTCAAATAATTTAGAGGCAAAACGGAGGAGAGAGATTGGACAGTCGTTGGACAAGGAGGTGGGGTCAAGATTCATTTTTTTAAAGAATGGGTGAGCTAAGGGCATGTTTGAAGGATGAGGGGAAAATTCCAGTGGAAAGGGATTGATGAAGAGGTGGACAAGGACAAAGCAGGCAATTGGGGAGATGGACCTAAGGATGTGTGAGGGAATGGGATCCAGGTGGCAATTTGAGGGTGGAGAGAAAATAAATAGAGAATTAAATTACTTGCCCGTGGTTGGCAGAAAGAACACATAGGATGAGGGCAAGGGGGTTATGAAAGAGGAGGAGGAAATTTAGTTTATGATGGAATACATTTTGGAGGTGAAAAATGTGTCAAAGTCAGTGGCAGTGTGGGGAGAGCAGAGCAATAAGTTGAAAGTGGTGAAGATGCTATGGGGATTGGATGACTGAAATGATATGAGAGACTTGAAGAAGGATTGTTTGATTAGGGAGAGAGCAGAGCTGTAGGAGAAGAGGATGATCTTGAAAATAAAATAAATCTTCCAGGGAGTGAGATTTCCTGCATTGGCGTTCAGCAGTGTGTGAGCATTTTTGAAGTATCCGTGTAAGTTTTGAGGGCAAACAGAGGTGGCAGGAGCAGATCAGAGGGTGTGGTTGTAGAGGAAGGTTTCCTAGTTGGGATAGGCCAGGGTGGTTAAGGGGGGAAGGAAAGTTTCAAGGAAGGAGGAAAAGACAGCAGTGTCAAAGGTACCAAGATTACACCTAGTGAGAGAGGGTTTGGGTGAGAAGTGAGGTGTAGGAGCTTAGGAGAGGCTAACGGAGAGGAGATGATGGTCAGAAAGAGGGAATGGAGCTTTGAAGAAGTCAGAGCACAAAGGTGAGAGAAGACAAGGTCAAGGGAGTATCAAGAGAATGGGTAGGGGAAGATGTCCATTGTAACTGGCCAAAAGATGACGAAAGAGCAAGAATTTGGGATAGAAGCTAAGTCAGACGGGTTATCAAGGATGTTTGTCAACTGAGATGACGGAGAGGAGGTCTGAAGAGAGGTAGTGAGGGAGCTAGGCCACAAAGTTATCAAAGGATTGAGAGGTGGGGCCACGGGGGTGGTAAATGATTGCAACATGGAGATGAATAAAGGGTAGAAGAAACAGATGGAGTGGACCTCAAAGGAGGAGAATGTAAGAGAAGGCTCTGGGAAGATGACATGATAGGTACAAGTAGGGAAAAGGAGAATGCCCACACCACCACCCAGATGATCACCAGCCTGTTGATGTGGGAGAAGGAGAGGCTCCCATAGGAGAGCGCAGCAGGGGAAACAGTATCAGAGAAATGAGTCAGGATTCAGTAATGGCCAGAACATTAAGAGAGTTGGATATGAAGAGGTCATGGATAGAGGGCAGTTTATTGCAGATGGATCTGGCATTCCAGAGTGCACAGGAGAAAGGGAGAGCGGGAAGTGGGGAAATGTGGATGGAACTGACAGGGTTACTGGTGCGCAAGGGTGTACTTGGTCTAGGACACTTATAAGGGCATGGGTATAGGACAGGAGTAAGGAGACAAAGAGAGGAGGGGGAAGAAAGAAGAAATGGAAGAGGAGGCTCTAGCGAGAAAGTGGGATGGAGAGTGCAGGAGGTGCTAGGTGAGTGAGCCACAGGATGTAAGGATATAGCAGGGAAAAGGGATGGAGCAGGGGGAAGTGAAAAGAAGCAACAAAGAAGACAGTGGAACATAAGCAGCTTCAGATAATAACTTACAGAGCAACAGCCTGCAGAGAGAGGTACCAAATTAAAGTAATAAAATTAAGATACAGTTAGTATGTAATGCAACAATGGGTACAATACCAGGGAAAAAGGATGGGAGTAGTCCATGAGGAAACAGGGCCGGAAAATGACCAAAACCCAAAACTTTAGTATGGGAGACCAGAGATGACGTGGTAGTCCATGACAATGTGATAGCACGGGTGAGTTCAGGAGGTCCAGGAGAGGGAAGCAATGGGAAGACCAAGTCTTAAAGAGGATGACATGGGAGATAGTAATCTAGGGACATCTGAAGTGAACAAAGGCAAGAGCAGAAGGCTCAGGAGGAAGACATTACCAGAGGGCCATAGGATCTAGGCTGTAGGAGCTGGCATCAGGAGAAGGCTGGAGGATGGAGACTGCAGAAGGCTGTCATCAGGAATGGACAGGAGTCTGGAGTTAGGAGAAGACTGGCATCAGGAGAAGGCTGAAGACAGTAGGAGTAAGGTCCAGGAGGTGGGCATCATGAGAAAACCAGAGAACAGACGAAACAGGACTAATGGGGTTCTGGGAGGCTGGGAGGTCAGTGGCGGCAGGCAGACACAGATTGGCAGAAGAGAGTAAGAGGCAACAGAGTTCATTGTACACCTGGTCAGTATCTGGACAGGAGCGGATACCACGCCTGTGCAAATACCTGGAAGCTGTAGGAATGCCAGGCAGGCGATGGGGCTGGAGCTGTGGTCTTGAATAAAGGAAGAGGAGAATCACCTACAGAGCAGAGCCTGGGGTACTCCAAGTGAACTTGGAGTAATATTGTGTGGTGACAATCAATATGCATCGTTGCATAATGAAACACTGTACTATGCCAGAAGCTTTGCTTCAGTGAATGAGCCTTTTTCCAGCTTTTACCACGCTTTTTGGCCCTTCATTGTTTCTTAAATAGACCCCTTAACCACAAAACATCATAAAAAAATATCAGCACATCACTTGGGTGCTTATGTGATCTAGTGAAACATTTACCACTTGTAGTAATTGTTTCAGGGTAGGGATTTTAAGCATCCTCCAGTTAAAAAGCATTACCTTATTGCAGTTTTTCCAAATTCCAGTTTCAACAGCTGATTTTATTAATGCCCTGGTCATTGTGATTTAAACTCAGGTATCCTTAAAACCTGGACTTCTAGGTTGGGGGACTTAAGAACTTCAGATGAGAGCCACTGCCATATTGGCATAGAACATCAGAATGCCCATAAGAATCATTTTGCATCTAGTGGGTACAACTTCATCTACTGCCCCTAGGAAAACACACAGCTGCATAATTAATACATATAGCTTGAATTTATGTATTAATTATTTAATTGCTTTAAAGTGATCAGTGGAAAAGACTGTCAAAGCCAACCAGCTATCTGAGCACCTTTTGTAGTATAGAAGGTTTTATACATTACTAAGACGATCAGCATCCGGCTTACAGAGCTAGTAGACCTTGCATAAAATAATTTTTAATACTTGTTATAAGTGAGGTCTTATTAAATATCAGGAACCAGGTATCCACCGTATCTTACTATGCTTTACAAACAATTTTGGCAATTTATTGACAAGACCATTGGGTGCACCTGTTCCCTCATTAACAAAAACCTGGTTGCTACATTTGCCTCGCTGTCTTCTTCATAAAGGCTTTTTGGGGAAAACAAAATCCTAAAAATGTGAAACTCATTTGATAAAGTATAATAAACCTGCACACCAAAGAGCTGAGGCAAAGCGAGTACTATGACAGTTAGTGTGGGGTATCTTGAGTACGCATGTCCAGAAAGTCATATGCACCCTTGCAGATTTCCTTGATTTTGTCCCTTAGGCTGGCCTGTGCCTGAAGATGCGGGGTAAGAGAGAAAAGAAGCATTCTAACGTAGACCAGTTAGGAAGTGTTCTAACAAATGTGGCCAATGCAGACCAGGGGTCATATTTACTAAACTGTGGTTTAAAAAAGTGGTGATGTTGCGTATAGCAACCAATCAGATTTTAGCTTTCATTTATTTAGTGCATTCTACAAAATGACAGCTATAATCTGATTGGTTGATATAGGCAACATCTCCACTTTTTAAGTCTTGCAGCTTAGTAAATATGCCCCCCAGCAGTATGTTGTGTATGCACCTGTAGGAGGTTGTTACGGGCACTAGGAGTCTTGCCCAGGATTTCACCAGTTGACTATGCTTACCAGAGAGGCGGAGTTTGCACAGCGGTCCTCTGGCAGCAGGGTGAATAGTGGAACGTATATAACAGCAGATGGAGAGAGGATGCCAATGGAAATGATGATAGTCAGTGACTTGCAGCTATACTGGTAAATGAGTCAGCGACTTGCAGCTATATTGGTAGATGAGTCAGCGACTTGCATCTATAGTGGAAAGGCAGGTTTGAACCACGGAGACCGGGTTGGACGTGAGCAGGTAAAGGAAGGTAACAGGCGAGTCAGTGGTCTGCGTACAGCAAGTTGTACCACTGCTATGGTGAGAAGACTTGTCCAGGTGCAGGTAGGTAGCGGGGAAGTCAGTGGTCTGCATACAGCAAGTTGTACCACTGCTATGGTGAGAAGACTTGTCCAGGTGCAGGTAGGTAGCGGGGAAGTCAGTGGTCTGCGTACAGCAAGTTGTACCACTGTTATGGTGAGAAGACTTGTCCAGATGCAGGTAGGTAGCGGGGAAGTCAGTGGTCTGCGTACAGCAAGTTGTACCACTGCTATGGTGAGAAGACTTGTCCAGGTGCAGGTAGGTAGCGGGGAAGTCAGTGGTCTGCATACAGCAAGTTGTACCACTGCTAGTAAGTGAGGAGTAGTTCAGGTGCGGATGAGTGGAGGCATGCAATGAGTCAATAACGATATGAAGACACTGAGAGCACAGAGGAACTTGTTCCAAACAGATATGCAGCGATTACAGCTAATAGTCTATAACGGTGTGTATACCGCTGCTGAGTAGAGAGGCTTGCACAGAGCGGATATGCGGGATAATAACAGATAGTCAATCACAAGTATGCATATCACTGCTGAGTAGAGAAGTTTGTTCCAAACAGATATGCAGCGTAACAACAAATAGTCTATAGCGGGTATGGATACCGCTGCTGAGTAGAGAGGCTTGTCCTAAGCGGATATGCAAGGTAACAGTTGATAGTCAATAACAAGTAAGCATACCGCTGATGAGTAGAGAAGCTTGTCCACGAGAATATGCAGGCACAGCAGGAACGCTGAACGGTTGTAGAGGGTATGGGAACCACAGGTGAGCAGAGCAGGTAATCAGAAGCCAGCTGAGGACACGAGCAGGATACAGGAGACTGTAGCGGGTATGAGAACCGCTGATGAGCAGAGCAGGTAATCCAGAAGCCAGCTGAAGACACGAGTAGGATACAGGAATCAGTAGCGGGTATGGAAACCACCGATGAGTAGCACAGGTAATCAGCAGGAAGCTGAAGACACTAGTAGAACACTGGAGATACCTTCAGAGACTCACAGGGAATGAGACTCAAGATCAGGCAACGAGGTAATGAGCACAGGTGCCTTAAATAGGGAGAGGTGCCTGATCCACCAATGAGGTTAAAAGCAAAGGTCATAAGTTCTTGGATGCTGCGCATGCGCAGTGCATCAAGATGGCGGGCGGCCGCGGTTCAGGACAGGCGCCGGCAGGAAGGCTAGGGAACCACGCACCAGCGCAGAGGCACTCACGGTCCGGTGAGTGACACAGGTTAGGTGCATATACACACTGATGATGATGACTGTCACGAGCCGCGGCGGTACTCACAGCCGCCGCGGCTCGCTTCCCGTGCGCCCTGGCGTCCCGGCCGTCACCATGACGACCGGGACGTCATTTCCTCTTCCTGCCCGGCCGTCACCAAGGCAACGGCCGGACGCCTCTACTATAGCGCTGTGTCCTGGCGGTAGGCGGGCGCATGCGCATGACAGGCAGGCTGTGGGCTGATATTACAGGCATTAGCCTGCATCTGTGTATTTCAGGGACAAGCCCTGATTGGCCCTGTTCTGTATGAGTAATTAGCCTGCAGCTGTGTTTCCAACTACTGATTGGTCTGTATTGGTATTTAAGGCAATGAGGTCTGCTGCCTCATTGTCGGTTATAGCGTTCTGTCCTCAGTTCTGCTGCCTGCTTGTGCTATCCATTTTGGTTCCTGCTACCTTGGATTTGACTACCCGTGTTTTGACCCCTGCTTGTTATTGGACCTGTGACCCTTCTCTTCTGACCTTGACCTTTTGCCTGGAATTCGGATTTTGCTTCTCTGCCTGTGATTTTGACCCTTCACTTGCCTTTGGATATTGCATCTGTGCCTGTGACCTTTTTGACCTAGGATTCTTCTTATACTACAGTCCACCAATCACTCCTCTTCTGGGAACTCCTTTAAGTCAGTATACGTTACTCGACCCTCGGTCGGCCCGCAGCCCAGTCTGTCCCCACCACTAGGGGCTCCAGCGAACACCTGGCCTTCAGAGTAGTTTCCGAGTTACATTGTACTGACTTGGGAGTTCCTAACAATGACAACAGCATTATTACCTCATCTGTTCTGACTGAATGGTTGCAGAATTAACTCCACATCTGATAGCAGCTACATTAGCTGTTTGCACGGATATTGGTGTATGGCATTTTCTATTGATACAGATTTGTTTCCTAATACCTATTAGCAAACATGTGTCACGCTCATAAAACTTATGTCGTCAGAGGTATATAAACGTTGCAGCATTTTTTTCACAAGTTTGATGCTGTTGTCTTTTCACTTGTAGTTTGTTTTGTTTAATGTTTTTATTTTGACACCTTTTTTATATATTGGCCAATGAAACTGATTCATGTCATGCATTACTCAGTTTATTTGTTTGCCATTGGATGAGGAATACCGTGTATATAAAACAACATCTTCATCAAATTGCAGGACTTCTGTACATCATAGCACTAGTGAATGGTACCATCGGGAGTTAATAAATCCATATTTTGGAATTGGAAACCTTTCCATTCCTTCAATATCTAGGCTATGTGTTGCATCTTTTCTCATTCGCAGTCTGGCTGCCAAATTATTTGGGACTGCCCATGACTCATTTTTGTGATAAGGTAATTGGTAATGTGGCATAAATTATAAGGTGGAGCTGTGAACATCCAACACATACATAGGTTGGTTGCGTTTTCCTGTGTGTGAGGAGATTGCACAATCCTTTTTCTCTCTTGGGTCCTCATACCTATATTATGTCCAGCCACAGAGTATGAGTTTGCATACAATTCCACATACCTCCACTAGGTCATTGAATGGACATTTGAGCTTCTCAAAGCCCGCTCCCATTGCCTTGACCAGTCTGGGGGGAGCCTACATGTATGTGATGCTGTGTGCAATATTATTGTGTGCCAGTTTATATAATAATGCCATTAGGAGTAGGGGCTGAGGTTTTTGGCTAGGAGGCAGACGACATCTACCTCGAACCCGGGGACTCTCAGGAATAAATCTCTTGTTGTGCTTCACAAATACTGTACTTGTAAGTGCAATTTAATAATGCAAATTATAAATATAAAATAATGCATTTTGTTCCATTTGGTCTGTGAGCATAACAATATCTCATTATTAGTTAACAATGCTAATTTGATTTGAAAGTTTTACACAAATATGTATACATGCTGCATGAAAAAGTGGCTGCCTTCTGTTTCTAACATATTGGGGCACATGTTCATTTTATACAACATAAACTTGTTGATGAACTCAACACACTTTTCACCATGCAGTACATATTTTTCCACCCAACAAAGTATAATGACCATCTTTTACTAAGAACAACATATAATCTGCTTTAATTTATCCCCATTGTAGGCTATATAGAAAAATAACATCAAACTTTGTTCAACATATTTTTAGTAATTTTTTTAGTATTTTTTTTTAAGTACATACAAATTATTTCCAAATCTTCCCCTGTCTCCTTCTCCCACAGTGGGTGGCTGCTAATACCTAATAAAAATAAATTGATAAAAGTCACATTATTTTGCCATAGTGATTAGGACAGAAACTTACAAAGAGATTTCGTTTACTACTTGTTTGCCATAAAATATATTTTTAATACACATTCTGGGAATGATAAGAAGTACACTTTTGTAACTGTACATTATTGTATCTGTATAATCATTTTCCAGCAAGCTTGTCAGTGGTGAGGATCTTGTACAAAATGTTCAAATTGATTTTATGTGTTTATTGAAGGAATGTAGTTCTTCAGGCAGGGTTTTGAATGACAATCATAAGATTAATTGTTTTATTTTGTTCCCCAAAAAGGAATTATACAGGGGCATCTTTTAGATTTTCCTTGCTATTTGTCTCCGTCAAAAACTTTGTCACAGTGGCTGACCATATTATGATTGTGATTAATTTACAATGGCTGTCTCCTGTGCAATTTTGGCTCCAGGTTTAATGTAAGCTACTTTAAAGTAACAATAAGTTCACATGCACCATGTGAAGAGGGAATTGAAGAAGTCCATTCTAACTTGATGTCCTTTCATCTGAAAACCTACAAGATTGATACCTTGGACGTAAATGTGCCTTAGAGTTGTGCAGTCAATGATTTAAAACCAAAACAAAAAAAAAAACTAAATTTTTTTTTAGAATGTTTTTTATACAAGATTGTATAAATTGTTCAACAGTTAAATCACAGAGAAACCAGATAATTTAGGGAAAAAAAATCTTGAGTACAGAATGAATGATAACAACAACCAATAAGAGTCATAAAAGTTGCTGAAAAGTTGACGGTAGTTATGGGATTGTCAATCAAGGTTTTTTTTTGTTTTTTTGTACTAGGTTTTAATATGGGAAATGAAGGAGGAAGAAAGAAATGGTGGGGGAGAGGGGAGGAGGAAATTTAAAGCCCAGGGTTGGGGGTTGAAATAAAATGAAGTTACTGTGAAGTGGAGTGTATTTAGTATGATAGAGGCAGGTGGATGTTATTGTAGATTGCCCAGGGTTCCCAGTTCTTGCAAAATATTTTTTACAAGTTGTTTAATATGGCAGTCATGTATTCCATACAGTAAACACACCATATGGGTTTTACAACTGCGGTAAAAGAGGGAGACTCTTTGGATTTCCAGTCTGCCACAAGCTGGCAGGTGCCGGTAGAAATAAAATGGCGCAATAGCTTAAATTGGTGTTTTATGATATGTGACATCCCGATCACGCCCAAGTACTGTTTACTAACTTTGAACTCCCTCCAATCTGCAGTACAGAGAGGATCAGGTTTCTGAGTGCACAGCAATATCTTGATAATTTGTCAGTTTTGTCAGATTCCCATGCAAGTTCGCTGGGATCCTCTATTGAGCCAACCGACCCGGTAAAGTGTGGAGACCAGCATAAAGTGTGGAGACCAGACCTTTAATAGAGGCCTGTCTTATACACCCCTAAAATTATTTAATTTGTATGTTTCACGGGACAACAAAGGAAAGAGGCAAGGGCAGCCCAGGCCCAACAGGATAAGGGGAAGGGGTGAAACAGGAGGCCCAGGGCTAAACGTTCACAGGAAAATATTGATTTTCTTAAATATTTAGGAAACTCACAATTGGGGCCTGTTTGACCCAATTGTGTAAGTTCTGCTAACATTTATAGTAATCACTGTTAAAGCGCTTATAATCAGCTTAGGATAGTGATGAGTTCTGTACCAAGCGCAGGTTAATATGAATATTTATTTAATTGAAGATGCTGCAGATGTTAGTATGTTTAAATCAGGGTTCTTTACTAAAGCATGCCGGAGATATGAATGTATAGAATACTTGGCTGCAAAAGACATGATTTTATACAGGAATATACATAACATTATAAATATTGAGAAGCAATGTAATATATGTACTCAGAACATGGAACAGGTAATTGCCCTAGGAAAGTAATTAATAGGTAATTGTAAAATATGAATCTGGGTTTTGCCATAGTTATGTAAACAAATGATAATGTATGTATCCTTAAGATTGCAATGTCTGAGATATATATGCATTTGTTTTAAAACTGTATATAAGGAATATACGGGATAATAGAGAGTTGGTATTTAAAATCCTACTCCTTTTAAAAACCCATATACATACAGGTAATTTATAATAGTATATTGGAAATAAGAACTAATAATATCAGTAACAGACACACTGCCTAGTGGTCATAGCTATGTATCGTAGATCCTTGATCAGATTTAGGGTAATCTGGAAACAGGCTGTCTAATATACATATGGTAACTTCACATGTCGTTATTTTGGAGGTGTTTGGTTCTATGTAAACTCCTGGATATTGGTAATGTGTTTATACAATGATAAAAAGGGAGATCCTAATGCACGTTGGAATAGGCCATTCAGAAATGTGACACGGAAGTTCCCACTTGTGTAAAGTAATACAGGGTCTGATAAATGCCATCAGAACTGTTGTAATATTACATAAGGACTAGGTAGAACGTCAAACAATTGTTTGTAACATGATTAATTACAGTAATGGAAAAATTCAAATGTAATAAAACAGTGTTTGTTGATAGCAGACACAAATGTTCATAGTTTGTGTTCATAAATACCTGTAAAACCTAGTTAAATAAAAGATAACCTCAGTGAGTGATGTTTTATTCACCAGAATCAGGGGGGCAGATGTGGATCAGATAATTCAGTTTATATTTTGTAGCAGCGATGTTTTAAACTGCAGTAAATTGTTTTTTAAAAACACAACAAAAAAAATGGCAGTTTAGTGATTTTGTTCTATTAACCATTGGTGACCAGCATGGGCAATAATATGTCTAACTCGGGATTTAAATATAAAAGTAAATCAGCAGTGTATATACTGATCTGCTACCCTGTAGAGGTGGTAATACACGAAATGTTTAAAGGCTTTAAAGATGTATAAAAAGTTGAATGTTTAAACAGGTTCTTCAGGGGGAAAGTGCTACCACCAATATGCTAAGAGGGTTAATCTCTAAACAGTGTGTATCCTTTGATATATGATTAGGGGAGATGACATTATGTGACATAAATGTATTTTGTATATTGTTTTTTGTTTCTGTCTACACAGGTTACAATGAGCAGGATTCATCTACTTTCTACCCCCCAATTGGTACACAGATTGGAAAAGAGAACAAGGGGGATATTGGTAATGCAAACAGGGTATAAAACTTTTTACATTTTCCAAGCTACAGAGAAACTTAGAAGGAATTTTTATGGTAACATAAGATAAGGCAGATCCCGGGTGACATATAGTGGTTGAAATTATGTGAAGTTCAGTTCTTAATACTTGCAAAGGATTGCAAAGTCAGTATTTTTTTAATTCCAGAAAAGTAGTAACACCTGAAATTAAATAATAAACTATCACAGGGGGCGGGATGGGACAAAAATGCTCGTAAGGAATATACCCAGAAGAGTTTGTTGTTTTTTTCTTGCCATGTTAGGAACCAAGAAGTGGACAACTACAGAATATCAGAACTCAATGGACACAATGGAGAAGACGACATATGGGTAGGAGGAAGTAAAAAATTCAAAATGACTGATTTTTTTTATTCCCTACTAGATGCTGAGAATGAAATAGGTGCCCAGCTGTAGCAGATGATATTTCTGACAGATGACACAAGAAATCCTAAGATGGCCGCTAAGAACACAGAATGGCAGGACCTGGACACAGATGAGACCTGAACCAGATGCCAGAAGATGATATACAAGACCCCCATCGTACTTTGTAAGATGTTGACATCATGAAGCTACACCAAAGAAGAAACAAGTCTAGGATTTTAGATTTAATTGTTCAGGCCGAGGGATAATTTAAAAAGGTGCTTGCCTCGTCATGTGTAGATTTTTCCTGCCATCGGTAAAAGAAAATAATAATAACAAATTTACAAAGAATCACAGAGAAAATGCTAGATTAAATGTATAATAATCCAAAAAATGTTTCCAAGGCTTAGTTATAAAAAAAACAAAAAACAAAAAAAGGACAACACATACAATATGTTGCACAAATAAGTTTCAGAAATAAAATAGGAAATAAAACCATAGCCATTACTTACTAGTTAAGACTTGGTGTGTGAGGGAACACAATTGAGAAATATGGAACCTTTCAGTCTTGATAGACCCCCTCATGAAAATGCACACATTATTGTTCAAGGCAGAAGATTTTAAACCTTTTTCCCCATAGCTCCCCCCCGCACCCTACCTTTGGAGTTTAGCTGTCAATAAGGATAGATTTATCTCCCAAATATCACAGAGCTTTCAAAGTGAGCTAGGGCTGTCCTGAGATCGGAAATGTTCACAAGACCTTGAGTTCTCACCTATGCTCGTTCTGTTTGGCTAGATGGTTTACAACTTTGCGGCTTCAAACTCCTCAGAGATTATTGACAATTTCAGACTCATGTCATCTAGCAAAGCACACGTTGAGATTACATTGCAAGGTTACATACAATATATATTGTCATACATGAATTCAACAGAATATATTAGTTAGTTAGATCTGTTATATGGAGCCCATATTTTGTGGGTTGATTATGTATGTTTTGATATTTGGTACTGTATGTCTCACTGTATTGCTCCATTGTATGGAATACTTCATATAAAATAGTCAGATTTCTTTGTATTAGATAGCATTCTATTTGTGCTAGATATGATGGCCATAATTGTAACATCATTTATGTTTTTAATGTGTTTTTTCGCATTTATAAGTCTTTCATCTGGATATATTGTTATGGTATTGTATTTTATTTGCTATATCGGAAGTGACTTAACCGGATATGACATATCGGGCCTGAGATATCTTTGCCCATACTTCTAATGTTATATATTAAGAGGATTTAAATATACATTGTATATATAGGAATTCCATTTTGTACCTTTGTAAACAGTCCTCTGTATACAATACTATTTGATTGGAAATGCTTTCTTATGTGGATCAATATACCGGAAATGACAAAACCGGATGTGAGGTATCGTGATAGAGATGTCTTCCGCCCACACTTCCGAAACCCTACTTTGATTGGTTGTATGTGAAAACAACCAAGTATATAAGAGTCTACAGTGGTATTTCATTTATTACTCCTTAAAAAAAAGTCTTTATACAAGAAGAAACGCGTCGGAGAGCTGATCTTGTCTGTATCCTGTGACCATTGTTCGATGTGTTTGGGACGTTGCAGGCTGGTACTCCTACTATCTGCGCATGTGCCAGAGGACAGATAAACGTGTTTTTATGTACGGGCATTTGTTTTACTGTGTTGCAGAGCTAATTTGCTGCCATTAAATACATGTTTGCTCTGAGACATTTTGATATCTTTTTATGTTTTTATGATATCACACTATTGTGGCCATATTTGAGTCTGCAGATCCTTGCCAGTCATTATTATTATTATTATTATCTTTTATTTGTTATCTTTTATTTGTTAGGCGCCACAAGGTATCTGTAGTGCCATACACAGTACAAACAGTGGACTATACATTGTGAAACAGTACAGAACAATAAACAAAAATACCAATACTTCAGAAGCTCCACACAGGCTGATACAATAAGCATGGAGTAGAAGAACAGGTGAGGAGACAGGAGGGAAGACGGCTCTGCTCATGTGAGCTTACATCATAAGGGAGGTTAGACAGAACAGGCATAAGGGGAGCCAGAAGAGAGACGGGAGAGCGAGTGGAGGAGGAGAGGTGGTTAAGTGGATGGTTGGTAGGCTTTACGGAAGAGGTGAGTTTTCAGTGCACGTTTGAAGGAGCACAGAGTAGGAGAGAGACGGATGGAACGAGGGAGGTCATTCCAGTGAAGGGGGGCTGCCCGGGAAAAGTCCTGGATTCTGGAGTGGGAAGAGGTGATGAGAGTGGAGGAGAGGCGGCGATCATTGGCTGAGCGCAGGGAGCGGGCAGGAGTGTGAATGGAGAGGAGGTTAGAGATGAAGGGGGGGTAGAGTGGGAGAGAGCCTTGTAAGTGGTGGTGAGGAGCTTGAAGAGGATTCTATAGGGGAAGGGAAGCCAGTGTAAGGAGAGGCAGAGTGGGGAGGCCGAGGAGGAGCGGCGTGAGAGGAAGATCAGTCTAGCGGCCGCATTGAGTATAGAGCGGAGGGGGGAGAGACGGGAGTGGGGGAGGCCAGTGAGGAGGAGGTTACAATAATCGAGGCGGGAGATGATGAGTGCGTGGATGATAGTTTTGGCGGCGTCCTGTGAGAGAAAGGGACGGATGCGGGCGATGTTGCGTAGTTGGAAGCGACAGGTTTGGGCAAGGGAATGGATGTTGGGAGCAAAAGAGAGAGAGGAGTCGAGGGTGACACCCAGGCAGCGGAGTTGGGTGACAGAGGAGATGGTGGTATTATTGACGACAATAGAGAGGTCATGGTGGGATGGGAGTCTGGGTGGAGGAAAGACAATAAGTTCCATTTTAGAGATACAAAGAATTTTGAGAAAACGAGCAGACATCCAGGAGGAGATGGCGGAGAGGCAGTCAGATACACGAGAGAGGAGGGTGGAAGAAAGATCAGGAGAAGAGATGTAGAGCTGAATGTCATCAGCATAAAGGTGATACTGAAGACCGAAGGAGGAGATGAGAGCACCAAGGGAGGAGGTATAGAGCGAGAAGAGTAACAGGCCGAGAACAGAGCCTTGCGGGACTCCTACAGGGAGAGGGTAGGAGGAGGAGGAAGAACCAGACGTGGATACAGAGAAGGAGCGGTTGGCGAGGTATGAGGTGAACCAGGCATGGACAGAACCAGAGAGACCGAGAGAGAGAAGAGTTTGCAGCAGGAGGGGGTGGTCCACAGTGTCGAAGGCTGCGGAGTGGTCGAGGAGGATGAGTAGGGAGAAGTGACCCTTGGACTTAGCCAATAGGAGGTCATTAGTAACCTTGGCCAGGGCAGTTTCAGTGGAGTGTTGGGGACGGTAGCCGGATTGGAGAGGGTCGAGGAGGGAATGGTCAGAGAGGTGTTTGGCGAAGCGGCTGCAGACAATCCGCTCAAGTAATTTGGAGGCATAGGGGAGTAGTGAGATAGGGCGATAATTAGCAAGAGAGGAGGGGTCCAGATTGGGTTTTTTGAGGATAGGAGAGATAAGAGCGTGTTTAAAAGAGGAGGGGACTACACCAGAGGAGAGTGATAAGTTGAATAGGTGTGCGAGATAAGAACAGGCAGTGGGGGAGAGAGAGCGAAGGAGGTGAGAGGGGATGGGGTCGAGAGGACAGGTAGAGGGTGGGGAGGAACGAATAAGAGAGCGGACTTCTTCGCCTGTTGTGGGGCAAAAGGAGCACCAAAGTTGGTTGTTGGAGGGAGGAGAAGCAATGAGGGTGGCTCAGGATCATGATCGTGATCATCAGGATCATGATCGGATGTGCTATTTGAACAATAGGCTCGCTGAGAAGTTCCTATTCCTTCTGGTACCATCGGAGTGATTGCTAATCTTGGCCTAGATATATTGACTATTCGGTACGGGCAATACTTATCTGTGGAGAGTGTTTCACATTTGTTATCACTTTTAATACACTATGTTTGGCGCCCCCTGTCTTTTTGTATCTCATTCATTAGGTATGACACTTGCAGACAGGTGTTGAACGACTGGGGAGCTGCCTATTACAAAATTTAAGTATTCTCTTTTATACTTTTGTTTGTCATTTGTACTTGGTTTTTAATAAGCGCTTTATAGCTTAAAGATTTTTTGGGTGTCATATATATATATATATATATATATATATATATATAGTTGACAAGTAGTGTTGTGCCACATACAATCGTAGAAAACAAGACTAATAAAATGGTATGTTGTGAGAAAACTGTTGTACATAAAAACTTTTAAAACCAATTTTTTTAAAACATTTAAATCCGCTCATATGAAAGAAAGTTTTTATGCTTTTAATCAAATTTGATATATGTATTATCCTAATGTCTGATTATTATGAAAATAACGGCACATTTTTACAGTGGGAAACCTGTTTATGTTTGCCCTCCTGGCGTAAAGTGGCCAGCTCTTCCCTGCCAGCTGCAAAAGGAGGAACAAGATCTTTAATAGCATATACAGATAATTGCCTATTAAAAATTACCTATCAGAGCAATTGTTTGTGCAAAAAAAAAAGTCAATTTGACATAGACTGTAGCTGATGTTGTTGATTTCCTGTGTGGATAGCAATTTTGCTGGCTCATCTGAGGTACAGAGTTTAATGGGTAGTCACCAAGGACTTCCACAAAACGGTGATGGACTTTATAAGGAAGCACCTACAAGTCATGTTGGAGGAAACGGCCACGAGGTCAGTAAAGTGAGAACTGTACACGACAAAAGAAGGTTAAAGAGACCAGAATGGTCGAAGGCAAGCCAGGTTTGAAATAAAGTGACAAGCACATACTCAGAAGAGACAGAACAGTCAAAAATGGAGCCTGGTTAGTATTGGAAAGTATATAGAATAAAGCAAACTATAGCATATATGTATGCTAAGGCACAAGTGCCTGTTGCACATGCAATGGAGTGTGCATTGCGCAACTGAGATCTGCATGTTTCACAAATTTATAACAGAACAACTGATCATGCTTGATCATTACAGTTGTTGCCTCCAAGTTCTTACCTTGTTTATGCCTTGCATTGGTCTGTTATCTCCGATCTCCTTCTTCTGTCCTCCATTCCTCTGGTCCTTACTTTTGTTCTTCTGTACTCCCACAGTGAGGGATACAAAACAAAGACTCTACCACAAGTATTTAATGAATGTAAAGAAATTGAAAACTGCGGTTCAACCCCATTGTGTATCAGGGGATGGCTGGGGGGCATGTTTTTCTTCTTGTTTTCTGATCTATTTGCTCCTTCTGATTGTTAGGACTCTGCCTTTATTTTGTATGTGGCTGAAGTACCTCAATACCACCAGAGGTGCTGCTGTTTTTCCCCTGAACTTTACACCTTGCCTTAAGGAGTTAATCTCCTTACCTGATTAGTGCCGACACCTGTTCCACTGCTTTACATACTTGCCTCAGCCAGTGTTCTGTGCAGTTCATTGTTTGGCCATGCTACTGCTGTTGCTGTCTGTATTCCCTATGAATATCCTGTTCCAGTTTGACACCAGTGGCGGATCCAGGGGGGAGGGGGGGGCGATCGGGGCGATCGCCCCCCCTAGCAGGGGCTTGCTGCCGGCGGCTGCACAATATGTGCAGGTCCGCTCGGCAGTGACAGTGTGCTGCCTGACTGCTCTGATTGTGTTTAAAACACAATCAGAGCAGCCGGGCAGCACATTGGATAGGATACTTTTCTAGATCCGTCCCCTGTTTGACACTCTGTTCTGATTTCTGCCTGTGACCATCCCTGATTGCTGTCTGGATTGACCCATTGCTTGTGACCCCAACTACGTTTATCGCTGACTGGACCAACCCTCTGCCTGGTTTTTGACTCTGCTCCATTAGACTAAATGGACTTGACTACTGTTCCTGATACCATTACCATGCTTGAATACGTGTTGCTTTAAACTGAGCTATTACCATTCCCTGCATCTGTGGCTCAAACCTGGTTGACCTACTACCTTGTATTGTGGTTAACCTGGAAAAAAACGAATCCATCTCGCTCTAAGGTTAGGACTTCCTCATCATTTGTACCTGAGAATTATTTATAATTATGTAGGAAATGCAAAATGAGGGGGTGCTCTCTCAACCAAAGATAATATCAAAACAAAAAAATGGTGAAAGGAACCACCTAAGAGAGGTTGTTGACTGAGGCACTCCAGTCCATTGAAAAATGTAAAAACAAATTTTATTGAGAATTATCTATAAAATTGAATAGACAGATATCTTCAAAGTCAGCGAATATTAAAATAAAGAAGTGATGAAAAATAAAGATAAGTGATAAAGATAATTAAAAATACCCTTCCGGGAAGCCGGTGGTCACAAAGTTGTGACACTTTTAATTAACTGGGAAAAATACTAATAATTGTGGACATGGTATCAATGAGATTCAAAATAGCATAGTTTATTGAGATTTAATTTCATTCCCTATATTCATTGATACATTATGTCTCGCATATAGCCAGCAAATGTGTTCACTCTGGATTAAATGACAGTAGTATTTATAGAAATGCGCTTATGAGGGTTGTAATAATCAAAAAACACTCAGGTATTATAGTCTGACACAGACATGCAAAGGAACTTAGGTTTGTGTATGTATAGTTCCAAAATCAGGATTGGTAGCCTGACACAGCACCCTCTCATGCAATGTGTGAAAGAGAGGGGTTAATATTATCATAACCACAGAGGATTTCCCTCTAAAACATATCTGCTGCATTAGAGATTGAGACAGTTCTACCCATAGTCATGCTGGTAGTAATAATCTGACTAGCGGTATTGAGGAACCGAAAGACTAATCCTTCCTGTCACCTCCTATTTGTCAGACAGTATTCCCTGGTATAGGACCCTAAACAAAGCGCATTGCAATAATCTAAGTTAATTGCACAATTAGACAGAGTGTAACACGATCGCGGCTAGCTCCGCTGACCGGCTTCACACTTCCGGGTGTGTGACGTCACGCGTCACACGTGACCCGACATACGTTTTGCCGTAATCGGCTTAGTCATGGGAAATGCTGTTGCTGTCTGTATTCCCTGTGAATATCCTGTTCCAGTTTGACACTCTGTTCTGATCTCTGCCTGTGACCATCCCTGATTGCTGTCTGGATTGACCCATTGCTTGTGACCCCAACTACGTTTATCGCTGACTGGACCAACCCTCTGCCTGGTTTTTGACTCTGCTCCATTGGACTAAATGGACTTGACTACTGTTCCTGATACCATTACCAGGCTTGAATACGTGTTGCTTTAAACTGAGCTATTACCATTCCCTGCATCTGTGGCTCAAACCTGGTTGACCTACTACCTTGTATTGTGGTTAACCTGTCATATCCTGCAACTGTTGTTGCTATGGACTAAACCTTGCTATTACATAAGTTTGAAACACACCTTTGCATATTGAGTTACTGTTTACAGGTTCCTCTGCACTATCACGCATCTCACCAGTTTTGCTCCGTGTGGTTCACTGTGTGCTTTGGTTTCCCTTGGTTACCACTATCTGCTGTTCAGCCTGGCGTTCCGCTATCATCGGACGCCATCTTGCCTCCGTTGTTCCATTGATTGGATCATCTGCAGCCAGTTCCCTTTATTAGGGCCCTCCTCCCTTTAATGGGTGTCAGATCAACAGGTCTCTCTACCTGATAGGAAGCATTTCCTCTGACTCCTGTTGTTCCTGACATCATGGATGGTGCAGCCTGTTGCTACTCAGAATACCTGTGTTGATTACTGCTTCCCAGCAATTACCTGTGCAGCTCATCTCTACTCAACAATACCTGTGCTGTTCACTGCTTCTCAGCAACTACCTGTGCAGCTCATCACTACTCAGCAACAAGTGTGCAGCTCACCACTTCTCAGCAGTTACCTGTGCATCTCATTGCTTCCCAGCATTATCGCTGCAGAACATCGCTCATCATTGGTCCTGTTCCAGCGTTATAACACTTGTGTGGATCTTAGTACTACTTCTCTCTGCAGCTCATTGCTTCCCAGCATTATCACCGCAGAACATCGCTCATCATTGGTCCTGTTCCAGCGTTATAACACTTGTGTGGATCTCAGTGCTATTGCTCTCTTCAGCTCATCTCTTCACCACTTCTACTTTTCTGCCTAACAACTACTTGGTGGTTCTGTGCATTCACTGCTCGGCGCCCCCTAGAGGACCACAACCTGCAGTGGAGAGCAGCCAAGGCCATATTCCCTTGCGGGAATCCCTGGTGAACAACTCTCCACCATTAGACTCTGCAACTCTCTGCGGGTAAGCTGTCACTCCAGCAAGAATCAGGACCATTCCCATTATCTGGCTTTCATGACAGTATGATCTGACCATTAGGAATGGATCCTGATCGAGAACAATCAGCCAAAGACTTGTTGCAACATTTGGTAGATCGTTTCGAATGCCAGGATGCCTCTCAAATTCAGACTCTCCAATGTCTTCAAGCTTTAGCATCACGTCTGGACAAACTACAGACATCGTTACCCGTTCATCTTGTTGTTACCTCAGCAAAGGCCACGACCACGGTTCCTGTCAGCTTTTCCTCCTCCCTGCGATTGCCAACTTCTCAAAAATTTGATGGTGAGCCCAGGGATTGTCGAGGATTCTTGAATCAATGCTCAATCCAATTCGAGCTACTCCCTCAGAACTTTCCCACAGACCGCTCTAAAGTCGCTTATATTATATCTCTTTTATCAGGGCAAGCTCTTGCGTGGGCTTCTCCCCTTTGGGAGAAGAAGAATTCCCTTCTGCAAGATATTGCTGCTTTCACGGCTACATTCAGGAAAATTTTCGATGAACCAGGTCGTGTCTCTTTGGTCGCTTCTAGTCTTCTCAGACTGTGTCAGGGTTCCAAAACTCTCACCCAATATGTGATCCAATTCGGAACGTTGTCATCAGAACTTCAATGGAACAATAAGTCCTTAGTAGCCACCTTCTGGCAAGATCTCGCTGAACGAATCAAAGATGTATTGGCTCCCCAGGAGTTACCCTCTACACTTGACGCTCTGATCTCGTTATGCCACAAAGTGGATATCCGTTATCGAGAAAGGGCATCTGAAAGGGAATCTCCACGACGGGTTGCCAACAAACCTTCTTCTCGTTCCTTGTCTCCACGTTCCTCTGACGAGCTGTTGCAATTGGGTCAAACCAAACTGTCTCCTAAGGAGAGACAGAGAAGAATCTAAAAAAAAATATGTATTTACTGTGGTGAACCTGGGCATCTTCTTGCTTCCTGTTCCAAACGGCAGGGAAATGCCAAACCCTAACTTGTGATCGGGGAGTCAGGTTAGGGACCTTTAAATCCTCTCCGAATATCAGTCCATCCTCTATTTATGCCATGCCAGTAATTCTCCATGGACCTTCTGGTTCCAAACTGTTATCAGCATTACTGGACTCTGGGGCAGCTGGGAACATTATTCCCTCCTCGGTGGTCAAATCCTTGTCTCTGCCCACCTGTCCACTAGCTACACCTGTGCTCATTACCCCTATTAATGGAAGTCTGATTACTAAAAAGGGAAAATTCTATGCCGGAGGGAACCTTTGTCCCTTCAAATTGGAGGATTACATTTTGAGAACATTTCTTTTTATGTATTGGCGTGAGCCACCAGTCCCATCATCCTGGGTCTTCCGTGGTTACAATTGCATTCCCCTCAAATAAATTGGACCTCTTCTCAGATATTGTCCTGGGGTCCTTCTTGCCATTCCAACTGCCTACTTCAAGTGAAACCTCTACTCAGCATGACATATTTCTCCGCGACTGCCAAAACTTTGCTTCCATCCCAGTATCAATCATTTGCAGATGTATTCAATAAATCTGAATTACTACCTCCTCACCGCATTTGGGACTGTGGTATTGATATTCTTCCTGGCAAAATACCATCCAGGGGTCAGGTTTTTCCTCTATCTGTTCATGAAACGCAAGCCATGTCAGATTATGTGAAAGAAAACCTGGCTCGAGGCTTTATTCGACCATCTACCTCTCCAGCAGGTACAGGATTTTTTTTGTTAAAGAAAAAGACGGGACATTTTACGTCCTTGTATTGACTACAGAGGTCTCAACGCTATCACCTTAAAAAAATCAGTATCCCATTCCTCTGGTCACCAAACTATTTGATCAAATAAAGGGGACACGGATATTTACTAAATTGGACATGAGGGGCACCTATAATCTTATCAGGGCATGTGATGGAGATGAGTGGAAAACAACGATTTTCTCGCAGGATTTAAAGTCTCATCGGGCTTATGTAGTGGAGGAATTGGAAACTACCTTTTTGGGTTACATTGTTTCGGGACAAGGATTACACATGGATCCCGAGAAAGTCAAAGCAATTATCAACTAGCCTATTACCTCCGGCCTAAAAGCCATCCAATGTTTCTTGGGATTCGCCAATTATTACAGGCAGTTTATTCAGAATTATTCCTCGATTGTAGCACCGATTGTTGCCCTCACTAAGAAAGGGGCAGATACCAAGACATGGCCAGCTTCAGCATTATCTGCATTCCATGCCCTCAAAGAGGCTTTTTGCACAGCTTCAGTTTTAAGACAACCCAATACTAATTACCATTCTAAATTAAATTTCTACCAGCCGAGAAGAATTACTCAATTGGGGATAAGGAACTTTTAGCTATGAAGTTGGCTTTGACAGAATGGAGATATCTGTTGGAAGGAGCATTGTTCCCTGTGACGATTTTTACTGACCACAAAAATATACTTTACCTTCAGACAGCTCAATGCATGAATCCCAGACAGGCTTGTTGGTCTCTCTTCTTTTCACGCTTTAACTTGCATGTTACATTTCGGCCAGGATCAAAAAATAAGAAGGCAGATGCATTGTTCAGAGCTTTTTCATGTGAACCAGAACTGTCTGATATCAATAATCATCCCGTCTTGGAACCAAACATTTTACAAGCTGCATCAGTATCTCCTCCCCCGACGCCTACTCCAGGGAAAACCCTTTGTACCTTCTAACCAGCGCAGAAAACTTCTACGCTGCTATCATTGTTCCCGGTTTATGCATCACGCTGGTCCGGCCAAAGTTGGTCCCCGGGTGCCACTTCCAATTCCTTCCAAACCTTGGACACACATCTCCATGGATTTTGTGACAGACCTTCCGCCATGCAAGAAATGTAATACTGTATGGGTGGTTGTTGACCGCTTTTCGAAAATGGCACATTTTATTTCGCTGACTGGTCTGCCTTCAGCTCCTCTGCTTGCTCAATTATTTATCAAAGAGATATTCCGGCTGCATGGATGCCCTCTTGAGATTGTCTCTGATCGGGGAGTTCAATTCACTGCGAAATTCTGGAGATCATTGTGTAAACTGCTGGATATTCAGTTAAACTTTCTCTCATCCTATCATCCTCAGTCCAACAGTCAAACCGAGAGGGTAAATCAGGATCTAGAGACTTTTATTTGGTTATACTCCTCTTCTTCACAAGACAATTGGGTGGACCTTCTACCATGGGCCGAGTTTGCCCATAACAATCTTTATCATGAATCCACGTTATCCACCCCCATTTTCTATTGTGTATGGGTTACATTGTAATCTACCCAGCATCAAGACCGTTTCTCCAACTCAAGTTCCAGCTGCCAATAAACTCCACCGATATTTCTTGTCCATATGGGATCGAACTCTCAAATATCTTAGGAAGGCATCTCATCGATATAAGCGGTTTGCAGATAGAAGACGCTGTGCCATACCTCTACTGAAAGTGGGAGACAAAATTTGGTTATCAACCAAGAACATTCGTCTTCGAGTCCCTTCCATGAAATTTGCACCCCATTATATTGGTCCTTATAAAATTCTCAGAGTGATTAACCCTGTGTCAGTCAAGCTGAAATTACCAGATTCACTGCGGATTACTAATTCACTCCATGTTTCTCTCATTAAACCTCTTATTAGTAATTGGTTTTCCTCTACTCTGGAAACTTCGGCTCCTCCAGTTTTGCAGCATTCAGATGAATTCGAGATTTCACAGTTATTGGATTCTAAGATCTCACGAGGCAAAAGAAAATATCTAGTCAACTTGAAGGGATACGGTCCCGGGGAGCGTTCTTGGATCGACAATGTTCATGCTCCAGCTCTGATGAAAAGATTTCATAAGAAAAATCCCAGGAAACCAAAACCTTAGGTGTTCAGTGCCCACGTTTTTTAGGGGGGGATACTATCACGCAACTCACCAGTTTTGCTCCGTGTGGTTCACTGTGCTTTGGTTTCACTTGGTTACCACTATCTGCTGTTCAGCCTGGCGTTCCTCTATCATCGGACGCCATCTTGCCTAGTGGCCTGCGCATGCGTTTCCCTGGGAACCTTCACAACCTCTGCTCCACAGTGATTGGATCATCTGCAGCCAGTTCCCTTTAAAAGGCCCTCCTCCCTTTAATGGGTGTCAGATCATCAGGTTCTCTACCTGATAGATGCATTTCCTCTGACTCCTGTTGTTCCTGACATCGTGGATGGTGCAGCCTGTTGCTACTCAGAATACCTGTGTTGATTACTACTTCCCAGCAATTACCTGTGCAGCTCATCTCTACTCAGCAATACCTGTGCTGTTCACTGACTCTCAGCATTACCTGTGCAGCTCATAATTCCTGTGCTGCTCACTGCTCTCAGCAACTACCTGTGCAGCTCATCACTACTCAGCAACAAGTGTGCAGCTCACCACTTCTCAGAAGTTACCTGTGCAGCTCATTGCTTCCCAGCATTATCGCCGCAGAGCATCACTCATCATTGGTCCTGTTCCAGCGTTATAACACCTGTGTGGATTTCAGTGCTATTGCTGTCTGCAGCTCATCACTTCACCGCCATATTGGTTCAGCTTCCCTCACAGTCAAGACCTGTAGATTCACTGCAAAGCATCGTTCCTCATCTGGTCTGTTCCAGAGTTATACACCTGTGTGGATCTCAGTGCTCCAGCTCTCTGCCGTGCATCTCTTCACCACTACCATTGTTCTGCCTAACAACTATGTGGTGGTTCCGCGCATTCGCTGCTCGGCGCCCCCTCGTGGACCACGACCTGCAGTGGAGAGCAGCCAAGGCCATATTCCCTTGGGGGAATCCCTGGTGAACACCTCTCCACCGTTAGACTCCACACCTCTCTGGGAGTAAGCTGTCACTCCAGCAGCAATCAGGACCATTCCTATTATTCGGCTTTGGTGACATGCACCAATTGGTTTTCTATGTGTATCTGTTTAAATAAACATACTTTGTTTAAATAAAACATTTCTGTTTTCACTGGAGTTCATTCTAGGAATCATAACCCTTATCAATTTGCTCCTGCTGTCTTCAGTTGATTGGTAAAAAGATGAAGGTTAAGGGAGAGGCTTAGATGAAGGCTGGATTTACATCATCAAAAAGTCAGAAATGCCTGTTGGTATACAACCCTTAGAAGAGTAAATATCAACACCTAGCCACGCCACTTTTAATAAAACATGCTTAACCAATTCTGTCACAAAGCAGAATATATTGTCACTAACCCCTATTCAAATAGGCACAAGTCAGTTGATTTTTTTTTCTTTGCTTCTAAAATAAATAAAAAACTTGACATACATAAAGTGCAGGGAAAGAGTGGCTGGTCAGCCTTTGCCACCCTTTTGCACAGACCTACTTTGCCTAATGTGAAATATGGAAGCGAGAGCTAAAAGCTTGACTAAGGGAGAGGGTAAGTAGTTAAGGTTAGGCTGAGGGGAAAAGGTATATTGGCTGCAGGAAGAGGATAGGTTAGGTTTGGGATGTGGAAACAGTGACGTTTATGAAGTTTGGAGCTGCTTTGGGATGATAAGATTAGAAGTGAAAGAGAGGGTTGTATTTATGCCAGGACGTGACCTCTGCAATCACAATCTCCTGATACAGTTTTTCTCAAGAATCATCCACCTCCACTTACGAAAGTAACCATTTTGTAGTGATTGCTCCTATTTCTCCTCCATAATACATTTTCCATCACTGGACATGTAACGTCAAGCTAAAAAATTTGAATTGTTCAGTCCTGTCTTTACTAATATTATCCTACTGATTCAAATTTTGCTTCTGAGTAATTTTTCAACTTTCAATTTTCACTTTTTAATTTGGCTAGCTTCCTTTCTCACATGCTTATGAATTCTAATAAAAGGTGTGAAACAATTGAGGCTCCTTTGGTTGAAAATCACCGAAGTCTTTGTGAGAGAATGCTGGGCATGTTTCTTAAATGTGCATTAATCTGTATGTAATTGGCTGATTTTGAGCCCTGGAAGGAAGGAGTGGCATGTATGTGTGTTCATTGCTTATTCTTAGATTAATTATGCTATTATAAATAACAATATTACCTAATTTGTTTAAAAAAAGAACAAAGTCTAAGACTATCTATATATGTAAATATATAATAAAAATCACTTGCCAATAAGTAACAGATGTGTTCACATGATTGGATTCAAGCAGTGGGCATATGCTAAATCAAATGAAAATAAACTGATATAGGTTTACAATAGTTACTTCGGCTAAAAACACTGTAGTGTGTGCACAGCCTATTACCGGGCTAATGAAATGATAAACGACTGTTAGGTCCGATATCGCATTAGTATGTATGCTGCAGTGATGAATGATTATCGTTTCAAAGCACATTGCATTGTTTCATTTGATTTTTAAACTGGACTAAAAATGTTGTTTAACGATAGACAATGTTGTTCCAATTCTGCAGTGTGTACGTACTCATGACCATCTGTCTGACAATCTATTCCTCCAACAGCGACGACTTTCTGGACGTGTATATTTAAATTTATGTTGTCTCTATGTCTCCCACGTGATATGTTGTCAAAATGTGAAGCAAATGTAATAGCGATATTTTAATGGCGAATCCATAATCAACCTTTTTTTAAATATCCCCACCAATAAATTAAATTGCCCCACCATCACCCCACAAATAAAAAAGTACCCATTAAATAATTACCCCCACCTGCACTCCACCATTAAATAGCCTACCTTCCACATTATATTACGACCCACCCTTCCCTCACATATTATATTAACATACTGCCCCCCTCACAAACACTATATTAACATAACACACATAGGTGGGGAATCAATTCAGCCACTCTTAATGCGGTTTTCTATTACCATTTACACGGTAATTTTAACCCTGATTACTGCTCGCAGCTCCCTGAGCTGCCAGCAAAAACCAGCATTAAAATTACTGTAATATCAGTAATAGTGCGCAGGCGGTGCACTATATTAACATAACACACACTATATTAACATAATCCACACACTCTATATTAACACCCCCGCCTTCTTTTACCTTGTTGAATCTGCAGCAGCAATTCACACATGGGACGGCACCTGTCACGTGATGCACCTTCCATGTGACCCCGGGGCTTTACTGACTGGGTACATATAGGGAAATGGGGACGGATCAGCAGTCACTATGGAAGGTAGTTGGTCTCATCCGTGGCCAAATTTTAAAAAAAATAAATAAAAATGTTTAACTATGGAGCTCCAGAGGGCCCGGGAACCCTCCCCCCCCCCCCAGCCAGACCCGGGTAAAATGTAGCCATCCCCCTCGACGCTCCTGCATACATGAATTAACACATGTGAAAATACATATTCTCAGTAAAGTCTCATTTATTTGATGATGTGACATGTGTCCATTTCTTCAAATCTGCATTATCTCCCTGCAGGGCCGGACTGGTCATCTGGCACTTCTGGCAAATGCCAGAAGGGCCGATGGCTGGATGGGCTGGCCCGACTCCTCCCATCTTCTTGGTGGCTGGTTCCTTCCCAGGAACCAGCTACCTCTGCTGCGCGCTCCTCAGGTCCCTCCCCCGTTATGCTGTGCACTGGTGCACTGTCACACTGGTGAGTTTCCTGTTTTTTTTACTGAAGAGGGGGGGGGGGTGCCCGCGATTTTCGCGGGGAGGGGTGCCGCGATTTTCAGGAAGGGGGGTACTGCGATTTTTGGGGGAGTCGCGTGGGTGCCCTCATTCTCGCACGGAGGGGTCAAGAGTGTGGAAGAGCAATGGGGTGCTGGGAAAGGGGGTGAGATAGCCAGTGGGTGCTGGGAGAGGGGGTGAGAGCCAGGGGGTGCTGGGAAAGGGGGTGAGATAGCCAGGGGGTGCTGGGAGAGGGGGTGAGAGCCAGGGGGTGCTGGGAGAGGGGGTGAGAGCCATGGGGTGCTGGGAAAGGGGGTGAGAGCCAAGGGGTGCTGGGAGAGTGGGTGAGAGCCATGGGGTGCTGGAAGAAGGGGTGAGAGCCATAGGGTGCTGGGAAAGGGGGTGAGATAGCCATGGGGTGCTGGGATGAGGGGGTGAGAGCCATAAGGTGCTGGGAAAGGGGGTGAGATAGCCAGGGTTTGCTGGGAAAAGGGGTGAGATAGCCAGGGGGTGCTGGGAAAGGGGGTGAGAGCCATGGAGTGCTGGGAAAGGGGGTGAGAGCCAGGGGATGCTGGGAGAGGGGGTGAGAGCCATGGGCTGTTGGGAAAGGGGGTGAGATAGCCAGGGGGTGCTGGGAGAAAGGGTGAGAGCCAGGGGGTGCTGGGAGAGGGGGTGAGAGAGCCGAAGGGGAAGGGGGTGCTGGGAGAGGGGGTGAGAGAGCCAAAGGGGAAGGGGGTGCTGGGAGAGGGGGTGAGAGAGCCAAAGGGGAAGTGGGCGCTGGGAGAGGGGGTGAGAGAGCCAAAGGGGAAGGGGGCGCTGGGAGAGGGGATGAGAGAGCCAAAGGGGAAGGGGGCGCTGGGAGAGGGGGTGAGAGAGCCAAAGGGGAAGGGGGCGCTGGGAGAGAGGGTGAGAGAGCCAGGGGGAAGGGGGCGGTGGGAGAGGGGGTGAGAGATCCAGGGTGGTAGGGGGTGCAGGAAGAGAAGTGAGAGAGCCGGGGGGGTAGAGGGTGCAGGAAGATGTGTGAGAGAGCCAGGGGAGTAGGTGGTACAGGAAGAAGTGTGAGAGCCAGTGGAGAAAGGAGAGAGGGACAAAGGAGAAGATGGTGCAGGGGCATAGGTAAAAGAAAGTGTAAAGGGAGAGACATCTTAAGAATTCGAATGTCAGGGATGCAGCTATCATAAAACACAAGTAATAATGAAGAATGGAAATGCACAGAGGGGACAAGTGTTAAAAAAAATAAAAAATCAAGCCTTCATATCATACTCCATTCACTTATATTTTATATACCCCCACTCCTAAATTTCTGCTTCGACCACTGCCCTCTATTCCTGCTCCCGACTGCCTGTGTGAGCTGACAGCTGCTGATCCCTCCTCACCCAGCGCGCCCAGTAGGAGAACAGAACACAGGATGCCATAATCAGGTAAGTTCATATATTTTCTCGTGTGCAATATGTTTTTAACCATCCTTTCTTGAACTGGGGACACTACAGCGTATCCAATAATGTTTAACACTATGTATTGCTCATTATTGCGCTGTAATGTTTTTTGCATATTTATCTGTACAGATTTTTAATTAAGAGGAAAAAACATTGCTTGTCATAAATTTTATCTGTAATTGTGTCAATATATCTATTTTTGTTTACATTGTAAATGATGTATTAAGCTGCTCTTGGGACTCACACACAGTATCTGATATGCTGTACCAATTTTTATTTGTGAATGAGTTTTTGTCTGAGCTTTACTAATGATTTGGGGGCACTACTATGCCATAATGTTATTTGGGGTCACTATTGTGGCATATGATTTGGAGGCACTGTTGTGACATAATATGATTTGTGGGCACTACTGTATGGTATATGTTTTGGGGGCCCTACTATGCCATAATATGATTTGTGGGCACTTCTGCATGACCAAATATGAATTGAAGGTAATACTATGTGGCATAATATGACCTTGGGGCACTACAATGTGGCATAATATGAACTGGGCACACTACGGTGTGGCATCATATGAACTTCTGCCAAAGGCAAGTCTTTCATTGTTGAATATGATGGGAGCCCAAAGAAGTTGCTGTATCAGGGCCAACAATTCCTCTTGTCAGCCCTGCCTGTGAGTCAATGGGGTAGATGTCTCCAGGTAAATAATCTAAATGTTTCCTATCTAATCAAACTGATGGATCACATCCAATTATTTCTCACCCACCTCCTCTATCCCCCTTAATTTATATACTGTGTTATTTAAAATGAATAGAAAAGACGCATATGCAATTACTGTAGTAAAACAAAAATATTTTTCTCTGACATTTTGCTGTAGATGGAAATACTTTTAATGCGGCCGTGTGGGTTCAACTGATCATTCAATAGTTATGTTTAGATATATGTTAGTTTTATTTCATGTGGAAAGATTAATGAAAATTCTGCCATTACTATTTAATTGAGGGAAAAGGGTACCTGTTACCTATATGTGTGTGTAAGTACTCTGTTCGTTGCTGCTATTTTGTGGGAGATTTGAAAAAAGCAAAACATTGTTTCCTACAGTGGCGTCTGTATAATTGGTGGTATTGCTGTAGTATGGGGTGGCGTGGTGGTGGCAATGTTGTAGTGTGTTTGGTGCTTAGTATTGCTAATAAGTAGAAGAGGGTATTGCTATAATGTGGGGGGTGATGCCGGTTGCTGTAATGTGGGGGGTGATGCCGGTTGCTGTAATGTGGGGGGTGATGCCGGTTGCTGTAATGTGGGGGGGTGATGCCGGTTGCTGTAATGTGGGGGTGATGCTGGTTGCTGTAATGTGGGGGGGGGGGGTGATGCCGGTTGCTGTAATGTGGGGGGTGATGCTGGTTGCTGTAATGTGGGGGGTGATGCCGGTTGCTGTAATGTGGGGGTGATGCGGGTTGCTGTAATGTGGGGGGTGATGCTGGATGCTGTAATGTGGGGGGTGGTGCTGGATGCTGTAATGTGGGGGGTGATGCCGGTTGCTGTAATGTGGGGGGTGATGCTGCAATGTGGGGGGTGATGCCGGTTGTTGTTATGTGGGGGGTGATGGCGGTTGCTGTAATGTGGGGGGTGATGCCGGTTGCTGTAATGTGGGGGGTGATCCTGGTTGCTGTAATGTGGGGTTGATGCCGGTTGCTGTAATGTGGGGGTGATTGAGTGTGTGTGGGGGGTTATTTATTGCTGTAATTTGGGTACTAATAATGTATTGTCATGGTATTTATTGATGTAATTGGGATGCTAACAATGTAATGTTGAGGGTCATTAGGAGAAATAAATACCCCCCCCCCACACACTCATACTACATCATGTTGTACTGCGCCAGCATCAGTGTGCATCAATATAGTGTATGGAGCCCACAACACGTGGGCATGTGAGCTTTAAATGCCAGGGCTGATTTTTAGTCCCAGTCCGGCCCTGTCTCCCTGTAATTTTGCCTGATATCACACTATCCAATACTATATATATGTCATGACATGGTGTGTTATGTGCACACTTATTAATTTTTTTCTTTCCTATACCCCTATGTGTATTTAACTGTCTTAGGATAATTGCAGACTAGTAATATATATATATATATATATATATATATATATACACAAGTTAACCCGTGCATGATTCTCATGCATTCTAGTCAAATCAAGCTACTTAAGGTGTTAAAAAGGTTCTTGTCATGCATTTGGGCCATAGCCCAGGCCTCAACCACCAACCACTCCCCACTGTCATCCCCGGCAACCACCAACCACTCCCAACTGTCACTTCTCCTTCAAGAAATATATATATATTTTTTAAATCTTTATAAACACTTTTAACAATTAACAAATTAAATTAACAAATTAAGAACATCTTAGTATACCAAATTTCAGCCCTTTCTGAATTTTTTTCCCCACACACACTAAGAATTTAGTAGGTCAGTGTATAACTCCGCCCAGCAGGTGGCGCTGCAGCTTGGTTTTATTTTTTCCACACACAGACAGACTAACACACGCCACTAGACATTTATATATTAGATATATATATATATATATATGTGTGTGTTTATATGTCTACTTTTATTATTGTACCTATTATGGGCATTATTCAACATGTAAGCACATGTCCATTTATGTATGTAATACCTACCAAGTCATATGTCATGAAATGGTGTTATGTGCACACTGATTTTTTTTTTCTATACCTCTATGTGTATTGCATTTTCTTAACATAATGGCATACTAGAAATATATTTAGTATATGTCACTCACCGGACCGTGAGTGCCTCTTCCCGGACATTTAGGAACCGTGGTCGTCCACCATCCTGAGGGTCTGCGCATGCGCAGCCCTTTTCTATACTTCAGTGTATACCCCTTTAACTCAATTGGCAGATCAGGCAACCTCCCTATATTAAGCACCTGTGGTCAACACCACGTTGCCTGATCTTGGAGTCTCATTCCTCATGAGTCTCTGAAGGTGTTCCTGTATTCCTCGTGTATTCAGCGCTGCTGATTCCTGTGGTTTCCAAACCACTTCTATTCCTGTGGTTTCCATACCACTTCTACCATCAACTGTATCATCAGGACTGTTTGCTGATTCCTATCCGCTGCCTCCGTGCACTACAGTCTTCTAAACCACTTCTACCATCAACTGTATCATCAGGACTGTTTGCTGATTCCTATCCGCTGCCTCCGTGCACTACAGTCTTCTAAACCACTTCTACCATCAACTGTATCATCAGGACTGTTTGCTGATTCCTATCCGCTGCCTCCGTGCACTACAGTCTTCTAAACCACTTCAACGTTATTTTATATCAATGTGACTGTTTGCTCATTGCTATCCGCTGCCTCCGTGCACTCCAGCTTTTACTTCACTCACCTGCTTCTCATCAAGTCTGTTTGCTGATTCCTATCCGCTGCCTCTGTGCACTACAGTCTCCTGCTTGCAACTCGCCTGTGTTCATCATCGTGACTGCCAGCTGACTACTATCCGCTGCCTCCGTGCACTACGGTCTCCTGCTTGCAACTCGCCTGTGTTCATCATCGTGACTGCCAGCTGGCTACTATCCGCTGCCTCCGTGCACTACAGTCTCCTGCTTGCAACTCGCCTGTGTTCAACATCGTGACTGCCAGCTGATTACTATCCGCTGCCTCCGTGCACTACAGTCTCATCTCATCTTTGCTGTGGCTTCCTCGAGACTGCCGCTTTCATGACCATCTGCTACACTTCGTGATCTACAGCTCCTGCCCTGCGCTGCACTCCTGTTTCCCATCGCTGTTGGTTCCTGTGGTTGCTACTGGTTACCTCCGTGTGCCGCTGAGTCCTGCCGCTGTGGTCAGCGCTATCGTCCATCTCCTGCTGATCCACTCTCCACGCCTTCACGTGTTCCACTGGCCTCTACCCTCCTGTCAGCATTGGATTTGTATTTCATCTACTACCCTCTGCTGGATCATCTCCATTCTCCTGGGTCCCCTATGAGTCCAGTTCCACGTGTTGCTGACTCCTGTGGATTCGTGTCCCTGCCGGTCTACTCACCTGTGCGCTGCACCTGCTTGACCGCTGCCTCACCTATCCAGGGACTTCCTATCCAGTCGGTCTCCAGCCACTCAGGTACCGCTGCAATCCCATCTGACTGCTACTGCTGAACCACGGTATGCATACTTCTCATTGACTGTGCTGTGTATTGCATATCTTGCTGGACTGTGTTTGGTTCTCTCTGGAGTCTGCTATCCGCTGAGTCTATTGCCATCATTGACTGTGTTATCATTGTGCTGGACTACTTCAAGAGACTTTCTAGATTGCAGACCTGCTCAGTCATTTATATCCATATATATATCTATATTGTGCATATTACTGTGGATCGTGTATAAGGTGCCTGTGTATATCCTGTGTTGCAGTCTTCCCCTGTGCACCTCCTCACATATATATTCAGTGGTACAACTTGCTGATGTCAGACCACTGATCCCTGTTTCCGGTATCACCTGTTCCATCATTCTCTCACATAGCAGTGGTACAACTTGCTACCGCAGACCACTGACTACCTGGATACCTCCACTTGGATTCCATTCCTTCACTCAGACAGCGGTGCAACTTGCTACCCGCAGACCGCTGACTCTCATCACCTCCTTGTTTCTGTTGGACATTCCTCCTCACTATAGCAGTGGTACAACTTGCTATCGCAGACCACTGACTACCTTCACGTGTCCTTGTCCATACAGTTCCTTGTGTATTATTACCTCATTATTACCAGTGTTGCTAGTCATAGACTTTCCTGAGCATCTCATCGGCCATCATTTCATGTTCCGTGATCACCCAGCTACCAGAGTACTCTATTACCATCTACATTGCTCTGGTAAGCCTACCATCTGGTGATCCCTGGGTAAAGACTCCTAGTGCCCGCGACAGTAAGATCAGGCCATGACAGACCCAGATGCGGAACCTACCGCCAAAGAGATGCTGCAACATCTGGTTAGCCGTGTGGAACAACAGGATGCCCGCCAACAGCTGTTACTTCAGTGTTATCAGTCATTAACCTCCCAAGGAACATCTGGACAGACTGTGACAGCTACTACTGAAGCTCCTGTGCTTTCCTCCGTTTCCCCATTGCCATCCCAGGTGCCTACAGCTTCCACGCTTCACCTGCCTACTCCGTCAAAGTACGATGGAGACCCCAAAACTTGTAGGGGTTTCCTTAACCAATGTTCAGTCCATTTTGAGCTCCAACCTCAAAATTTTTCTACCCATCGTTCCAGAGTGGCCTATCTTATCTCTTTGTTTTCAGGACAAGCCCTGGCTTGGGCCTCCCCTCTGTGGGAGAGGAACGATCCAATATTACAAGATAGTGCCAAATTCATTTCTACATTCCGAAGTGTGTTCGATGAACCAGGTCGTGTGACCTCCGCTGCTTCCAGCATCCTCCGTCTGCGACAAGGATCTCATACTGTAGGCCAGTACGTCATTCAATTTAGGATCTTAGCCTCTGAACTTCAGTGGAACACTGAAGCCCTAGTTGCCGCCTTCTGGCAGGGGCTTTCCGATAAAATTAAAGATGCACTGACTACTCAAGAGCTTCCTTCGTCCCTTGAAGATTTGATCTCTCTATGCCATCGTGTTGATATGAGATTTCGTGAAAGAGAGGCTGAGAAAACGACTTCTGCTAAAGCACCTCTTCGCTCTAACCCTCAATTTCGTCCAGTGTCACCTGCTGTGATTCCCATGGAGATAGGACGTTCCAAGTTATCTTCTGAGGAGAAGAGACGAAGAGTCAAGAATAGACTCTGTATCTATTGTGCTGATTCCACTCATGTCCTCAGCTCCTGCCCTAAGAGATCGGGAAATGCCAGGCCCTAACTAGTTCTGGAGAGGTGAAGTTAGGGTCCCTGGAGTCCTCTCCATCGTCTATGAAATCTAAAGTCTGCGCTTTTGATGTGACTATTTCCTTTGCTACCAAAACCTTTGAGTCACAGGCATTGATTGATTCCGGAGCAGCAGGAAATTTTATTTCCAAATCGTTAGTAAATCAATGGTCTCTACCAGTGATTACCTTAAAAACTCCCATTACTGTGACGGCTATCGATGGATCACGTCTCATCAACGGTCTCATCACCCAGAGTACGTCTCCAGTAACCCTTCAGATTGGTGCTCTGCATCATGAAGAGATATCGTTTTTAATTCTTCCTGTTACGACAAGTCCGATTGTCCTAGGCCTTCCATGGCTTCAGTGTCACTCTCCCCAGATTGACTGGCGCACCCCTCAAGTCACGTCTTGGGGGCCTGAATGTCACCATCATTGCCTTTCCCAAGTCATTCCTCTCAAGGTACAGCAAGCTTCCATCTCAGCTATTTCACCGGGACTCCCTCCTCAATATGCTTCATTTACCGATGTTTTTGATAAAGCTCAGTCTGAACGTCTTCCTCCTCATCGTTCTTGGGATTGTCCGATTGATCTTCTTCCTGGCAAGACTCCTCCCAGGGGCCGGGTCTATCCACTCTCGTTACCTGAAACTCAAGCTACATCTGAATATATACGGGAGAACCTCCAGCGTGGGTTCATTCGACCTTCCACCTCGCCCGCTGGAGCTGGGTTCTTCTTTGTCAAAAAGAAGGATGGATCATTACGCCCTTGTATAGATTTTCGTGGACTCAATGCCATTACTATCAAGAATCGGTATCCCATTCCGTTGATCACTGAGCTATTTGACCGCATCAAGGGAGCCCGTATTTTTACTAAGTTGGATCTTCGTGGTGCCTACAATTTAATCAGAATCCGTTCCGGTGACGAATGGAAGACAGCGTTTAACACCAGAGACGGGCATTACGAATATCTGGTAATGCCTTTCGGGCTATGTAATGCCCCCGCTGTTTTTCAGGGCTTCATCAATGAGATTTTTCGGGACTTATTATATGTATGTGTCGTCGTCTACCTGGACGACATATTGATTTTTTCACAGGACCTGCCTTCTCACCATCAACATGTGGCAGAAGTCCTCTCCAGGCTACGGAAAAATTCATTGTTCTGTAAATTAGAAAAATGTTCATTCGAATTACCCCAGATTCCATTCTTGGGGTATATTGTTTCCGGAGTTGGTCTGAAGATGGATCCTGACAAAGTAAATGCTGTACTACATTGGCCCCAGCCAACTACTCTTCGTGCGATCCAGCGTTTTTTAGGTTTTGCCAATTACTATAGACGCTTCATTCAAGACTTTTCTTCCATTGCATCTCCTATTGTGGCCCTGACTCGAAAAGGGGCTAATCCTAAGCAATGGTCTACTGAGGCTATTCAAGCCTTTCAAACATTAAAAGAGTCCTTCTCTTCGGCTCCAATCCTTCGTCAGCCTGATGTGACACTCCCCTTTTTCCTAGAAGTAGATGCCTCTAATGTGGGCTTAGGAGCTATTCTCTCTCAACGCTCGGAACAGCAAAAATTCCACCCTTGTGCCTTCTATTCTCGGGGTCTCCTACCCGCAGAGAAGAATTATACCATCGGAGACAAGGAATTACTGGCTATCAAAGCCGCATTAGAGGAATGGAGATACTTGTTGGAGGGAGCTCGCCATCCGGTGACGATCTTCACGGATCATAAGAACTTGTCATATCTCCAGTCTGCCCAATGCTTGAACCCTCGTCAAGCAAGATGGTCTCTTTTCTTTTCCCGTTTTGAATTAATAATTACCTTCAAACCAGCTGCCAAGAACAAAAAAGCTGATGCCTTATCTAGAGCCTTTGTTACGTCCTCTGATATAGAAGAGGTTTCCAACCATACCATTCTAGACCCCAAATGTATCTCACTGGCTGCTTCATCCACCAAAACGCTACCATTTGGGAAGACCCTCGTGCCTCCTACTCTAAGGAGGAAAATCCTTTCGTGGTTCCATGCCTCTCGTTTTTCTGGACACGCCGGTGAACACAAGACTTTTGAGATCCTCTCTCGAAGTTACTGGTGGCCTTCAATGAGGAGAGACGTCAAAGAGTTCATTGCTTCCTGTGAATTATGTTCGCAATTCAAATCCTCCCGCAGAACCCCAGCAGGGTTGCTGCGACCACTACCCATTCCGTCCAAACCATGGACCCATATTAGTATGGATTTCGTTACTGACTTACCACCTAGTAAGAACCATAACACTATTTGGGTGGTAGTGGACAGATTTTCGAAGATGGCTCATTTCATCCCTCTGTCTGGTTTGCCTTCCTCGTCTGTCCTGGCTGAACATTTCATTAAAGAGATCTTCCGTATCCATGGATGTCCATCTGAGATTGTGTCTGATAGAGGAGTACAATTCGTGTCCAGATTCTGGCGAGCCCTTTGTAAAACCTTGGGCATACGATTAGCACTCTCATCTTCTTACCATCCACAATCCAATGGACATACCGAACGTGTCAATCAAGATCTTGAGACTTTTATAAGGATATTTTCATCAGCCAATCAAGACAACTGGGTAGAGTTACTCCCTTGGGCTGAGTTCGCCCATAACAACATGTACCATGAGTCATCATCCAAAACTCCATTTTTTGTGGTCTACGGTCACCATCCGTCTTTTCCGGAATTTCCTGCCCTCCCGCCCACCCAAGTTCCTGCGGTGGAAACTGTTTGTCAGACCTTTAAAAATATCTGGTCTCAGGTCAGAACCTGTTTAAAGAAGACACCTGTCAAATATAAATCTTTCGCTGATAAGAAGAGGCGGGCTATTCCACCACTAAAAATTGGAGATCGTGTCTGGTTATCCACAAAAAATATTCGTTTGAAGGTTCCATCCATGAAATTCGCCCCTCGTTTTATTGGTCCATATAGGATCATTCAAGTTATCAATCCAGTATGTGTGAAACTCCTTCTTCCTAAGAGTCTTCGGATTTCTAATGCCTTCCATGTATCTTTGCTCAAACCTCTTATTATCAACCGTTTTTCAACTCCTCCCTCAGCTCCGCAGCCAGTTCAAGTTCATCAGGAGGAGGATTTTGAGATTACCGAGGTACTAGATGCAAAAATTTCGCGAGGAGTCCTCCACTTCCTCGTTCATTGGAAGGGCTTTGGTCCTGAGGAGCGCTCTTGGATCAAAGCTGAAGATCTTAATGCTCCTGCCCTTTTGAAGAAGTTTTACTCCAAAAATCCGGACAAGCCCGGTTCCAGGCGTTCTGTGCCCACCTTTAAAAGGGGGGGTACTGTCACTCACCGGACCGTGAGTGCCTCTTCCCGGACATTTAGGAACCGTGGTCGTCCACCATCCTGAGGGTCTGCGCATGCGCAGCCCTTTTCTATACTTCAGTGTATACCCCTTTAACTCAATTGGCAGATCAGGCAACCTCCCTATATTAAGCACCTGTGGTCAACACCACGTTGCCTGATCTTGGAGTCTCATTCCTCATGAGTCTCTGAAGGTGTTCCTGTATTCCTCGTGTATTCAGCGCTGCTGATTCCTGTGGTTTCCAAACCACTTCTATTCCTGTGGTTTCCATACCACTTCTACCATCAACTGTATCATCAGGACTGTTTGCTGATTCCTATCCGCTGCCTCCGTGCACTACAGTCTTCTAAACCACTTCTACCATCAACTGTATCATCAGGACTGTTTGCTGATTCCTATCCGCTGCCTCCGTGCACTACAGTCTTCTAAACCACTTCTACCATCAACTGTATCATCAGGACTGTTTGCTGATTCCTATCCGCTGCCTCCGTGCACTACAGTCTTCTAAACCACTTCAACGTTATTTTATATCAATGTGACTGTTTGCTCATTGCTATCCGCTGCCTCCGTGCACTCCAGCTTTTACTTCACTCACCTGCTTCTCATCAAGTCTGTTTGCTGATTCCTATCCGCTGCCTCTGTGCACTACAGTCTCCTGCTTGCAACTCGCCTGTGTTCATCATCGTGACTGCCAGCTGACTACTATCCGCTGCCTCCGTGCACTACGGTCTCCTGCTTGCAACTCGCCTGTGTTCATCATCGTGACTGCCAGCTGGCTACTATCCGCTGCCTCCGTGCACTACAGTCTCCTGCTTGCAACTCGCCTGTGTTCAACATCGTGACTGCCAGCTGATTACTATCCGCTGCCTCCGTGCACTACAGTCTCATCTCATCTTTGCTGTGGCTTCCTCGAGACTGCCGCTTTCATGACCATCTGCTACACTTCGTGATCTACAGCTCCTGCCCTGCGCTGCACTCCTGTTTCCCATCGCTGTTGGTTCCTGTGGTTGCTACTGGTTACCTCCGTGTGCCGCTGAGTCCTGCCGCTGTGGTCAGCGCTATCGTCCATCTCCTGCTGATCCACTCTCCACGCCTTCACGTGTTCCACTGGCCTCTACCCTCCTGTCAGCATTGGATTTGTATTTCATCTACTACCCTCTGCTGGATCATCTCCATTCTCCTGGGTCCCCTATGAGTCCAGTTCCACGTGTTGCTGACTCCTGTGGATTCGTGTCCCTGCCGGTCTACTCACCTGTGCGCTGCACCTGCTAGACCGCTGCCTCACCTATCCAGGGACTTCCTATCCAGTCGGTCTCCAGCCGCTCAGGTACCGCTGCAATCCCATCTGACTGCTACTGCTGAACCACGGTATGCATACTTCTCATTGACTGTGCTGTGTATTGCATATCTTGCTGGACTGTGTTTGGTTCTCTCTGGAGTCTGCTATCCGCTGAGTCTATTGCCATCATTGACTGTGTTATCATTGTGCTGGACTACTTCAAGAGACTTTCTAGATTGCAGACCTGCTCAGTCATTTATATCCATATATATATCTATATTGTGCATATTACTGTGGATCGTGTATAAGGTGCCTGTGTATATCCTGTGTTGCAGTCTTCCCCTGTGCACCTCCTCACATATATATTCAGTGGTACAACTTGCTGATGTCAGACCACTGATCCCTGTTTCCGGTATCACCTGTTCCATCATTCTCTCACATAGCAGTGGTACAACTTGCTACCGCAGACCACTGACTACCTGGATACCTCCACTTGGATTCCATTCCTTCACTCAGACAGCGGTGCAACTTGCTACCCGCAGACCGCTGACTCTCATCACCTCCTTGTTTCTGTTGGACATTCCTCCTCACTATAGCAGTGGTACAACTTGCTATCGCAGACCACTGACTACCTTCACGTGTCCTTGTCCATACAGTTCCTTGTGTATTATTACCTCATTATTACCAGTGTTGCTAGTCATAGACTTTCCTGAGCATCTCATCGGCCATCATTTCATGTTCCGTGATCACCCAGCTACCAGAGTACTCTATTACCATCTACATTGCTCTGGTAAGCCTACCATCTGGTGATCCCTGGGTAAAGACTCCTAGTGCCCGTGACAGTATACTTGTGTTCACTACACCTGTGTCCACCCTCTATCTGTATCACTGCACATGTACACTGGTTTTGTATTTATTTTAGGCCGACCTATCTAGTAGCAAGTGCATTAAATGAACCAAAATGTTGTTTGTAAGTTGGGTTTTTTTGTATACATAATCCATTTTTTAAAACTGGATGTAAAAAACCCCATTGTAGAACAGTTTAATGTACAAAATATATTTTGAACTTATGTACTAATTACTATTATTTTAATTTTTCATCTGGGTAGAGGCTTCAAACATAACCTTTTCATACATATGAAACAAATGTAGATAATTTTTCTCCAGTTTGTGGAATTTTTTCTTCACACCATTGATGATAGCCCTCAATTCTTTACAATATTCGTTCAGCTTTTCTATCTTCTCGGCCACACCTTTTCCATCACCGGAAGTCATAGAAATATTGATGCTTGTGCCCTCCTTTCCTGACTGCTGAACTTTCATCAGAAATAACAATGGTATCTAAAGGAGGAAAGGGAAATTAATTTAATTACGTTTAATGATGAAATGGAACACATCGTCTTTAACAATGGAACTACTACTATTTGCTCACCTTGGACACTGCTTGAAATCACTTTGTGCTGATGTCCTCCCTGGGTCTGGAAAGGCAAGCTGCTGTGTTGGTCCATACCAACTGAAATACAGAACCCACTTTTTAAAATATTAGTAAATGGTACAGCTTTTTCATTATTTTTATATACCATCTCGTGGTTCTTCTTTTATTTTCCCAATGTCTGGTTTCTTTTTTTATATTCACTTTTGCTTCCTCCATTTTATTTCTCTGTGGTGCTGTGCAGCACACTTTATCAAGCATTTTTCATTCTGTAAATGTCAAAGTTTTGCTAATCACACTAATTGTTACTATTAATTACTAACGTCGTTTACTAACAAGTTTAAAAAAGTTTTATTAACCACTTTTAATACAAACTTTTTTTTAATGTTTGTTTGAATTCTCTTTCTTCGCTCCTTGTGCTTCAGATCTGACCACCTTTTCTGTATCTGGAACTTGCTTCTTTTGTATCAAGTTTTTCATGCAGCATGTTAATCAGCTTCTGCATAATTTTCTTCTTTCAGTTATTAACTTTTCGGTATTTTTTCTTTTTTTGTGAGTCGTAGTCATGCTGGTCCAGCACTCTCACTATCATCTCTATCTTCCTTGGACTCATTGGCTTGGCTCTTTTAACCTCCTCCAATTGCTGTTACAAAATCTGTTCCACAAACTACTGCTTGCAATTATAGCCATGGATCCAGGCATATGATTAAAAACATTGAACTGTTTATTGAGGAGAAAACAACAATCCAGGATGCAATGAACACAGACCGGGTCAGAATATAATCAGATTTTCAAGAATAGCAGATAACAGGAGTAATGCAATTGTCAGGTTACCTTCAGGAGAGATACAGGTGATTGATTAATGCTGCATAAGGAGACAGGAAGTGGCTAAGCATGGATATCCACAGACACATAGAAAATGGGCAGTGATCCAGAGAACAAACAAACAGGCTCAGGAACATCAATGACCAGCAAATGATACTGGGATAGACAGGTATATATAAGCAGGTGTGGATCATTAACTATCTGTGCTAGTTAACCCCTGGTAGTGGGAAAGGCAGAACAGCAGCACGTCTGAAGGATCACAGGTACTGCAGGGTAATATAAACACTAGAGACACAAGCCAGATCATAACAATTGCATCCCTTCTTCTTTTCCATCCCCCTCTACCACTTCTTTCTTTCACAAGCTCATCCACCATGTAATCACATACCGCTGGTGACAGAGTGGCTCCTCTATAATTTTATAGGTGCAGACATCGGCATTCACAGTTGGTTAGGACCAATCATGGCAGCTGTAGCTGCACAGTGGAACACCGTGGGTGCACGTTCATTCATCTTTAGTTCTTGTCCGTGTACTAATTTGCAGCTCTGTTCGAAGGATTTTGGCAGAAGTTTTTGTTTTATATGAATGGTTAAAATAATTTCTTTACCTAATTTCATTGCTATTATAGCAAGGTAAGTACTTTATAGCATGAGAGTTTGTGTACATATTTTTAGGGTTTGTATGTAAATGTGACAAGACATTGTTATATTTCCTTTAGGAAAACATTTAAGATTGCATCTGACAAAACTGTAGAGCTCATGAAGGACTTCATTGAGGCCTTTCATCCCTGCTTGTGGAAAACAAAATCAAAAGAGTACTCCAACAGGTAGAAGAGGCGCTTGGCTTTGGATGAAATGGTGAAAGTGAGCCTTCCCGATTATCCAGGTCAAATTTTAGAGTACAGTGGGTCAAGGGGAAGATCCAGAACATGAGGATAGTCTTCAAAAAGGAATTGAATAAGTTGGAGGCATCAAAAAGATCTGGGGCAGGGGCTAATGATGTGTATGTACCTAGGTTGTGGTACTTTGACCGCCTGCATTTCACCTTTGATGAGGAAATAGCAAAACAATCTAGCAGCAACATGCCCCTGATGGAGAGCAACTCCTCACCTGATGTTATACAAACAGAACACCAGCAAGTGGCATAGTCAGTAAACATATCTATAAAAATATTTTCCAAGTAGCCGACAATTAGTTCTTCAATAGAACAATAACGATAATTAAAGATCCTCTTTTCAGGTGTGACTTTTTTGGGGATAAGTTTTTAAAAACTGTATATTGTTGTGCAGAGCAAAGGCTTCATCAGCTACAAAAACAAAATGGAGTCCAAATTGTGTTTTGGTGAGTGGTGGCAAATTAGGTGCATGGTTTTTAAGTCTGTCATGGAAGGGTGTCTGCTCCAATGACCCACCACCTGACACTTTTACATTTTTACCAATGTCCACAAATAGAAATTCATATTTAGCATTGACTATGGCCATCAGGAATAATCCTTTGTAGTTGTAGTACTTAATATAATGAAACATAAAATTTGCTCCACAATTATAAATTCATTTTGATCCTTAATCAATAAATAATGATCGCGCCAATAATATGAATGGCAATACTGCTCATACAGCATGCAGTTTAAGCAATCTCGCCCCTCACAACCATCTCTTTTTTTTGCTGCTGTTCCTTTGGATTACACCTACTGTCATCCTCAGATGGTAAGCTTTTCAGAGCCTGTTTCACCATCCCCCTAGAGAACCATGGAGATGGCTGTTGCAATTGAAAGTGTCGCGAGGATTAATAAATAGGTGCAATACTCTATTTTGTTATAATACACCATTCTCACAAGATTTAAGGACAAGTGATTCATAAATAAGCCCCCATAGTTACACAACTAGTTTTCTTTAAAAAGCAAAATAGAAACACAGGTCCATTGAGTTCAACACTTCATGAACTCTATCAAAGTTGATCCAGAAGAAGACTAAACAAAGCCCCAGTATGACCGCTGACAATTTAGTCTCAAGGGGAAGCCAATTCTTTCGTAACCTCAAAACTGGCACAAACTGATGTTTACTGGATCAATCACCATACATTATTTATAGCTGCATACACTCCTTGTAAGAAAGTCAACCAACTCCAATCCAATAAAGGAATGGTGGCATCTGCCAGCTATTTGTAGCTGTGGACCACCCCCTTGCAGGGCCTGGCTGGGCTGGGGGGCATCTGCTTCCCAGGGCTGTTCCCATAGTGGACTACCTTCATTTTTTTAACTAAATTGTTCCAAATAGCATAGCCGAGTCTTGCCCCCTAGGCTAAAGTTTGCCTGCCAGTCCCTGCTCCGATGTGTACAGATATTCAAGGCACAGCTACAAAGCTGCACTGGAGGTCATCTGAATTACTGTTATATGCATTACTTTTTTCCATGCATTACATAGTTTTTATTTTTTAGCATAGCTGCCAACTATGCTCAATTTTTAAACACAAGTCTAGGTTTTATATTTGTCACCGGATTTATTTGTCCTAGTGAATACACCTTTTATTTTTTTTTACTGGGGTTGCATTTATTAGATGCAATACTCACTATCCTTAGCATTGCAGCCTTGCAGCGCTAGGTGCCCAGGTTTGAATGCAATCAGCGCTGCACTGCATAGAACTTGTATATTATCCTTGTATTTATGTGATTTTTTTTCTAGGTGCCTCTATTTGCTCCCATAATTCAAAACCATGCTTGTAAGCTAACTGATTTATTTGGCTTCTTACTAAAATATCCCTAACGTGTGTGTATGTATGCAAGCTTGTGTTAGGGAATTTAAGTTTTAAGCTCCACTGGACCAGAGACTGCTATGAAACATTCTGTTACTGAACAGCGCCGCTTAATATGTTGTCACTATATAAATAATAGTTTATGATAATTCATCAATTTATTCATTTAACCTAGATTAATTCAGTCAAAGTTAAGCTGGGTACACACTACAGGTTTTTCACCAGATTATCGTGCCAATCACACGATAAACGACGGTTAGGTCTGATATTGCATTAGTATGTAAGCTCCCACGATCTAGTGTTATCATACGTATCATTTCATTTGACTTTATAACCGGACTAAAAATCTCTATAAATGATGGAACGATGTCAGGCAAATTCTGAAGTGTGTATGCATTCACGACTAGCAGTAAAGGCAGTTCTCCATGGAGTTCACAGTGTCACAATCTTTTCAGCAGATGGTTATGACAGATGAAGCGCACAGATCTGAAGGTAAGTTGTGTAAGTGAGTATGCATGGATCGTCATGCTGATTGGGGCTCTCAGCTGTTGGTAAAATCGTTAAAGATATTGCATTGGAATTTTCCTGTATTGTGTACCCAGCTTTTATGCTTCAGGAGCAGACAAATCTCTTAGACGCGCCTGATTCAGCAGCACAGTCTCTTGGGAATAATTTTTAAAATGTTGACAACAATGTTTTAGATATGTTAAAACAAATGTAGCCGGAAACAAATAACAATGGTTTGTAAATCATCTTGTAAATTGAAGGATATGTATTAAAATAAAAGTGTTGTTCCTCATTAGAATACATGCAATCTGCTGACTAATCTTATCACGGCTCCTCAGCCACCCATGAATCTGACTTGTCTGCATTACATTGTCCTTCTAATACCCACACAAACTGCAGAGTGTGGTATCAGAGACTTCTCCCTGGCTTTATGTTTGAGAGGGAAATTGTGAAACAATGCTGACAATTGGCAAATATGTTCTTTGGCTAGACTTCTGCAAGTGTCATTGGGTACGCAAAAGTTCAGTGCACATGTGGACGTGCTCTGCTCCACAGAGTCAACCTCTGCTTCCAGAAACAATAACATTGTGCACCCTCTTTAGGATATAGTTTTAAATGTTTACTTGAGATACACAAGCTCTGCCCTTTCACATGAGGTAATAATGAGAAGTCCCAAGGCAGCCCCCTAACAAGCTTCAATGGGGCCCAGCTACTGGTGACAGACAGTGCCCAGACAGCATGCTCAGTAGCTTCCAGTACATGTGCAAAGCTGAATAGAAAACGTGTTGGGGTAAAACTGAATGAAAGAAAAATGGAGCAAGGCATCTGGGGCTAAATGTATCAAGCTGAAAGTTTTCTGGCGAGTTTAAAAAACCAATCATATTCTAGCTATCATTTATTTAGTACATTCTGCAAAATGATAGCTAGAATCTGATTGGTTGCTGTAGGCAACATCTCCACTTTTCAAACCCACCGGAAAACTCTCAGCTTGATACATTTACCCCCTGGTGTCCTTACATTTTAGTCTTCTGTTTTTGAATACTTTTCTAACCCACTCACTTCCTGAAATATGTAATTGATTATTACTTATAGCTGTTATCATAGCATCAAGCCAAGCAGCTATAAATCATAACTGAGATTTAATTTTGTCACTTTGAATAAAGGTCCTTAATAATTTTTTGACATAAGTTCATATATATTATTGCTGGCCAGCAAGCTTCTAGGTTTCACGTCTCGGAATCAGTGCTGGCGGAAGCTCCTAGGTGGCTCAATACCTTGGGTGCTGCACCCCGCCTCCTGCTACTTACTTTAATGGGTGGGAGGGGGCAGAGGCGGCTTCTGCTCCTGTCAGGCTAGGAATGTGGCCCTTTAAAGATGCACTCCCTGACAGAGTGAAAAAACCCCCACTTAAATGGCAGCGGAGGGATGTGACCACGTGAACAAATAAGAAATCACAAACCTGGAGTGTGCAGCTTCCTATTGGTTCTCATGCTCACACTCCCCTCCACAGCCATTTTAAAGTAGTGTGCTTAATGATGTGTGGGTATTTTACCATAGAAACGAGGAGTCCCAGTGGGAATGTCACAATCACAAAGATGAAGTATGTGACACCTACCAGCAGTTGGCGCTACTGAGTACTGAGGCGTGGAGTCTAACATGCCACTGGTTTTCACCAGGGACCCCCGCAAGGAGGTATGGACTTAGCTGCAAGCGACGTGCAGGTCGCGGCCCTCAGTATCAGTCTGCTGGCGAGGTATCAAATGAGGCAGCGGTGATGGTGCACCAAGATGAAGAATGGCAATGAGATGCAGCGGTACACAGGATAGTCAGCAAGCTGGGTCAAAACCAGAGAGACAAACACAGCCAAATCAGGAACAGGAGAATCGTCAGGAAGCCGAGTCAGAACCAAGGATCACTCAAAGCCAAAATCAGGAACAAAAGGAGAAGTCGGGAACAAGCCGGGGTCAGAATCCAAAACGGTAATAGGCACAGAAACAAACGCTGGAGCAAGGCTGAAGACCAAATACTCTGGCAAGCAAATGGTGTCAGGGTGTTCTTTAAATAGAGGAAAGAGATCCCTGATTGGTGCTGCCACAATCGTCGGGAGGAACGCAACCAATCGCCAAGTAGTCGCTATGTGACGGACCGTGATGTCCTGTGCATGCGTATTGGTCGTAAACAGGAAATAGTCTCTAGTCGCTATGGATGGTTGCCAAGCTCAGTGTACGCATGCAAACAGAATGGAGAATGTGCGTTGCTATGCAAAGGGACGAAGGCATCGCATGGAGGTAGGCGCCCATCCAGAGGCAGAAGCAGGACAGCGCCTTACAGGGAAAAATTGTTTCAGAATATGGTTTTCAGGGCTCAAATAAGAGGAACCACTCAATGAAAACCTCTGTCGGTGGGAATGCTGTTTTAACCAAATGAATGGCTACATTCATATGCATCGCCTTTTTAATGATTTCAATGATAGCAGCCCTTTGGGATCAGGTCACTACTCTTTTTTTTCACAGTAAATGGACATAGCAGACACGCTATCACTACAAGCTTCTTTTCCTGTGCAAATAGAGCTGCCATCTTTACATCCTATCCATTGCACATCAAATATAGCAAACAGAAAATACTGCACAAATCCTATGAATGAAAGGCAAAACACTAAGTAAATGACCCTAAGAATGGGACCAAGAGCTAAGGTTTATTGCTCACATTAGATTTAGGTTTACATTAAAGCAAATATGTATACTAGTAAAATGATTGTAAAGCAGAACCTTATATAGGTGCTGGATATAACTGCTGCTAGCAGCCACTAGTGGGAGCTTTGCCTCTGTGAACTCTGTACATTAATTCATCCTCTTATAGCCACCTACAAGTAAGTGGAGTTGGAATTTGCACTTATTTAGAGTTAACAACAACATAATAATTCCCAAACTATGCTCAGAGCTTCCAGTGAGAATGCTCTTTGAGACTGGGGTGGATTATACTGGCAGAGATACTTCAAAATTATAAAAGGCAGTGAAAAAGAGACATCTATTTATAAACGGAAGTGCTGAATGGGCATTTTATATTGATTAAACGTAATAACACGATCTAAGCTTTTTCTTACTGGGAGTTGCTATGTTGTTCTCTCTTAATATAGGTAGTAGTATGGTTAATATATAACATACTTACCCACTCTCCTGGAAAACCTGGGACACTCCTGAAACAGTGCGCACCCCAGAGAGAGCTGGCAATCTCCCTAATGCTGGACCAGAACGCAAAGTGGTTGGCTTCTACCCAGTGTTTTGAAAGGAGTCAACGCAGTGGACAAAACAAATCTTGTCATTAAATCCCACCCACTCCCAAACCCATGAAATTTGCTCATCTTGGAGGGGAATTCTGAAAAGTTGGAAAGTAAGATATACCAAAAGCAAATAAAAAATCCTAATTATCTATTAACCACCACTAAAACTATCACTTTTTCTTAGAGACGAGGAGATGGGTGGTGATCAAGGACACTGTCAAGGCGCCAGGGTGGGGAGGCGACACTTGCGTTTAATTCACTTATTTTGAGGCTGGTGAAAAGGAACACTCTCTCCTTCCTCTACCTACCTAATTGTACCATTGATTTGTGCTCCCGACTCCCCATGTCTCCTTAATGGCAGCCCTTTTCTTATTGTACTTGTCTTACTGTACTGTGGAATGATATTTTATTTTATTTATTTTTGTTGGGGGGGGGGGGGGATTTCATGTTTTGTCTTTTTGCTGGAATGCTGATGTCAATGCAAGCCTGGGAGAAGAGTGAATATGAAATTTCTCTAAAGCCAAGATGGCTGTTGTCCTGCCTTACATACATAAAGTCAAGTAGGGGGGGAAACGATGGCATACATAAGTAGGTGGAGGAAAAGACTTGTGGGAGACAAGTGTGTAGACAGGATACAGAGATGAAGGGTGAGGCAAAGTAATATTTAGGGCAAAGGGCTGGACAGACACAAACAAAGGGAGGTAGACACAGGGGGTAGACCAGTAGCACAGGAGATGTGAGAGGGTGAGTGAAGGTGGTAGATAAGACATGGTGGTCACAAGGGCATGGATAAACATGACACAGGTGGAAGAGATATAAGGAGAACAAAGAATGCAAACATGGGCCATGGGGGTATATAGTAGGCAAGTGGCTGTGTCCACAAGTCAACAACCCAGCTCAGTCTGTGCAATTCAGCTTAATGTGGGTCAAAGTTAACAGGTGTTCCTGCACATGCAGATTTGTCATCAGCAAAACAAGAGTAGTGCAGATGCAGTATGGTGGTGTACAGTACTTATTGTCAAAAAAATATGTGTCAGGTCATCTTATGAATGAATAAATGAAATAATTTAATACATAAAACTTTTTTTTAAAATCTAAAGAATCAAAATCACTTCACATCCCAATGCACATTGCCTCATCAACACACGTGACCTTAGTAATCACCTTGTCATCTCACAGGTTGAAGTACATCACTTAAGAGTTGAAAGTCTATTACGGTGGAAAGATCACACTATTTCCCACTATCAGCTCCTACACAAGAAATCTCCTCCTTGGTTTAGTCACAACTCCATTTAGGATACAGATAAATCTAGTGTTGAAGTCACAACCGAATTCCTCTCGCCCACACTGGGGTTCTATAAGATCCTGGACTAATGGGAGCTATTGAAAATTTTATTTTGCTCAGTTTGGCTGTACCGTTCTAGATAATATAGCGAAGAACTGGGGCTGTGTTATTTTATTCTATGCTGGTTATTATTTGCAGTGCTTTTCCATAGACGGAATACAAATTATTCAGAGAAAAAGGTCAGCATGGTGCAAGTTTTAACTGTGTCCTTATTGACTATGCTTGTCACTATTTGGCTACTAGCATCATACATTGTTATAGCCACACCTCAGTTCACAAACTATTTAGGATACAATGGGAGACACATCTTCAACAGAACTCTGGATTTAGTTCTTCATTCAGCATCCATGAAGGGTGGTTTGCACACATTACAAAACACAAGCTAAAATCTCTCTAACAACTCAACTCTCTTGTAACTCTTATTGGTTTTTGAAACCCAGACACTATTATTTCCCAAACTGACCTGCCATAATCTGTGCAACTAAGCATCTTTCTCATTTTCAAAAGCAGGTCAAAGATGACCCTAGCATATCAGATACAGTGGCAATTCTTTTATGACATTTACATGAGTGACAACAAATACATAAATTGTCCTTCTTCGCTATAAAAGCCCTCCCTCTACATAAACTGCCCTGTGACGTGGAGGCTTAGGGTCCACAGAGTGATGGATCTACATCAAGGTCCTATTCCCAAACTTTGACTCTCTGGGACTCCAGGAGTTTCTGTGTTGTCTCTGGGTCTCCAGGACCTGTCAAGCTAAAGATGAATATTTTGCTCTCATTGTCTATTTTTTCCCCCCAACACATGTAAGCAACTGTAGAATATTTTCCTCATTATATCATTGTGCAAATATTTATGATTCACATATGTTAAAGGAAATATCCCAGTAATAACCCATCCCCCCACTCCAAGGATATGATTCACCTGGATAATAGAAAGCTGGGGGTCCTTGTCCTGCTTCCCCCACCAATCCCCTCTACAGCACAGCTTCATAGCCCCTACTGACTTTAGTAATCCAACTGCCAAAGGCTGTTATAGCCACTGCGCATAGCACTTTTCAAAAGTTATTACTGAATAATTAAGTCCAGGTGACACCTGTTTCAGTAACTCTGTATCACTTAGTTCTCTGCAGCCCCAGGAATGAAGTATGTGGAAAGTTTGCAACTGTAATACAAAGGTAATGAAGGGAATCTCAAGAAATGTAATCCTGCCTTTCTATGTGAGCGGAGGCCAGAGATATTGGAAGGAAATTAACTTTAAAAAATATCTTTACCATCCAGTCATTTATTGAACTCAGGATACTAGAAATGAGAAATAAGTGGCAAAACAGGAGCACACGACTCGGTACTGGGTGACGTTAGACATTTTGTAACATATGCTGATACTTGCCTACACTCTCCAAATGACTGGGAGACTCATAAGGGTCCTTGAAACTATAATCAGCTGGTAGTAATTTAAACTTCACAGAATGTTTAAAGAGGAATAACATTGCCACACGTGGCTAAATATAATAAAATGATGAAATAAACATTCACAAGCGTAACATCAGTCTTTTAGTGTAGGGGCTCAACAGTCTCATTGTTTTCGATTTAATACAATTAAAAAAAGTAAATACATAATAATTATATGTTTAATTCCAACATACTGTTAATCTCTCACGAGCAGAGCCCTCTACTTCTTGTGACCCCAGCTTCATTCCTCAACCTCAACTCTAGACTCCTTGCCCTCCATTACTTGCCCTGGTCCTGTTAGTTCGCCCCCACTCCTGGATCCAGACCCATCCTACTTTAGTCCACTCCCCACATCTCTTCCTTCCACTTTCTGGCTCTCAAGTGTTTCTTTATTCATATATACCTCTCTGCGTGCCTGGTCTACCTGTACTCATCCGGATTGTCAATTCAATTGCACTTTGTTTTATCTTTGTACTTCCCTCCATGCCATGTTCGGTTTTCTCCTTTGCACGATGGACGGTGCTGAGGACCCTTTGTGGCGCCATAAAAATAAAAGATTATAATAATAAATTCTAATTTTAGTGCCACAAGTCTATAAATATAATGATCTTCCTCAATGCTATTGGCACCTTGCGTAATAAAGCATATTAGGCTGTTTGTTTTTAAATTTTAGGTGGCTAAATTACAATTAAATGCAGTTTAATATCACCTGATTTACACTGGAGTAACAAAAAAAATTGAATTGAACATTATATTTTAGAAGTAGGTACCCTCTAGTTCTACAAGTCCTTGTCTTTGGCAATTTAAAGCTAACAACTGTAGCTCCACAACAGCATAAGATACTTGTATTTTATACCACTATTATATTACTGATGCTGCAGTTTCCAGACCAGGTGTAGTTCCACACATGGATGAGCCTCGGTGATATGTTATCATTAGACTCCGCCCACACGAGGTCTGACCCTCAAGCTGGCCCCACCCCCCTGCAACCTGCACGACCCGGAAGAAGTTATCAGCACAGCATCTATAGCAGCGGTCCCGGGGGGATTTAAATCGTGTCGCTAGTAACAGTGCAGGAGCGTTACGGTGAGTTGCTGGCAGCGGAACCGGGGGGAGGAGGCCGGGTGCACTGTTCTGTGACTGACACCAGCCAGGAGGAGGCAGCGGGTTGTCCCTTGTGGTCTGAGCTGGGGGTACCGGCATTGTACGAGTCCCTCCAGACCCTCGTTATCATAATAGCCAGCGCTGTAATGGTTATCCTCATAGTACACCATACTACCACACACGCTTTCTTTAACGTGATATCATTCATTCACCTCAGAGTTTTGTAGTGGTGGGAACAGAAACAGACCTTTGTCACTCTAGGCTGACTGATATGTTGTGCTCAGTATGTGTAGCCCAGTGATAAGTGTCCGTATACCTGTCACCCACATTCAGTGAGATCACATAATGTTCAAGCAGATTATTTACTAAAAGCAAGACTATGTTCTGATAAATATTGGTTTGTTACACACTATTCCTTGCAAGGCCAGTAATTTATTTAAGGCTTCTCAGCACTATTAATCAGATGATAATTTTATTTAATACCAGATTAACAGGAATCTGGTGTTTAACATGTTCTTAAAGCCTGTAAAATGTCCAGCTTTCCTGCAAGTGTTCATTGTGTCAATTTCAGCAGTGACTGCAGTGTTCATGTGTGGTGATACTTTGTATGCTGTTCTAACACTGATATAAAGTAGGTTAACCTGATGCATATCATGGAGGATCATGCCAGTGAGGCACTCTAACTTTCAAAGGCCTGCTCATTACCCTTTATCTCTGTAATAAGTTAAAATTCTACATTTAATCAGAAATATACCATTATGTAGACCCATAACAGTAGGTAATGTAATACATGAGGCTGAAGTTAGCTTCTTATTTGGCCAACAAGGTTTTGGGCATGGAATCAGGGGGCAAAGTCACCATCTTCACACTCTCTTAATTTGATCCCACAAATGAAGAGGGAGTGTCTAGTCTTCCCATCTTCCTAATCTACCTCCTGTCCTCTTGATCCCATTTCCTCACAAATTGGTAGATCCCTGTCTCCTGTGCTCATTCATCCTCTAACTAAAATCTGTAATCTCTCTCGACTGGTATTTTTTCATCACTATTTAAGCATGCAGTGATTACTCCTATTTTAAAAAAAATAAAATTCTGACCCAAACTCTCTCTCAAATTACCGCCCAATCTCTCAGCTTCCATGCACCTCCAAGCTTCTCGAGAGAATTTCCTACACTTGTCTCACACTTTCTTACAGCAACCAACCTTTCACCATCTGTGTTGTCTTGCGTTACCGATGGTCTTTCTGCCATTTCATTTTGGATGTCTTCTCACCAACTCAAACTTTCAAAAACTGAATTAATAAGATTCCCACCCAAAACCAGAAGCTTACTGCCTGACATTTCTATCCCACCCCGCAAGCTCGCTGCCTAGGTGTAATAATTGATTCACAACTATCATTTATTCCCCACATCGACTCTATATCTAAATCATGTTACATACAACAACATTTCCAGAATACACACATCTCATACAAGACATTGCAAAAACCTTAATTCATGCAATCATCATCTCCCGCATCGACTATTGCAATTCCCTCCTCACTGGTCTTCCCAAAATCAGACTTGAACCCCTACAATATATTTTGCACGCAGCAACTAGAAAACCCACCACTTCAGACAAACTTATAATATTCTTCAACCAGCATCTTAATCTCCCTAGGTTACCAATTTACCACCCTCTACACAACAACCCTCTGACCAACATTGCTTTGTGACTGATCATACAGTCCACTTAATACTTTTTACCTTTGCATTCTAGCTGGTCCAATGTGCATTATGTTGCAGCACATGCCCTTGTGTTTCAAACTCCCATTGTCCCATAGATTGTAAGCTTGCGAGCAGGACCATCCCCATCACCAATCTATAATACCACCCACACACCTTTTACAGTCAGGAAATGAAAACAAACTTTATTTGTATGTAAATCTTACTAAAAAAAAAAAAAAAAAAGAATTCTTCAAAATCTAATGATGAAAGAACAGGATAGAATGCGAAGAATCGACAGACTACCAGATGTAAGCTGCCACCTAGGGATGTCTCAACCTCCGCCATAGTGTACCAGCTCGCATGAACCATCCGACCTGTCACGAATGCCCAGCCTGTCTCAGATACAGCAGTCTGACCAGCTGGCTGGCACTGGCATCACCTGAGTCATTTACAAATTAATTCACCTTTTCTGCCACCTCAAAGTATTTACTATGGTGTCTTTGCGTTCACCAAAACCACTTATTAATGTTTGACTCTTAAATCACATACACATGTAGCATGAGCCTTACTTGGCTTTGTAAATTCACAAAGAATCACGGAGAATATGCCAGACTAAATTTATTTAATCTGAAAAATGTTTCCAATGCTTAATTAAAAACCGTTAATAACAGAACATGCAGAATAAGTTTTATAAATAAAGTAGGAAATAAAACCAGAACAGATTGATTTCCAGACGGTCACAGGGCTTTCGAAGTGAGCTATCTATCCCTTAAATATAAACTCCTCACAGATACTTATCTGTCCCTGGGCTGGCAAATTTCACTTGCATAGGATTAGTCATGTCCTTTAGCAACGTACAAGTTAAGATTACATTATATGGTTACATACAATATACATTGTCGTACCTGAATATTATGAGAATATAACAATAATACATAATTGTCACACGGCTCCTCTTCAATTCCTTTATTGTCCAAACATCATGCAGAATACTATCCACCACAGCACTACAGGGAAGGATTTTTCTCCTAATGGGCACTAAACAGTGTGCACTCCATGTGTAATATCTAAAAACTGTGCTAACTAAAAAGAGTGCTTTCAATAGCCCCTGCCCCCCCCCTAATATACTGAACAAAAAATAAAATCCAACACACTTATACAACTGTTGGAGGTATTGTGCTACAATTTTCTGCACATTTCAGTCCAACTAAATGTATGCCTAATTTGCTAGTTCTTTTTTATGTTTTTCTGTGTATTGGCTCGGACAAGTGCACAGTCCTTGCTGGTTACATTGTAATTTTCTGTGTCCTGTTTCCGTTCTTACTTTGTTTGTGGAAAATATGTATTGGTGTTTTATAAATGAAGTTTTTAAAAAAACAAAAAAAAGAGACTCCTGAGATGAAGCTTCAAGAAGGCAATACTAAGAAACAGCGCTGAGTTTTCCATTCCCAGACCATGTTCATCCTTCGGTTTGTATGCCACACTCCCCTTGATAAAGTTCAACTTGTCCATCCATAGCAACTGAAAGATGAAGGAACTGACCTCATCTTGGGAGTCTTTTTGGAGTCTCCACCTCGGTGGGTAGCTGGTTTTTGAGTTTGGATGGACCCCTTTCTAAACGCATGGTTGGTTTAGGGTCCTGTAAAAAATCTTCGAGTAAATCATGGATACCTCCTGGCCAATAATGTGGTTCAGGGTTTGAAAGTGACAAGGAAATGGCAGATCAAAGCGGGTGAGGCAAAAAACTCCTAGAAGGGTGTTGGAGAGGAGGATTTTACATACCCATGTGATATGTTCTCGAATGGTCTGTGTTTGGTAATTCCAAGCAGATTCCTTTCAAAATTTAGTGATCTTACTTTGCTTGCGTTTCACTGGAGCCTCTACGTTAAGGAGAACCTGAAGCATAGAGGTGTCGATGATTGTGGTTGTCCACAGGAGGAATGTTATGGGGATGTGGAGACAATGGATGACTTCTTGCTTCAGTGTCCTTTTAATTTAGAGGTTTACAATGGAGTGCCCCATACCTTAGGCCTTCCCTGTCTTTCGGGGCTTAGTTACCCTGACTGGGTGTATGGAGAACTCAAAAGGTGTGGGGATTTTGAGTTAAGCACTCGTTTTTTTAGTTACTGCAGTTTTTCGGTTTTACATTTGGCATGCAAGGGGCAAAACCCTTCCCTGTAGTGCGGTGGTGGATAGTATTCTGCACAAGGTTTTGAAAATAAGGGAAATGGAGAGGGAAAAGCAGGGGTAGACTCTGGTGGAGGTTGAGACATCCCTAGGTGGTAGCTAACCTCTGACAGTCTCTCGATTCTTTCCTATCTATCCTGTTCTTTCACGATTAGATTTTAAGGAAATCCCCCTTTTTTTTTTTTTTTTTTAAATAAAGTAAGATTGTTTTCATTTCCTGACTGTAAAGGGTGTGTGGTTGGTATTATAGATTGGTGATGGGGTTGTTGTAATGCAGAGTATTGTGTTAGAGGATGTCATGTTTCTTTGATGTATATAATTATTCTCATTTGTTAAGTGATGCAGTAGTTTTTGTGGAGGGATTGTAGGAGAATTGGGTTTTATGATGTGAAGTTTTGTTCATATTGGTCCTTTTACCCTTTGATAATGTATATAGTCTACTATTATTTTGGACAAAGTGATATTGGATTTATTTTTGTTGCAAGTTTTATTAAAAACATCAATCCTTGCAATACTACCGCTATTTATTCAAAATGCTATCTGTGCCCACTTTGCCACCTGATTTCATGCCCAAAACAGTGTAGGGCCAGGCAAAAGACAGGTGTTTTATATGTAACTGACCACCCTATGTTTATTCCCACTGTCAAATTGGTGACCCAACGGCATTTATTCCTTGCAAAACTACAGCTACTTATTCAAAATTATAAAATATGGTGACTTTGCCCACTGATTTCATGCCCAAAACCTTGTTGGGTCATGCTAAATACTATTGCAGTTTGTATAAGGGACACTCTTTAGTGTTAATCTGATATGAAATCTGTGATCCAACTTTATTTAATCCTTTAAAAATAAGCTTTTCTGAATAAGAAGCTGGAGCGTGAATAAGAAGCTAACTTCAACCTCATATGTAATACTGGGTACACACTACAGGTTTTCACCCAATTATCTGGCCGTTTACATGATAAACGACCATTTGGTCTGATATCACATAAGTGTGTACAATCCAATGAATGTTTTATTGTTCCAAAGCACATTGTGTAGTTTTACTTTATAACTGGGCTAAAAATCTCTATAAACAATGGAACTATGTCAGGCACATTCTGAATTGTGTATGCATTACCAGCAAGTGAAGGCAGATTTCGATAGTTTAGACTTTTTAGCAGATGGTTATGTCAGATGAAGAGCACAGATCTGAAGGTAAATTGTGTGTGTGTACGCGTGAATCTGCATGCTGATCGGGACTTTCAGTTGTTGGTAAAATCGTTCAAGATATCTCATCGGGAGAAATCTTCTGTAGTATAATATACCCAGCCTAAGACAACGAAAAGTTGCAAGCTGTGACAAACAAAGCTGGCAATTCAATGTGATGTAGCATAAAGAAGGAAAGCGGTGGGGGCTGCAGTTAAAGATTTGGAGGGCTACATGTTCCCCATAACTGCTTTGAATGCTCAGTTGAAGTCAAGGACTTTACTTAAGAGATAGTGTTTTTCAATATCCATGGATACAGAGAGTAAGCATTAAATCATTGTTGCTTGTCATTACTTCTTATGGTTTTTTTTTTTTTTTCTCCCTTAATGCATTTGTAACTACAAACTATCTAAGGACAAATTTTCATAGCCAAAATAAAAACTTTATATGCAAGGAGCATAACAATCTTTTTCAATACTGTCTATTTCCAAAACAGATCCACTTGGCATTTAGTTTTGTTTATCTCAGAAATTGGTCATATGTTCCAAGACGGGAAAGGTTAGAATTTGAGGTCAAATGTGGCAATCCATTCATTCTAAATCCATAAAAATCTGTAATAGGATCTCAATGTCAGTCAATGTTACTGTTTTAATATCCATAACATGAAATGTCACTACATTAGGGGGCATATTCAATTCTTTGTTTTCCGCGCCGCGGAAAAACTATTACCGTTAATATGGTAATAGTTAGTTGGATTTCAGCTCAGGGAGCTGCGAGCTGAAATCCAGCGAGAAAATTACCGTATTAACGTTTTTTTTTCGCGCACTATTACGATGATAACGGTGATAGTGCGCGGACCGCGGGATTTTCGGCGTTTCCGCCGACAATTGCATACGCCCCTAGAAGTCTTTACTAATCTGGATAAATGCACCTTTTTTAAAGGCTTGGCACCATTTTTAAAAAAAATTAGCTGACAGTGGGGTGTATGTCGCTCTTCTTTTTAATATCCCAAAGTATCTTTGAAAAACAAATTGTGTGTAGTTTAACTAGCGAAAGTACTTGTAAGAAGAATATAGAGTACCTAATGCTACACTTCTTTAGCTTTTTAATGGATTGTTTTTGTGGCCTTGCGCATTGTTGTGGTTGCAAACCTGACCTTTCATACTCTGAAACAAAGGAGCAGTTTGTATTGATATATTGCTGTTGCAGGGGAAAAAATGTGCTGATTACTTTTGCGTCCTTATCTTCAAATTTGTAATTGTAAACCGCTATTGCGTCTTTTCCCATAAACATGGAGACATTCTAAAGTATATTTATAAATCTGACCAATTTATCAGAATCCATTAATTTCCAATGCCTTAAAATAAAGCTTTTTGAGCCTCTTAAGTGTTTGAATGTCCCCACGGATGCCCAGTGATTTCCCCCCCCCCCCCTCCGTCTCTTCTCCTGCCGCATTCCTCTCTCTGGTCCTCATTGTTCTCCCTCCACCCCAGGACTCTCCCTTTTCCCCTGGACACTTTACTGGACTTACTCGCATTTGCCTTGGATCCACTGAATCCCTCCCCCCTGGACTTGCCAGCGCTCCTGCTCACCACCCTGAAGGCACCAGCTCCTGAGGACTCCCCTGCTCTGGACTACCAGCGAACCCACGCCAGGATCCTACATCTAGTGTTCCCTGTACTCCCTGCCTGGTATTGTTCCCCAGCTTTGCCTACTTGTTTTTGTTACACCCACTGTCTTTGCCTAGTATTTGCCTAGTATTCTACTTTGTCTTTTTCTTACTGCTTCCTAATTGTTTTGCCTGGAAATTCTACTCACTTTATTTTTATTGCTTTTGTTCTTCTTACTACCAGTCTACTACTTTACTTTTATCACTCTTGCTCATTTTATTACCAGCCTACTGCACTATTGTTTTGCACCATTGTTTGCCTATTGTTGTCCACACCTCTGCCTCTTCTCTCGGATCCCTCCCCCTGCTTCTTCCACCTTGGTTCTCTCGCCCCTCCACCACCCCTCATCTCCTGTATATCACCATGCCTCCACGCTCCTGTCCTATTCCCATCCTCTGCCCTCGTCCCCCTCCCCGCCCCTACCTTAATGCTCCCCCTCGCTCCAACCCTGCCTCTCTCCTCCACATCACTCCCCTTCCCTCCCTCCCCTTCTCCTGTGCCCTCTGGAACTCCAGATCTATCCGCAACAAACTGACGGCTATCCATGACCTCTTCATCTCCAACTCCTTTAACCTCCTTGCTATCACCGAAACCTGGCTCTCCTCTGCTGACACTGCTTCCACTGCCGCTCTCTCCCATGGTGGTCTCTCCTTCTCCCACTCCACCAGACCGGACGACCGTCCAGGTGGGGGAGTGGGACTCCTCCTATCCCCTAATTGCTCTTTTCAGGTCATTACCTCCGAACCTTCCCTCTCCTTCTCCTCCTTCGAAGTCCATTCCATCCGCCTCTACTCCCCCATCCACCTCCGTGTCTCAGTCATATACCGCCCCCCCGGCCCCACTTCCCTCTTTCTTGACAACTTCGCTTCCTGGCTTCCCCACTACCTGTCCTCTGACCTCCCCTCTATCATATTTGGTGACTTTAACATCCCCATTGATCTCCCCTCTGACCCTGCCTCCATCAAACTTCTCGCCCTCTCCTCCTCCCTTGGCCTCACACAGTGGACCTCCTCCCCCACCCAATGCCTTGGTCACTCCCTTGATCTTGTCTTCTCTCATCGATGTGATCTCTCTTGAAACCCTACTCTCCCCTCTTCCCTCCCTGGTCTGCCCTGACCAAGCCACCTCTCTCTATAACCACTCTCACCACTGCCTTGGACGCCGTCGCCCCTGCCACCTCTGTCTGCCGACGCCCCTTAACTCCGCAACCCTGGCACTCCAAGCTCACCCGCTTCCTCCAGAAGTGCACTCGTGCTGCTGAACGCCTCTGGAAGAAATCTCGCTCCCTGGCTGACTTCCTTCACTTCAAGTTTATTCTCTCCTCCTACTGCTCCGCCCTATCCCTCGCCAAACAATCCTTCTTTAAGTCCCTCATTTCTTCTCAGTCCTCTAATCCCCGCCGCCTCTTTGCCACGTTCACCTCTCTCCTCACCCCTCCACCTCCTCCTATCCCACTCTCCCTCTCTGCTACTGATTTTGCATCCTTTTTCTCCTCCAAAATTCGAGGCCATTAGACTTGGTATCTCCTCCTCCCCTTCCTCTCCTGCTTCCCTCCTCGCTCCCCCCTCTTCCCACATCCCACCCTGGTGCTCCTTCCGCCCTACTACGGGCGATGAAGTCAACTCCCTCATTTGTTCCTCTCCCCCGTCCACCTGCCACCTGGATCCCATCCCCTCTCACCTTCTCCGATCCCTCTCCCCCACTGTCTGTGCCTATTTAGCTCACCTCTTCACCCTGTCTCTCTTCTCTGGCACTGTCCCCTCCTCCTTCAAACATGCCCTTATCACTCCTATTCTAAAAAAACCCAATCTTGATCCCACCTCACTCGCCAACTACCGCCCCATTTCACTTCTCCCCTATGCCTCTAAACTTCTCGAGCGAATTGTCTGCAACCGCCTCACCTGTCACCTCTCAGACAATTCCCTCCTTGACCCCCTCCAATCTGGTTTCCGCCCCCTCCACTCCACCGAAACCGCACTCACCAACGTTACTAATGATCTCCTCTATGCTAAATCCAGGGGTCAGTTCTCCCTCCTCATCCTCCTTGACCTATCTGCAGCCTTTGACACCGTTGACCACCCCCTCCTCTTGCAGACCCTTCTCTCTCTCGGTCTCTCTGGCTCTGTCCTCACTTGGTTCACCTCTTACCTCGCCAAACGCTCCTTCTCTGTTTTTATCTCTGGATCTTCCTCCCCCCCCCCCCTCCACCCTCCCTGTAGGAGTCCCTCAGGGCTCTGTTCTTGGCCCTCTACTCTTCTCACTCTACACTACCTCCCTCGGTGCTCTCATCACCTCATTCGGTCTTCAGTATCACCTATACGCCGATGATATTCAACTTTACATCTCCTCTCCCGATCTTTCCCCAGCCCTCCTCTCTCGTGTATCTGACTGCCTCTCTGCCATCTCCTCTTGGATGTCCTCACGCTTTCTCAAAATTAACATTGCTAAAACCGAACTCATTGTTTTTCCCTCCATCTCAGTCCCCATCCCACATGGATCTCTCCATCACTGTCAACAACTCCACTATCTCATCTGTCCCCCAACTCCGCTGCCTGGGAGTCACCCTCGACTCCTCTCTTCTCTTTTGCCCCCCACATTCAATCCCTTGCCCAATCCTGTCGCTTCCAACTTCGCAACATTGCCCCCATCCGGTCCTTCCTATCTCATGAAGCATCCAAAACTATTATCCACGCGCTTATCATTTCCCGGCTGGACTACTGTAACCTTCTCCTCACCGGCCTCCCCCGCTCTCGCCTCGCCCCCCTTCGTTCTATACTCAATGCGGCTGCGAGGCTTATCTTCCTTTCTCGCCGCTCCTCTTCTGCCTCCCCTCTCTGCCTTGCCCTACACTCGCTCCCCTTCTCTTACAGAATCCTTTTTAAACTTCTTACCCTCACATACAAGGCTCTCTCCCACTCCACTGCCCCTTACATCTCCAATCTCCTCTCCATCCACACTCCCGCCCGGCCCCTGCGTTCAGCCAATGACCGTCGCCTCTCCTCCACTCTGATTACCTCATCCCACTCCAGAATTCAAGACTTCTCCCGAGCTGCCCCCCTGCACTGGAATGACCTCCCACGGTCCATCCGTTTGTCACCTAACCTGTGCTCCTTCAAACGTGCACTCAAAACTCATCTCTTCCGCATTGCCTACCAGCCTTCCACCTAACCCTCTCTCCATGCTCACTCTCCTCAGTAGAGGGGAGCGCTTGCTCCCCTTCTCCGACATCCTCTGTGCCTGTCGTCTGTCTACCCTCCCTATAGGATGTAAGCTCGTATGAGCAGGGACCTCCTCCCTCCTGTCTCGCTACCTTCTCTTCTGCTCCAACCTCCACTCACTTGCCCTGCCTGGAGCCTCTGAAGTGTTGGTACTACTCGTTTATTGTATTGTTCTGTTATTCCCTGTACTGTCCATTGTTTGTATTGTGTACGGCGCTGCGGAAACCTTGTGGCGCCTTATAAATAAACGATAATAATAATAATATGACTCTGTAATCATTATTTTTTTTTTATATGGCATCACAAGGCTTACGCAGCACCGTACATAATACAAAGTACATTAAGAACAGTGGACCATACAGGATACAACAGTACAGAACAAGACAAGTAAAACCAAGACTCCAATAGCCCCAAGCATATTAAGTACAGTGACATTGGAGAAGAAAAAATGTAATTGAGACAGAAGGAAAGCGGGCCCTGCTCTAAGAGCTTGCATACTAAAGGGAAGAGGAAACAAACAGCAGGCATGTGAGGTGTCAGTGGAGGGGATCAAGCGCAAGAGGAGCGTGAACAGGAAATAGGGAGGAGAAGAAAAACTATGGAGAAGGTTAAGTGGATGACTGGTGGGCTTTGAGGAAAAGATGGGTTTTGAGTGCTTGTTTGAAGGTGCCCAGATTAGGGGACAGACTGGGTGAGGGAGGTTCCAGTGGAGGGGGACATCTCTGGAGAAGTCTTGATTCTAGTGTGGGATGAGGTGATCAGTGTGGAGTAGAGGCGACTGTCATTGGCCGAGCGCAGGGAACGGGTGGGAGGGTGAATGGAGAGGAGGTTGGAGATATAAGGGGCAGTGAACTTGGAGAGGACCTTGTAGGTGACAGTGAGGAGTTTAAAGAAATTTCTATAGGGGAAAGGGAGGCGCAGGAGGAGCGACATGAAAGAAAGATGAGCCCAGCAGCTGCATTTAGAATAGTGATGGGAGTGGGGGAGCCTGATGAAAAAGTTATAGTAATCAAGATGGGAAATGAGTGCATGGATAGTATTTTGGGTGGCATCCTGAGAAAGGAAGGACTGGATGCAGGCGATATTCCGTAGTTGGAAGCGACTGGTTTGTGCAAGGGATTGAATGTGGGTGGAAAAAGGAGTGCGAGGAGTCGAGGGTGACACCCAGGCAGCAAAGCTGGGGAACAGGAGAGATGGTGGTGTTCTTAACAGTAATGGAGAGATCTAGGTCGGTTGAAGATTTAGAAGGAGAGAAAACAATGGGTTCAGTTTTAGCAATGTTGATTTTGAGAAAACGTGAAGACCTCCAAGAGGAGATTGCGGAAAGGCATTCAGACATGAGAGAGGAGAAAGGAGGGGGTGGGGGTAGGGTCAGGAGAAGAGATGTAGAGTTGAATGTCATGGGTGTAGAGGTGATACTGTAGACCAAAGGAAGAGATGAGATCATCCAGGGAAGTAGTATACAGTAAGAAAAGAGGACTTCGAACAGAGCCCAGAGGGACTTCAACGGGGAGGGCAGAGGGGGGGTGGTTGAGGAAGAGTCGGTAGTGGGAAAAAAGAGAAGGAGCGGTTGGCAATGTATGAGGAGGTGATCCATGTGAGGACAATGGCAGAGAGAAAAAAGGATCTACAGAAGGAAGAGGTGGTTCATGGTGTCAATGGTCGCAGAGAGTTCCAAGAGAATGAGAAGTGACCCTTGGATTTGGCCTGGAGGAGGTCATTAGTAACTTTGGCCGTGGTGGTTTCAGTGGAGTGGAGGGGGCAGTATCCGGGGTTGAGGAGATAGTTATTTGACAGGTGACTGAGGCGGTTGCAGGCAATCCGCTCGAGAAGTTTAGAGGCATAGTGGAGAAGTCATATGGGGCGGTAGTTTCTGAGAGAGATATGGTAAAGGTTGGGTTTCTCAAGAATAGTGCAGATAAGCGTGTGTTTAAAGGCTGAGAGGACAATGCCGGTAGAGATTGACAGATTAAAGAAGTATGTAAATTGGGAACAAGCAGTGGGGGAGAGGGTGCTGAGGAGGTGTTGGGTACCAGTTGCCAGGTAGATGGGGGAGAGGAAGGAATGACAGAGTGGACTTTATCACCTGATGTAGGGGAAAAAGAGCACCAGAGTTGGTTGTTGGAGGAAGGTGGAATGATGATGATGATGATGATGATGGGTGAGCTGAGGAGTCGAAGTCTGTGGCAGAGAGGGGGGTGGGGAGGAGAGTTGAACGTGGGGGAGGAGGCGGTGGTGTAATATATCGGTGTTGTAGCTGTTAATAAAGTTGCAGAGCGGAAAGCCAGTTAACTGTCCATTTGGACAATAACCTCCAAAATTTTTTAATAACATTGCAAAGTATTACACTACACCCCCACACCCCCACCCGGCTACTTCCTAATGCCACCCGACAGGCAAAATTATCTGCGAAGAGCACGGGTACTAGCATATAATGATTCTAATCGATACCCTGTTATGATGCTACAATGTACAGGATGCAATGATGACCAGAGCAAACTTAGTTTGCACATAATATACCCTCATGTTATGAGAAGCATACAGTGTGGCATACCCCTCTTGTGCTGCATGCTGGTAACTTCTTAAGATGCAATTAATGTACTTGTTTGTTCTCTTATGGAATGTACATTTGGGTGGTAGTTATGTTTAAAGCCTTAAAAAAACAAAACAAACAACATTTTGATGCCCATAATAAAAAATATATTATAATATATTTTATAGTGAATGGATCTGTGCATGTACCATTTATAACGAACTTTTAATTTGCTTACACCAAATTTGATATCTGCAGTGTACACAAGTTATTTCTTGCTACAATGCAATGGAGTTCCATAAAAACACTTATCAAGTATGTAGAACGCTCTGCTGCATTGGGGCTTTGGGTCACCATCATAAATGCGAGTTCACAGTACATGAATTTTGTTCTTGATTTAACTAGTGATGTTTTTTCATTTCTGTTTTGTGTGAGTTAACTGTTAATAGCCAATCACAGTCTAACTTGGTGACATATGAAGGGTAGCGCTCACCAGAGGCAAACCAACAGATTACAGTGCTGGTGGTTTCTTGCAATGCCCAAAAGTTTTAGTGATTTTGCTAAAAATCTATAAAAGTTTTATAGCCCCAGTTGAATACTCAGTTGTTCAGTGATGATTGTTTAGTCTACAAAGTGGAGGTGTATTTTGCACATGTACATTTATTTATTTCTATTTGGGGGGGACACTGCTACCATGGGGTTGAGTAGGCACTTAGTTCAAAATATGAATTGGAAGATCCACCATCCCCCCCCCCCATCTTTTTTTTTTTTTTTCTTCTCTCCTGTGTGGCAGTTGATGCAGGCACTGCTGTATACAGGGAAAGGGTGAACAGGCGCCAGTTTGACCACTACTGAACGTTCCAGAACCTAGAGCAGTGTGAAATGTTACAAGATCCAGTCCTTTCTAAGGTGGCAGACCACTTTGCATCCAGTTGTGCAACTCCTTGGCTGTGGCAAGCATATATCAATAAGGCCCCCTCGTAATGGAGACTGCCAAGATTATACACTGGGTGGAAAGGAATGTCCCAGCAGTATTCATCCCTGGGATGGAAAATTGAGACGCAGACTTCCTGGACAGGCATGCCATTGATCCCAGGGAATGGTGTCTCCGTAATGAGGCTTTCAACCAGATTGTGGTGAAGTGGGGTCAGCTGGAGGTTAATATGATGGTCTTTTGGCTAAACCACAAGGTGGATCATAACTGCGTGAGAACCAAGGATCCAAAGACGTTCCTAGAGGACCCCATGACTGTCCCTTGGAAATTTTTGGCTAGTGATTATTTTCCCCCATGATGGCCATGCCGCCTCTTTTACTCAAGAAGGTCAAGAGACTGTAAACCTTGTAGTACCAGAATGGCCGAGAAGTTCATGGCTTGACGGCAGAACCAACATGGAGTCTTCCTCCAAGAAAAGAAAAGTCAATGCCCCTACAACTTTGCTCTGCTGGCTTTAACTTTGTGGCTTTTGAGGCCATGAGTCTTAGAGCTTAAGGCTCTGTCTAAGAAGGTCATTCAGACTATGATCAGGGACAGAAAGGTAGTTTCTGTAAAAAGTTACCATAAAGTTTAAAAATTTGCATGAAGAAGTGCACACATCTTTCTTTAACTAGTCGCTACTCTTGTCCTGGACAGTGGCCTCAGATTGGTTTTTTTTAAGGTTCAGGTATTGGTTCTCATGTTCAATCGCCCTATGTTCCACTGGTAACTTCAGTTCTCTTCCCAGCCCCTATTTCCCGGGTGCTCCACCCGGCTGGTTTTACTTGCCACCTGGCTCTTGGAGCCCAACAGATTCCTATTATAATAGAATAAACCATTGTTTCTCCTATTAAAACAGGCACTATATAAACACTACAGCCAGCAGTGTGTGTTAGACCACTGACCACCGGTCTGACCAGTCCTAGCAGGTGTGGGCAATAACCTCCAACATTTTTCAGTATTATTGCAAACTATTACAACTGACCCCACCCATCTACTCCTTAATGCCAACCGGTTGTCAAAATTTTCCACAGAGAGCACTGAACTTCTTTGTCCCTAAATTTCATATCTGCACTGCTGCAATGACCATTTGAGCTTTTAGAATTCGTTGATTCTTTTACTAAAAAAATGTCTTAATTGAAAAGTGTCATTCTTATTGGCTATTCCTTCTGCAGAAACGGTGTCCCAAATTGGCTGCTCTATATTGCAGGTCACCATTCCTGTTTTTTTTTCCACAATGACTGAGCTGTCCTGCGCACCAAACCTTTCTTCCAGCCCAGGGTGGTGTCAAGATTACATCTGAACCAAATTAATGTTAATCTACTTCCTGAAACTAAAGCATTTTTTAGGGCATAGGATCTCTCCATTTATTGAATGTAGTCAAAGCCATGAGGGTCTATGTAAGAATGCCATCCTTAATTCTTTGGCGTGCAGTGGAGAGAGTGGCCAATGACAAACCAATCTATGACTGTATGGCTTGGGGCAAGAATTCCACAGACCTATTTTCACAGGGAAGCCAGTCCCTGAAAAAATTACAGCTCATACTATCAGATCAGTGAGCGTTTCCTGCATGGGCCTTGGTGAGGACCTGTGTTGGATGGCAACCTAGTCTTCAGTCCATGCTTTTACAGCAGTAAAAAATGTATTTGTTTCCAAAGAAGTTAGCTTTAGACAAAAAGTTTTGTGCAGAGCGGTGTGCATACTCTCCACTAGTGGCATCTTTGGAATGTCCCCATGGTAGCAGTGTCGCCAAATAGGAATTATTTTTTTTTTTATTATTGCCATTAAATCCATTTTTTCTGGTTCCATTTTGGAGACGCCGTGTTACCACCCCTTTTGTGCTTGAACTTCTGACCGTTTTTCCTTTGGTCTTGTTCTATGGGGCTTTGTTAGTAAAGCAAGGAAAAACAAAACAAAACAAAGGTGTCTGGCTGTTATTGGCGGCGTATAGAGGGGAAGATATTTTGATTCAAATTGCCTACTCCAGAGAGCCTGTCCTCTAACTCCCTTTTAGTAGTGTTCTCCAAATGGAATCTGAGAAATGGATTTAATGGTAAGTACAAAATACTTTTATACAGGGAGGCAACAAAAATTCTCAAAAGAATGAAAAGGTTTTTTTGTACATGTAAAAAGAAAAAAGTGAATATAAATTACAGACTGTTTTCTGTAGTATACACTACTGCTAACAGGGCTTTCTATTTACCTCCTGAAAGTCTGGTTTGGTAAGTGTATGCTCTCACAGAAATTACATCTTTCAGTGTGCAGTTTCATAATGCGTAGAAAGAACTTTTCTGACATACAAAGAAATGAAGACTGCCCATACTCGTATGACATTTTGTTCTTTCCATTTGCTTGTTCCAAGTAAAATAACTATTTTTTTCTTCTGTTTTTTGGCACTAAATTTGCCTAAAGACTTTTGTCATGGATCATTCAACATATTCAACAGCTAGCCATGGTCAAGCAACGAAAGAAGGTGCAAGCTGGGCAGGTATCCAACAGAAGAACGCGTATGCTAAACTGGTGCAGCAACATCACAGTGGACGCTTCAAGTTATACTTGAACTATATAGCGCAGAAGCTGCAGCTAGATGAAAGCTGTCCTGGGGATGTTGTCTATGACAGAGATAATGTTTGTATTGGAGGTTTTCGAGAAGGTCCAGGAAGAAATGGAGTGAATGCTTATGGCAATTCTAACACGCAGTCTTCCTGTGCAAAAACAAGTTGTTCAAAGTTTGAAAAAGAAACCGATGTTGGAAACAACAATCGAAAAGGTGAAGTAGAGGACGGGATGCACCGATCTGGCAGAGATTCCACTGAAGATGGAGATTTTGAGCTGGGAGGAAAAATACACCCTTCTCTAAATGTACATCATGTAGCCAGTACCAGCCTGCAGCCTTCAAGGGGAAACTGTGCTTTTGAGAGTAAAAAAGAATCCCAGTCTGGGAAGCATGCATCAAAGTCTCAAGCTTTCTGTAAGAGCATCTCCAGAGAACTGCTTTCTGAAGGTATGGCTTCAATGCAAACTGTTCACCAAAAACACTTTTTCTTGGTGAGATGTGGTCAAGCTTTAAGTATGCTATCCAAATTTTTTTTTTATTGATATAGATGAACTGATATGTATATATTAAACTCGGCTGGTGCTATTGGTTTGGTTCCAGCAGAATGTGAAGCGTGCCATAAACCATACTCTGCTTCACATGCTATTTCAAATGCATGAAAAGAGAGAGAGAGGTTTAGATTTGTATGTTGTTAAAAGTAAGATACTCTTAAGGCCTTTTGGACAAAACTAATGCTCCTTTTATTTTCTGTAAACTTACCACCAGTTCTTATCAGATGTGTTTACTGTAAGCAAAAGTGGCCTGTTCTTGTCCCTGTATTTGTATCAAGAGTACTATTATGTGGTCAGTTCACCATTGCTGGCATTTGTTTGATTGTATTCCTTGCTACATTGGAATAGTGATGAATTTGGATTTGAGGTATTTGTATTGTTCCTCTTGGTAAACTGAATTGCCAACAAATCACAGCAACAGCCTACATGCGGTCTTAATAAAATAAGAAGTCTGTTTACTGCTTTGCACCCCTTCCCCGGTTTACTAGGGTAAAACCAGCTCTACCTTTTTATGTGGTATGATTCATTATGACTTATGGGAGATATATATATCTATCTTTGCCACTGTTAATATACTATTTGTGTTAAAAATTACCTCCAAAATCAACCCCCCCCCCCCCACCACCACCACAAAATAAATAAAAGATACTCTTGGGGATACCTCTTATCTCCATCTGAAGCAGACTGTGGCTGGGGGGCACCTAGCATAGTCCTTTGGTGCTGTGTATCCTCCTTATACACAGAGAAGGTAAATAGGTGGTTCCTAGTCTAATGCAAATTGGGAGCAGTGTACTAGCTTCAGGCTATGGATATCTGCCCATATCAGGTTGGGCTGATGAATCATGAACCCTGGAAGTGGCATTTAATGCGACCTGCAGAATGTATGGTATGGTCATGAAGAAACCCTGCACCCCCCTCTCCTTCTATGCTACTTCTCCTCACAATGCCTGCCTACACCTAGCCCACCTGTTCAACTTGTCCCTTTCCACCAGCTTCTTTCCCTCATCCTCTGAACACTTCTGCTTATCCAAGTATGCCCTTCTTTTGACCCTGTCTCTATCTCCAACTATGAACTAATTGCTCTCATTCTGTTTGCCTCCAAACTGGTTGAGCGGTTTGTTTATAACCATTTTGAAAGCTTTCGCTCCTTGACCCCTGTAGTCAGGTTTGTCCCCTCCACTCTACCAAGGCTACTCTCACTAAAGTCACTAGTGATCTAGAAATCTTAGGGTCACTTCTCTATGCTCATCCTCCTGCATCTTTCTGCTGCTTTCAATGCTGTTGACCACCCTCTTCTCCTGCATACTCTTCACTCCATTAGCATTTTGTGGTTCTGTTCTCTCTTGGTTCAAATCCTATCTCTACAACTGCTCCTAATCTGTCTCTGACACCAGCTATCCCTCCCCACATCTACCCATTGGGACCCCCATACTGTGGATAAGAAATGAAAGTTATTGGTAGCATGGGTCATAATTGCTGCAGAGAATGCTAGTATAAGATGCCTGATTTTGGGGTTTGACTTCTGTCAGCCTAAATTCTCGTTCATGGTGGTGAGTGTAGAAAGACACTCTGGTTAAGTGGGCGAGCTGTCAAGAATTTAAAAGTGGATTAATGCATGGTCCACAAAGACCACCCATAAATATTTTGTCGATGGCAAGTTGCCATTAAATAGCTTGTCAGAAATGTGGCTTATATTGTCACCTGTTGCTAATCAAATGCATCTCGCACTTGTACTGCACCAAACAGATTTTTTTTAAATGTAATATTGTTGACAATTATATAAAAAAAAATATATAAATATATCCTGCTTATCCTTGTTTTTGCAAATCTTGATATATGTATCTTGATGAAAGTATGAGGTGTTGGATTATATTGTAATCAAAATATCAAAGCTTGCAGTCCTCTTACACTAAAATCTATGCTTCGAACACTAAAATGTGAAAATCTTATGCACTCGTCTGACTGGTACAGAGGCTGAGATGTACCAAAAGGTTGTGGGGTTTTTCTTTTTTACACTGCCAAATACCCTTTAATCTATTATAGCATTGTTTACTTGAGGTACTAATACTGCTGCATTGTACAGCTTACAATCGAAGGAGATAAGGAGATCTAGATGATGCATGGAACATGTTTGATGTAATGATTGAGCTGGTGAGATTGAGCTGTGTACAACAGTATTCAAAGTGCCAGTGGAGGAAACTAAATTGGTTCTTGATGCTTAAACGGGAAGCAGGTTTGATGTGCATATTCCCCCTATAGATGGTTTCCAAGGGAAGCTATGTACACAAATGAGCTGCAACCAATCACATTGTAAGGGTTATTTTATTTCTAGTCCATCTTTGTAAATTAAACATCTGACTGCAATGGAAATGGCACATTTCTGGAAATTGGGACAGATTACACTTTGTGTGGCATTATTACACTTCCTTCAGATTACCAGCATTGTGAAAATAAAGCCCTTGCACGCCTGCTGCACTAGTCATGGCCAAACATTTTTAACATGACTCAATTTTTTTTCAGAAAGTCTGCTGCCTCAGTTTTTATGATGGCAATTTGCATATACTCCTGAATGCCATGAAGAGTGATCAGATGAATTGCAATTAATTTCACAGTTACTTTTTGCCATGATAATAAACTTTATCCCAAAAAACACAAAAAAATTTCCACTGCATTTCAGCCCTGCCACAAAAGGACCAGCTGACATCAGTTCAGGGATTCTCTCATTAACACAGCTGAGTGTGTTGACGAGGACAAGGCTAGAGATCACTATGTCATGCTGACTGAGTTAGAACAACAGACAGGAAGCTTTAAAAGGCGGGTGTGCTTGAAATCCTTGTTCTTCCTCCATAACCATGGTTACCTGCAAGGAAACACATGGAGTCGTCATTGCTTTGCACAAAAAGGGCTTCACAGGCAAGGATATTGCTGATGGTAAGAGTGCACCTAAATCATCCATTTATCTGATCTTCAAGGAGAGAGGCTCAATAGTTGTGAAGAATGCTTCAGGGTGCCCAAGAACTTCCAGCAAGCGCCAGGACAGTCTCCTAAAGTTGATTCAGCTTCAGGATCGGGGCACCACCAGTGCAGAGCTTGCTCAGGAATGGCAGCAGGCAGGTGTGAGTGCATCTGCACACACAGTGAGGCGAAGACTTTTGAGGATGGCCTGGTGTCAAGAAGGCCAACAAAGAAACCCACTTCTCTCCAGAAAAAACATCAGGGACGGACTGATATTTTGCAAATGGTACAGGGATTGGACTGCTGAGGACTGAGGTAAAGTCATTTTATCTGAGTCCCCTTTCAGATTGTTTGGGGTATCTGGGGAAAAACGCTTGTCCGGAGAAGGAAAGGTGAGCACTACCATCAGTCCTGTGTCATGCCCATAGTAAAGCATCCTGAGACCATTCATGTGTGGGGTTGCTTCTCAGCCAAGGGAGTGGGCTCACATCCTGCAAGAGCAACTTCTCCCAACAATCCAAGAACAGTTTGGTGACGAACAGGCAAAAGTGAGAAGTAAGTGGCTTGGGGATCAAAACATCGAAATTTTGGGTTTACGGCCAGGAAACTCCTCAGACCTTAATCCTATTGAGAACTTGTGGTCAATCTTCAAGAGGTGGGTGGACAAACAAAAACCCACAAGTTCTGACAAACTCCAAGCATTGATTAGGCAAGAATGGGCGGCCATCAGTCAGTATTTGGCCCAGAAGTTAATTGACAGCATGCCAGGTCAAACTGCAGAGGTCTTTAAAAAGAAGGGTCAGCACTGCAAATATTGACTCTTTGCATAAACTTAATGTAATTGTCAATAAAAGTCTTTGACACTTATGAAATGCTTGTAATTTTACTTTAGTATACCATAGCAACATCTGCTGAAAAGGTCTATAAACACTGAAGCAGCAAACTTTGTGAAAACCAATACTTGTGTGATTCTCACAACTTTTGGCCATGACTGTATGCATAAACATTGCCCAAGGATATAACTTACAAGATTGTGCATTTGGTAGCTCCCAGGGTTAATAAGTGCACAATTGGATAATTAATAGTGCTGTTTCCTACTACTGCCTTTTAACAGAACCTGCATTCAAAGATTTTAATATTTTACATTTAAAATATTTGAATGCAGTACACCCTATTTCTCATGTGTTAATGCATGCTTCCAGTATAACCAATTAGATTTGTTAAATTGCATTGAAAAAATGTTAAATGGGTAATTAAAGCATGTGTTTTTCATGTGTATCTTTCCCATTGAGAATGAGCCCTAAACAGCTGGAAAATCAAGCATTTCATCATGATGGAATAATTAGGTGTAGTGAAAGGACTTTTTTTTTTTTTTTTCTCTCTCCATAATTTTACAATTGGTATTGGACTTTTAAAGTAAAATTGCAACACTATTTACTTCCCTGGTGAGCAGCTTCTCCAATATGTGTTGCAGTCCAATGTTGCTTTCCTCGCTCCTCCTGACATGTTGCTGGTTGTCAACATTTTTAGTCTATGACAAAGTGAGTGGCTCAGAAATGGTGATGAGACCTTTGCTTCTTCGTGGGGGAACCCATGTAAATAGCTGTAGAACATTTTCAAATTTGGGGGCAAATGGTTTTTATGTTCCTTGTCATGGTTCTTCTATTGGGCAGGTATCTCCAACTTTGTATTTTTCAGACAAAAGACTTTTATGTAGCTGCACTTATATTGCTCAACACCAGTTAAAGAGTAACTGCCAATTGTGCGTTCCTCTCAAAAGAATTAAAGGCAGAGTTACTTAGCCAGTCAGTCTAATTTAGAGACTTTTATGCTCTGTGTGCTCAGACAGCAATCTATGATGCCTTGGTTTGCTACATTAGTATTGCACAGATTAGTCTTGTGTATAGTCAGTTTTCTGGTCAGAGCTAAAGTCATTGTTTCAGCTTGTGTATGCACAGGGCTTGATTATGTTGTTTCACTTCCCAATGCTCTACCACTGATATCAAAAGTAGACAGCTTGGTCTATGGGAAAGTGTTTTGAACAGATTGATATCTAGGTGTAAGAGTAGCTGTAAACGTTCAGTACTTAGTCGCTGATATTCTGTATACATTGAAAGCAAGATTTACCAGGAGGATCTTCTAAATCCTAAAGTTTTCCCAGGCTAAGAAGAAACCTATCATAAGGTCCATTCTAAGCATTGGATGTTTGCAGAGTCCAGGTAGTAAGACAAACGTCTGGATAATTGTATGTATGCAATGGCATGTTATCAATCATCAAAAAGGTTAGGTTTTTATCTTTGGGGAGGGGGCAGTGGTTAAATGATTAAACAAACTCATCCCCGACATCTGGTTTAGAAGAATTAAAAGCAGAGATAACAGGACTCTTCTTTTTTTTTTTTTTTTCTTTTTTGTTTTTCTGATGTATATTGGAGTTCAAATTAATCTGACGTAAGTGTGTGTTTTTTGCAAAACAGTCATGTGAACTTGAATTCGCAGACAATCCTCACTGGATATTTCATATATTGCAAGGAGATCACTGTAACTTAACTAGAGATGTTCACTGACCCCCGCGTTTTTGTTTTGGCAATACCAGACTTGCGTGTTTTGGATTTGGATCTGTATTGTTTCTAGAAATAAAATAGCACAATTTTTTTGTTCTTGCATTATTATTAACCTCAATAACACTAATTTCCAGTTAATATTGAACACCTCACAGGTCCCAATATTTTCATCCAATTTTGGACAAAGACTGCAGCGACCTGGCTGGATGCTTAGCGAAAGCAACGATATACACACGGCAGTTCATAGCACATCTGGGAAACATTGCCACACAGCAGTGGCAGAAAAGAAAAGTGGTGCAAGATGAAATTGCATTTGGGCCCTCCCACTCACCCTTATGTAAGATACTGAAAAGGACATATACAGTTTAACAAAGCAAGTGCTCCAGTGACAAGGAGTGCAACTTTTATGGTTTTAAGTGCTTGGTTTGTTAGGGCTCCCACACAACAAGCAAACAATGGGTTTTAGGCACCTAAGCAAACAGTGCTGTTAATGAACTCTACTGTGGGAAGTCATGCACCAGTGGAAGCAGTTCTTGCCAGTGATAAGAAGGCCATTGTCATGCCTGGGCATAAGACCGAAAAATCCACCTCTTATGTGTGGAATTATTTTTACTTAAATCCTGACAACAGTTGTCTAGCCATTTGTAGCATTGTAAAGCCACAGTCAGAGGTATGAACCTTAACCATCTAGGAACCTCATCCATGTTACACATTTTGAAGTGAGTTCATGGAACGCTCTTGGTAAAATCAGAAACTTATGCTAAAAAAAATAACAAGCATCCCAGCATCAGCTACCTTCTCTCAGTTAGATCCCAGCACCTGCAATCTACACCCCCAACACTTTCATCAATATCCTCACAAGTGATCGAAGTTAGTCCTGCATCCAAGTTGCTAAGGCGAAAAACTCCTCCCCTATCTAGGACTCCTCAGAAGAATCCTTGAGTGTTAGGGCCACTGCTGCTGCTCCTGCTGCTGGGGGTGGATCTTCAACCCAGAAGCAGACCAAGAAGAAGACTACTAGTAGTTTACAACAATAGACTGTTAATCCTTTGCAAGAGGAAGCAAGTATGGCAGCTGTCACCCAGTCGCACAGCGGATCACAGGCGCCATGGCGACTATGCTAGTATTAGATCTGTGTCCAATATCCACCATTAATGCAGCAGGAATAAGACAGTTAATTGAGGTTGTGTGTCCCCATTACCAAATTCCATCACAACACCATTTTACTAGACAAGCAATTCCTCACCTGTACCAGGAGGTTACAAAAAAGAAATTGGGATACAAAATGCCATTCTACCCACTGTACGCTTGAGCACAGATATGGGGACAAGCGGAGTGGGAAAACTAAAGATTATGACTGTGACAGCCCACTGGGTTGGTAAATTGCCTTCAGCAGCAGCCTCTAACAAACGGCACCAGATCTTTCAGAGGTGGACTACTCTGTGTATCATCTGCTTCACTAAGAGGCATACCACTGACAACCTGTTTGAAAAATTAAGGGATGTCATTGCAACATGGCTTATGTTGCTTGGACTCTCCTGAGGATATGGGATTTCTGATAACGCCACCAATATTGTTAGAGCATTACAGCAGGGGGAATTCCATCCAATTCCCTGTTCTCACACAATAAACTTGGTGGTACAGAACTTTAAAAAAAAAATGACAATGATATGCAGGAGATGCTCTCTGTGTCATGAAATATTTCGGGTCATTTTCGGCATTCTGCAACAGCATGTAGGAGAATGCAGCAGCTACAAGAAGAATAGAATTTGATGGGGAATGTACTTTAGTCCAGCGCAGTGGATAATTCTGTGTTGTGCAAGGTGCTGAAACCACTTGAAGTAGGCACCTGTGAAGCAAGTGCAGAAACTGTTAGCTTGAGTCAAGTGATTCCCCTAATTAGATTTTTTGAAAAACGGCTAGAGGAATTGAAGGAGGAAATGAAACCAAGCAATTCCACTAATTATGTTGTATTTGTAGATTAAGTACTTTATTCGCTTTGCCAGGGTTCAAGAGTTATCAACATCTTCTAAAATGCACTAGCGATTGCCAAGAACTGTGCTACTCCCTTCTGTGTCCCTCTGAAATGGCGCTGGATTGCCGTGGAGGGCGGTACTTATAGAATCCAAAACTTGCGAGATCAGACGATGTAACAATGACGTTTTGCCTTGGTTTCATTTCCGACGACGCACGCAGGTACTGACCCGGCTTGGCTCGGTACTTTGATCTGCTAAGTTCGGGTGGGCTCGGTTCTCGGAGAAATGAGACTCTCTTGGGAATCTCTAAACTTAACATAGATTGTAACATCTGTTGTGTATTCTTGCAGTGTAACCTAGATACTGATGGAGAGCTATTCGGAACTTGGCTTATCATATAACTTGAAAATTTATTTTCTAAATGTGAGCCATGAGAGGTCACACAACTGTAGCTTGCAAATAAATAACTTGTAGCTCATTAACATAGCTCAATCCGTAACCCTTTGAGGATATGATGTTTTGGTACTATAAAACAGGTCTACTCTATTAACATTGCATAGTTTCTAGCCTATTTACATATGCAGACTGTACATGTGAGATGAAGTTGTGGTCTCTGGAAGACCTGTAGCATTTCACTAAGGGTCGATTCTATAATTGGCTGTCTAATATACCCAGATGACGTCTGACATCAGGTGTTTATTTCTAATGGTTGTCAGGGTGTAGATGTTAGAGCAGTAATAGACAACCTGACAGACTGCAGGGGTCACATGGTGCCGGCCTTTAACCTCTAAAAAGGAAGCACATTGCCCTTTAATCTCAGGAATAGGTTGAAACAATAAATTTTAATCAGAGACCCCTATCTGTAACAGCATATTGACAGATATTTTAAACCAGTGTTAAATGTTGAAAGGAACGGAATTGCAGGTTTAGTGGGCTACATTTTGCCCTAGGACGGCATTTTGCTCATCACTGCTTTAGTGAATGATATTTCTATTATGGAATTAACACCTTCTTAGAATGTTGCTTATTCCATTCCTCAATTTGTAATTGCTTTAAAAAATGAACACTAAATCTTTTAATAGGTATAAAAGGTGGTATGGTGTGTACTATAGTCCTTGTATAGATGTTATTCAGCATATGAAAAATTACAATCCTATACTTTGTTTCATAAGTCATGTATTTATCCATTATTATATCCAGGGGTAATATTATGTAGGCTGATAGGTATGTTACAATACAAAGAAATATTGTTAAATGGGTGGGTAGATTACAATCGTGTAAGTTGTTTGATTTGTTGAGCCAGAGGGCTGATTCATACACATGCACTGGGATAATGGTAACAACGCATGAAAAGTAATGTGCACGCTATATGCTTTTTGTTAGTGATGTGTTAACATGGGTTTTTCCTGTGTTGCACTTTTACCAATACAATCTGTTGAACAGCTAGCAGACGTTAACCCTTGAAAAATAGGGTATGCTTTTTATTAGTGTGGAAAAAGATCAAAAAACCTAAATTGGCGTGCACCAGTACTGAAAGCTGTAACGTTGCGGTTAACAATTAATCTGCTTGAGTATTGGGCGTGTGTTTGTGTTTTTGTTTGTGTAGATATGTGAACTTGTCTGCTAGAAATACATTAATGTGAATTAAATGTCTTCTAAATCTTTGATCCAAGGGCAAGAAAAATGGGTCTTTGAGTCTGGAAGATTTCTTATCCATTAATGGCCATATCAAAACAACAAATATTGTGCCTGACTAAAAGTATATAGTGGAAATGCACAAATTAAACCATGTATTTATTAAAACTTGTGGGTGCGCGAATATATTGCACACACCAAATTTATTGAATATACAAGGAGTTTTAACCTTGATTTAACACATAACTCCTCTAGATGAGCAACTAATTTGATTACTCTAACATGCAGCTCTCCATCTCTGACTAGGTCCAATTATACATTTGTTAAACCCATTTAGCGCTATTGATTGGTGTACCTGGCCATGCACAAATGTTTTAAAATACTTTGTCTTTATATGAAATATCACATCCTGATATAATACATGACTTGCTCTGTCCAAAATTAAACTTTTATTTGCTGTTTATTGCATGTTATCACCCTCTTATTCAGATTTTTTTGAAACCCTTCATTTTGTTGCAAGCCACAGCACTCCGTAGTCCATTGTACAGAGATTCAGCTGCCGCTCTCCTGACTGTATGCCTTTCATAATTAATAATATTAAAATATATATACTATATAAATGATGATAATTGCACTTCTACATTGCCAATATGTGTGTAATATATGAGCATACATAATCCACACTAACATTTTATAATTTAGGATTCTATTTAATGTTAATGTGTGTTCTAGACCACGGCCTGAATGGAATTTCATCTGCACTCAGGGACTTGTTCAAATTCTTGGTGCTATCGTTTTGCTATTATGCAAAACAACTGGTCACACTTGTCGTCATAGGACAGGGCTATTCAGTGAGTTCCATACTGTGTTTGCATATTCTACATCCTTTTTGGCAGGAAGTCTACTTGTTTCTGCCGCTCAACCTTGAAATTGAATTTAATACCATTTTGCAGTTTAAGTTTGTTGGATGTCATTTGTGTAGCGCAAAACTTCTTCTGCACAGTGTAAAATAAACTTTAATTTCCCCATGTGCGATTTCACAGAAATCCCGGTGCACAAGTTTTGGTGTGATTTGGTTATTGAGAAACAGGTGGGCACACTGCCATTTTCGTTCTTCAGAAGGCCTTGAATTTTGCACCAGCTCAGAGCTTGCAGTCTTCAGGTCTCATCCTATACATTTAACCTTTTTGTGTGTTGCACTTTGGAGAAGCTCATTTCTACGAGTCCTCTGAGTAATAGAAACACTTTACCTGCCGCAAGTGACCTGATACCCTCTCATGATTGATTTTAGGCTGCTAAGGAGGCTAAACCAAGCAGTTTTTTTTAAGAGGAAAGAAGTTTAATGAAGATCTGTTGTAAAATGGTAGGTAGGGGATTAGACTTTTGATGTGTCACACTTTTCTGCAATATGAGATTTTTCTGTCTCTTGGAACACTTCTAGGTCGCGAAGCCGTCTCCTAAAAGTAAATGTGCACTTGATGTGTGCTGTGCTGATAATATAGTTGCACCAGTGCAAAATCAAGGTGTTTTGCAGTGTGTCTCTTAATGAGTGCTATTGTAAAGGAGCATTTGCTGCATGACTGAAGATGAGATGCATTTTCAGGTTTTTATGATTCTTTTCTGCAGCTTTCAAAGCTACATTTTCATATTTCATCTTGGATATCTTTATCATTTCAGTGATGACACGTTTCTTCCTTGTACATCTGCATAATGTGTGTCCTTTTGCTTTGTTTGATTACAGGTGCTGACAAACGAGGTTTTTCCAGGATCAGAAACCAGTCTGAGTGTGTCAGCTCACCCCCAAGTATCGATAGGAAGCGACCGCTTTCAGAGTCCCTCAGTGAGAGTATGAGTAACGCACAATTTATAGTGAGCCCGTTGCAAACTGGAAGTGCAAGAGGTATTTAAGTGGAATAGCTCTTATCAGCATTATTCTCTCAGCTATAACTGATGCTTTGTTAGAGTTATGGCAAATGTTAATGTTACATGCAGTTTGTTAGGACTTCAGTGAAGGTTGCAACTTGTGTAGCAGGCATATATATGGAACAAGACCGAGCGCAAAATAAGTGGTCACATGCCAGTGTCAATCAAATTGTTTTGTCTGCTGACCTGGTATAAATGTTGGTGGGAATAGACCAAATCATCATTGCCTTTTGGTACAAAGCAAGTGTAATGTACTATAGTGAATATGACTCCTTTTTAAAACTAGACCTCATCTGCATCTTGACTGCAGATTGAGACAATGATGTTCTGTTTTTATAATCTTTACTTTGCATAAACAATATAGTTTATTGAACAGGAGTATCGTTTCAAGGTGGCCAACAGTACTGATGGAGTGCTCCAGAGTAATATTTTAAACAATGATTTATAGGAAAAGCAAGTGAATTCATAATACTGATGAATCACTTATCATATTTACCTTTTTACAGGTAAGGAATTTGAGCAAAAGTGTAAAGGTCTATATCTTGCATGCCCCCCTATTTAGGGTGGGGGTACCTTATATACACTGGCTGTCCAGGGCTACTTGTTTTTGGTATGAATTTCTGAAAATTATGTTGTATCTCTTTTGCCCAATGTTTAGTCTTTAAGGGGCGAATTCAATTTGGTGCGATTGGGCTGTGTCTCCAGGAATAGTTGGTAGAGAAACATTGGGTCTTGAGTTTTCACAAAAATCTCTGATCGTTTTCCCTTGTAGCATAGAAATACGAGGGAACATGAGCTCAGACTTCTGTGCTACATTAGTCGGCAAGGTGCACAGCTGTACGTTGTGACCATGTTGGCACGTCACACCTCTTTGAATCTGCCCCTAAGTTTGGGAGAGGGAATAAAGCAATGATTTTGCATTGCTTATGTGCCCTAAAAGTTTAAATTGCTAGGGATAATGCTCAATTTGAATATAATTTAACTTATTGGTAATGCTTTAAGGTGCATAACTTTGGCTTCACAGGTGGAAATCGCAGTTTTGGCTCCACCCCCAGTGATAAAAAACGCAACAAAGGACGGAAGAGAAACCTCTTTGAAGCCTACTTGTCCAATGAGGAAGTATCTGCAGGGTTGAAAAGAGGTCAACTGATTCAAGTATGTAAATTTAAGTTCATTTAATAAGTGTTGCATTGTGGTTATTTCTTTTATTTATTTTTTAAACCACCTTTCCCTTCTAAACATAGGTAAACTACAATGAATGACGTTGGCTGAGAATTATGATATTTTGGGTAAATGAAACTTGGCTGGGTGGTGAATGTGAAAAATTGTGGTCCTTTTGAGTGGTGTGTTTATCCATGTATAATGGGGGGCAAGAAAACTTTTGGTTTCAGCAAATGATGGACAATTTTTAGCTATTTTAACAATACATTTCACAAGTGGTAGATGAACTAATAAGGTGTAATGCTAGACTCAGTACTTTAACAGAACAGGTAGATCTATAGCATAAGTGAGGGGACACTTGGGTAATCAAAACATTGTAACGTTAGTCTTGAGTTTTATTTCATCTATTTATAATATTATTGAATCTTGTGGACTGGGAAAGTGTGCTCCTTAAATTAAGATAATTCAAGATCATTGCAAAAAATCTCAACCTTTGTATAGTACTTTACTCAAACAACCATTTTGAAATCTTTTACCTGGAAACTGTAATGTAGCTTAAAAAACTTAGTTGGCTGCAATTGGTTACTGTTCAATAGTTAATGGTGTGTTCCTCCACTAAACTTCTGAGGCTGGTCCCAGCCAATAACAAAGGCAGTACTGCTTTTTATCATCATCAAGCTGTTTCCCTGCCAATCCAAGCCATGCATCATACGATCTGTTCAGCCTCCTCGCCGACTTGTTGTGTGATGTGTGAGTGATATGGTCGCATCAGGATGTGATTTCATAGAATTGTTCAGGCATGGGGCTGATCAATGGGATTGGGAGAGGTGGGTTCGTATTCCTTCTGTGTCAGCTTGATTTTGAAATCTGTGTGTTTGCGCAGTGTCAGTGTGTGGAACACCATATTTTTTTGGAGGACCACACTACTGAGATCAGCACACTTTTAGCTTGTCTTCTAGCACCTGGTCTGTCTATGGATCGGTTGGCTTCCATTGCTATTCAAACAGATGCGCACACACACACACACACACACACACACACACACACACACACACACACACACACACACACACACACACCTAAAAAGGACATGTTTGTGTCCCTTTGAAAAGATCTGCTTCTGTTGAAGTCTTGGGGGTGGCGTGGAATGACTTCAGAAATACTGCCGTGGGTGCTGCTCTCTGTCTTTTTCTAGATGAGTTCCACTACCTCCCCATAATGCCGGGGGACGGCGTTTGCCGGTGACCGTGAGGTTCTCGGCAGTGTTCGGTCCTATTTGGGTTGAGTTGCACATGCGCACGTGTTCAGACCAGCACACAACACAGAGAGCAGCACCCGCTGCAGTATTTGTTATGCAAGTCAATGAACTTGTCTCCGTTTATCAGGTATTTGTTTTACCCACTGGAATTGGACTCTGCTAATTTTTATTGCTTTTTTGACCATTAAGCAATTCCTATCTATCTCTGTGATTGACCAGCAAGCAACTATACGGCCTCTGTAGGGACTTGTCGGAATACCATCTTTATTCTTGCACTTGCCCCCTCTGGTTGTAATCAGTAAGGTTACCATTGATGCACACTATCTCATATGAACTTTATATTCTAATAATGACCTATTATTGTTCTGGCCAGAACGTTTCAGTATTATCATTGTGAATACATATACGAGGTATGTCTATTAAATAACGAAACTGTGATTCCACCTAGTAAACAAAGCAGTCGGAACCGGTTATAACTGCATACTTAGTAACCTTGCACCTGCATGACAAACTGCAATACTCTATGATGTTCATTTGATTGTGAGTCGCCATATAGTTTGGCTGTGTTTTCTGTAGAGTGCCGTTGAACAATGTGTCAATTTGAATTTTTTCGTAAAATTTCACTACACCAACAGAATCTTTTCAAATGCTTACTACGGCCTATGAGAATGACTGCCTGTCTCGTGCGCATGTGTTTGAGGGGCACAAAAGATTTAGCGAGGGACGTGAGAATGTCGAAGATGATGAACGCCCTGGACGACCTGTCACTTCAAGAACCGAAGAAAATGTAGAAAAAAAAATCAGTCAGATTGTTCGAAAACACCGCCGACTCAGTGTTCGAGTGATGGCTGAATCCGTGAACATTGACAAAGACACTGTATGGAAAATTTTGCATGAGGATCTTAACATGATGAAAGTTTGTGCAAAGATGGTCACAAGGGTTCTCACATCAGAGCAAAGAATGTTGTGTTGACCTTCTGCAGCAACTTGAAACACATCCAAACCTGTTACATAAAGTGATCACTTGTGATGAAACCTGGATCTTCCAGTACGATCCTGAAACCAAAAGACAGTCAATGCACTGGAAAACACCGTCATCGCCAAGAATGAAAAAGCTTGTCAAAATTCGAAGCAATGCTCTTTTTTTTTTTTTTTTCTATTTCAAGGGTGTAATTTTGGAAGAATGGGTTCCAGAAGGCACAATAGTTAATCAGCATTATTATAAGGAAGTTTTGAAAAAGCTGAGAGAATCAAAGAAACTGCCGCAACTGTGGAAAAATGGTGTCTGTCTTCACCAGGACAATGCGCCTGCTCACACAGCACTTTCTGTGAAGCAGTTTTTGACCGACAAACACATTACTACACTTGAACATCCTCCATATTCGCTCGATTTAGCACCTTCTGATTTTTCTATTTTCTTAAAAGTTAAATCTGTGCTTAAATGGACACATTTTGAGTCAGTTGATGCTGTAAAGAAGAAAACAGCAGATATGTTGTAGCAAGTGACAGAAATTGATTTGCTCCATGCCTTCGACCAGTGGAAAACAAGACTACAGCGATCAAAGTGCAAATGGGGAGTATATTGAAGGGGACAAACATTAAATTTGTAATACCAATAAAAGTGAGTTATTTAATCAGTCTCGTTGTTTAGTAGACATGCTTCGTATGTTTCTTCTTTATAACATGATTGTCTGCGCCACCATACACGTTTACAACACACATAGCGCCTAGGGAGTCCAATTTATGTTCTAGATTATAAAGTTGTAACTGGAGGTCCATAGATTTCTTTGAGACTTCATAGACCCTCTAATTTTGTTTCTCTTAAAAGGTATCTAAACACCAAAATTTGTTCATGAGTAGTTTCTAATGTGGTTTTCTGAAAACCCATTATTTAATCATTCTGTTTCCTCACTGTAACTACTAAAGCCCGAAATCTGTAATGTTTGTGTAGTGTCAACAGAAAGTTTAGAATCTACCCTATATGCCTCCTTTTGGCTTTTCATTGGAATTCAAGTTCCATACAGTAGCATGAATTGGTTTCTTTTGCTTTGAGGTCTAACTTTGAAGACCACACCTGAGTGGAGTTGTTACCAGTTGCATCTATGTACACTCTTCACCAGTCAATACACAGGTAGGTTCTCTGCTTTTACAACATACCTGTACTACTGTCAGTTGTGAGAGTAGGGTTGCAGAATTGAGTTACGATGCAACTAAACTCCTGTAGACCTGTGCTACAATGCTATGCAAATGTCGTTTTGGTAAGTTTTACAAAATCAAAATGGATAAAAGGTGCACGATTGCAGCTCAGGTGGATATCTGCATTACTTTGGGAAATGCACTGGTTGTATTATTAATTTATTCCTTCAAACACTGCAAATGGAGAATAGACTTTTATTCCACAAGAATTCTTAATATTGGGGCAGTTAATGGTTTTGTGTTCATGAGCCCTCCTGTTTGCTCAATTTTTGCAACACACATCCTGGGTGACTAGATTGCAGTATAAGCACTTTAGAAGCACATATGTCTGTGCATATACCGAAGATGTTCTACATTTCTTTTGTTTTCTCCACAGAAGTATACACAGACCACGTGATTACTTTCAAAGCATCCATAAACAATCAGTACATGTTGTTTTGGGGGCATGGCATGAATGACTAAGTTGATGAATAAAACCTTCAAATCCTAGCCTTACTCATAGCAGTAAAATGTTTTGGGAACTGCCTTTACGTACCATTTGAGTTTTCAAAATGGATTTCTGCTTTTAAGGTGTTTTACCTCTCCTGCCTTAACTGGTAGTCTGATATTCATCAACAATCTAGTCTGTTAACATGGATGCTGATTTAGCCTTGAAGGTTGCAATGAGGGTAATCTGCAGATAATTGGCACCAAGTTCTCACTTGGTGAACAGTCACCTTGATTCTATTTAGTGTTCAGCAACTGTTGACTAATTTATGTATTTGGTGTTGAATCCATCTTGTAACATAGATGTCAGGGTTTAAACACCTTCTCATTATCTGTCTTTCTTTAGTTGGTAACTGGTTTTCCATGCAACAATTCACTTATTTATAGGTAGCAAAGCTGTGTGGTAGCAGTTTAATTTAGTCCTATGTTTTTATTGTAAGTTAATACCTCCTTTTTTGACATAGCGACCCCCTAGTCCTCGCTGGACAGACCTCCACTCAACACCACCCTGTCCCTTTACACTAAAACATCTGTTCTGTACAGATGGGAAATGCAGCTTGTTCCAAATATGAGATCACAGCGTGAAATGAGCAACATGGTAAATAGGTTTTTGGTTTGGGAAAGATATTGGACCCATCTGTTTAGATATAAATTTTAAGTGAGTTAATTGGTTGTTTAAAGAGGAGCAGGAGTTGGAAAGTAATCTTGCACATTCAAAGCACATATTCTGTGGGTGAACTAAACGTCACCCCCCCCCCCCCCCCCATCCCCATCCCTTTTGGAATCTAAAGATTCTGTCAGTGAATGTCATATTACACCATGTAGACTGCTGCTGGTTTTTGTCATAGTTGTCCTTTTTTTTGCTTTATCTGTTTTTGTTGTAATAGTTTTGTAGATGTGTGACAGCAGATACTAAAATGAGACTGCAAGCGCTGACTCTGATATTATAATTATGGTTCTTTTAACACTGACCTTGCACCTGAAATGAATAGCTAAAGTAAACCTCTTGGCTATAACATGCCATCACTGTTCATTATGCAGGTGACTGACCTATGTACAATATCTGTTTAGTTAAAAATAAAAATGTAGTCTTTTTTTATTTTTTTTCATCTTTAAAATGTAATGTTGAAGTAAAGGGTGTTTTCAAAAGTTAAGTAGATGTCATTGTGTGTTTTTACAGAAGGTAGAGTGCACTGCTCACTAGGAACGGAAGTAAAGCATGTCCTGTAACATGTATTCTAATTTCCCACAGGTGGAACCGGGGGAAGGTAACTGGTCTCCTGTATCTCCAGTTATGTTTGAGTCTGAGAGCAGTATATGGAAGCATTTGGGTGTACTCTGTATTTTGTATTACAGCATGTTGATTTTTAGTGGCCCAGAGCCCACAAATCTGCTTGAAGACCAAATCTAGCAAGTCAAACAAGCAGCTGCAGGCATGTGGTCTGTCAAATCTTGGGCGAACTTCTGTTTGCTGTCTTGGAAACACTGAACCCGCAGATGGGTTGAAGCGAAACATGTGTCAAACAGCCAGGATAAAATAACCACTCTAGGAATATAGAGTTTGTTCTGATGGGAACACTGCACCTGAACAGTCCTTTTTGATATGATCTCATAATGTAACAGCCTAAATAAAAACAGCATCTTCTGGATACCGTGGTTTGCGTTGCCTGAAGTAAATGCTTTAGATTTGTCACTCCATGCTACACCCAATCAGACTGCAAGTCATGTAACATGTACAAATTTGTAGATTCAAAAGTGGACTGTTTTTTTATTTGTATGTTTTTTTTTTTTTTCTTAAATATACGTTAATACCATTTGTACTAAATGGTGTCATGCATGCTCAGATAGCACAGTGTATATCAAAAAAACTCATGCTGCTCTACATTTTTTCTCAAGGGTTCCCTGAGGATTAATCCCAAGAAATTTCATGAAGCATTCCTGCCGTCACCGGTAAGATTAATCCTAGTACGGAAGTACCCCTACTTGTCCTATTTTCAGATTTGACTAGATCTTGCACATGGTTAAGATAATTGCTGATTTAAATGACTAAAATCTGATTAGCATGTACTGTGCGTAATCTTTTATCATACCTGTTTTGCACAATAGTTTTATTGGTGGGCAGATCTGTATGTGCACAGTGTTTTTGAAGCTGCTGACTTGAGACCACCAGTTAGTGTAACCAGATCTTTTTCGTGTATCCCTGCTGAGATTTTTTAATTTTCCAGTAAATTAAACTAATCCCCCTTTAAACAGTTTTGCCATTTATTTCTGTTCTTTCAGTAGCCAATTTACAGTGTTTATTCAGATAGAAAGTACAAGGCCTCTATAATGAACATATCTAATGCAAACAAGATAGTAATACTGGTTCCCACAGAGTCTTTATGCTTAATCTGGAGTTCATACACATGAACTTCAAGGGAAAGTAATGGAGAATGGATGCAGTGCCTTTGTCTTGTGCTTTATCCTATATACCTGCCTTTTTTGTTTAATATGAAATCAATGTCAATAATCCTTGTTGCAGGCTGTGTTTGTGCTCTTAATGGAGTATAATTTTTAGCAGCAAATCGCCTGTATGTCCTATTAGGTTTTCCATGGCTTTTTTTTTTCTTTCCTTTTTCCATGATGCAAAACTCAGATCAGGATATGCATCACACAGCCGAGTTGTTTAAAGGGGTCCTATTTCTGTTCAAGTGTCTGTCGTCATGTCCGTAATCCCGTGTGGCTTTTGCTCTATGGTAGGAGTCTTAAGTGTAAACCAGTACTACCTTGTGATAGGCTTCAGAGGTTAAATAGAAAATTGTTTTGATTGGTGTAGGCCAGTATAATCTTCCAATGATAACTGGACCAGGTTTATGTATAAGAAATCTGTGTTGGACGAACTTTGAGGTCTTTAAAGTAGACCGTAATAAAATCTATGTAGGTGATAGAATATGGCCCCTGTCGATAAACCTGTATCTACTCTAAATTTGCTCTTAATGTTTTTTTAAAATAAATGAGAATGACGTAGAATGTTTACTTTTACACCGTTACTAGGCTTTTCTTTTTCCCCCTTGCCTTGAACATGTGCAAAAATCTGTTTTCATTGCGTCCCCCTCATCTGAAAAACACTTTTACAATCTTTATGCATCAAGTCATGGGAGGCAGCACACACAGCTGCTGGAGCTCTTGTCCCAATCAGATTGTTTCTGCTTTCCAGAGACTCAAGGAACATTCTGTTTCAGCTACACACTGACTCTGACTGTACACACTGCCATAACGTTGAGCAGCAAATTGTCTTAGCTCATATGTGCTTTTTGTAACCGTTCTGAAATTGTTTCTAAGAGTTGATACAGAATACTTTCAGTGTTCTCAGCATTTTTGACAGGATGTTACAGATGGCTGATCAAAGCAATGCATCAAAATAAAGTTGCTGTAGAAACTTAATAATGCAAAGCCATTTTACTTGGTGGCATATTTTGATCTTTCTTAGTACCTCTAGGTTTTACTGCACTGGTCACTCTTTTACTCCTTTCCTTTGAACGATAAAGAATGATTCATTCCCCCACCCACCCTCCGTTTACCTACATATACATAATGGGCAGTTGAAAGGTAAATGGGCCTAAACTCCACCTTTCTGTGGTTGTGCCTCCCAAAGGGGAATTTCTGTGCTACTAATAACCTGCGGAGGCATAGGATAACAAAGCTATGAACGTCCTAGTGCGTCTTCTGCTGCAAACTTGTTGACACTTTTTTTTTATTTTTTTTATTTTACCAGACCTGGGCATTCACTGTCCCTCACTATGTTGCAGGTTCCTTCCCATTACTCCGTGCCCCTCAGCTATTGTATGGCGAGATGATTGTCTCTGCTGAAATTTGCAGCAGGGCACTGGTCACAGGTCAACGGCTGATTTCTGCAATCTAAGTTACTAGCACCGTAATACAAACAAGAGTCCTATAACAGAAATATTTTATGTATTACATTAGATAAATTGCAGGCTAGTAAAAACCGAGGCTAGAATTATTATTATTTTTTCTCTCAAAATGATCGTTATGTTATTATAGATAATTCATTTTCCACATGACATTTCTAATTTATAAACAAAAGCTTTGGCTAATTACAATTATGCTAATTACAATTTTACTTGGTGGCATATTTAACTTCCCACTTAACTTCCTACCTTTTCATCTGCCTCTTCCCCTTCATTCCCCTTCCCTTATCCTTATCCTCCGTTCCCCCTTCTATCCCTCTCTCCCCCGTGTCTCTCTGTCTACCCCACCCCTTAGATTGTACGCTCCTTTGAGCAGGGCCATCTCTCCTCCTGACATCACCACTTTTAACTCTGCTCTCCAGCTACCTAGCCCTCCTCCTCGAAGACCCCCTCCGTCCCCTCTCGCTCCCTCCTCTCCCCTCTGGGGGTCTCCCTGTCATCCAAGCCCTCCCTCTTTGGCTCCGTCGTATGCGGACCTTCCCTTCTCCCCTCCCCGCCTCTGAGCTGGTCTTTGAGCTCACTAAGTTACTGTGTTTGTTTACTGTACTGTGCTGTCTCACCTCGTATTGTAATTTTGTTTGTCCCTGTACGGCGCTACGTACACCTAGTGCCCTATAAGTAAAAATGAAGATAATAATAATAATGTTGTGAATATCTGCATCTTTCTATAAAACCTTTGGTAGATAAAGTCTAGATCAGTGCTGATCTAGCATAAAAGAAAATGCTTGTAGCGGTCAATGTTCTTGGTAGCCTTGTGGGGGGGGTGTGTGTGTGTGTGTGTGTGTGTATATAGTATAATATCTATATCTCTATATCTCTATCTCTATATCTATATCTATATCTATATCGCTATATCAACCTGTATAACCTCCCCAATCTACTCTATTTACCCATTGGCTACTCTGATGCTCATTTTAGAAATTTTGAATGACCCTGCAAGAGCATCGTGTGGATCTCTCCTGTTCTTTATTGTCAGAGATGAGCAACCTGTGTGTGTGTGTTTAGTGGTTGCAAAACTGAAAGTCCTTTGCCTGGAAGAGCATGCTGAGACTTGGTTTCATGACAACTGTAGAACAGATGGCTGTCAATGTCTGATCTTCTCAAATAAGCAACTTAACCCACAGTCAGAAGACCTAGTGATTATCTACAAAGCAGCACCCCTTATCCCAGGAGTTAATAACCTGTGTGGTGGTGTATGCTTGATTTAAACATTAATAAAAAGCGCACTTATTGCCACACGTCCAGTGCATGTTTGTTATATAGAACGTGTAGTGTTTTAGAAGTGTGCAATTGCTTAATCGAAGTTAGTTTTAATAAGACTCAAAAGGCTCATAGCAGCATCTACTGGAGAGTGATTTATATGTCCTTTCTTGTAGCATTTTGCTTTTAGTTAGAATAGAAAATTTACCTTTTTTTTGGTACCGAAAAACCAGTTATGCTCAATTTAAGGCTGAAAATACAACATGGAGGGAAGGAAGCTATGCAATGCTTACAATTTTCTGAGATTCAGAGACCGCAAAGCAATTAAATCTGTGGTAGTGTCCTAATTTGGCACTTGGTTAATAATTTACAATTTTACAGCCAGGTAATTTCAGTGTAAAATATAATATGACCAGAGTGTTACTGTAGTAGTTACACTTTGTAAATGGTTTCTGAACATTGTAGTCTGAATAGTAATAGAGCTATTTGAAAATCAACCCAGTTACAGGCATTCCAGGTAAATCCATGTAAACTGTTTGTTTCATTTCTGACAAATGTACTGTATTTTATTTCACTGTTTAAACTGTTGTCATATAATCTTAATAATGCATATGAATTGATGGTTTTGCAGTTTAATTATATTTTTATTCAAATTAACTTTTTATTCCTTTTACTTAGGATGGCCTGAGGGACATATTTATTGATGGGGTGGTTTCCAGGAACCGAGCTCTGAATGGCGATGTTGTGGTTGTAAAATTGCTTCCTCGAGAGCAGTGGAAGGTAAGTGTTATGTATAACATTTGTATGACCAAATTGCTCTCTTCCAGACCATGCTCGTGTGGAAAAGGACAGTTTAATATTCTTGGTGGGTGTTGGTTTGTTTTTTTTTTCTTCCTCTCATAGCGCGGTCAGTGGTTGAAGTGGGGGTGTAAATGGTGGCAATTTCCATTCCCTTCCATTCCCATTACACTTTCCATGCCGCCTCTTCCACCACTGAGTGATATGGTATATTGGCTTACTTTAAGTCTCAAATACTCAAATTAAACCTGTTACAAGTGCCATCACTGTGTTTTAGAATACTGAAAATGATCACATAAAGGCATTTAGAACTCGTTCACATGGATGTTGAGAAACACTACTTGAAGCATGGACAAAACCTTGTAAGTTGTACACTATGCTGTAGGAATGCTGACAGTGTAGTTAATGAGTGTTCCTATAGAGCTCCATTGTGTTTTACAAAGTTTGAACTCTGCAGGCAACATCAAAATTGACTCAGACTTGTCAAAGTGTGTGTGCAGGTCCATATGCTTTATTTTTGGGACCATTTGCATTTAGCAGGCTTTAAAAATGTGTCAATTGCTTAATCCCTTTAGTAAGAAGGGTGAATGAGAAGCATTCTTGGCTCACAGAAGGTTCAAAGAAGTAAAAATTATACTTTCCTGTCCCCCACAGCTATTTCTGGGTTTGTCGACAGGGAGGTTTGGAGCTTAACGACGTCATCTTGATGATGGAGTTAAGCCTTGCTTCATTATACACTGCCTTCAGAAAAGAAGAGTTAGGCAAGGGATAGAAGGCTACCCATATTGTTCCTACGCATTTTATTCCTAACAGACTGTGTAGACTCCTGCTTTTTTAATTTAATTTTTTTTTTAAATGTGGTTTGATGCTGAAGCAAGAACCACGAGTATTTCTTGGCAGTTTAGCCTTAATTTACTTTCTTACAATTGTAGTCCAGTTATAATTTGCAGGGCTACCTCACAAACCTATTACTGATATTTGAATGTGACCAACCCAAAATGGGCTCGGTGACAAAAGGGATAACGTAAAATGCCTTTGTATGAAATACCTTATGGCTTTTAGTATGTGACCCTCTGGCCACATGGATCATTGCATTCAATAACCACTTAAACAGCTGTTTTAAAATGTGTGACTAAATAGAAAATGGAATTTGGTAGGATTTGTAAATGTTAGGGTAATGTCACAAGATAGTGTATCATCATCATGAAGTATTGCTGCTGTTGTGACACACTGGAGGGAAGTGGAATTGCTGTCCTCCAATATGAAGTGTTCCAAGCTGAAATATTTCCCCCTTCACTTCAGAACTGCAACAATTGGCTGACCCAAGTTTTCACAGCACCTGCCTTTTATATCAGTAAGACTTTTAATGTCATGTCGTGGTTTTTTGTTTTGGTTGGTCTCAGAAAAATGGCCACATGTTATATTCTGCAAAGGCTTTTCAATGATCAGTATGTTTTGAAGTGTATAGTTAAACAGCTTTAATGCAGAAATATTCAATTGAGAAAATGCATGCAATAGTTGGCTTTTTAAAGTAGGCAAACTTTAACATAGATCAAGGGGTAAATGTATCCGGGTGCGATTTTTGCAAATCCAGCGATTTTCTCGGGAGAGTTGAAACTCGCTAATGTATGAACATGAGATTCATGTAAAATTGCCATAGATGTTTCTGTCAGAAACGCTATTTCCAAAACCTATAGAGATCAAAGTCCCGACTGTTTACCACTCTAGCTATACAAGTCTCAATGTATGAAGCTGCAGTTAAACTATCCTGAATTTGCTTTAAAAATTGTTACATACAACACGCTGCATCCTAGCAGCTTGTTAGGTAAAAATCATCACTGTTATATTGTCAGACTATACAGCCGGAGGTCCCGGCAGCTGTAAAATGTTTTAAAAATAGATAAAAGTAAAAAAAAAACAAAAAACGTGGGGTCCCCCTTCCTACCACTATTAACCCTAGTGCTGCCAGCCTACTGCTGGTTACGTAAAAATCGTGGAAAAATTTTGCGTGGGGTCCCCCCCGATTTCCACATAACCAGCACTGGGCAAACCAGCTGGAGTTGGTGGCACTATAGCAGGGATACACGCAGCAGGGGGCCCTCTGCCATAATGACAACCAACCCCAGGCTGTTCAGCGCTGGGCTGGATTCCCTAGGGAGTGGGGTCCGATGAAAAATGAGCGCCCCCCTATAGGGACAACCAGCCCAGTGCTGAAAGCACTAGGGCTCTTCCTACACCCCTGGGCGGTGGGTGTAGGGTCATAACGGCGATTATATAGTTTAAAAAATAAATTTAAAAAAGGCGCAATTTTGTTTGGTGAAACAAGTCCCAGCCAGTCCGGTTGCCATAAACAGTGTGGGCATGCAAATTTTTTCCCTGATTGTCACATAACCAGCAGTAGGCTTAATAGTGGTAGGACGGGGAGACCCCACGCTTTTTTTTTTTTTTTTTTTTTTTTTTTTTTTTTAGATCAGAGTAAAAAGAGCAGTTTAATACATCTAGCAACTTGGACTAAAATCGCAGGTTGTCGCCCGCGATTTGCCATGATTTTACCACGCTGAGAAAATCGGACCTTGATACATTTTACCCTTAAGTCTCCATTTTTAAAAGGCCTTCTCTTATTGTAAACCATAAGAATCTTGGGGTATTGAAATGGTGGGGTATCTCCTTTTTTAACAAAGTTGCAGTGAAGTCCAGATAAGACTAAGCTATATATGTTCGTTTGTATTCTACAGATAAAAATCTAATTCTTATTGTTATCCATTAATGGCTCAATAATGGGTTAGATTGTTTTTCATTTAGGAGGTAAAAAATGTTGGTGGGTTCCTCTTGATAAAGTATTGTAATTGGAGACTGCTATGCCATTATAACTTAATATAGCAAGTTTACAGAAATGTAGGTCCATCCTTGCCATCTTATCAGTGTGTGTGTGTGTGTGTGTGTGTGTGTGTGGTTTTTTTTTTTTTTTTTCTCTCCCTGTAACTACAAAGCAACAGTTGCTGAATGAAAATGTATGTTTGTTCAAGATTAATTATCGGAACAAAAGTTTGATCACTCATCCCAGTTAAGTATGTGTCCACACTATAGAATACCATTTGATATTTTAAAAGGATACCTACACACCCTTATTATAATAGAGAAATATTTCTGAAGCTGAAATTTGAATCTTTTCATAAATTTCACAAAGAGCTATAACATATAGTAAAACCTCAAATGACAAACATAACATTCAGAACCCAGTTTCTGATGTGTAGTATAAAATGATCAGCTACAATCAAATGTCCACTAGAAGCTAGACTCCCACTCTACATTCACACCCCATACTCTCTGGTGTCCACAATAAACTACAGGCCACCCACCCTCCATAAGTTTTGAGAATGACCTAAATATTGGTTTTCACAAAGTTTGCCGTTTTGTTGTTTAGACCTTTTTGTCAGATGTTGCTGTGGTATACTGAAGTAAAATTACAAGCATTTCATAAGTGTCAAAGGCTTTTGAGTCAATATTTTCAGTGTTGACCCTTCTTTTTGAAGACATCTGCAATTTTCCCTGGCATGCTGTCAATCAACTTTTGGGCCACATACTGACTGATGGCCGCCCATTCTTGCCTAACCATTGCTTGGCATTTGTCAGAATCTGTGGGTATTTGTTTGTCCATCCGACTCTTGAGGATTGACCACAAGTTCTCAATGGGATTAAGGTCTGGGGAGCTTCCTGGCCAATGACCCAAAATTTAGATGTTTTGATCCCCGAGCCACTTGGTTATCACCTTTTTGCCTTGATACAGCATGGTGCTCCATCATGCTTGAAAAGGCATTGTTCGTCACCAAACTGTTCTTGGATGGTTAGGAGAAGTTGCTCTTGGAGGATGTTTTGGTACCATTCTTTATTCATGGCTGTGTTCTTAGGCAAAATTGTGAGTGGGATCACTCCCTTGGCTGAGAAGCAACCCCACACATGAACGGTAATAGGATGCTTTACTGCTGGCATTAAACAGGATTGATGGTAGTGCTCACTTTTCCTTCTCCGGACAATCATTTTTCCAGATGCCCCAAACAATCTGATAGGGGGATTCATTGGAGAAAATTACTTTACCCCATTCCACAGCAGTCCAATACCTGTAACTTTTGCAGAATATCAATCTGTCCTTGATCTCTTTCCTGGAGAGAAGGGGCTGCATTGCTGGTCTTCTTGACACCAGGCCATCCTCAAAGTCTTCACCTCATTGTGTGCACAGATGCACTCACACCTGCCTGCTGCCATTCCTGAGCAAGCTCTGCACTGGTGGTGCCCCAATCCTGCAGCTGAATCAAATTTAGGAGATTGTCTCGGCACTTGCTGGATGTTCTTGGGCGCCCTGAAGCCACCTTTACAACTATTGAACCTCTCTCATTGAAGATTTCTATGATCTGATAAATGGTTGATTTAGGTGCAATCTTACTATCGGCAATATCCTTGCCTGTGAAGCCCTTTTTGTGCAAAGCAATGATGACTGCACGTGTTTCAGTGCAGATAGCCATGGTTAACAGAGGAAGAACAATGATTTCAAGCACCAGTCTGCTGTTCTGACTCAATCAGCATGACCATCATCTCCAGCATTTTGTCAGCACTCTCACCTGTGTTAATGAGGGAATCACTGACCTGATGTCAGCTGGTCCTTTTGTGGCAGGGCTGAAATGCAGTGTAAATTTTGTTTTTGGGATAAAGTTCTTTGTCGTGGCAAAGAGGGACTTTGAAATTAATTGCAATTCGTCTGATCACTCATCATGACATTCTGAAGTATATGCAAAGTACCATCATAAAAACTGAGGCAGCAGATTTTGTGAAAAATATTTGTGTCCTTCTCAACTTTTGACCATGACTGTACTTCAGTTAGCGTATTAAAGTTTACGAAGTATAGTGGGCTCCAATTGGCTGCTGTCCTAGAGCAGTTGCTTCAGTCGGCAGGGTAGCAAAAACACAAAATGATGGACCCTATGTGCATTCACAAGCAAATTTGTCCACCAAATGTCCTAGCTACTTTTATCCTATTTTGTAGCAAACAAGCAGACTTACAATCAGATTCCTATCTGTACACTGCTTCCTTATTCTTGTTTACACAGGAACAGCTGCATTGTCCTATCTTCATATTTTTTTTTTATTTTTTTTTTGTAAGTAGAAACTTTTAACTATTAATGAGAATCACAATACCTGGCACAGCATGAAAGGCAATAATACAGTGGATGCCTATCAATGAGTGTCTTTCAGATAACATGCCATCCACAGAAGTCTTGCAATGGCATCTTCTATTCAGAGTCTTGAAATGGTCTGTCATACGACCACCAATGGGGAGTGTGTGTATCTCCTTTTGCACTGCACTTGACTCTGTTGCCCTGGCACCATCAAGCTTCGTTGGTCCCCGCCTCAACCGTGGCACTCAAAACTTACCTGCGATCTTCAAAAATGCTCCAGCAGTGCAGTATGGCCCTGGAGAAAGTCACGCACTCATGCTGACTTCCTCCACTTCAAGTTCATGCTTGCGTCTTACAGATCGGCCCTATCGCTCTCTAAGCAATCCTTCTTTAATGTCCGATGTCTTGGAATCATCCTTGATTCGTCCCTTTCCATCAAACCTCACATTCTGTCCCTCTCCTGCTCCTTCCACTTTCAGAATATATCCAAAATATGCCCCTTTCATACCACGGAAGCCATGAAAACACTTGTTCACTCGCTTGTAATCTCTCGCCTACTACTGTAACCTCCTTCTCTCTGGCCTACCTGATTCTCACCTTGACCCCCAAGTCTATCCTCAATGCTGTTGCCTGCCTCATTAGTTTTTCTCCCTCAAACAGTCACTACATTGGCTCTCCATGGCCTACAGAATAAAATTTTAAACTCCTCATCCTCCTCTTTAAAGCTCTTAATCAGTCCTCCCCTCTCTACATCTCCAATCTCATCTCTACCTACACCCACCCTCTCTGCTCTGCCTGTGACCGCCGACTCACTACTTCACTGATCACCTTTTTAAACTCCTGTCTCCAGGACTTTGCCGAGGCTGCTCCCCAGCTGGAGAATGATCCTCCACGTTCCATCAGGTTAGCATATACTCGCAAAGGCTTCAATCGTGCCCTTAAGACTTATTTCTTTTATTGAAGGCTTCTGTTGGTTTTGAATTTTAACATTAAGCCTTGTTGTATAAATAAAGCATAGTAGTCGTCCATACAAATTAGGTGATCTGTGTGTTTGATTTACATAAACTCCCAGAGCTGTTAAATCTTGAGGACTTGCATGTACAGCTATAAATGCTTTCTGCCAGGCTTTGCATGCAGCTATGGTAAGCGGTTGAATCTTTGTATCAAATAGAGACCAATATGACTGTCATATATATGACACTTTACGTAAACTCCATAACTTAGAGTTGTAAAAGCTGGCTTTATTTCTCCTTAAACAGGACTTTGTTTGTTCCAGAGTCTTGATGAGAGTGATGCTTATGATTCTTTTTAATGGGCCAACACATCACTTTGAATGTATTTTAATACATTAAATGGGTTGTAAAAGGGAAAAATATTAACTGCTGCAGCGGGTGGTGTGCTTCAGCTAGAAGTATCTGCTAAACTTCTCATCGCTCAATGCTTTATCCTTGTTCCTTTTCTCTCCAGGAGCATGAGAAGGATCTACAGGGTGATCACACACTCTCGTAACATTTAGTAGTTTGAAGGGTGACAAATTGATTCTGCACTTGCCTATCTTGCAGGCACTGATTCCCATGCACCCCCTGGGGGTTTTAATTGCTCATCTTCATACTCCTCTTACCACTTGGCCTGTTTGGCTAAGAGGTTGTCTGCTCCTGTCCTCTAAGATTTCATTTTGTTTTTTTATTTAACTATTTTATCACTTTTGGAAGGCATTTTCTTTAACTGTAAAGGTTCCCAAATCAATATACCGTATATACTCGTGTATAAGCCGAGTTTTTCAGCACTTTTTTGTATGCTGAAAAAGGCCCCTCTGCTTATACACGGGTGAACTTACCTGGTGTCCGGTCCCTGAGCTGTTAACTCTCTCTCTCAGCCCCGCAGTGGAACGCATGTGCGTTCCACTGACAGGAAGTTTTGCATTTGTAACAGAAATGCCGAACTTCCTGTATGTGGAACTGAGAGAGAGAGAGATGTCAGGACTAACGCGGGAATACAGCTGCTGCTGAACTGATTGAAGAATCAGAGCATAAAGTGAAGGACCAGTAAGTTCATTCTTCTTGAATCTCTGGGGATGTTGTTGTGGATCTGTGGGGTGACACCTCTGTCACAAAGGATTACGCATTAAAAAGGAATACCCCAGGGTTGGCTACCAGCGCATCTGAATGGTACTGTACTATGTTATGTTACATGTGTAACTTAATCCTTGCTTAAAATCTTTCTTGGTGCTTTGCATTAATAAACTTATGTATTCTTTACTTTCTTAAATGTGAAAATATTTTTACATTTCCATGGTACTGGAGGTGAATGATAGGCTGCAGTTAGCCTGGTAAGATGTGATCTGGTGCAGTGTGTGTTTGCTGGTTAACCCTGGTTACACACTCCAAAAGTTGGCCCAGATAAAGAGCCTGTGGGTTCCTTGTTATGGTGACAGCACCCTACATTGATTTTTGCTTTACCATTATCAGTAGCTGCTGCATTTCCCACCCTAGGCTTATACACGAGTCAATAAGTTTTCCCAGTTTTTGGTGGTAAAATTAGGTGCCTCGGCTTATATTCGGGTCGACTTATACTCGAGTATATACGGTAGATCTGCTTTTTCAAGGGGGTTTCCGTATAATAACCCCAACATTTGCACCAAATGGGGAGGGGAGCAACTTGCTGTTGCTGTGTGTATCGTTGGAAAGTGTTATGCAGTTAAATACAATTTACTCTACTTTTTTTTAAAATATGCTAAAAATCACAATTTTGGAAATTGGTGTTATTGAACAAAAGAAAAGAAAAATAAAAAGAGTAAATTTTGACCACCTCACAGGTCACAATATTATTTTCATACACTTTCGGCCAAAGACTACAGCGAGCTGGCTAGATGCTAAGCAACAGAGCAGTGACACAAACACACAGCAGTTCATAGCACATCTAAGAAACATTGCCACACAGCAGTGGCAGAAAAGAAAAGTGATGCAAGATGGAATTGTCATTGGACCCTCCAATCCACCTTAATGTTGGATCTTAAAAAGGACATGTACAGTTTAACAAACCAAGCACTTTTTAAGGAGTGCCACTTTTGCCGCTGAAGTGCTTGGTTGGTTTGGGCTCCCTACAAAACAAGGTAACAATGGGCTTAAGGCAGGTAAGCTAACAGTGCTGTCAGTGAACTCTACAGTGGAAATATGATGATGATGTCGTCCTCTTCAGCCTCATCCTCACTCAATACTAACTCATCCTCGTTAGAATCCACCATTACGGAAGTCTCATCATCATTTATTTATATAGCGCCACTGATTCCGCAGCGCTGTACAGAGAACTCATTCACATCAGTCCCTGCCCCACTGGAGCTTACAGTCTAAATTCCCTAACATACACACACAGACTAGGGTCAATTTTTGTTAGAGCAGCCAATCAACCTACCAGTATGTTTTTGGAGTGTGGGAGGAAACCAGAGCACCTGCAGGAAACCCACGCAAACACGGGGAGAACATACAAACTCCTCACAGATGAGGCCATGATCGGGAATTGAACTCATGACCCCAGTGCTGTAAGGCAGAAGTGCTAACCACTTAGTCTCTGTACTTTGATGTAATTGCCGGTAAAGGCCTTCCTCATGGAATTTGTAGTTCATTTTGATGAACATCATCTTTTCCACATTTTTACGAAGTAGCCTCTGTGAGGACACCGGGGTTATAACCAAAGCTCACTAGATACCCAGTCCTCTAGGTTCACAGGTCACACAGGTAAGGAGACAGGAAAGAAATAATAATCCCTTTTATTAAACAAACTGCACACACTTGGTAAAATACAAGAGTGCTCCCCAAGGAGAAACTTGTTCCCCCACCAAATATATCAAGTGTCAGAAAATCACCAGTGCAAGTAAAAACTCCCCAACAAAGTCCCCAGCAGGTTACCTCCAAGCACAGAGTCCTAGCAGGCCCAAACTCATGGTAATAAAAAACAGTTGACAATCAAAGTGTGCCAGGGTTTCTGATCCTTAAGGTGGGTCTGTGAATCTTGCTGATCCCAGCTTCTCGGCCAACTCTCCACCAGTTTGGTGGGACCCTGGGTATTCGTCTCCCTACGGATGTAGGCTCACCAATTCCCCAGAATCTGCGAGTGTCTCCCTATGGAGGGGTAACAGAATCAGTCCTAGAGGTACACTGTCCGATCTCTGACAAGAAGCTCCTGCTTCAAGCGTTTCTTTAAGGCCCTGCGAGAATACGATTACTCTCAAACAGTCCAAGTCCTTGCTATCTCAAGATTCTCCAACAACAACCCCCTCCCCCAGACACCTCCTTTTTGTCCCTTCTCACAAGACATCTGATCCTGGCCACCTCCCTGGGTTAACCCCCCGCTAATTGTCCTCTTGTGATTGGTGGTGTGAAGAGTTTGGGTGGTAACAGGGGTGGAAATAAAGCATGACATCAGTGGTCTCCCCCTGCGGTGATGGTGCCATTTGGACTGTGCTAACTATTGTTCTAGCGACTCTGCAACAAACAGGGAGAGTCCCCCTCCAGATTTTAGATAAGGTCCTGACCCTCCTCTCTCTAACCTTTTCCACTCCTTTTTGACATCACAGGGTCCACAGCTGATTCACACTTCCTGTGAGCTGCCTCCCCCCTCCCTTCCTGGACACCACAGCAATAACAGATTTGGCCACCGGGTGGCATTTAATAACAGAGTGGGCGATGGTTGCTCAATTGGCCCACTGAGGACAGACCGGGTTGGCACGATATTCTCAATATAAATCCCCCGGGTCTGTCACAGCCTCCTACGCCGATTTGCTGGCAAAGGTCCTGGCTGTGCTGAAAACTCCAAGTACACATGTGAGGGTGGGCAGCTTAGGTATTGCAAAGGTATTTGGGTCTCCAAATAGCCTTTTTTTTTTCCTCCCACTATGTAAAGGGACTGTCTGACGTGTCTACTTCTATGCTGTCATTAAAATAATCCTCCACCATTCTTTGGATTTTGATAGTAGGATCAGGTGGAGTTACGGCAGAGGTGACGTGATTTATGGGTAATTCTTTTAGACCAGACCAGCTGTCAAATTGTTGTGCTGCCTCATCTGCGTCACTGGGTCTCTTGGAAAAGCTTAGTTTTTTCCTAACAGCAGTAGCCTGAGAAACTGAAGGAGGAGACGCCGTTGTTTCATGTATCACTTAAACTGTCATCTTGCTCACTAGGAGCTCATTGCATCTCTTGTGATTTGGGTCAGTTGGAAATAAAGAGAAGACATACCTCTTAAACCTAGGATCAAGCATAGTCACCAAAATGTAGTGATCCGATTTCAAGATGTTGATAACTCTTGGATCCTGGCGAAGCAAATAATGTACTTTATCTACAAGTACGACATGCTTGGCATATTTGCTTTGTTTCTTCTCCTTCAATTTCTCAAGCTGCTTTTCCAAAAGTCTAATTAAGGGAATCACTTGGCTCAAGCTAGTCTGAATTCGCTTCACAGGTGAGTACTTTGAATGGTTTCAGCACCTTGCACAACACTGAAAGTGTTCTCCACTGCGCTGGACTAAAATTATTTAGGCCACTTGTCATTTTTCAAAAAGCTCTGTACCACCAAGTTGATTGTGTGAGCAAAACAAGAAATGGGATGGAATACAACCAGCTGTAATGCTTTCACAATATTGGTGGCATTATCAGAAATGACATATCCTGAGGAGAGTCCGAACATAAGCCATGTAGCAATGACTTAGCATTTTGAAGCGGTTGTCCGCGGTATGCCTTTTAGTGAAGCCGGTAATGCACAGAATAGCCTGCCTCTAAAAAAAAATCTTGTGTTGGCTACGTGCTGCTGCTGAAAGTAATTCACCAACCCAGTGGGCTGTCGCAGATATATATTCTTTAGTTTGCCTAGTTCCGCTTGTCCACATATCTGTGGTTAAGTGTACAGTGGGTAGAATGGCATTTTGTAGCCCAGTTATTACATTTTTTCGAACCTTCTGTGGAATTGCTTTTCTAGTAAAATGACTGAATTTGGTAACGGGGACACAGGACTTCAATTAACTGTCTTATTCCTGCTGCATTAATTCTGGATATTTGACGCAGATCTAAAACTAGCAAAGTCACCATGGCGTCTGTGATCCACTTTACAACTGGATGACTTGTTGCATACGTGTGACCTCTTGCAAGGGATAGTTTAACAGTCAATTGTTGTAAACTACTAGTAGTCGTCTTCTCCTCTTCTTGGTCTGCTTCTGGGATGAAAATCCACCCCCAGCAGAAGCAGTAGTGGGACGAACGGTCAAGAATTCTCCTGAGTAATCCGGTATAGAGGACCAGCCATCTAGCCGTAGCAACTTGGATGCAGGAGTAACGACACTTAGTAGTGAGGATATTGATGAGGAAGGTGTTGTCGGTGTAGACTGCAGGTGCCGGCATCTAGCGGAAAGAAGGGAGGTAGCCGATGCTGGACTGTTTGTGCGTGTGTGGTTATATATATATATATATATATATATATATATATATATATATATATATATGAAGCGCCAAACATAGTGTGTTATCACCAATTAATTAATGTGGAAATAATTTATTCCAGATTAGCCCCGTACCAGATTGCAGATGATAAATTGCACATCTTTGTGATATTCCACTGGAATTCAAAACTGGCCTCCGAATTGGATTTACACACTAGGGCTCAAAAGGAAATAGCAACAAAATAGTGTAGTACATTCATGACAAGTGCGTTATTTTCATAAAAAAATAGTAAAATTTAACAGACATGGCACATTCCAAAAAGACAAATATATTGCCCGTACATTGAATAAAATATAAGCAGGCTTATCTGTGACAGAAAGTTCCAAATTAATCCAAGCTTGGACCGGAAACTCCTTCTCCTGCTGCTGGCTGGAACACACAGAGAAGAATACTGCCTCCTTGACACGTTTCGTCCGCAATAGACTTTATCAAAAGGGTGAATACGACCCATTTTGGGTCTAACAAAAAGGTGCGTCTTATACACTGCAAGCGCTACTTACCTTAATGAAGAAGTCGGCACCTGGTGTGAGAAAGAAGTTCCCGCTAATCGGAACAGCGTGTCCCCGCTAGCTGCTTCCCACAGGATGTCTGTGCTGGCTGCTTCCCACAGCTTGTCCCCCGCTGGCTGCTTCACACAGCGTGTCCCCCGCTGGCTGCTTCACACAGCGTGTCCCCCGCTGGCTGCTTCACACAGCGTGTCCCCCGCTGGCTGCTTCACACAGCGTGTCCCCCGCTGGCTGCTTCACACAGCTTGCCCTTGCTGATTGGCAAAAGGACCTTAAGGTCCTTCAGGCGCCTCCCACAGTCTCGGAGCTGTAAGTCTTTATGTAATACATCTTTTTTTTTTTCATTTTGGGCCCCAAAATTAAGGTGCGTCTTATACAGGGGTGCGTCTTATACTTGGGGAAATACGGTACTTTATTCGCTTTGCAGGATCCAAGAGTTATCAATATCTTGAAATCGGATCACTATGTTTTTGGCAACTGTGCCTGATTCTAGGTCTAAAAACTATGGGCCTGATTCATTAAGGATCTTAAATGAAAAGGATTCTTTCAGTCTCCTGGACAAAACCATGTTACATTACAAGGGGTGCAAATTAGTATTCTGTTTTGCACATAAGTTAAATACTGCCTGTTTTTTCATGTAGCACACACATATCAACTTTAAATTTCAGTGTACAAATAAGCTATCAAGTATTTGTGTGCTACATGAAAAAAACAGGCAGTATTTAACTTATGTGCAAAACAGAACACTCATTTGCACCCCTTGCAATGTAACATGGTTTTGTCCAGGAGACAGAAATAAGAATCCTCTTCATTTAAGATCCTTAATGAATCTGGCCCTATGTCTTCTCTTTATTTTCAAATGACCCAGATCTCAAGAGATGCAATGATCTCCTGGTGAGTAAGCTGACAGCTCAAGTGGTACATGACATAACAACGTCTCCTTTCTCAGTTTCTCCCTTTCGTGATGCAGATAAGTCCGCACAACATTTTGACATTTGGTCTCGTCTAAAAGAATTGCCCAAAAAGCATGACAGCTCTGCCGTTAATTGAACTATAAATTCCACGAGGATGGCCATTGCTGGCAATTACATCAATGAATTAGTATTGTGTGAGGATGACATAGTAGATTGCATGTTCTGGGATTTAGCTGAGAAGGGAGTTGGCTAATGCTGGGCTGGCATGCTTGTTAATATTTTCGGTAGAATGGCATCTTGCTAATTTTTATACTTTTATACAGTGAACCTTCCCTTTTTAGAGAGGTGTTTTTTCTTCTTTAGCAATGTAAAAGCTTGTTTTTTTGGATTTTAGTTTTCCTGACTTATACCCACTATGCATAGGCTTTAGTAGATGACATAAGACTAGTATCCTTATGACTGGTGCCAGCAGATGGCTGTCATATTGATTGTCTGTCATATTGATGGCGCTGAGCTATGATAGTGGAGCCTGACTAGAACACTGCCACCCCTCCAGTTTCTGTTTCAGCTATGACTGTGGCCAACTGCACTGGAGACTGCCAAGAAAGCTGATGCCCCTTCTGTGTCTGTCTGTGAATTGGTGCTGGGTCTCCATGGTGGGCGGTACTTATAGAATCCAAAACTCGCGAGATCATTGAGACAGCAATGACGGTTTGCCTCGTTTTCAGTTCCGAGGACGTGCGAAAGTACAGAGCCGACTCGCCTTGGTACTCGGATCTGTGATGTTTGGGTGGGCTCAGTTTTTGGAAAAAGCGAGCCTGAGCATCTAATAATGATGCAGGTTGGAATGCATCACTCCAAAGTGAAACTGTACAGTATGTACTGACTTTCTTTTTTTTTTTTTTTTAAATATCCAAATTAACTATAAACAAATTGGAAATAAAGGTACCCATACATTGATCAGATGCATTCATTCTCTGTTTGGATTTATCCATTGCTTTTGAGGCAGCAATTGCTATCCATTTTAATCTAATTGTGCGTAAATGATTATCAATAGCGGCATAAGTGCAGCATATTGATGCTGGCTCCTTGTGCTAAATAAATTGTATTTATCTGTCGGTCACATAATCTAACCTTTTTGCAAAACAAAAAAAAAAGTTGCCCTACATAGATATACTGAACCAAAATGCTAATTTGATTCACAATACACATGCTGCTAGTTTCACTCCATTTATGTCAAGCTAAAGATTTTTTTCCTTCTTCCTTGGACCTGTGCTCGTGCAGTTCTGTGCGAGCAAGGCTCACTAGTGTAATCCAAAGAACAGAATATAAAAACATGGTAGTGCATTTCAGCCCATAAGCTTTTCTGTATCTTATCATAAATGTTTCCTAATACTTCCTGCCAGGATATGTATTGTTGCACCAAACAATTTGTGAAGAGAAATGGTGGCAGCAGTGAGATCTATTTTGTCGCGTTCCCGGTGATGTGTCATTTGAAGTCATCATGGTTTTTTTTTTCCCATGGGCTGTTCCCAACTGTACTAGATAAGAGTGGGTCACCACACCTTCCTGGGACAAAGGAAAGGCAGGAACCAGAGATGATTTCCTTCAAAGGGACATGAAGACTGCACAGCCTTTTTTTTTTTTTTTTTTTCCCCTTTAGAATTACTGACAGGAAAACCCCTGCATCAGTTCTCATGGGATAGAGCTGTGCCCCGGATAGTTTGGTCATGGCTCTCAACATGTTACAATTTAGTGGGCTTTTTTTTTCTTCTCTCCGTCTTTTAGTATACAGTTTCATTACAAGCTAAATGAACTTGCACATGTTTCGCTCTCTATTGAAGTAAGCTGCAATAAAGCTCCTGGACAAGTGTATCATGTGAAAATCCACAGTCCTCTATTGGAGTCTAATCTATCAAAGCTGGGCTCTTAATCAAGTTTTAGCACCTGATCCCTCATGTCTTTTCCTTAAATATTGCCACTTGATGTAGTTTTGCACAGCTCCTCACTCATGACTTGAGGAGAAATCAAAGTGTACTTTTTTGTTTTATGGGATGAAATGCCTATAAATGCAGTAGTTTGCCCTTGATATTTAAGTGTAGAATTTCACAAGTCCCTCCTTTTACTGTAATCCCTGTTGCTATCCCGTTTTTATCTGGTCACTCAGCAGGTGCCACGTTTACAGTTACACCAAGCAAGCCAATCTATTCGCAGGTTTCGCTTCTTGCCAACTCTACTTGGGTGTAATGGTCTTCCTTTTTGCTGTTACTTGTGATAGTGATGAAATAGCAGAGCTCTTCAGTGAGATCCTGCATAGTAGATTTTAATAGGCGCTATCCTTGTAGTGCACAGTTAAACCCTCCTTAGAGTTCACCTTATTTATTGTTCTCATTTAAACTATAACTGGGTGAATAAATCTTTTTTTTTTTTTGCATAGCATTTTATTGACATTACTATTGTGCTCCCAGCAAGAGAGGTGAATAAATCAATTGTTCTCTCTAAGAAATGTACTGCAGGGTAGCATCTACTTCTGAATGGTCATTTACACTGAGGCATTGCTTATTTGCTTTTAACTGACATTGCTTTTCAATACCATGTGTTATTTGGCTTTAGAGAGACCAGCTTTTCCCTAGAAACAAACACTTTGTACTTTGTCCTCAGCATTCACTGTGTTCTTAAAGCCTCTCTGCAGCATAGTGTTTCATGTTCCAAGCATTGACACCTGTCCGGCAATGTGAAAGGTTGTCAAAGTGTGTACATACAGGTCCAATCTGTGTGTTTTTTGTTTAACAGTCCTTTATGAATGCGTATTAAACACCTAATGTCGAGGATGGGTGTGTACAAGCTACTAATACTTTTATTTTGGTGGAACTGATGCTGCAGTGACTGTAGCATGGGAGTTCACAATCCTTTTGACTTGGTATCTAGTTGGGAAAATGTATTCTACAGCGACCGTTCCACTCTTTCGCGACTGTCTTAGTTTTCGTCCTTTTCCTGCACACTTCTTGAGATCAACAGATCAACTTGGCCACTCAAAGAAAAATGGGAGTCTTGGGCAATGCTTGAAACTTATAGTGGGAACAAAATAATCATAGGAGATAAAACTTATACAAAGCTGTTTGCTAATATTCATAAGCCACTTGGCAGCAGAGAAGTTCACTGACTCCCGTGCTTGGGCTTTGGACCTGGACCAACTTTTTTGGTTTTGGCAAAAATCCGCCCTTATGTTTTGGTTTTGGATCCCTATATTTTTCTAATAAATAAAATAAATAATAATTAAAAAAAATATATATATTTGCTTAAATCACATCATTTTGCTTTTTTTTTTTTTTCTCTCCCTACATTATTAACCTCAACACTGATTTCAAGTCATTTACAGTCAATTTTGACCACCTCACAGGTCACAATATTATCTTCATACACTTTTGGACAAATACTGCAGTGATCTGGCTGGATACTAAGTGACAGAGCAATGACACACACGCACACACGGTAGTTCATAGCACATCTAGAAAACATTGCCACACAGCAGTGGCAGAAAAGAAAAGTGATGCAAGATGGAATTGTCCTTGGGCCCTCCTACCCACCCTTATGTAAGATATTGAGAAGGGCATGTACAGTTTAACAAAGCAAGCACTCAATCGACAAGCAGTGCCACTTTTGTGGCTGAAGTAATTGGCTTGTTTGGGCTCCCACAAAACAAGCTAACAATGGGCTTAAGGGACCTAAGCAAATAGTGCTGTTAATGAACTCTACTGTGGCAACTCATGCACCAGTGGAAGCAGTGCTTGCACGTGATAAGAAAGCGATTTGTCATGCCTGTGCATAAGACAAAAAAATCCACCTCTTATTTGTGGAATTATTTTTACCCAAATCCTGACAACAGTTGTATAGCCATTTGTAGCATTGTAAAGCCACAGTCAGTAGAGGTACGAATCTTAACCATCTAGGAACCTCATCCATGTTGTGCCATTTGAAGCGAGTTCGTGGAAAGCTTTTGTGAAAATCAGAAACTTATGCTAAAAAATAACAAGCAGTCCTGCATTAGTTACCTCCCTTCTCTCAGCAAGATCCCAGCACCTGAAATTTACACCCCCAACACCATCATCAATATCCTCACAAGTGATCGGAGTAAGTTCTGCATCCAAGTTGCTAAGGCGAGATGACTCCTCCCCTATCCAGGAGTCCTCAGAAGAATCCTTGAGTGTTAGGCCCATTGTTTGATGCTCCTGCTGCTGGGGGTGGATCTTCAATCCAGAAGCAGACCAAGAAGAAGACTACTAGTAGTTTACAACAATTGACTGTTAATCCTTTGGGTGACAGCTGCCATACTTGCTTCCTCTTGCAGTCGCACAGCGGATCACAGGCACCATGGCGACTATGCTAGTATTAGATCTACATCCAATATCCACCATTAATGCAGCAGGAATAAGACATTTAATTGAGGTCCTGTGCCCCTTTTACCAAATTCCATCACAACACCATTTTCCTAGACAAGCAATTCCTCACCTCTACCAGGAGGTTACAAAAAAGAAAATAATTGAGCTACAAAATGCCATTCTACCCACTGTACACTTAACCACAAACATGTGGACAAGCGGAACTGGGAAAACTAAAGGTTATATTACTGTGAGAGCCCACTGGGTTGGTAAATTGCCTTCAGTAGCAGGAACAGCAGCAGCATATAACAAACACCAGGGGGTAAATGTATTAATGTCCGGATTCTTCAACTCCGGCGTGTTCAGCGTCTTCGGCGATTAAATTTAAAGCGGCGCTGCATTGTAAAGGGAAGTTTACCTTTACAATGCAGCGCCGCTTTAAATTTAATCTCCGAAGATGCTGAACACGCCGGAGTTGAAGAATCCGGACATGAATACATTTACCCCCAGATCTTTTAGAAGCAGGCTACTCTGTGTATCATCTGCTTCACTAAGAGGCATATTATTGTAGATTTGTAAGGCGCCACAGTGCTCCACAACGCCGTACAGTAGGGAAGACAAGGACATATATAAAACAGGACATATGTAAAACAAGACAAGGCAAACAATGAATGGAGACATGAAAACAAAGGTTATGGAGGGCTCTTTTCGTAAGAGAGCTTACATTCTAAAGGGAAGAGGGCACAGCTGAAACAAGAGGAGCGAATGTTGCTCAGAGTGGAATAGTGTTATCTCTTTTTTTAGAGGTGACCTTATCTTCGATGGGTATTCAAAGAGCATCTAAAGATTTGAAGGCTGTGAGAGTCTGAGCATGGTAGGGAATTCCATAAGTGGGGTGCAGCATGGGAGAAGTCTTGTAGGCTGGTGTGAGGTAGTTATAAGAGACTAGACAATACGCAGGTCAGAGGTAATGCCACTGACAGCTTGTTTGAAAAACTAAGGGATGTCATTGCAACATGGCTTATCCTGCTTGGACTCTCCTGAGGATATGTGATTTCTAATAACGCCACCAATATTGTTAGAGCATTACAGCGGGGGGAATTTCATCCCATTCCTTGTTTTGCGCACACAATCAACTTCGTGGTACAGAACTTTTTAAAAAATTACAATGACATGCAGGAGATGCTGTCTGTGTCTCGAAATATTTAGGGTAATTTTCGGGTTTCTGCAACAGCATGTAGGAAAATGCAGCAGCTGTAAGCAGAATAGAATTTAGGGGGAATGTACTTTAGTCCAGCGCAGTGGAGAATACTTTCCGTGTTGTCCATGGTGCTGACACCACTCGAAGTAGTCACCTGGGAAGAGTGCAGACACTGTTAGCTTGAGTCAAGTGATTCCCGTAATTAGACTTTTTGAAAAGCAGCTAGAGAAATTGAAGCTTGCAAAATTGCTTGGTTTCATTTCCTCTATGTTGGCCTTGTAGATTAAGTACTTTATTTGCTTCGCCGGGATCCAAGAGTTATCAACATCTTGAAATCGGATCATTACATTTTGGCAGCTGTGCATGATCCCAGGTTTAAGAGCTATGTCTTCTCTTTCTTTTCAGCTGACCCAGATCTCAAGAGATGCAATGAGCTCCTGGACAGCAAGCTAAAGTGGTACTTGACAAAATGACATCTCCTTCAGTTTCTCTGGAAATTGCTGCTAGGAAAAAAATTAGCTTTTCCAAGACACTCAGTGGTGATGCAGAGGAGTCTGCACAACATTTTGATATTTGGTCTGGTGTAAAATAATTGCCCAAAAATCTTGATGGCTCTGTCGTAAAATGAACTACAAATTCCATGATCCATTACCGGCAATTACATCAAAAGACACAGATTTTTGCACTAGTGGATTCCAGTGGGCATTAATATTGTTTAAGGATGATGTACACACCGATGAGGGTGAATATGATGACAGCTAGATCTCGGCACCTGCAAATCTACACTGAGAGAAGGGAGCTAGCTGATGCTGGTATGTTTGGTTCAATTTTGGGTAGAATGACATGTTGGCAATCTTATGTTTTTCTACAGTAAACTCTTACCTTTTTTAGAGAGGTGTTTTTGTTTCCCTGACTTAAAAACCAATATGCACTTGAACATAGGCTTAAGCGCATGAGGTAGGGGGATTAGTATCATCTTGGCGTGCGAAAGTATCAAGCCGGTTTGGCACGCGGGTCTGCTAAGTTCGGGTGGGCTTGGTTATATAAAAATGAATGAAGCATCTGTGTTCACTATATTGTGTGGTGGTTGAGGTACGGAGCACAAAATAGATTCACTGCAAGTGGTGTGTGGTTTTTTTTTTTTTTTTTTGTTTGTTTTTTACTTGCATACTATTGCAGAGACTGAAATAAGATTTCTAACACTAGCTATATATCTCTAGATATATATCTCTTCATTAACTTTAAATGTCTGTAAAGGTGTGTATGAAGGGGGAAGCCAATCACCAACTGCAATCTCTTGTTTGTGTCTAGGGATTGGTCTTTCCTCTGTTCATTTGGGGCAGTGACAGAAGTCCAGAAACCCTGGTTAAAATTGCTACCCCTCTGGCTGCAGCTAGGGGTGGGGTCACTGCAGGAAAAATATTTTCCTAGATAGTAATGCAGCTTTTAGTGTTTTTTTTTCATGAATCTGTGCAGATGTGTGGTTTGTTTTTTTTTTTTTTTTTTTTTAAGCTTTCCAAGTTTTCAGCACAGAATGGATTCTACATTTCCAGAACGAGAGTCCCCATTTTCCAGCTTAATTACGTTTAAGAGGTTATCGCTAATCCCTGCTCTCTTTTTTTTCTTCTCCTTGTAGAATTTTCCAAATAAGTTTTGCAATAGGTTTATTCTCGTACACGTACAATCTATCTTTGGTTGTAAGCTTGATATCTCTGGCAGCCAGCTGCAAAGAAAAGTTGTCTTTCTGAAATTAATTGGTACGGGAAGATAGTGTTGTGCAGTTATTTTTATAGTGTCACCTGGGGGCTGTGGTAATATGATATGTAAGATAACACTAAATATGCTGAGAGCAAGCCTTCCTGGATTCTGGCTTTTAGTGTATCTCCCAGGGAGAAGTGTTGACTTATTTTAATTGTTAACATTTTGCAAGCACTAATTTTATTTATTTTATTGTTGCAAGGGTTTGGTGGTTTTTGCCTATTTTGTGATGAAACATAGCAGAGTTTGTGAACATGCTTTGCTGAAAGACTTGCTATGCAAAATAATAATTATATTTTTCTTTTTTTTTTTTCTTTTACGTGATGAGCAAAAATTTTATATGCCTTGCAGAAATTCTGACTTTGATTACAATGACCGTGGTAGTGTCATTGTCTGTCCACTTGGAGAAAGAGCCCATATGCAGCCCACTTTTTGTTTTCTGATCAGTTGAGGGTATTGAAGGTTCATGTGAAAGTGAAACTTTCCTCTGTAAATGTGGTATGTTTTTTTTTTTTTCGTTTTGTTCCCCTCCAAGTCTTTAATACTGCAACAAGACAACATAGTAACTATTGTAACTGCCATAACACTATTTGATAAGCAGATTTCTTCTAAGTTTTTTTTTTTTTTATTCTTTTTATCTTGACTGTTTCTGCAGTACACTTCCTTCTACACAAGCGTGGTTTTGACCATTTAATATTATGTGTATATTGGCACACTGAAGAAATGGGCAGTGTACAGCTGTTTTACTGCATCGTTACTAGTCGATGAGAAGGCTTTACCTCGTGTGCCCAGCTGGTGTTTGGAATGAAGTCAGTGTAGATTTTTAGCATGAAACAGCTGGGGGAGGATTAATGTTTGTCACTTATGACATCACTAGGTTCAAGATGGTCCACTTTATATATCATGTGAATAAAAACATCTCTGTGCAGGTGCTCTTAAGAAATGAGCAGCAGGGTTATCTGGAGAAGTCTAGTTTGATCATGACTCCAAGTGGCCATGAGGAATTGGATATTTCATGTTTATTTTATTAATAGCAGTTTTTTTTTTATAATGGACACTCATGCTTAGCAAAATAACAGGCTGCCTGTTTTTCTCTGGCAAGATTACTAGGCTATTGTATACAGTGTCTCAAAAATAAAAATAGGGGTTTGCACTGCTATTCATGTGTGCATTTTAGACTGTCACTATTGTGTGCTTTTGATGCAGGCATCATTACAATAACTGTAGGACCACCTTCAGTGTTTTAAGCAAAGCTGAGTTTTGCTTTATGTGTACGTTGATATCTGATATGGGACAGGGAAGGTGCTCTGAGATTAATTATTGCAGAGGGAAAAAAAGCAAAAGAGGCTGATGGCACCAGGTATTGAAACTGATTGGCTGTGTTGTTTTTGTTTAATATAGTATATAAATTGTAACTTTTTTTTTTTTTTAATATTTTTAACCTTTTTCTAATGGACTATGATTTTATTTTTTAAAGAGTCTATCTCCATTCAGTTTGAGCTCAATCACAGGTGCTGGTATTAGAGTTCAAGGAAGCAAGTGTTTACAGGAACTAGCATGTTGTATGGCTGTGACATTCTGACTTGTCTGATTTACAGTCCATTCCCGTGGATACAACAAACGGTGCATTAACAATGTGATTACATGGTTTTACATTGTATGCAGAGATAAGAAATCTAAAATCAAAAGCCGATCCTAAACTTCGATTTCTTGTACCTGAAGTTTTTTGGCCTGCATAAATCCATACTGAATATACCACTGCTGACAAATGAAAGCTAAGAAATATCTGACTGCTGTGAGACTTTGTAGAGTTATGGTACACCTCCGCCCCACATGATATAGGGTGTTGGGTGTATAGACGCTTCCTTGATATTAGGCTTGTAAATGAGGTGGAATTGATTTTATTAAAGAAATTTTACAAATTAGTGCTCTGGCTATTGTGTGTGTGGCCTGATGTTCACCAACCTATCTGCCTGAATTTTGCTTGTGGAATGGGAGACATCTTTCAGTGGCAATTAAGTACCTGCCCCATTAGCTCTTCGTTTAAATTGCCTACCCCACACACGGGCCCATCCAACCTTCATCCATGGCTACCAGCTTGCAAACGGAGGAGACAATGCTAGCAGCTGGCTTCTTTATCATGTGACCTCTTATGGACACTGTAGGGAGGTCATGCAGCACAGCCAATCAGGAGGAGTTATTGCAGTGCATTCTGTACTACATCCTCTCTCTCCTTTCTTTGCAGGCTCCGGCTGTGTAGGTAAGCGCGTGGAGGTCTGTTGGGGAGTTTCGGAATACATGTTTGCATGTAGAAATATATTGGCGTAATAGGCAGATCTCAGTGGCATGTAATGCATTTTTTGAGCATGTGAGTGCATTTTGGAATGAGTGATGTGGTTTTCAAATACTGTGTAATGTGCAAACTTTTTGGAGGTTGCAGGATCTGCAACCTCCAAGTAGACTAGGTTGCCCATCACTGATCTAGAATGGTCTCCGGCAACCTGAAGACGGATGGTAGTGTTCATTTTGGAGAGGAGAAACCTGTTTCTTGGTGCTTCCAATTCATTTCCCTCTTGTTCAGTGTATTCCTTATTGGTATGTTTTATTAATATTCCATTAGACAAGGTAAGAAGCCCTACAAATTTCTAATCCTTGCCATTGGATTGCCCTAATCAAGCTCACTTTATTTCCCGTGGAGCGCCTTTCTGAGAATAGGTGGTTATATACGTTATTGACCTGTTTCAGTGCACTTTTTTTGTATTTTAGTCAAATGAATGCAGAAATCCATACAGTGTTCTCAACAGAAAATTTTGCCAGCTGGGTGGCATTAAGAAGTAACCGGGTGAGGGCAGTTGTAATGCTTTGCAATAATATTGAAAAATGTTGTTGGTTATTGCCCACACCTGCTTGGATGGGTCAGACTGGTGGTCAGTGATCTAACACACATTGCTGACTGTAGTGCTCACATAGAATAAACCTTTGTTTCTCCTATTAGAACAGGTACTATTATAATAGGACTCTAGACTTGCCACCCGAGAGCCGGGTGGCAAGTAAAAACAGCTGGGTGGAGCACCCAGAAAATAGGTGCTGGGGAGAACACGGCATTATATGTATGTTGTGAGTTTTTGCAGATATGTTATGCAGTCCTCTGTCCAATGTTTTTATAAATCATTCAGCTAATATGGACTAGGTGATGTCACTATAGAGATGTGGAATTCTGTATATCCATAAGCAGGCATTCTTCTCTAAACCTGGGTTATACTTTAAGCAAAGCTAGGCACTCTGGATACCTACCTTTATGGAATGAATTTGTTCCCGAGTATGGACGTATTGTCAGGAGAAATGTCTGTAGATTAACAAATTAGACATTCCTAAATAATCCTGTGCCTTAAAGCTTTAATGAAAGGTGGTGTTGCAATCAAATCCTGAGTGTATGAGGGGTTTAAAAACAAATGCTTATCTTTTGCCTGTGTGCTTTCTAACATAGGTGTTGTATCCTACAGGAAATGTTTGACAACAGTATACAATTTTATTTGTACGGGAAGTAAAGCAATATTAGACATATTACCTTTGAGGACTGACAGAATTGCATGAGGTTATGCATAAAACATAATGGGTATGGTGTGTAACAGTGGCTCAAATTCATAGTCCATAATGTTTGTCTACCCAATAAGGAAAACATACTTATCATTTATAGTATTTAAGTTTTATATTTTTGTATCTTATTGGAGCTACTCATACAATACTGCTTTCATTAGGAACCAATTTTCTCACAGCTTACAAAAGGCACCAACATATTAATTTTGTGTAATGGCCTACAACAAAATGATTTCTTTGAAAATAAAAATGGCATATATTTTTCCTCTGTCCTTTTAGGTCACAACTGAATTATTGCTTATTTAGCATCTACAGACACGAGCGGTCTTTGAATGAATGACTAGTGACCGAATGAACACATTTTTGTTTTGCATAAAACACTGTGCCGTGGGTTTATGTATTTCAAATGTGTATGTTCTGGAATGCAGTCATCTCTACTGTAGCTGGATTCCTCTTGGGGCCCATTTAAGAGAACCTAGTGGGTATTGAGTGATGCTAGGGGGATGGGTGAGAAACTTTGCAATGTGTTTAAGCAGGTGCAGGGCAAACTTCACGGTTTGCTTAAGAGCTCTTTGAGAATGATACAGAAATGTTAGTAGCTACTATCAGTCTTATCTTTATAAATCAGTCTTTGGCTTATCTGCCAAACTGAACAATCCTTGATCTGTACCTCACATTTTGTTACCCTCAAGGGGGAAAAAAAGCTTGCCTAAACAATTCCAATTTATAATAAAATAGTTTTTCAGATTTTGGTAGTTTTTTTTTAAATTGAATAGTTCAGAGAAAGTAAGTGGGATAAAAAATCCTACATGTAGAATTCTCTAATTTGTACATATGCAGTGTTGGTGGGCAAGGGAGTTCTCAACAGCTTCCCTGCAGAACTGGGATCTTGGTCTTGATTTGGCCCATAGTACAAATTTGTCTTCTCTGGGTGCTCGCTCGGGTTTCCTCCAACAGTTCAAAACACACTGATAGGTTAACAAATATCTGAATCTTTGTTGGTACGCCTGTAGTTGGGGATCTAGATTGCAAGCTCTGCTGGAACAGAGACTGATGTGCCAGAATATATTTGAACTATACAAATTATTTGGTGGTATGTACGTGGAGCTATACCTTGGCTCACTGGTTATTTAACTGTCCTTCTACTTTTTTGTGTAAATTTGCATTGTGTTTCAGCTTATTTATAGGGGGTTGTAGCTGTAAAAAAAGAAATAAACCTAACACCTCCCACTATCCATCGTGCACCAATCGCCAGCACTCTTTCTGCTTAAGCCACATGAGTGTCGGACTTTCAGCATGTTTGTTCTTGCTGTAGGTATTCCTTTTGACATATGGTAGGAAGAGGTACTATGAATATAACTTATTAGCCGTATCTATGGAATGTCTGCGTACTAATGGAAAAGGTAGAGCATGAAACAGGAAGTAAGCTTGTATTCCTGATAAAATATAGTGATATACAGTAGGTACATACAAGATTTCATTATTTTGGTAATTTATCCTAAAATGCTGTAATACAACACAAACATAATAGGCAAGTTTTGTGGGTTTTTTTTTTTTTTTTTCCTTTCTTCACTATTCATTGTCTGAAACGACACCTTTCAAGAACTTTGTGCTTGTTCATGCAATTTGCTTATACATGACCTGCTGGACAGTGTAAACACTGATGTATTTAACTTTGCCAGTACCATTTGTCAACCGTATCAGTTCACATGTGTTAGGAACACTGTTTTATATACTTTGTCTGCACATTGAACAGTATAGCGTTCCTAAGGCTGTAATATGCAAGAACCTAGGGCGCACATGTCTTTTAACAGCCATAGTTTGGGAGTTTAAAATCATTGTAAAACAGAAACTAGAAGGCTTTAAAGAGGATTAAGATTGTGACCCTGCTATTAAGCATTTACAGAAAAGTGATTTGATATATCGTCAGTATAGCCGGGATAACAAACGTCAGAACTAATGCTATCCTCCCAAAAGTTGGAAGAATTATGCACCAATCATGCAGTAAAATACATGCTGTTGTAATTTGGACCCATCTGTTAGCAGTAGGAATAATCTCCACTGAACTTGACATCAAAATTAATGCTAATCATTGGAAGCTAGCATGGAGGGTGGTGGTCATGAGTAACAGTGTAATGTACTAGTATCAAAAGAATATTTGGAAGACAAACTATGCCACTGGGTTAACACTTCGAATGAGGGGGGAAAAAAAAGCAAAAACATCTAAAGATAAAATGAATACCAACAAAATCCAATGCCATACTGCTACTGGGGGTAAACTGCTGAAAGGGAAAGCTGACTGTAGATAAGGTGGCACTTTATGGTTTTTATGTCTGTTTTGTGGTTTGTTTGTGTTTTTGTTTTTTGTTTTTTTTTCTTCTGCCGGCTCGGGTTCTGAGGCACCTCCATAGAAGCTCAGGTGAATTGAGTGGTGACAATTTGGCAAACAATAAGCAAATATCCAAGCAGTACTCATATGTGTTGCAGAACATCAGAAATGGAGCTTTACTTTTTAAAAATGTTTCCATCTAATTTATATCACGCGAGTTGGCTATCAGTGTGAAGTAGTTTTACAACAAGTAAATATCATTGCGATCAAAGACTGTGCAAAATATTTTCTTCCCACATGTGCGTCATGAAAATGCTCCATCTCTTTCCCAGAGAACAATAAGTGAATGGAAACTCCTAGCAGTATTAATTTAGATGTAACAATCTTAGTAATGCTACAACTGGCTTTGGCTTAAGAACTTCATGTTCTCTTTTTAGATGGCACACAATTATATTTCACTTTTTCATTTTCCAATAAAAATATACATTTCAATGTTTTTCGTTATGCCATACCATGGAAAGTAATGTGTTTTGGTGTTGAAATTTCTAATGAGATGCTAAAATGTGTTTAAATTGGACAGGCAGGTAATGCAATCTCCTTTTCTGTGCTTGGAGATATAGAGTACTTTGGTTGGACACAACTCTTTCCAGACTAATCTAAATGCTCAGGCGTGACTCTCTTGCGACTCCTATTAGGGTCAAATGTGGTGTTTTGTGTTTTTTTCTTTAACCCCTCTTTAGATTTTGAAATGAGCCAAATTATATTGCAAAATCTAAGTTTTGTAGGGTATTGAAGCAATCCCACTGCTGTACTTGAGTTTGTTGGGGTGTGTATTTCTCTCAAGATTGTCAGACACTGGGCTACATCAGTCTATCTGTGTAAATACATGCTTATGTTGAAAACCCCAGATAATGGCAAGCTGCCTTTATATAATGGTGTAACATTGCAGCTGTATTTATCAGCAGTAAATAGTATGCAAAATCTGGTTGTCCATGGTAGACCCGTATTTTTGTGATGTGAATTAAGGGTATGTCTGCTGTCATAGTCTACCAAATCAAGGGCATGGACACTCGGTGTGCATTGCTATCAGAAATGCATTGCATGAAGAACATAGTTTCCTGTGGTTGACATTGCCTGCTTCCCGTCCTCATCCTTTCCCATTCCTAGTCCTGACTGCAGATTTGATGAGGTTTAGGAAAATTAATGGTGGTGATGCCTCTTTTCTAGAATATTGTTATGCTTTTTACTGGATTAGCCCACAAAATGGATGTCTCCTTTTGTGTGTAGATAAAGGGTCCACTTTAAAACTGCACTGCCATTTATGTAAAGCCAACAAATCTGTTTTAGTTTGCAAACAAAATGGTGACTGATAAGGGTTGTGAGCAGAAGGACAAATCTGAAGCTCCAAACTCTTTGCAGTTTGTGATTGTTCTTCTAAGCCTGGAGAAAAACTTGGTTGGGGTGAGTGGGGAAGCCAGAGACTCCTGATAAGTGCTCTGCACCCTTTATAGGTCTTCTGCCACCTAGTAAGATTTTCTAATGTGTTTTGTTTTGTTTTAAAAGATATTCAGCAGCCACTAATAAAGGTGGATCGACATTTAACGTGATATACATATAAATGTTTAGCTTACAGACTCTAACAAAAGCTCTGTTTATATGGTTTAGAAAGCCTACGGGCTTGATAATTCATAATTCCTGGAATGGTGATGGGGGAGCTAGTTTGTTTTGTCAATTTTTCCTGAAGCAAAATGTGATTTATTGAAACTTCCTTCCACTTGTGTTGACTTGTCTCCCCACCATGCATTCAGTGTAGGAAGGAGTGAGCACAGCTGGGTGTGCTTGCGGGGCAGTGTGCTTTGTTCCCCGAGGCCTGAGTCATGTCAGATAATGTTCTAACTTTGCTGAAACACTCAGTTGGATTTTAATCACACTGATTTGATAATGTGTCCATTGAGATGGGTTAACTTTTGAAAAAATAAAAAACAAATGTCTATTACAAATCTTGACAAAACGAGCTAGCGATGCAACAATTGAGCACAGAAGACTAATAATAGTATAATAAACCTATATTTGTGGAGTGTGGCTCCCCCCCCCCCTCTTTATTTATTTTTTAAAGCAGTCACACTGTGGACCAATGTTGGAGCCAGCAATTTTATAAAAATGAATTGACAAACAGAATGCTATCGGTGCCAAATGGAAAAAGGTGGGTCTATAAAACTACTCATGTAGGTTTTCCATTAGCTTGAGTAGTAAGTAACCCGCTAGAAATGAGTTTGGTTTTACTGGTCAAGATGTCCTATTCAAAGCATTTATGGAAATGACCAATTCTCACGTTAAAATGTGCAGTTTGTGCCTTTTAATTGGTTTTCCCTCCCTTCCACATTGCAGGTGAATGGTGGAGAGCTGGAAACTCATAGAAATTCTCTATGGAGAGACTGGTATGATGCTCACAGCTGACTTAAAGCAGATGACACTGAAAGGGTGGGGAAAATATAGAACACGCTCTACTTTTTCCTGTTCTAGCTTTGACATCATTTTTTATTTTTATTTTTTTTTATTTTTTTGTGTAAGTTGGCAATGTGTACATTTTGCACGGTCTCTCCATAGAGATAAATGATGTCTTTCCTCCATTCACATGTAAAATGTGACTGGTGGTTTAAGAGACATCTGTGCAAGCTCCACTCAAAATAATAACAAATCTATTTATTAACAGAATTGCAGTCATTTTATATTGTCTTCTATATTCCCAGTGTAGCTTGGTGTTCCTTTAAATCTATATCTGCTGCCCCCTTAATGAAATGTTTTCCAACAAATTATTTACTTTGTGTGCCAAATGCTTCATCCATCCAAACACTAAAAACAGAGTGGTGGATTTTAGTTTTAGTATTTCTTGTTTTTTTTTTTTTGTTTTTTTTATTTGTGTAAGGCATGTAAATCAGGTGTTTCTGCAGTGCCTGTTCTTTAAAACCTGGTAAATGTGCTTTAATGCTGATGGTCTAAAAATTTGGAACGTGTGTACCCCCATTCTCTCAAGTCTTTGCTTTGCATTATGTCAATATTTCTTTTCTTTTTTGCAAGATTTAAAATGTTTTTGTATACAAAAAAGGTAAAGCAATTGCTGGCTATCCACTCATTGATAATATTATGTAAATTCTAAGGGCTCATACACACTGCTGTTTTACATGCCTGCTTAAATTTTATATATTAAAAAAAACAAAAAAAACATTAAAATGTTCTGACATTAATGCTGAGCAAAGAAATTCAATAATATAAAATAGATTGCTAACAAAACATAAAACTAATTTATACAGTGCTCTGTCTATTGTAACTAATTGAAATATAGAGGGCAGAAACTGAAGCTACAGAAATTTAATTCAAATGTTGAGTTCTGAAATACTACATCAGATATGGATAGATGAATATAAAATACCTAAAACATCTAACACAAAGCTAGAATGATCTATTTAATAACTTATTATATATGCCACACATAGAATATGAAGGTTATTTCCACAGCAAAAGTTTTAGCAATCGCCTAAACCCCGACAGAGTACCTCCAGCTCGAGTAATTGCATACAAGAACATCCTCCTGCATATATAATCCAGTTTTCAAATATAGATATAAAACTATCCTCTTGTATAAGTCAATGCTTCATTAAAGCACAGAGGTCTTATGGTGAGAGAGAATTTGTGTCATTATCCAATATACTTATGTGTCTTGATAGAACATCAGTTGTTTATTACCCAAATCCTGGAACAGTCAGCTCAGTCATCATCTATGGTAAAATGTTAATTCACCAAATAAATGGACAGTTTTTGTATCTCAAGAGCACAAGACAATTATTTGGTTACCCAAGTCCTGGAACAACAAAATCCAACACCGAAGTAATGGGTCAGATGTGGATTCACCTCATAATGTAACAGTCTCTGTATCTTAACAGAAGATCAAACACTTAATTCATTACCCAAATGGCATGAATACTGTATATAATGGTAGGTTTATATGCATCGGGAATAGCTAGTGACCCTTTAAGTGAACAGGATTTTGTCAGGAAGGGTTGCCGGGGTTTGATGGTACTTTTTGGAAATAGTTTTTCATTAAAGTTATGGCTAATTACCATATCCACTACTTATTCTATTTATACTATGCACTTATTTTATAGTCGGTCTAGCCCAAGTCTTATAAAATGTACTGTCGAATGTTGCATTTTGCTGTTTCTAATGTGTCTGTGGTGCATATTATCACAATAGTTTGTTTTGATCCTTTGCACATAGGGCATGCCCCCCCTTCCCTCAACATATTATTAAGCATCTTGCTGCACTTGCCATATTCCTACACAGTTTGCAGCGTGGTACTGACATTGATATTTTTTTTCTTTACTATTTTTTTCCCATGAACAATTCCTGCAATGTAAATTTTTCCTGCAGCTTCTCTGTTGCCTAAGTGTTTTCTCTGTGTGAGATCAATACCCTGGACCTTGCTTCTATGTGCTTCTGATACTTGCCCATTAGAGTTTAACTCAAAATATCTTAGACTCTTTTCTACCTCCCTGTCCAGTATAGGATTGTCCAGTAGGTACTAATTTAACCTCCATATCTTTTGTAAAACTTAGTGTTTTGGTGCATGATCAAAAATTGAGAACCTGTATCTGCTGTTTCTTTACTTTTCTAAATACTGTTTAACAGACAATACAGGACTATGAGAGTGAATGAGGTGTTTAAGCGTATTCTATTTGTGCTACATTCTTAAACAAGCTATGAAAACTGAGACTTTTATAGACTTTCTAACATGTCCAGGCTATTTGACTTTCTTAAACTCCTCTTGATGTCTGGTCTGGGATTAAGCCTAAAATTCTGATCTCCTTCCAAGACTATTTCCTCCCTAAATTTCTTCAATCTATCCAACATGTGATCTAGAAAACTAACGCTGTTTGGCGCATGAACGTTTCTAATTGTGTGGAGTATACTTTGAATGTATAAAGTGCATTAAAAAAACTTCCTTATTCTCAGTTCACCAGTTTGATTACAGCTGGTCATCTTTTATAAATGGCTATTTTAACAGCCCCACATTTTAATGTTTGGAGAATTGGTAAGAAACCAATGGTAGCCAGATTGAAGCATTGCATAAAATGGGTTTCTTGAATAGCAGAATTGGATCATTAAAATTTTATCTTCCAATGTTTGCGCCTCTTCATTTGTAGCTCCAGACCCTTAACATTTATGACACTATACAGTAATCATCCATTACCACTAACACTTGTAATGCCGCAATTAAAATAGATGTCGATGCCTCTGAATAGGGGATTGGGCCGAGGTGTGAGGTGGAAAAAACTGTAAATGCCAATCATGTAACAGAACTGAAGCTCTACCTTCACATCGCTGTATCTACCAGATGGGACAAAAGCCTCCGAGACCCGATTATTAGGCATTACTTAATAAACAGGTTAGTGTAAATTGTCAGTAGGGGAATTTCTGAACCCACCCAACAATAATACCGAATAACCTCACTAAATTACATTTTAATGGTTGGTGTGTGTTTTTTATTTTTTTATTTTTTACCGAACACCGTTCTTAAAAACTCTCCTGGGAAGGAAACTCTACAGAGAATGTATATAAAACTATTGTTTGTTTTATTTGTTTCAAACAATCATATATAGTGAGACTAGACCTTTTGTTATCAATACAATATATACTATTATACACTTAAAATCTGCATGTTCCAGCAATAACCCTGTTTGAGCATTAGTTTCTCAGTTGCTTACCAGCATGTAGTCCGTTTCTATATTGGTCATTCAGTTAAGAGGATATCAGAAAGTCTTCACAGTAACAGGGACTCTGGCTCAGGCTCAACCTATTTTGTAGACCTAAAACATACAATCTTTCTAATGAAATCATTGGGTTCAGTTCTCCTGCCCAAAGGGTTCCCTGTGGTTAAAGCTGTTGAGAGCCAGGACTAAACACTATTTATAAAATATTAAAAGCTTCTATTTGCTAATGAATATGTACAGATTTGTTCAGTTTGGTTTTTACACTTCTCAGTTTGAGTGCTCATTGGGTGGCACCAGTGTGAGGCAAGAGGTAAGGGATATGTTAATTTAAAATATTATATTTTGCCCCAAATTGATTTAAGTGATTATATCCTTCGCAGAGGCTGGTCTAATTCCTTTCAGGAGCTAGGGAAGGAAATCCATGTGGTTTTGAGTCAGGAAATGATTTTAAGTCTTATATGAAGGATCCACCTACAAAAAATTGACTCTCTTGGTCAAGCTCATGGAGTACTTTCATTCATATCTTGCTTCACTAAAGGAGTCTTTTGTGACAAAGGAGTACTTGTGTACTGTGTAAGGCACCCAGAGAGCAACGTCCCAGACAAGGAGATGGATATAGATATATTGTAACAAAGGGAGTGGTTTTCCACAGGCCTCTTAAGAGAGGAATCTGCTATCCAGCTGACAGTCTGCAGGTAAAGGCTGCAGACCGACCGGGTTACACACAGGTATAGCAGTGCACCTAGGTTCAGAGATATACAGGGTTAAGACATATGTGACAAAGTAAAAGTATAAAGTGTTATTGTACTTGCAAGCTTTGCCTGTGCCTTTCCAGAGCTGACAGAACATGTCTAGTGAAGAGGAGTTGGAGCACCTGAGGAGACTTCCTATTAAAGGTGAGGTGGGAGTGTTGCCTGTCCATCAAGTTAAAGCTGTGGGAGGAGTCTCCTTTATAAACCTGTATTGTGCACTTGTGCGTTGCGACCAATGCCAGCTCATGGCTGGTGACCAGAGCGGGAAACTAGGTCTAGCCAGTGTTTGGGGTTGCATTTCAGCAAATGCAGTTGGGGATTTGGTAAGGGTTAATAGTGTCCTCAATGCTGAGAAATACAGGCAGGTACTTATCCATTATGCAATACCATCAGGGAGGTGTCTGATTGGATCCAAATTTATTGTGCAGCAGGACAAGGACTCCAAACATACAGCCAATGTCATTTAAGAACGAGTCAAAGTGATGATATGGCCCCCACAGAGCCCTGATCTCAACATCATCGACTCTGTCTGGGATTACATGAAGAGACACAAGGATCTGTGGTTAGATCTACAAGAAGTGCCTTCAAAACTGTGTGCAAGTGTACCTAGAAAAATTCATGCTGTTTTGAAGGCAAAGGGTGGTCACAGCAAATATTGATTTGAATTGGATTTCTCTTCTGTTCATTCACTTTGCATTTTGTTAATTGGTAAAAATAAACTATTAACACTTCTATTTTTAAAAGCATTCTTACTTTGCAGCATTCTTTCCACACCTGCCTAAAACTTTTGCACAGCGGGGTGTATATATTGGTGTATGTAATATAGGTGAGAAGCTGCAATATTTTATATAGTTATTTAGTATCAAAATAGTAAGCTATTAGACCACAGAGAAACAAATGTTGAAAACAACAAAACAATCTTATTTTCTAAATAGCATTTTTGGCCTATTTATCAAATTTGTTAATATATAAAAACTGCTACACACAACAAATCTGACCTGCGCAACATCGGGTGAACCTGCTTGTGTGCGTAATATATAAAAATTTTACTTCATTTGGAACCACATTGAAGTCTGCCATGGCCTCTGTCTCCGCTGAGCATTTTGGCCACTTTTTATACAGATGTTTAAGAGAAAGTGAGCAGGCAATGAATGTTGAAAAGTATTGAGGTTATGCACAAAGGCATAGAATTTTTGTGTGAAGCATGTTTGGACACCATTGCTTTTTGAGCAGTTGATGGACACAGCCGTAGCTATGGCACTGAGTGCAGATATTCAAAAAATAGTTTAGTCTAGTATCATATTTGAAGGGTACCTATTCTTCGGAGACAAATTGGACACCATGAAGTGGTCTTTCATTCTTCCTTATCTTGTGAAGAATGCAGCCTAAATGAAGGGACAAATCGGAATACTATACAATGACTTGCCAGGATCAGTCCATATTAACACCAGTAACGGGCAGAGATATGCAGAAACTTGGACCTACTCTATTGCAGATTAAAGTGTTTTGGACATTGTAAGAAATAGGACTTTCCATCAGTATCCCAGGAGCGACTCATTTGTCCAATCAAGGACTCAAACTACACCAGCAGAGTTGGAAGTCTTGCATAACCGTGTGGAAACTTTAAGAAAAGCTTTGGCAATTTCTTGGGTTTAATCAGGTTAGGAGTGCACATATGTTTAGACCAGAATTTTTCATGTGGGCAAAAATTCTGTAGCCTTTCAGACTATTCTACACCAAAACAGACAACGGTTTTGTCCATGACAGACACTTTTTGAACAAAATCTGAATTTTTATATTCTCACAGCCATCAGAGAAGAAGTTTTGTTGCTGTCGATAGTTGTTCAGGATACCAAATTTTTATTTGTTTTTCATATTCCTTTTGCAGTTCATGAAAGAAATTCCTCATATCATGGGGTCAGATCACCTTACTGCTGGCATAGTCTCTGAGGACCTTTTTATCAAGGTGCTTGCTTTCTTAATTCTGCCACCAGAGTCACAATGAGTCATATGGCCCTATCTGGACTACATCCTTGTAGGGGGGAATTAGTTATTGCCTTTTTGCAGGAAATGCCTATATTACGAACAAGACAGATTAATCTCATGCCATTACAAAAAGAAGTTTGAGGGTCCAGACAAACGCCATATAAAGCAAGGCATCTATCCCAGATGAAAGGTGTATCAAGATCCAGGTCCAGATAATAAACCCCAAGCTATTATAGAATTTGGAAGAAATTTGTCACATGGTCGGAGACTAAATTCAATCCAGCTGCAGCAACTATTCTGCATATCCTTTAATTTGTTCAGGAAAGATTTAGAAAGGTTCTCACCACTCAAGGTACAAGAATCTGAATTAAGTGTTGTCTTTGATATAAAATTAGTTTTAGGAATTGAGTTTCTTCCAAGCACTAAAGAGGATCTATCCCCTTTTTGGGTCCTTTTGTGGTTCAGTGGCACCTCCATTTAGTGCTCAACACGGTCTAACCCTGTTGAGCCACTGCATGATGTTTATTTGGTGTTCTTGTTGGCAGTTACTACTTCCCATAGGATTGGATAATGCGAGCACTGTGGTGTAAGGAACTATTTTTGAATTTCTACTTGGATAATGTGGTACTTGGAGTCAATCAAATGCTTCTGCCAAAAGTGTTATTTCCCATCTGAAGATGTACTGCCATGCTTTTGTCCACAACTGATTGAAGATGAAAGAAAGGTGGGTTTGGTTAGAATGGGGTAAAAATTTGATAGAAGTGACTCTGACCATGTAATGATTGTTTGTTCCAGATGGGGTTATTTGAATATCACCGAAAATGGTGATATCCTTGGATTTTCATTCACAATCTGAGCGGCCTTTCTGTGGACAAAAACGCCTTGTTAATGCATGGTCAGAACAGACTGGCCAGACTGGTTCAAGCCGATAGGAAGGCAACAGTATTTCAGATAATCCTGCATTATATCAGTGTTGTAGCTTATCCATGTCAAGATTCAACGCTGTGTGCAATCAGAGATCCTGTGCTATAACAGCTGGTTCCTCTCCTGTTAACTAAGAACAGAAAACCGAGACTACAGTGGGCAGACTTGCGAAAACTGGAACGTTGAATATAGGAAAAAACATTGCCTGAGCCGACGGACCTATATTTTCTTCTGCGACATGCAGATGGTAGTGTCTACCTAGCTTCTGTTAGCCACTTCCAGGAGGAAAACATGCTGTGTCACAAAACATGTCATCTCAACTTGGTTCTATGAACAATGAGTTCAATTTACTACAGCTTCCTCCAGAATCATCAGATCTGAATCCAATAGATCAACTTTGGGATGTAGTGGAACTGGAAATTTGTAGCATGAATGTGCAGATGATCAATCTGCAGTAACCCCCTGATGTGATCAGGTCAGCTTGGACCAGAATATCTAAGGAATGTTTCCAGGACCTTTGTATCCATACCACTAAGAATTTGGGCTCCTCTGGAGGCAAAGAGGGATGTAGTACCCGTTACTAAAAAGTTCTACCTAACAAAATGGCCACAGAATGTTCACATACACACCACCAACTGCATATTTTCAAGTTGTGATATTTAATAATAAATTAAAGACCAAAGAAAGCATGTGGATAAATAGAGGATCAGGTAATTTAAAGTGGATAAAACTTATTACATTTTTATAAAAAATGCATCCCAAATAATTTTAATGCTTGTTCTCCATCAGGCCTGACTCTGTATAGAACAAGTATATGTCTAATGAGACTTGTTGCAAGTATACACCTTTTGGTAAATGCTGTACCATGGTCATGACCTTGCCTAAACATACAGGATGCACAGGGAATTCATACTACTTGTGCATCCTTATTGGTGCCTCCAACAATTTTTTTATTTTTGCATAATATAGTCTGAAACTGTTATTTCTTGTTTGCTTTCAGGACCCATGATCCTTAACGCTGTTCATAAGAGGATGTTTGAGAGAGACCAGACAGTGTTCTGTCTAAATTCACATAGCTCTTTACCTGTCTGGATTTTAAATAATGCAGGATTCAGACTGTCAGGACTCTGTTGAGATGAGAGAATATATCTATCAACTTATCAAAGTGTATCTGTGAAACAATCGCCAATTTAAAGTTTATTTCCATAGATGAGTTAAAAAAAAAAACAAAAGAACCTATAATTTCAAAAGCTTTTTATATGCTGAACAAGTTATAGACAGTCAAAACTATTGGAGAGCTGTTTTTTTCTGCAGTGTTATGCAGAGTATCCCCTCCAACAGATTCTGAGTAGATGAAAACAAAAGTTGTCCTCTCTATTTTACTTATCTTCAGGGTATCTATCCTTGTGTGGTTCTGTGCATGGTTTCCCTTGCACAGAACAGACTTAACATGTGTCTAGTCACAACGGTCATACTATGCTGACAATTGAAGCGCTGCTGCTCCAGTGAAGAAGGAAAAAAGTCCAGGTGTAACATTTTTTGAAAAGGCTGATTAGGGTTTTTTTTTTTTATTTTATTTTTTATTTTTTTTTTGCTTGTGTTGCGTTTTAGCCACAAAAAAAACTATGCACTGTGGCATGAATTCACCTCACAGCTGAAGGTCTTTGTTTGGGCCAGCTACAAAGAACAATTGGTCAAATACAGGGCAATATCGTTAAGTGAAAGCCACCTATATGTCCCAAGACCGGATTGGGTGGAGTGTGTGTAAAAAATCAAAAAAACAGGTTCTCGAAATGATTGGAGACTGATACATAGTCTATTTAATCCTAAAATTAGATGAGATGTCCTCCTGGCTGGATACTTCTTACCACTAACCTTGATGGTGTGACATAACCTTTCATGACTTTTTGTGTCTGTTTCACTACATCTATCAGACATGAAAGGCTGTTTTTTGTTCTTAGGGGGAATTCAATTGGTTGCTTGGTTGCTAGATTCCGCAATGTGTCTACAGAACAATCTGCAGAGATGCATTGTGGTTTACTTACAGCTCCACTCTTTTTTTTTTTTTTTTTCTTTGCTTCCCATACATATGCAATGGAAAATTAGTAGGGTTTTTAGTACCGTATTAGCTAGCAAGGTGCGTAGCCAGATATTGAAACTGTCTGGAGGCACCTCATGGCTAATTGAATCTGCCCCCTTAGTGTTTTTGTTTTTCGTATCAAAGATTATTAATAGAACTTGTTGTAGACCTGTCAATTTCGATAAGAGATCTAGAATAAAATAAACCGCTTGATTCTCAAGATGGGTTAAAAAAATCAAAAAACAGGTTTCAGGCTATCTCTTAATTTTGTGTGCTTTGCATCTGTAAATAACACACACAAGTTCTTCAGGATCACAATAAATGAATCGCTGTAACAAACAAAATAGAATACATAGAGCAGTACTGTTGCATGACTGTGAAGTGTACTATCCCAGGGGTTATTCCTTTACAACGTGTGATGGTAAATCTGGCCAGATTGTTAAAGACCACGTGAAGTGGTCCCCGCAGGGGATCTGCTTACAAGAGGGATTCTTTCACAATACACATCAATAGGTCTTGAAATAGATGATTTTGGAATAGATGGAAGGTCCTCCTCTGTTAATCACTCCACCGATGAATATGAATTCAAAACAAAACATATCATAGTATAACTCCATTTATTAAATGGTACATCAATGTAATTAAAAACATAAATAGTGCCCTTCTAGCAGCGTACAATTAGACATAAAATACAAGCACATAAACAATGCATGAAGATGGCGTTACCCGGATCCGATCCTCAGCTGTAATATGTAGCGGTTTCAGTCAATGGTAGATGATTGCCCTTAGGTACCCAACGCGTTTCGATTAGTGCTGTGAGATATACTACTACATCTATCCTTGTTACTGTTGGAAAGTAAGTGGGCTTTCTTGTATATCTTGGGCAGCTTTTTGGATTATTAGCGCCCATTTCTGATAATCTTTGTTTATATATTTTGCATCTGTAAAGTCTGCATGCTATTTATGGGTGATGGTGGGGCATTTGTCAGGAGTTTCTCATACATGCTTTTTGTACAGGTAGCAGCTAATTTATAACTTCCACTCTCACCATAAAGGTTATTTCTGACGTTAATAACTTTTTTTTTTTTTTTTATTTATTTTTTTATTTTTGCCTTGATATATTTTAATAGAGCATTGCAATATTCTTTTATAATGTATAAAGTTGGGCAAATGTTTTTTAGTTCTGCTTGTTTTTTACCTGGGGAAAAAATAGGGTAAAACGCTAGTTAAAAATTGTCCTTTAAACAATAATGCAATTGAACCATAAAATAGCCACCTGTTCTTTATCGGCTTTCTGCACATATTGTGTTGATTTGTTTTCATTCTATGAACTGCTTTCTGAGCATGTTAAACATATCTTTTGTTGTGTGTACAACCAATTGCAAAAACCTATTGGTCAAACTCTCTTTACAACAGATGGCAATAATTCTCTCTGAACAGGGTGGTTCAGCATTTGGAGAGCTCCAATATGATCCTCTTGTCTTCCTCCACACTTTCCTTTTACAGGCCTGTGTTGGGGACATTACATTGAAGAGTTTAGTGGTGTTGGCACTTACTGTGTGGCAAAGTAATATCTTGTAGGACACTAGCCGCAGATAGCGCAGTACTTGATCACTTTCCAAATCAAATTCTAATCCAAACACCTACATTTTAAAGAAAGTAGATTTTATTCAAGCATATATAGGATTAATGATCATTTGCACTTTGATTTGACAGTCATAACAAGTCATTTTAAAGTTAGGTTATTCCATTTCTGTGAGTTAGTTGATGGTGTGAAGTATCCTTAAACAAACGTCACATTAGTTTTACAATAAATTTAAATGTATGTATATATCGGAGACTGTCAGGTATGCACTTGATCTATAGTGTGTTCTAGTGCTATGTGGATACGTGTGTGTGTGTGTGTGTGTGTGTCTACTAATCGCTACTCTGTGCATACTCGCACTCTTTGTGTAATACTTCCAATGATCACTGAACTCTGTTAATTGAAATTGGTGTGGGTGCAAATTTCTCTATTCTGTAATTCTGGGTGTCATGGGGGTTCTGTTTTCAACTGTCATCATACTGTGTAAAATTTATGTTTTTGGAGGGGACAACGAAAAAAAAAAAAGTACCTTTATTGCCTTTATCTTATGCTGAAGTGGGAATTTGTTTTTGTGGGGGGGTTTATGTTTTAAATCCTTTTATTTTGAGGTGTCGGTAGCTCTTCTGTGTTTAAAAATTAGTGAAATCTGATAACCTTCAACTTGCTTTTCTTTAAAATGTCAATGTGCTTAAAATATCATAATTTCTTCTTCTGTTTGCTGACTAGTTAGACTTCCTAGTAGTTAACTTTCCAACCACCACCTGCTATTTAAAGCCTGATCAATGTACAACAGAATCTCCTGCTCTGACAGCTGAGTCTTTGGCGAAATGGAGATGTTAAGTGCCAGTTGACTTGGTTCCAGCATAGGTGTTAATTACCTCTGTTGCTGAGGCTGTTGGGATTATTACTTAGAGATGTTCCACTATTTTGAATTGAAAACAATCACCTCTCGTTTCGAAACTGCTGTGTTAGGTCAAGTTGAACACACACATGGCAGCCAACATATGAAACTTTGCGTAGGTTTTGAAATCCTAAAAAGCCTGTACATAAACTGCCCAGCACCCATTTATTTTCCACTGCCTAAAATTAGTATCCTGTGCCTTTTCTCAAATGCTGTTTGTGTTTAGCACACACCTGTCTATGCCACTTTGATTATAACGCAAGTTTTTAAAACCTGCACTGCTAAGGGCCATTTAAAGAGTTGCATTTAGACCAAATAGGGCACAGTATTGGTTTTCAAGCCCCCAATGTTCTCCATGTTCCCCACACTAAAGTAGCCCTGTTCATACTTCTTTTTTTTTTTTTTTTTTTTTTTTTATCCGGAAAAGCAGTAGTAGAATAGTAGATTGTAGTGCAAACCATTGGATCCTTCATGGAGACTGATCATATTTGGGTAGTACTGCATTAAAGATAAGTCAAACTGTTTTTTTTATTTTTTTTATTTCATCTCCATGAACACAACTAATCTTTTCAGAAATAACGAGTTAAGTTTGTGTTGACCACTGACAAACAGAACAGATTAAAGTGTTTCCTTATAGTGTTACTATGAGGAAAACTGCTAAACAATTTTGTAAGGACAGGATAGTGAGGGGAGAAAGACAGACATTTAATATTTAGATTAACTAGATTATACCAGCTACTGGACCCTGCATGTTTGTGACTGAAAAAAGCTCTGCTCAGGAACACTAGTTGACACCAGCAATAGCCAAGCAATTAGTTTAGCCTGAAAGTTCCTCCACCCCCTTACTCTGTCGCACTCAAACAGAAGAATGGCTAAAAGTTTTATTTTAAGCTGTAGAATTTCTGGTCTAATATTACTTCTACTTAAAAGCAAAGTACACTAAACTAGAATGCGACTCAATTCATTCTTCTGAAAAGCTGCCAAACAATTAAGTGTATGTGTGGGGTTGGGGGTTGGGGGTTGGGGGGGGGGGTGGGGGTGGGTAAAGAACATCTTGGCACAGCAAATGACCATTGTAGTGGACCACACTAATGCAGGCTATGTACACTTTCTCCTACCTACCTACATTTTCTTTGATGTACCAGTACTGCTCACTAGCAATATATAATTAAAGTGAAACATGTCCTTTAATGGTGAAATTTATCTTTTTTTTTTTTTTTTTTTTATGTGGTAAAATATAAATGCATTTCAGTTTGTCTGAATAACCTTTTTATAAATACTTTAAAAGTTTCCTCACTTTAAGAAAATACGTAGTCAACAAATGTTTGCTACGTATTTTTGCCAATTTGTTTCTCCACTAGTACCTGAAGTAGCCTAAATATTCTGTTTTAATTGTCAATTTGTACACACAGGTTTTAAAACCAGACGTCTGTGATGAGGGAGGATCACTGGCTTCTCCTGCCTTGAAAGATCCACCGCAACACACTATAGCTGTACATCACGTCCCAGATGGAGCTGGGAGCCCAGATCTCATTATAGAGGCCCAGTATGACAGTGGCCCTGAAGAAGATGGATGCAGTAGATTAGCATGTGATGTGAAAAACATATCTCTTGGAAAGGGTGAGAATATCTTTCTGTATTCTTGTTGTTTGTATTTATATTGCTTCTTCTGTAAATCAATGTTGAATCTTTCATAACATGTATACACACCTACCTTTTTGAATCTCTATTTTAGAGGCACATGCAATTAAGGCTAAATATTTTACTTTGATGGCTGAAGCAAAATATGGGGTGGTTTTTATAGTCTGAGCAAAGCCTCTGGTGTTTGGTTTTAGTTTTAAAATTTGAGCTGCCTAATCTATTTACATGTGCTTAAATTCATTTGTAGCTACAATGGTAATCTGGAACAGTGAAACCTCATGTCTATTAAAGGGAGCGAACTATGAAACTATATTGAAATTGCCCCAATCTCCTCCTCTAAACCCAGTTTACAGCTCCGTTTATGATGAATGTTTGTTTCATTTGTTTTCTCAAGCACAAACATATGGTTCAAGCCCTCCAAACCTGATGCCTACCCTCCAGCATTGGCCCAAACCTACACCCTTTCCTTTTTAGTTTCCTCATTACCTGATCCTAGGAAACTGGTGATAAAACCTTTAAAAGATAATTCCGCCATCTCTATCAAAATTGACGCTTCACACTTGTATCTAATTTCTAAGAGTTTAACAGTTTTTTTTCTTTTTTTCGTTTTGGTATGACTATTTCTGAATATGAAGTGTTTGTGGTAAAGAATTTTGTATCTGAGCAGTCTAACTTTGCTCATGTCGTCTTTTTATGGGTATTTGCCGATGTATAGGAAGAGTGTGGGGTTTGGGGAGCACCCAGTGGTGTCATGTAGCATCCCAAAATAATTCAATAGTCTGTGGTAGGAACCAGATGAGTGTCAAAGACTGTACAATGAGTGTAAGTTTAAAAGGTGTGCATAATGTGTGTTGACTTCCATGGCTGTGAAAATGACATAAAAGGTATGTTCGATTCTAATAGAAAATAATCTTATGAATAGAAATGTCCTTCCCTTTAGGATGTAAGCTTCCATGAGCAGGGCACTCTTTCCTTGTGTTTTCCGTCTTCTGTTCTATCCCATCTGTACCACTAGGCCTGCTTCCCTAGCCCTGTCAATGTGATTATCAATTTGTTCTTGATAGTGTAGTGATATAACTGCTATTTTGGTTTTAAAGTGATTGAGAAATGCAAATTAAAAATAGTTATATAAAATGTTGTTGGAGTTCTATTTCACAAAACTATGTAACATCTGGGAAAACTAAACAGAACTTTTTCTCCTACCAGTGTTTAACGACTCTTAAGTTTGACATTTGCTTTTAATTCATGTGTTTGAAAATCGTCTGAGATACTGGTGTATCTAATTTCTCTGGTCACTTTTTGGCAAAACCTGAGCTAGACCACATTCTGTCTATAAGTGTTAAGACTTCTAATGCTCCAACCTAGTTGATTATAATAAAGAACAATGTTTTTAAATTAGAATACCCAACAATAGGGTGACAATACACAATAGAATTATTTGTGCATAAGTAGGGCACCCTGTTTTGTTTGTGGCTTCTTGTGTTTTTTTTTTTTGTTAAAAATAAATTTAATAGTTTTTAGATAGCACCTACATACTGCTTTTTGTGATCATTATCTCCTGTTGCTCCTCCGTGGTAGCAGATTCTGTGGGCTCCAATGAAGTCAGAACAGAAAACACCACCTCAAGATTTGTAAGGCCACATTATAATTAATACATGTAGATGTTAGTGCAGCTGTCTTTCCCCAATGAGATGATCCAGTGATTAATGCTGGTGTTTCCTTATATAATCTGTGTCTCCCGTTACCCGCCTCAGACCTCCTTTTGTATAGTCCAGACAACATTACTGCTATCACGTAGCTGAGCAATTTATTAGCAAGATCGACCTGAGTTGGCATTCCCTTCAGGAATCACATTTTCCTGAAACCTGCAGTACTATGCGATTGTACTAGTAGGGATGAGCTGGGGGACCAGCCTCACAGGGAAAATCCTTCCTCCGGGTAAAGAATCTTCCACATGGGGCTGCATTTGTGAAGCCAAGGGATTGATTGAATTCAGGGTTCCCCCACCTCCCTCCAAAGCATGCAAGTTCAGGTAACTGTCTGTAACTTTTATGGTTGTAGTTTCTTTGCTGCTAGCTAAGGTTTCATTGTTTCTGGCTTGCTTGCTTTTCTGTGTGGTTACACTCATACTGCAAAGCCTCAAAAAGAAAAGTCCAAATTTGAGCACGAAGTGTCTGGTTTGTGCAGTCTGTGACAAACTTTCCAGAGGGATATTCTGGTAAATGATGTTCAAGTAGCTCCTCAGATGGGGGAATTCTTTAAATGGATGAACATTGCATTTGCAGGAACCTTGTAATTAAATAGGATCTTTGGCATATTCAGTATAAAAGATCCCATCCCATTCTAGACAAGCCTGGACAGAGGAAGTTGGTTCGGAGGATTAACAGAGATCTGGGTCTGACATTTGATAGCCTAGCAGCAGGCAGGAGAAAATCAAAAAGAGTGCAATTTCAGTTTGGGTCTGGTAGACTGCTTTGTCAAAGACATTCATATGGCATTGGAAATTTAAGGTAATAGTTTAAAAACAGGTGCTGCAAGATATGCTTTTTATGGGAAAAAAGAAAAAACTGCCTTTTCGAATTGCTAAGGTCAGTTGGTGACATTAAGGACCTTATTTGTGAGTGGTAGAATTCAGACAGCAGCAAACTTGAGTCATCGGATATGCCTTGTAAGGTTGGTGCATCCGTTGCCAGACTCCAAAAAATATATCTCACACAATTCCCCTGGAGGATGATAACAGGAATATTGAAAGCATATCAAAGATTTAGCTCACCACAGTTGCAGCATTGTAACAATCAACACCAATGGCAGCTGTCCATAGCATTACGAATTCAGGGCTGTGTGTTTTGTACATGATTGTCAAAAGAAGTGCCTTCTTGGACTAGCACACCAAATGGCAGTCAGATGAACTGAGTGTAACGCATCTACGAAGACTGTTATCATTGAGCACTGGTGTCTGAATCGTGGAAACAAGGAGTTCTGATGAGCCTTTATCTGGATGACATCTTGTGGTGGGGAATTCAAAGAGCATTGTCATCCACAGAACAGTTCAGATAATAGCCTTTCTATAAGAGTGACTGGATTGTGAGCAAGGTGAAATGTCCATCATATTATAATTAATATTTTATTGAGGTCTAGATTCAAGTATCAAGATTCAGTCCCTGGCATGTCTGCTGCAGACTAAGCAGATGTCAATAAGGAAGGGATTTCAATTGTTGGAAATATTTTCCTCCTCTTTACGGATTATTACATGAGTAATATTCAGTTGGAACTTCTAACACAGTGGGGTGACGAGCAGTCTACTCAGAATCATGCCTTCACCCTGTCAAGAGCCATCAAGAAGTTTCTTGGGTGCTGGAAAAGACGAGGGGTGTTTCTTTTGGAGCCAGAATGGATAATGCTCACAATAGCCAACAGTGTTACTGGCTGGGGAATAATAGCAATTCTTCCATTTTGGCCTCTAATTCCATGGTTTCCTGTAAACTGGCATATTCGTGGCCTCGACCACTTTGACCATATCTCCTACATCAAACTATCTTTAATGTCCTGGAGGTTGAGCTGGGAAATGCAAGTATAAGGGCATCTCTGAGTAAGTAAACCGCACACTTGCAGGAAAAAAGACCCCCCTCCCATCTAGTACATCTGTTTCACATTGTGACTCTAAATTCAATCCAACTGCAGTGATTATTCCAGTATCCTTTTTTTACCTTCAGGATAGCAAAAGGTCTTTCTTTTATCTACACTCAAGATAAGGGTTTGCTTTGGTTGTTTTGTCGATACCAAAGTTTCAGAGGATTTGATTAGACACTTCTTCCAAGCAATGAAGAGGATCCATCCTTTTTTAAACCACTGCAAAAAGTTTATTTGATTTGGGTCTAATCCCCAGTAATACTACCCTTATATTCTACATTATTTTCTGCATCTCTTAAACATGTATACCTTCAAAAATACCTGTCCAGATTGAGCAAGAATACAGTATACCTTTTGCTACTGTTGTAGTGTAACACACTAAACGGCAAATAATTAACTACTGCAGCAGAATACCATACATCAACGTAAATTAAAGTACTTGACAACATCTGTTATGGTATGGTAATAGAACACGCTAAGTATTTCCAATTTTCTACTTTATGCTGCTGTATAGTGCTACAATTACTTGCAGCATCATAGGAAACTTGTCAAGTATAGTCACAAATATTTAATGAGTCAGTTTTTGCTTTATACTTCTGTATAGTACCTAGTAGATCACATTACCCTTTAATTTTTCTGTCTGTTGGTTTTCCCCAGTGTTTATGATTTTATACTTATTTTAACACTATCCCAGTTTGAAGTAGTTTTTGTTTTGTTTTTTTTTTTGTTAAAAAACAAAACAAAACTGCTTTTATCCTATTGTATAGTGGAGATCCACTCCTTTTATTACTTGTAGTATTCCCTTACTTTCCATCTGAGGCTCCCTACGCTGTTTGTTAAAGAATAGGGATAGGGTTACATCTAGTGCAAGTCCAATCTGTCTTTTTGTTTCGTTATTTTTCCCTCTTACTTGTGCTGCCCTATATTTCTCTTACCTGGTACTTCTTGTTCCTCCTTAGACTGGCCAGCATCCCTTCCGCCCTCCACTATCGGCTCCGCGCATGAGCTGGTATGTGTGGTGTTTGTCAGAGGTGAAATGGGGGGTGTTCTTTATGATGGAACTGCCCACCAGAACGCTAAAAGCATTTAGGGATAGTAAGATAGTATTATTTATGTAAAAGTGTTTTTTTTTTTTTGCTTTTAATGTTTTTAAACAATTGGATCAAAAGCCTGTAGGTTTTTGTTGTTTACCGTTATGTGTATCAGTCACATTCTTATACTTCTTTTTTTTTTTTTTTTTTTTTTTTGTTCTGCAGTATTTTGTGTTTGGGGGGTGTCAATAATTCTGTATTTTTACACAACTTGTTTCTGGAAGCTCTTGTTAAATTTATATAATGTATGTTCAGAGTTGATGGGTTTATAATGGAGTTGTATTTGTTACACAGCTGTTCACTGCTGAGGTCTTGTCCTTGCTCTACAGCTGGGCTAGTGACAAATTGCAGCTAAACACAAGTGCTCTTGGTTAATGCAGTCACATACACGTAACCGTCCTATACATCTTAATTATCCCTGGCGTTTCTTTGGAAAAGTTTCCCAAAAGCTTTTCTGTTTGGATCCCTTATAGTTCATGTGCACATGTAAGTCTGAACTCTGGATTTGGCAGTGTTTTGAAGTGGAATCTATTCAGCCAGCATCTGGGCCTCACAGCAAAGCGGACTCTTCCAGGTATAAGTCTTTCTGTTTCAAATCCCTATCTTGTAAAATGGCATCAGTTACCACAGAGGTAGAAAGACTTGTGGTAAAGATGGTTGTTTTTTTCTTTTTCTTTTTCTTCTGCACTGTAATCTATAACTAAATGTTGCGTTTAAAGGTTTTAAAATCAAGCTGAGTTCTAGTTATGTAATGAATTAACTGGAATAACTTATTCTTAGTAACTGTTATACGGAAAAGAGATAAAAAACAAACCTTTTAAGGTCTGAGCAATATTTTGAGTGCAGAAAATGCAGATTAAGGGCTTATATTACTCTGTGCAGGAAATTGAAGCAGCAGTTTCATTGGCTCCATTCTTAGCACATCCCTGATTCAGACTCGTATCACAAAATAAGCTCACTCTCATCCTCACCCACAACGTCTGGGTTGTAATTATGTTGTAACTTCTTGCTTGTAGTAAATCATGTGAGCTGTTATGCAGTGGTGTTTCAGTTACGTGGGTACCCTCCATGTAACACACGTTCCTCCAATGGTCTGCACCGTCAGTTTTGAGGTGGTATTTGGCTTTAAAAAGTAAATGGATACTTAAAAAATAAAATAAAATAAAAAAACTGGGCAAAAATGTTTTGTTTTTTTAAATGGGCAGTTACTATGTGCCATCATCATGCTGTATCTTCATATGGGCACATGGAACCACAAAGCAGAATGATCATTGTGGAGTATGGGAGAAATAGTGTGATGCCCAGTAATAGGTTCAGTAGTAATACTCAAAAATATTCCAACTGTTGCAATATCCAGTAATGACATAATATTACCAGGTAAAGTTTGTAGTTGTAGTATTTAGACTTGTCCTACCACAGTAGTAGCCAGAGCCATGACTACTACTGTGGGAACTTTAAAGTGGTTCTGGGAAAAAAAAAAAACCTGAAAGTGGCCTCATATAGATGGGACCAAGTCTATTGTAGGTGTGGCCAACATTAGTGCTATGTTTACCATGTGCTAACCCTGCCTGCTTTTATGTGATGGTAGTTGTGTCTGGGAAGTTCTTGCTATTGTATGTAGCCTGTCCACTATCGTATAGTAGGTTATTCTAACTGAGGTCTTATCCCTGTCAATCTCCCACAACCTAGCAGTATAAAAAAAGAGAGGGGGGAAAAAAAAATCACGTTGCCTCTGCCCAGTGACTGATCCAGGGGGGCGTTTGGGGCAACCCTCCCCTAGCAGCAGTGACGGCTCACTGATCCCAAAGGCTGACAGACAGGCAGAGAATCCTGTCTGGCCGCGCAGATTGTGTTATCTGCTTACCTGTCAGCCCTACTAACATCAGTATAGTGAGCTGCCGCTGGAAGCCCCATGTTTCTATTGAGAGAAAAGGGGACGGGGCACAAATCGAACCCCCCCTACCTGTATGCAAAACTTTAGGATTTCACAACCATGTTTGTTATCAGTGATTATTTGTAAATGCTAGCATCAGCAATTCCAAAAATAGAAATGCCTTTTCTGTTTGAATTAATCGGAAATACGCCTTGCAAAATGTATTGCAAGACAAAGCAGGTATTACATTGGTTTGAATGATAATTTGTCCAATATTAGTGATGGATGTATAATGCAGAGAGCATGCCATAATATACAGAGGGCGGGTAGAGCGAAGGAAGGGCTTCCCACCGCAGCGTGTCAGGAGGGGCACCAGAGGAACGCCTTTCCTCTTTTTTAAAATGAAAAATAAACAAGCAAAAAGAACTATAGCGTCGTCACGGATCGCCCACTCAAAAAGAGAATTAAAAAAATACATTAGGAGGCCTCTTGAGTACACCGGTCTTCTGGGAAAAGTCCCACTAATGCTTATGCCCAGGCCACTGGTATTAGCTCTAATATGCAATCAGTGTGGTCAGTAACACTTTTCTGTTTTTATTTTTGCGTTTGAGGTTTGTATATATGTGACAGTTCATTAACTTCCACAATATCATAAAATCGATTACTACGTAGTAATATATTGTCCGCCTTCAAATAACTTTTGATGTACAGATGTCCTCATTTAACTATCCTCAAATTCCGAAAAGGATCCTCTTGAGTGAGACCAGAGATTTAATACGTTCTTCATCTAGACTGTCAGACAAGCTGCAATACATTGTACATCCCCATAGTACATCCTCTGGGTGGCCTATGTACCTCTGTCAGTTCATGCAGTACATTATTATCCATTTTTGGTCCGTGACTATTCCTGCTACACCTCTGTGTCACACCTTGAAATGCAATTTTGATGATCCATAGAAGGGTAGCAGGGGCTGTTGGTGCACTGTAATAATTAATAGCTTCCGCTGTAAAAGGGGTACCCCCTTGTATAGTGAAAACCAGTTCCTAGGATGGTCAGCACAGGATTACGGCCTTAGTGGGCCTTCCCTTCCTATAGGCTATCGGCACTGAAAAGCATGGTGCTTTTCAGTGCTTGGCAATGCTTTTCAGTGCAAGGTAACTTGGTACTATATGGTACAGTATAGTAGCACAAATGGTCACAGTATAATAGACAGGGAACCCTAATTACCCCTACCCCAGGGTTTCCCAAACCCAGTCCTCAGGGCTCGCTAACAGTGCAGGTTTTCCATATCTCCTTGCTGGATCACAGGTGTATTCATTACTGACTGACACATTGTAACAGATCTACAGGTGGTCCTAATTATGTCACATGTGATCCAGAAAACCTGCACTGTTAGGGAGCCCTGAGGACTGGGTGTGGGAAACCCTGCCCTACCCATTATATCTAAATGGTAAATGGAGCCCACTCGTGGTTTTCATATTTTAATTAAAGTGATGCACAATAAAAATTTTCCTTCTTCCTCGATTCTAAGTAGACCGTGTACACAGAGAGATATACATGAGGCGCAGTGCCATTATAAACAAGTAACATCTGCCATCTGAAATCGGTATTGCATATCCAGCATAGAATACTAGCTTGTGATCTGGAGGACATATGTGTACTGCCCTACTGCAACTTTTTAGTAAATACACTGCTTTACCTATCTTATGTGGTCTTCAATAATTGCATGAGCAGGCAGAGTTGAATCTTTCTGCTTTGCCCTGAGATACAACAGTGCTTTCTGCTTTGGATACAGTTGTATTAAGAGCAGCTTTGCATTGTAATTTAGGACAAAGGAAAGAAACAACGGACTGTTCATATAAACAAAACTACAGATAAAATAAGGGCTAAGAGGTGGCCCTAGTGCCGTATGTTGCCCTTCGAGCCTTCACCCGTATCCGCCAGCTCCTTGCGGCTTTTTTAGAATTGTTTTAGCTTATAACACTTGTGTAAAAGGCCTGCTGGTATGTTTAGTACAGGATGCATTCTCTACCTTTTGATTTAAATGTATCGTTTTAGCTTATTACTTGGGTAAAAGCTATAACGTTTTGAAGGTTAGAGGCCCCCTCTTGTGGACCCTGAAGTTTCAGGTTATCTATTACTGATGTAGATAAAGAAATGTCTTTTAGAGAAAAGTTCATTAGGACATGTACAAATTAACGTAGGAAACCTCTTAAAAACACCAGAATTGACATTTTTAGTTTTTATGTTCTGTTTTTTTGCACCCATCAAGGTTCAATTAAATAAGATTATCTATAGTCCATGGAGACATTTGGGCAGTCCAGGGGAGGTTATTTTACGCAGGCTCAAAGCTTTGTAGTGCCACGGTTGCAGGTAAGATAGTAATTATTTTGCAGTTAATAACTGCATTTGAGTGATCATTATAAAAATCTGATCTTCTTTCCAAAATGTCTATGGTTTATAGGTCATCATGTTCCAGCTTTTAACAGTTTATAATATACGTTTATTGCATGTATCCTGTGTCCTGATTACATAATTTCCTTACATGTTCTATGGTGAACCCCCTTTGGAGTCAGTCCTGCTGCTTCTGTGTCTGAAATTAAATGCATGTTCACAGATAAGGCACAGCTCCAGCAGAATTTGTATATCCATGCTGCAGGAACTGAACTATTTATAAGTGAACAATAAAGTGGCACTTTGCCTGAGGTGTGGCCTTTTAGGAAATGATAGATGCCAGCAGGGTACATGATTGCCTAAGTAAGGGTGGCCTCACAAGAGACGGATATATAATAGGTTGTCAAACTGTAAGATAACAGCCCCAAGCACAGTTCTACCAGCGTAAACGTGCTTGGCTGTGGCTGACAAACGTGTGTCTTGTCTTAGGGTTGGGCATGTAACTGTTACAAGTTGTTTCTATTAGTGTTCTAACTGTATGACTGTTAGATCATGCACCAGAGCTGGAAATAGAAAGATTTTGTTAAACTTTATGCTCTCCTCCCCTGGATGCTCTGCTTTACTGTGAATAATGATTCACAGTGAATGTTTTCTTAGATATTTATCTACCTGACCTCTGAAAGACATCATTAAACTGTAATGGCAAACTGAAATTTCAAATCTTGTTCACACACATGTGCGGGGGAAAAATGGGTAAAAGCACAAGAAAACCAGCATGCCGCTTTCATACTGCCGCCCCTTCAATTTCCCGGGTTTTTCAAGCTGAGATTTTGCAGAGGCACAGAGCGTCCCAGCTCAGAGACCTCGTTCACACTGCACCTTGGACCCGGGAATTTTCCTGGTCAACCCCATTCATACTGAACACGGATCTGCCCTGTCAATAAGTGAGTCATCACAAGATGAGCTTTAATTGGCTAAAATATACTGGGGTCATTTAAATGAGAATATTTTTTTTTTTACACACAAAGTTGAGGCCAAAGTGAGTAGTGACTGTTCACAGCATTGCTTTAATCATGGCAACTATTGGGTAGCCCAGAGTTCCTGTTTTATTGCGTTTAGTTGCTGTTTTATACAGCAAATGAGAGCTTGATACAGCTGCACAGTATCATTTCAGGAGAAGTAGGGAACAATTTCTGGCACAGAGGGAGAATACTCTGCATCTGTATATGCACAGGAGGAGAGGGCCAGAGTCCCAGACACCCAATCGGTTGCTTTATGTGAGACCCGGTTTGAAAAACTCGTGTCTCACCATTCATTCTGCAGGCTAACCAGGGCCGACACGGGAATTACCCCACCAAAAGTCCCGGGTCTAAATCCCAGGTTTTCAGACCCGGAATTTTTCACTAGCACCGTTCATACTGCGCCTAATCCCGGGTCGTCTGGGCTTGACCCGGCAAAAACCCGGCAGTATGAATGGGGTATTAATGAACTCCGCTCTGGTATCTCCCAGAGGTGACAAGTGGCAAGTGCAGGGTGCATCAAACTGCATCTCTGTGGCTGCCAATCCTAGCAAAGTGGGTGGGATCTAGAAGAAGGTGCTGCTCTCCCGGAGCTATGAAATTCCGTAGTCTCCCAGACATTCCAGACAGATGGGTAAGTGTGTGTTTTAGTGCATTGTCCATGTGTTTTTTTTAATTAGTTGAGTATTTCTTGTACAATATATTCTCTTGATAAAAGCTCATTTGTTAATGCATAAGAAATGGGGCATGTCAATTTATAAAAAGCACAAAAATAAAAGGTTTGAACGAGCCCCCCTGTTAGAAAATCTAGTGCTAAGTAGTCTAGTTATTAATTTGTTCTTTTTAGTTGTTTCTGTTGCTTCTTGTAGAATGCCACAGCTAATCCCACACCTTTTTGTCTTGTAGTGATCTATTTGGGCAGTTTGAGTGTTTTTGAAAGTGAAAACTCAATTTGAGAGGGTCTTTCATGGTTAAGTGCAAATATCACCTTTCTGTTTCTGTCCTATTGATAACTGTTAGCCTCCCATTTTTACTGGCTAGGTGGACACCCATTTCAGTCGGTCGGCCATTTGGAGGCTAAACCATATCTGAAACTGTTTCAATTCAAACCTTTTATTTTCCTAAGGTGGTCACTCCCCATAGCCGGAGCCAGAGGCCTGCTACATGCAGTAGATTTAACTGGGGCTCAGCCAGTCCTGATATACGGAATTTGCAAATTTAGGGGGGAATTCAGTTGCCATCCATGTGGCCCGCAAACATCGCACCACACACATTGCCGTCGATTGTGATAGAAATTTCGTTCCTCTTCCCTTGCAGCACTATGGGGTGGAATGTTTGTTTTTGAGTGTCAATCTCATTATTTTTTTAAAAATATTAAAGTTATGTTTTTATAATGAATAAATTTGTTATTTCACAGAATTCTTTTATTTTTTGAGATGTATACTGTGCTCCTTTTAGTTTAATGGTGCTTTGTATTTTGGGTACCTGGATTATCCCATACGAACAGCAGTTTTTGCACCCTTAATTTATATTTAATATAAGACCATTTGTGGTTTGGGTGGGTGGTTTTTTTTTTTGTTTCCCCCCGGCGTGCGCTCAATTGTGGGATGTTTTTTAAATTTGCCTCAGTCACTTTCTTTAGGGACAGTCTCTAATGAAAAGGGCTATGATTTTCACACACAGATAATCTGTTTCTCAGTAACATTTTATATAAATTTGGGTTTTTATCCTATTAATAAAATTTTACGATTTTAATAGAGATGATCAAAATAAGTGGGTTTGTGTATTGAATTTTTATCTTTCTAAGGTGTAAGAATCTTGTAAATTAAAAATTTTTGAAAAATCCTTTAAATCTAGAACTTGTATACAGTACAGTTAGAAGATGGCATCAAAGTAAGTACAGTAGACTAACACTTACAATAGGACAAATAGAATATTTATAGTTATTAAACTGGACTGTCAGTAGGGGTAATAGACAATCCCATAGATTGTAAGCTTGCAAGCAGGACCCACTTACCTCTCTATGTATTACCCAGTATTGTTTTATTAATGTTTGGTCCCAATTGTAAAGCACTACGGAATTTGCTGGCGCTATATAAATAAATGTCGATGATGGAAAACCAACATATCAGTCTCTATATATTAGTAGAATGGATACATATTACTGTAGTCCTTTCACACAACCAGCCCACTTTTAATCAGGTGTTCCCGTCTGGCGGCTGTGGCACAATGCAGGATTGAAATGCTGACCACATGCATTATCAATAAGATCTGCTAAGCTTTGACTCCACATCACATGAAGAGCCACACTGGGTTGTTCTCTCACTGCCTAGTACATGCTAAATAAAATAAAACATACACTATATTAATGCTTGGTACCATTGGTGCACATTGAGTTGGTAACCCAGATGACTTGTATTTTATATATGTAACATAATTAAATGCTGACAAATTTGGACTTGTATATCGCTTAAAATGCATCTATTAAGCGGTTCCTGCACAGTTAGGCAGTTGTATGTTTTGCTCCATCTGAAGTGTATCAAAATATAACAAAACACTATACTGTACTTCAGTGTACATCAGTTCACTTCAGGAACAGTCAGAAGCCTTCCTAGACGAACCTTGGCTAAGCTTTCTTTTTGCTTGTAGTCTTCCCTACTCACTGACGGCTCACCAACTTATGGAGTCTTTCTGACCAGGGACCATCTTGAAAAGCCCACTGCAGCAAAAAGTCTCAAAGCTCACGCTGCGGTTCTCTAAATCTCTTCACAGGCAAAACATCTTCGACATTCCGTACTTTAATGCACTCTTCTTCTATGGTAGTTACCACAACCATTAGAGACTCTTATCACATGATGCTGGTGAAGCATACCTCTGTCTGGCAATGTGCTCCTCTTCCCTGATAGGACAACAGCCTTCCCAGCGGACCTCTGGTTGCTTCTGATGCAGACGCTCCAATCAAGGTGCTTTTAGCGCATTTCCAACTGGCTCACAATTTCGGAGTGCTGTCACCATCCCCCCTTCTTTTTAGCCTTTCAACAACCACAATACTTGGCTCCTAGTTCCTTTTATTGTTTCCCCCTAGCAGGTTCACAGAGATGAGAGTCTCTACTCTACTCCTCCTCCCGGCGGGTGTGCTTTGCCTCCTTCAAGATGTAGACTTAGTTCTATTTGCTGCAGCACCATAAACCGTTCCACGTGGTTATACAGACCACTTTTGACAGGTTCAATTACTATATCTTAAGCTGCAACCTTCAAATGAAAAATACCAGTTTTAGTCGTGTATGTGTTTGTGTATATTTATTTACATTTCTTTCTGTGGACCGGAGTTGCCCGGATAATGTTCCTATGCACCCTGTATATATTTACTTGTCCGGTGGGTAGTTTACTACCATTCCTGTGTTATCTGCATTTGTGACTAGTTTTAAAAGAGGTTATTCAAAAAATTATTTTCATGATTTTTAGGTCATTGTTAGTCTAGTAAACCTGACATACAACTTTAAAAGTCCTCTCTTCAGCACTCGAAACCTGATGGTGTTTTTTTGGAAATACTTCAGCACTACTTATGTGAGTGCGAAGGTTAATGTGTAATGTTGTTTTTATCTATTAAAAAGATTATGCAGGAAAGGCTGTTTTTCCCAAATTGTACTGTAACCTGATAGAGATGAGTTATGGTGATTTGAATGACTACAAAGGTGGTTTAGACCATTTGGCAGAAAAGTCAGAATGTTACTAAGTGTCTGGCTCTTTAGTGGAACATGTGAATACATTTGATGAGCTTTGTTTAAATGAGGTGTAGCCGCATTGGAAGTGTTCTTTGGCTACTTAAATGAATTTAATAGTGTTAGAACTTTACCCATGTTTTACTTCATTGTCTCGCATACAGTGTTGTTCCACGAGGTTGTACAGACCATTGTTGAAATATGCACTTATCTTGGGGTATGGTATTCCCTTTCAAATGTAGCTTTGGTTGAGATCCAATAATGTGCCACAGAGTGTGTGCATAATGTATATACATATATAATTGTCTATGGTTGATGCCACTAGATATTTGACTTACTCTGTACTGAAGGGGTTACTTTCCCATGCAGAGGGGAGTCCCATAATCCTGTCTTTGTCAACCAATTCTATACTAAGAATGACGCCTAATGCTGTAATTATTAGTTTACCTACAAGTCAAATAAATTATATTGTGCTGGTCGCGAATTATGTACAAAACAATAACTTCATTAAAACACATTAAGTTATGAATGTTTAACGTGTTTTTTTTTTTGTTTTTTTTTCTTTAAACTAAAGATATGCCAGAGAAGGGTGCACAGAAGAAAGTATCTGCTTATCAAAGTGACCCAAGCCCTCCGTCAGACGATGGCCTTCAGAAGACTGCAAAGGTAGAATGTGCTTGATGATATATTTTAAACAAATACTTTTTCTAATCTTAACTTCTATCCCTACAACCAGCTAGTAGAACATACGCGTCAATGCCCCTTGTCCTAGTGTTGGCAGCTGACAAAATATGTTTATTTCTAAAGCTAGTTGCAGGTTTCATAGAGCTGTGGCATGTGATACACACTAATCACTTATACACAAGACACAATAACATTTCACACCAGTTACACTCTGATCACTATACTCTGGTCACTGTCACATTAATATTACACCTGATGAGTATAATGACCTCTTATATCCAGCTGCTGGTGGTCTTTGTAAGAGAGTCTCTCTCGGGGTAGTAGATTGTTGGGTTACACGCATAAACATACTTCGGTGTCTCCCATTTTCCTGCAGACGAACTTCACTGAAAATTTCCCCCATTTCCCAATCTGCCATGTTTACTTCAATTTCTCCCCCACTGAAATTTAAGATTTGTCCTCTATGTAGGCGCCATTATTTGTAGGAGAGGTTCTCAGATGATCTGCTACCTGTGAACTTCTAAAACCTCAGAGTAGACAGAGACTAAGTTTATTTTAATTATAATTTTTTTGGTGGGTGGACAGTGCCTGCTGATGTAATAAATTTGACTGCCTTAATGTCACTTCTATTACAGTGGTATTACTATGGGACGGGTATGTTGTCCGTCATATATTTGGGAGTGATTCTGACTGAAGCGTTTCGGACACTCGTACAATGTGTGCAAAAGGGTAGCCCGGTTAGATTGTTTATTTCGGCAGCTGTTTATGGTGTCAGGAAATATCTTGGCGAGCCTGGGAGGAACTGGGTATCAGTCATAGAATAACTGTGCATATAAATTACTTTAATACATAAACTTTTGTTTTTCTCTTCGTTCCATATTTCTGCCCATTCTTGTTAGTCTAATGTTTTCCCCAATCTGCTTCTCAAAAAAGTTTGTGGGCTCGAGAGATGGAAGTTGTTGTTGGTGGAATTCAGAGTTCTGTAGATGTTAGAAAGTCATCTTCGGTAACAAGATTGTTGGGGAATGTGACGTTCCCCATTAGCCAGTGATGAAAGACTTGGAAATGGATGTTCAGGGGAATTAATGGATATGCATGGCGATTGGTTTGGAACAATTCTGAATGGCCTAATTCTAGTGTCCCATATGGAAAGTGAGAATGCTGTGGGGGATGAGCTTTTATTGCTAGTGCTCCTTGTTCCAATGTAGTGAGAAGATGCACTTAAACTAAACATCCTAAACTGTCTGCTTCACTGTGTAACTCACTGTGTGTAGGGTGGGGTGCAAAGGTTACGCAGTGCACCTCTGTGTCAAACCCTGGCTAGCTGAGGGGCATGGGTGTAAATGACCAGGGGTTTCCTGCACATGCAGGTGTTTCTCTGTAAGTAGTGGGCCACAGGACGGATGTCACTTTGTGAAAGAGATGGTCTGGCGCCCAAATTATTGTGACTCTTATTGCACCGCACGACAAACTGAACTCTTTATTTACACTCCTCTCCCTCCAGCACAATAATCATAATGGTTGCAGCAATAAAGAAATATATACAGCTCCTTACTCTCTCCAGCATAGTTCTTAATGAGTAATATGAATATGATTGCAAATATATCTCCTAACTCCTCCTACATAGTTCTTAATGTTATCTAGATGTAATATAACATAATTAGCATGTCTGTTACACTCCAGTACTCCATACTTCACTGCGGTTCACCCCTTCTCTGCAGGGGCATTCTCATGGATGTAAACAGGGAGGCAGCTTCCCCAATGCAGTTCTGACACCCTGTAACTCAACTACAGCTCACCCCTCCTCTGCGGCGATGATTTCTCCTTTGGGTTCTAACTCTTCTCTCTGTGTATGCACAGCCCCTGGATCTGACACTACAGCTACCAGGCCTCTTGCAGCTACCTTCTCTACTAGGGTCTCATCCATGCAAAGTATTCCCTCTCTCTCGCTCTTGCGGTTCCCTTTAGTGATGTAGGGTTCTCCCCCTCTCTGGGATTGCTGCATGCAGTAGTGTGGCTGCATACACAGAGGGGAGGAGTCCCTAATCCCAATTTCTCTTTTGAGGTCCTTCCCCTTATGGACTCCCCCACTCTTGCTTAGGGGACAGTAGAGACTGTCTCTAGGCAACAGCCGCCACTCACCCGCTCCTGGGCAATGTTGGGGAACCCTGGAACATCCACCTCCACTGTACAAGGTACCCAGTTTTTACATCGGCTCTGATAGTCCTGTCACAGTAATTACCAGGTTCTCTTGGTCACAGCGGTTCTACAGCTACTCACAGTTCAGCCTCTGTCGGTTTCCAGTATACACAGGCAGGAATCAGTGTAGCTTTCAGATTTGCAAGCAGGAGTAAAATCCCTTTGGCTATAACAATCTTCTCTAGTGTTCTCTCTACCCCTCTCTGGGTTTCCCACAACTCGACATCTGCCTCTTTGCTACAAACCTCTCTCCAGGGGTCTCTGCTCTGGGGACTCTCTCCTTTTGTACCCAACAGTTGGGAGTTAGATGGTTATGGAGAAAGTTCTGTTATTGTGGATTCTGTGGCCCGATCTAAAATGATGGGTGAAGCCTAAAGAATATGAATGGAGCAAACAACATTCAGAAAATTGCAAGGTTAGTCATGTTTGGGAGCATTGCAAGTGGTTATGTGGTCTCTGACTCTGAAAACTGAAACCATTTTGTTCCAGTTACATTTCAAGTTGGCACAATTGATTAGAAGTCCTTAGTGTTTTCTCATATAAAAACCCCTTTTCCTGATATTCTTTTTTTTCTTTTTGAGTGTATTGTGTTCATGGAACTTGGTGAGGAGTCAGCAGGTTATGTACAATCAAAGCTGTGTTTAGTTTTGTGTGTGGGTTATATTGAACCTGGTGTCTTTGTTTTAGTCAATCAAGACTGGTGACATTGTTTCCTCACACTCCTTGCTCTGGTGTTTCTCTGGAATTTGATTTATACATTGAATTTCATTGATTTCTCACACAGCACTATTTTGTACTTCAGGAATTTCGTTTGTTACATATATACTACTTATGCACTGCCTGAAATCCTTTGCATTATATTTTTAGTGCATAACTTATGATCATGTGGTTTAAGAAGCTTGTGATAATGAAGACTGTGGGCTGCCATTCGCTTGAAGCAATGATTTTTGTTTTTCCCCTTTACATTTTGTTGCTAGCATCACCCATTTACATTTTGGGTCTTTAGATAGCGAAGTTCCCAGCAATTCCTGAATGTCTCTTGACTCTGTAGATTTCTGTGGTGCAGGAATAGGCAGCAGTCTTTATAGAGCTGCACATTTTGATAATTAGTGGTGTGTTACTGAGCCAAGTGTGTGCATGAAAAAAAATGTAGATGTTATATTCGGCATGCTTTCCCTCTTCTGCGGCAGAAATACCCCTCTCAACATGGCAGACAGTGACTGATAAACTAGCAGACTTGCTTTGCCAAAGTAGGTTCATACACAGAGGGCAGGGCCAGATGTTTCACTGCATTTGTTCAGGGGTTTGTTTTTGTTTTGTTTTTTAGCAAAAAGAACAGTTTTTTTTATTTGCCATATTCAATATAAAATACCAAATAAAAACTGTAAAGTTTCAAATGATATATACATCAAATTTCCTATAAACCTGTAACACAAATGTATTCATGGGCATAGGTAAGATCAACAGGAGCAATTCCAACATTATTATATAAACCTTGTTATTTAGTTTTGGGTTTTTGTTTTTTTTTTTGTTGTGTTTTAGAGGAAAAAGGCAATGAAATGATTGAGTGGGAACGTAAAGGCTTGTGGACATGGGTCAATCAGGAAGGATGTTAAAAAATATATGTTGGTGTAGTACAAACCCAATTCATTTAAATACAGTCCTTTTATATTCTTTTGAACCTTGAAATTCCAGCCAATTATACGAGGTAACATCGGAGAATTTGCATGTTACGGAAGAATGTACTACTATTACAAATACTTGAGACACTTGTCTAAGATCTTGATTGGATGGTATTGAGCAGTTTTCTGTAACCTGGATTTGTTGTCTTGCATTATGAAGTTGGGGGTAGGAGTGTTTTGTATTTGTGGATTTATGTATTCCATCAATCTTACATTTTGCAACTTGGTAGTAAAGCTCTGTGTGGGTTATTTGCATTACCCAGTGGGATTATGTTGAAGTTAGTGTGTACTAATTGATACAAGGTTTCTCATTTCCCAAATAAGTGTAGTAATTAAACGCTGAAATGTTTTTGATAATAGAAGGCGTTTGAAATAAATTTAATATCCTGAGCAAAAAACATTTTTGCTCAACATTATTTTTGCCACTCCACAATGGTCCTGGATAGCTTTAATACAGTTATCCATAAGTGTTTGTAGTATTGGGATAAGGTTCAAATATTTGGAAGTGTTTATTCCTAGATATTTTTCTGAACCATATTTAGGTCACCTGTTGCCACTGAATTGGATAACCTTTACTAAACCTAAGAGCCTCTGTCTTGCAGCAATTAAGTTCAAAAGTATACTACATTTTTGTATCTCATCCATGAAAGCAGCCAGTGAAATATGTGGAGATGTCGCAAATATTAGGTCATCAGCATAAAATCACAAATTAAATTGTCGCGGCTAGGGATACCCATTATGTCAGAATACAGGATTGTTACAGAGACTAAGGCCATATTGCACAGTACGAGCAACTGTGGAAAGAGGGTGTCCCTGCCTATTAAGATGTAGAAAAGTTATCAGAAAGTGTGCCATTTTATCTTTTGTGCGGGAAGAATTTGTGTAAAGTACCAATACCTAGTCAAGGAAGGGAGTCTGAATACCGAATTGCTGTACATAGTTTGAATTGAGTCTGATTGTTCCCACATTTATTGACAACCATTGGTTACATATCTGCCAGTTTACAGTGATGAATAATGTTATGGAGTTTGCCTGTATATCCTCTATCGTCTCTACATGATACAAATCGTACAAATCCTTACTTATTTTGGTGAGAGAGGCAACCCATTCACGGTTCAACCCATTCACGGTTCAACCCATTCACGGTTCAACCCATTCATGGTTCAACCCATTCACGGTTCAACCCATTCACGGTTCAACCCATTCACGGTTCGAGCATTACAGCAACATGTGTAGACTGAGCTTTATGGTGGGAGGGAATGGTGAGGACGAATGGCTTTAAATGGCCATAATGTAGAAAAATTTACGTGTGGCTCCTACCGTATGTAACATTTGAGTTTGGCACACTAAGGGCAAGTGCACTCTTACTGTATCAGGAGTTGTTCGGAGTCCTTTGAACACTATTGAATCTCAATGTGCAGGATCTAAAGTCAATCTCTAGAAGTTACATCTGCCAATAAATTGGAGTGTGGTCAGTCCATATGATAGGGGCATAGAAGGTATTATCCTCCATATTGGGCTTCATAATGTTCTTGTAGCTGTTGGCTATGGAGTACTAGTTTTTTTTTTTTTTTTTCCGTTATTAATTTTGTTTGAGAAACACCCCAACAGTAGGTGTATTTACTCTTTAGACAACTACACTAGGGGTCAATACACCTTTCATAAAATTTTATAAATGCTCAGCGATTCCCTTCAAACATGAAGCTTATTTGTTATAGGGTAGCTGAGTGTTTGAGAACGTGTATGTGTGGTTAAATTATAGTCATTGGATCTCTCACTTGAAAAGAAACCTCTTTTTACGTGAAATACAGGTCTCCATTTTTACTAATAGATGATACAAAAACTATTTTCCTATGTAGACGGGTATATCTAGAAGAAATGTTTTTTTTTCTATAAATGTTCTACCTTTTTTCAGGGTGTATACACTCTAAAGGTTTTATATTTTACAAGAATATTTGGCCCGTTAAAAATAAGAAACATAAGTCCCAGACAAGTTTTATTATGTCAAAAAATTACCAGAAGACATTTCAGAGAATAGATTTACACTAACTTAATTTTAAAAAGTTAAGAGAAGGGGCATAAAAAGGGTGTTGGGCAAGGGGTTTAAATAAAGAAACCATACCTCATGCTGCCGTAGAGTGAGTTAAACCCCTCTCAAATTGCCCCTATATTGCCATACTTGGATCCCAGTTGTGAAACGTGATATTTGGCTTGTCTTTTCTTCACTTGATCCCTGTTGCCATTAGGCTCATAATTGCCTTACAATATCTGTACCTGCGCAAGGGACTATATAGGGAGATTTATATTTGAGAATATGAAATTCTGCAAAAAATGTGGTAGATCTCATTGATATTTTGACCATTCCATGTCACCTGCAAGCAGAATGGAAATACCCATCTGTAATCCAAATTGGCTTGACGTGACTCTATGCCCATCTAGATATTTATAGATTTGGAGCTCTGGCACTTTATAGGATGGCTTAACGGACAGTAAATTCATACAGGTAGCAAGCCACATCTTTGTGCTTTTCAACAGCATTGCACATAATTTTAAGAACTGAGCAGTTTCTTAAGATTGATTCTTAAAATCTTAATGGGTTCAGGTATATCTGACACCAGCAAGGTTGCAAAAATCACTGTCTTTTGAATCTGAAGTATTAACCCATTTATTTCCGTACGGAATTAAATCTACAGCCCCCTTTTCTCAATGTCCTCTAATGAGAACGTTCTCATTCTTGAAATGTCTCTGCTTTCTGATCTGTGTAGGAAATAAAGATGCAGAGGAGCTTCAGCTGTCTGTAATGAAGTGAGATGGTAATACTTGGTCCTCTCCAGAATAATGTATTTTATAGTCAAGGCTTTCAGAAAATTGCAGTTTTGGCGTTGAGGCTTCTAACGTAGCAGTTTGTTTCAGTCAAAATCTACAGATTTACCATAGCTGCCACATGTTGTGTTATTTGGCATTAAATATTCGTTTACCAATTTGAACTTTGCAGTGTAATTGAACATTGTTACCCTTTTAATATCCATATGTATTTGATCATGTCTCTTGTAAAATGTATTGTGCTAAAGTCAAAGTTCACATAGCAGTAGCTCTAGCTGATGGCTTTAACCTTGTCCACGCAAGTTAAGCATAGATGTTGCTGGTACCTGGCTCTTGAGTGCAGTGTTCTGTAAACCATAGGTAAGGTGTCAAATACTGTTTACTTTGGCACCCAAACACCAGTACTTCACGTCTTGTCTTAACGCCGCATGTGTTTCTCAAAATGTTAGCGGGCATTTATGTTCTTAGTATTTGTGTTTTGTTTTTTTTGTAACTCAAGCTTTTCTTGCAAAATGTTTTTTGACATTTCTTTTTTTTTTTTTTGTTAATAGGTGGTTTATATATTGGAGAAAAAGCATTCAAGAGCAGCCACGGGCTTTATTAAACCAATGGCTGACAAAAGTGGGGATCTTGCAAAGAAGTATGCTTTTTTTTCACCTGTGGACCATAGACTTCCACGAATACACATTCCACTTGTGGACTGCCCAGCAGATTTTTTGACCCGACCTCAAGATTTCTCCAGCACGCTTTTCATCTGCCGTATTACTGCTTGGAGAGAGGACAGCAACTTCGCTGAGGGGTAAGAGTGTAAATTGTCAGCGAAAAAGCTAAAATTTAAATATAAGTTTGTTTTACACTACGTATAAAACTTGTAAGATTCTTGATTAGTAGAAATAACAAACCTAAACAGCTTATAAAGATTTCATTTGAAGTGTGACTTTTACAGGTCAAACGATTGTCCTTGCTGGTTTGATTGACACCTACAGGTAGAGACCTGATTGGTCTTTAATCTAAATCTGCTGTAAAGATGTATGTATCATGGTTTTGAGTTCCGATCTTACCTAAAATGAAATTTTGTGCTAATGTATAAAATAAGTGTTTTATTAGGTGAGGTTTTCTAAGAGACAAATGTGCCAGAATATCCCCAGGCCCAAGGGCAGGATTGAACAATAGGTGTTTGTTTGATGTTCCTGCTAAATTAAGTGCTTGCAGTTAATAACATCTATAGGCTCACATAAGTTTTACAACAAACATGCCTTTACTGAGGATGTTGATCAAGCATTCAGTATATAATATTAATTGGTTTCCCCTTGAACAAATTCATCGTCTTTCTGTAGGACTTAAACGAAGATCAGATCACATGTTACGTCAATCTTAAACCAGATTTTAGAACTCCTTTCTTACCAACTTATATATAAATATTTGCTCTTCAGTTATTTTTCTGTTATTTTTGCAGTTTTTTTTATAATTTCGACTTGTTTTTTTTTTTTTTTACACTACCTATTGACGCCATTAGCCTTGTAGGACTGCTAAAGTATAGCATCGCTATATGAATTCATACAGTTATGTGAGCACGTTCTGTGAATGTGCAGTTTCTGTGTTGTCAAATGACAATGAATTTAAGCTTATCCACTCTAGTTTTTAGGCTCTTTTCTTCACTCTTGTGTCCACTTTGTCTGTCTCACGAGTTCTTTAAGTGTTATTGACCTATGAATTTGGGTGCCAAACTATTGTCCTAAGATTTTTCCTGGAACAATTTGATGTTGAATACCTTGTGCGAAAGACCTATGAAAGTCCAGGCACCCTGTGTGTTCCTTATGGAAAGGCCAGTTCAAGAGCTCGTTGTTTTGTGAAAATGAGAGCAGTACTGACTAATAAGCCGCTTGGATGGAAAGAAGGTCTCGTGATCCAGGAGAGAACCCGGCATGCTTTTCACAGCTGCACTGTGAGAATTTGAGAAGAGAGGAAAGAATAATAATTATGATGATGATTAGGAAAAGTAAGTGGATCCGACATGCATGTAATTGCTGGGTTAAGGGTTACACAGAGGAAGCACCTTGGGTGCGGCTAATAAACCTCAGAAAACAGCATTGAAATTGAACAAGAATCACGATTTGCTGAAATCACAAGAGGGATTCATGCCTTCACTACTGACTGGTTCACTGTGAGTTTGAGGCCCAGATCAGGCATCAAAACTATAATGGAGAAACCATGAACACTGCAAGATCCAATCATCTGTTTTTGCATATCTCTAGAAATACGTTTTGCTGCCTTAGCAACTTTGTAAGTTTTTTTTTCAATCAAATACTATTTATTGGCTCACTGAACAGATTCAGATTGAAAGCTTTTCTGCCTTCTTTGTTAGGCATGTTATAATCCTACACACAATCCTATCCACATTGCCCATACAAACAAGTCTAAAATAGCCTATGCCAAATGAAAGTGGTGGTAAGTTTTAACAGTAGTAGTAAAAAGAAATATAGCATTGTGTTTCTAAGTATATAGCACTGAGTAGCTTTTCACCTTTACATACTCAGTCTTTACTGCTTATGAGTATATGGGGTCTGTTTCTTATATTATGATCTGACAATCACGGTTTGCTTGTTGCTGTTTTACGGTCACGATGTCTCCTCAAAGTAGTTTTACTTTTTGGCTTAATTTTCTCAACTACTGTATTCACTTTTGTAGTTTTCTGTATTTCTAGCCTTTGGGAACATTTCTAATTTAGCAGTTTTAATGTGTGCTTTTATTACCATCTGTGGATTTGTACTCGTCTTGTAATGATTCATCTTGCGTTGTTCTAAGCTGTTCTCACAAACCAAATGCTGACTACTGGGAGTAGTTAACAGAAAACAAATTTGATGACCTATTTATCAATAGTGTGCCCCATTTGATTTAATTGAACAGGGGAAAATGTATTGACACTTTTTTTTTCTTTTTTCTTCAATGTTCTACTGAAAAAAAAATTCTCTTATGTTAAGAGAGTACACTAGTATACATCAGATAGCGTGTTTTATACTGTTCAGTTAAAAACTATGCAGCAATGTTTAAAAATGTTGTTGTTTTTTTTTTTGTTTTTTTGTTTTTTTAAATGGAACACATTCACAGCCAGGATTTACTAAAACAAGAAAACAAAATAAAAACAATGAAATGTGAAATTTGCTATTCATGTGCGCTTTTTAAAAATAAAATTGGACATTATCCGTTCACATTTTCTTGACTTCATTGTGCTTAGTACAGGGTAACGTGTATGCTGCAGTCTTGTTACCTCTGTGCAAGCTATGAACAATTTCAGGAGGTTGTCTCTTTATCTACTGACATATCTATTGTTCTTTCCAGGCCTGACCATGCCTTCAATGACCTACAACATCCCTGTTGATGTCTTGCATGTGTCTTGCCATTAGGCAAAATATCCAAGCTTTAGAATTGTTCGCTGATGATCTCGCTTCAGTTAGTGTGACAGAGGGGCTCCAGCAGGAGATTAATTGATTCCGGACAAGAGGCAGCAAAACAATGGAACTGTACTAAATGGGGAGCTCTGCAAGCAGACTTGGTCATAAAATAGGAAAAGTTCTTGAACAAAGAATACTTGAATAAATCATCTCTAAATATTTATGTTGGACAAATACAAAGGGAAATATATAGAGTTGGCATCCTTTTAACATAGTATCTTGAAGACACTGTCTTCTAATGTATTTGAATGAATGTCCAAAGGTTATCTCTGTAACTGGAGTAGGAAGCACAAAGTTGTATGCAAGGAATCTCGTTACATCCAATATAATATTCTTGGGTTTTAAAATGGCTTTAGAATTTCTGTAGAATGTAAATGCCTCTGGGCTTGGATCCCAACAATGTATGTGAATAACACTGAGATGGGGATGGTCCATATAGCTTCTTCACCATTTGAAATGGTTGCTGCTGAGAGCTTGGAAAAACTAAATCTAGTATGGGTTTCCATAATCTATACATGCAGTGTAAGAATGTTTCTATGTCTCTGTGCTGGAAAAAAAACAATCTGGGAGAGGCTATTGGTTTTTCCACCTGAAAACTATTTTATGAAATTGCTATAGATAAACCTGCATTGCCACCATCCCACCTTGGCTGGCACTTGATGGAATTCCCAATGTAAGTCACCAGGGTTTTTTGTTTTGTACTTTTTGCAAACTGAAAGTTTATATATATAGCCTCATCTGTTGCAATCCAACATTTATGGTATCTGGGTTCAGTGCAATTCTTGCTTAGGCCCAGCCTATTCACAATACCCCCCCCCCCCCCACACACACACATCACTTAAAAAATAGATATTTTATGTTTAAAAAAGTGTGCCAAATTAGAAAAATGTATGTGTGTAAACTGCACTTCCTCACTTTTTTTTAAAGATCATGAGCTTCCCTGAAATGATCATGTTGTCTGTACAGTGGAGGCATCCTTAGGGTGGACTGAACTAATATTGATGACACTATAGACCAGGGGACGGCAACCTTTTTCTATCTGTCTGCCGACAAAAATCTTTACAATCCCAGGTGTGTGTGTGTGTGTGTGTGTGTTTGTTGGTCCATTATTATGATATACACACACACAAACGTTCACACTATGCCTCACTATAGTAACCCCAATACATATTATGCCTCGTAGCTGCCCCCCCCAGTTCCTTGTGTCCCTCATACTTACCTGCACTCGGCATCCTTCGTTTGAAGAGAATCTCTCAGGAAAGTAGTCATAAAGCGGGTTGCACAGTGGTTAGCATTACTACCTTACACTGGGTACATGGTTTTGATTCTGACATCTGTGTGGGGTTTGTATGTTCTCCATGTGTGAAGTGAAAAAAGAAATGGATGAAAGTAAATACAAAAGGGTGGCTTAAATTCTGAGGACAGTGGGTGTCTTCTGATTAAGTGGTGAAATCTTGTCACATGGCTAAAAAAAAAAAAAAAAAAAAATTTGGTACCACTGTAGTGTCCCCAGTCTTTCTATGACTCAACCAGAGGCAGACAAGGAGGTAGACCCTTGGGTAAGTTGTTTTGCAGCAAAGGTCTTCCAATACATGGACCTTGCCAAGCTGGCTCACATGTACCTGCAGTTCAATACCAGGAGATCTGTAGCGCTGGTTTACAGTTAGTCTCACCATGGACTTGTGATATGTCCTGTAACTTGCTCATTTGCATTTTTTTTTTTTTTTTGTTCTATTGCGATCATGAACAGAAACTTTGCAACGGTTCCCATAGTTCTGCTTCACTAAAGCAGCAGCTCCATTTCGGGCATCTTCAGCAACTGTAGTGAGACGGTTACGGAGCTCGGCGCGCCATATCAGGAACGCTTGCCGTGGGGTTGCCAACCCCTGCTATAGACCACTAACTAGAAACCTATTATCTCAAACATCAGACGTCATGAATATTAGCCAGGCAGTGCCTGTGGTTCCTATCAAATTGATATGCTTCATGCTGGTAAATCCCACAAAATTGATTCCACTGTGGGTAGGTGATTTCTTCAATTTTTAAGAAGGCTCAATTGGAGGTGTAGAAAATTAGAATGTCCACATCTTAACTGCATCTGGGAGTGCTAAAGAGATGACGGTGGGTTTCTTTTTTTATATGGTGTCAAATGTAAACGGAATTATGTGTTCTCATATAGGCAACATCTAATAACCTATTGGTCATTGAAATCATACAATGGAGTAGCTTGATCAGAAAATATAATTTAAAATACTATTTTTGTCATTTAGTTAACTCGAGTTACGAAATCTAAGTGTTTCCTTGTTTTGCACTTTAGGATATTATATGCTTTTTGTAGGTCTCATAAGTAAAACATCTCCAATTCCTTTCTGAATTTTGTTTCAACTCAAATCTGTTTTCAAATATGCTGTCCACATGAAGCGTAGTTCAGCGCAGATTGTAATTATGGGACTCCTACTAGTAGGTAAGAGTCTGAAATAATTAAGACTGAAATATTTAAGATTTAACATTCGTGATGTATTCCTTTCATGTGGCTTTGGAAGAGGTTACCTTAGTTCCCTTCAAAAGAAAAATATATCCTCTGTTTTTGAAATTATTCCTTTAAGAGTTATTTGGTTCTTATTGCCTGGCAGAAACATTGTACAGTAATTAGTTTAGCCATTTGATATAACAGATAATCCAAATAAGCTGGATGGTAGTTGTGGAACATGTGAGATAGTGGTAGAATTGTGTCCTCAGGAAAGTTACATTTGATAGACCTGGGTGAGGCCACAAAACACCAGATCATGACATACAGATCCTTCTCCAACAGTTGTAATTTTCTTGACAAGCTTTTGTTTGGGCAGGAATGTTATGTCTTATTCCAAGCAAGTTAAGAAGGGATGAAATCACATATCAACTTCATCCGGCAAGCCCATGGCAAACTTTATGTAAACTGCTAACACGCTGTCCAGGTTTTCTTGTTCTCATTGTCAAATCACAGGTTTGCAAAGACATGAGCTGAATAAGTCCCAACTAGTTCCATCAGTCTTCCACAGCTTTATACACTTGTGCACTCGACTTGATCTCTGTTATAATAACACTTTGTGTTTATGTAACTCCTTTCAGCTTTATATTCCTTTCCAGTTCTGCTTCTGAAACATTCATGCAACCAGGGATGAGGGCAGAAAGCTGTAATGTTGTTCACATTTTCAGCAAGCATAACTTACTAAGAGACCTATGGATAGGTTTGCAAATATGTTGAATGGGAAATTGTATTTGTTGCAAATAAACACAAGGTATGCACCAAAGGATACATGTTAACAGTTAAAAGTACCCATTGATTGTATGAAATTAAATGTAATTGAAATATGACAGCTGACAATGTTTTGGGTTTTTGACTTTTAATATCTAATGTCGGGGTTGTTAATGGATTAGAGAGAGCCTCAGGACACAGACCAGCAAACCCTTCCACAACCTTAAAGTCCCACGCCGTTTATAAACGCACACTGCTTATGGTTTTATTCCTTTTGTCTTTAGTCCCAGAACTTAGTGCCTAATGGGTATCCTTTTCATCGGCAACACAGGGGACATTATCTAACATACAATTTGGTTCACTTGGCTTGTTGAGTGCTGGGTACTGTGCTGTCTGTCTAGGAAGCATGTGGGTTCTCCTGCACACAAAGAAGGTGAATCTGGCATGTATTTGTGTAACTTTAATTTGACTAAACTTTTTATTTTAATTTGTCAAGGGTTTCAACCTGTAAAATTTAAGGGTGAAAAGTACTGGGTGAGTAATTTTTTGACTATATGATCAGACAGAAGTGTTTCTAGACAACAATGACCAGAATGAGGCCCTCAAGACAGGAATGCAAATGCTTCAAAATTGAGACCTGTGCGATGAGAACCAGGGTGAAGAAATGTCCCCAATAGGGGGTTCTCCATTGCTTCCATCACATAAAGTTGAAACAGAAGAGGAACAAAAGTAAAATGGGAAAGAAAAGGATTCATGTCAATACTCCACAAAATATTTCTTTACCATTGGTAACACAAGAGTTTCTCCTATATCATAAACGTATTCTCCTATTCACCTTGCAAAGATGGTTTTCATCACTTGCTGTGGTCAATCTGGTCCCGGAAAGATTGTTTTATTCTGGACAAATTTATTGCTGCTGGAAATCTTTTTGTTCAGCAAAGCTTGACAGGATTTGTTTCACATATTTAAAATGACCATGAAATATGTGCATGTTTTCCACATAGTCTATCTGGAGTATCAATTAGCAAGATTTATTCTAAATGTAACAATGGAAAACACAATGGACGAAAAATCAATTGTAACTTTTTTTGCCGTTTTTTTTTTTTGTTTTTTGTTTTTGTTCGAGTATAATTCTCATAATTGCCAATGTGGTACCAAGAGATTGATCTGACCTGAGAAATAATTTTGCTTGGGTTGTTTAAAAGCAAAAAACGAACAAAAAAATGATTGGATGAAAAAGTTCCGGTGTGTACCTAGGCTTAAAGACCATTGATCACTCCAATTTTCAGTCTTTTCCAATCATCATACAAAACAGCTGACATACAACCGTTCATTCGGATGTCCACCCAGTGTGTATAAATACATTCTGGACTACAATCACTCCACAGTGCTGATTGTCGGTTCATTTGGTTGGTCATACTGTTTACATGATCGGAAGGTGATTGGAACAAGATGATTATTTTGTATAAATTTCCGATCAATCCACATTCAACTGCTGACCGTTCCTCAGCTGCCACTGCTTTGGGGGCATGTATGTAAATTTCTGATAGCTGTATGTCTCCCACGTGGTGCGGTCGACACACGTCTGTCAATTGGTGGTAATTAGGTACTTCTAAAGGTAAAAAAGTAGTATCCCTCTACTGAATTGATGTATAGAGCATGTCTGCTTGTTTAATTATACACCTTTGTCAGTACAGTCTACAAGAAAATTGCTTAGGCTTGTTTTCTGTATATGTGTTTTGCATATGTGCTTCTATAACTATGTCTCTTAGTCATTCTAGTATAGCATAAAGACCTACATTTAAAATACAAAAGCTGTGTATTAGAACATGCACTGTAAACAAATGTGTTACAGAATGAATGAAGATGTTTCCTTCTCCTTTTAAGAGTTGTTGGGTGGTTCTTAATGAACATGCTCAGCCCATTATTTACATTTCTTAGATTTTGCAAAATGACTTATGTGGTCCCTCTAGTGATATCCCCAAATCTTTTAACACGACAATATGGCTGTTAAGTCGCTGCTCGGCCGGTTGGTCTTTCGTTAATTGTTTAAAATGTGTCTAGTGTGTACGCATGAATTGCCCAAGCGATCAGACCTTCAGTCGTAGGTAAAATTATTGTAGGTAACACGTTGGTCGGAAAAATTCTTCATTATGACCTAGCCGAAGTATACAGTACAAATCTTAATAAAGCAATTAACAATGTGATACAGTGTACACAAGACATGCTGGCCTGCCTTACTGCAGCGTACTGATACACTGACTGCTATTTAGTTATGACTGCAACTATGCCAAATTGACTTGAACCTTTTTATATATGCTTTTTATGTTGTGTGAATGTGAAACCATATTTCCAGTGACTCCAGTAATCCCTTTTTTTTAATGCGTTAAAAAATTGTCCATACATATTAAGAATCTTCTCTTCTCAGGAAGCTGATGAAGAGCCTGGGTCAGGCTGGGGAGATTGAGCCAGAGACTGAAGGAATATTAACAGAATACGGTGTGGATTTCTCAGAGTTCTCCAGTGAGGTATTGCAGTGTCTACCTCAGAATCTGCCATGGACTATTCCTCAGGAGGAACTGGAGAAGAGAAGAGATTTTAGGTCAGTGGAATGAATATTTATTGTAACTGTTCTTTCTTATATTTGGCTAATTGCAAACAGCATAGCCCCCAGAGTTTGAGTGAATAGGGGGTAGACTCCCTATTTTTCCCCAATGTCCCATTATGATATGCAATATACCCATTTGTGGTCCCAAATTGCTTCAGTGGAAGGGACTGTAGAGAAGTATGGTCAGACAATTCATTGGTTTCATTACCATCCAAATATTTTCTGTTTAAAAATAGCATGAGTATCTGCACTGTATTTACTTTAAAAATTTTACCATTAAATTTAGAGACCAAATACCCCACAGTGATGACAAGGGAATTCATGATTTCAGCAAGCCTGTGATCATATTTGTATCAATCTGCTCCTTTAGGACCATTTCATTTTTAGGGTTTTTCAAATTTAGATGTTTCATATGTAGCGTTAAGTGTTTTTCTAACAGTAATTTGTCGCCCTGTTACAGCAATTCACAATTCTTTAACAGTGCTAGTAAAGTCCCTCTCTCCATGAAAGCAAATGACAACTGTATTTAAGCCCCCTACATATTTACTCTTACCATGGGGATGTAGTTTTTACCATAGATCAAGCTCAGATCGGTGTAACCTGGCATTATGAAGATTATATAGATGTCCAAACACATCTGGAGTAAGTCTGTAATTAAGTTCTATTGTGTTTAGACTTAATCTACAAGTTCTTCATAGCTGGAATAATGTGTGCAAGAAGATGGTTTTATGGAGCCCTGTTTCTGGGATGACGAGCTCTTCTGTATGTGATGAGTTGTTTGTTCATATATAGCTTACGCAATAATTCTGACTATCAAATGGATCAAAGTGTTTGGGGGTGAATCCTGTGTCTCTTAAATAGATATTACAACTTTGAATTACTTTTAATTTTTTTTCCTGCACTATAGGCATACTTTGTGTAAAATTTATTGTCTCCTATAATAAGTGTAGACGACGGCTCTAAATTTAAAACAAAAAAATCTTAAAAAATAAATTATTATAAACCCATAATATGATCAAATATTTCCCAAATGCAATATCTAAAATAAGATATTAGGTTACAGTTACAGAGAACCTTTTCTTAAGAAGCACAGGTAGGGGAACAAAATGAAACATGGTAAATGATGCTCGCCAAGCATTTTGAAAGTAAGGGAGTTCACACAGGTGTGTGGATCATGTGTTAATTAAAAACATCAAATCTCAGCATTGTTAGGGTGTATAAAAATGATGAGAAAGATCACTACTGTTCTGAGTAATCATCTTCACCCCATGTTGCAGCATTTATTTCATGACAAGAGTGGTGTCTTCCAGATTGACAATGTACCCAACCGTAGAGTATGTGGTCACCGAGTGGTTTGACCATGACATTGATGTAGATGTTTGGTAGCCTCTGTAAATGTATCTAGAATAACTCTATTCACACCTTGTAATGGGCAAAATGTGCAATGAAGCAGTGTTTTGGATTTGATTATTTACTTCAAGGTTTAAACAAGATGGGAGGAAGTAGTTTCACTTTCAAAGTCTAGTGGTAAAGAATATATGTGTGCTTAAATTATAGACGACTTACTGGAAAATGCAGTGTTTGTCTGTTAGAGACTATATTTTACATACTGGTACCTAAAACCTAATAAAAACTTATTATTTTCTAATACTTCCTCTCTCCACTCGAACACTTACCGATCTGTGTGTTCTTGGATGTCCTGTCCAACAGGAACGGATGTTTTCAAATCTGATGACTAAAGTGATCAAAGTATTTATATATGTCAATAGACTTGTTATCTAGCTCATGTATGTTACTATTTTTAGTGTTTCAAAATCAATTTTATTCAATCTATTTCCATTGTTAAATTATTTTTGCAGTGTTTACATTTCAGAGGTTAAAAGTTTAGGTACAATAGGTAGCAGCTAACCTCTTGATAAGTCAGGAACTGGGTAAAAGGAGAGGATGGGGCTGTTTGAGAAGGCACACTTGGCAAAAAATCCATTTTTTGAAAGGCTTATAAAATTAGATTTAATGCTTGCTGAAAGTTTTTTTTTTTTTTTTTGTTTTGAATAATTTTAAAGGAATTTAAAGTAAATTCACGAAAAAGTAATGTGATCTGTATGATTTGACCATGTAACAATGATCCATAGTGGCAAAACAAAATTTGCCTAATTGTTATAATGTGTTGAATGCTCTATACAATTTTTCTCTATTGTCAAAAAGTAGTTCTCCTTGTTTTTTACCTCAAAACATATGAGGGGACCATTTACATCGATGGAAGTTCTGAGTAGTTTTAGTCACTTAGTAGTTTTCTGGGAGTCATACTGCCAGGAGCAGTGGGGAACTTCTGAGCATTTCTTGCAAAAAATGGTTTTGTTAGAATTATGATGGGTGATATATTCCTTTTTTAAAAAAAAAAAAAAAAAAACGAAACAAAAAAAATTTCTTTTTTAAACTTTGGCAACGTCTGCATTTAACCTGCAGTGAGATGTCTTTCATTACAAAATCCTGTAGTTAGTCTAAACTGAACTCTGTTGACATGTAAATTGGGAGATAACATATCCAAGGTCATACCTTTCCAAGACACAGAAATTCTGTTTGTATTATTGACTAGAACTATATACCATAGTCAAATCCATGTATGGTGCTATAGCAAAACTTTCTGCTCCAGCTTACCTGAAGGTGCACACTCCCAATTGCAGTGTAATGAATGCTTCATTAGACCACTTTTGTGCTGCTGCGTGGTCATACTTCAAGGGGCACAGTCATCATTGGCTATTTATATAGCGCCACTAATTTTGCAGCACTGTACAGAGAACTTGCATCAGTCACTGCCCTATTGAATTTTACGGTCTAAATTCCCTAACATACACACAACCAAACCGAGAGAGACTAAGGTCAATTTAATGGCGGCCAATTAACCTACTAGTATGGTATTGGATTGTGGGAGGAAACCGGAGCATCTGAAATAAACTCACGGAGAACATACAAATGCCACACAGATTACAATATGGTTGGGAAACTAACTCATGAAACCAGTGCTGGGAGGCAGAAGTGATAACCACTAAAATCCAGACTGCAGCACAAAGGAACAGATTTAAGTTGTAGTGAGCTCCAACCTCTTACTCTCACTTCTCTATAAATGCTTCCTTTGTTGATAGAGAACTAACTAATTTGTATCAAAAATTCTATTCACTTGAGTCCTTATGAAACATGCTTCTTTCTCAGCCATATTAAAATAAGTGAAACCTATTGGACTTGGGGGGGGGGGGGGGGGGGGGCGTGTGTGTTACACTTCATATCCATATGGTATTGGCCTTTGCATCAATATTCATTAGTTTGCAGAAATGGTTCATTTTAAAATGGCATTTGTATTGGAAAGCAGCATTTTCATGAATCATCTTTTTGTTTTGATTTTTGCAACATTTTGATTAGTTTTGATACATTCGTATCACTTGACTAGTTCTGAGGCTGAATGAAGAATCATGAATGTTTACAAAGTGCCACAAATATGCATTATAACTTTGCATTATTTCTCTTCTACTGAACCTCTGCCAGTCTGCGGTGGGTTATTTAGTGTGACTGGAGAAAAGAGTAACCTGTCTTGGTGGTTAATGAATTCAGTAACCAGACTAAGTGTTGGATTATTTGTTTTGATGTATAGATGATTCAATATGTGATGCATTCTTTTATTAGTATGTACCATCAGCTACCTGTTAGTTCAATTGTGTGGTGTTCCCATCATGAGGAAAGCAGAATTATAATCGACTTTCACTGTTTTCTGCATTTTAAAGCTGGAAGTGAGTCTTTTCTGAATGGTCACTGTATTTCAGTCTCGAGCAGCAGCCAGGAAAATGTGATCACAGGATGAGATGTTCTTAAGAGACTAGAGAATAAGAAGAGCTGGGAAGGGAGAGGAGCAGAAAGTGGGAGTGAAAACTCAAACATTGGCAGAGGACTAGAGGAAACAGGCAGATCCCTGGGATCCATAGTCTATTGTGACCTGTTGACAGGTCCACTGTAAAACTGAATTTTGGGATAGGAAGGGTTTTCTAATTCCTGAATTACAGCTTTATTTTGCATTAGAGGTTGGGATTATCAAAGTTCAGGCAATAAATGTTATGCTAGAGCAAAGCAAAAGAAACCCAGCTGCAAGAGTTTTTTTTTTTTTCCCTTCATTAGACTGTGCACATTTTAACTTGCGAATAGTATAACATGTCTCTTGAATGACTAAAAAGTGCATATTTATCAGGGCATAAATTAACAATCATCTATTTCTCACCAAGTCCTAAAACTTGATAAATCTAATCTTGTGACAAATTACACTGATTTTAGTTTCATTCTTTTTTTCAGCCTTTAGCAGCAGCAATTATTTGACAGTTTTATGTAAGTTTCTCATACATGACATTTGAGGAATTTTGACCACTTCTTACAACACTTCAGTTAATTTATGCTAACGGGCATTTGTTTATGTACAACTCTAATGGTCCTACCACAGCATCTCAATAGGGCTAAGTCTACACTTTGACAAATCTACAACTGGATGACCAAATAAGAAAAGAATCAAGGTTTTGGAATGTCAGTGTGCCTAGGATCCTTGTTTCTTTCATTTCATCTTTCTCTAATACTCCAGTTTAATGTTCACGGTAGACTCAATGATTGTGTGGTGTCCACATCCTGTGTCTGCAAAACTCTGCATTAATTTGATGGGGCACAGACTCCTGGGAAGATTGGCCAACAGCATTGGTGAGCAACAGGAGGTCTTCATCTGCAGTCCAGCAGCCGGGTGCTCCAGAGCTTACCGGGGTGGGTCAGGTGACCTGTACACTACAGGGTGGTAGTGTACAGAGGTGTACACTGCATACCTGGTGAAGAGGAGAGGACAATGCTCCCGCTCCATCGTTTTCATTTTGCCGCTTACTGGTCTAGAGTGTTCTCTAGTGCAATCGGGGGTTCAAATTGTTGCAAATGACCCTTTAACCCTTTCCTAAGGGGCTAAGGAGCAGCAACAATTTATTTTGGGGTCATTGTAGATGGTGTGTTTTTCCTACTTCATCATCATTACCATTTATTTATATAGCGCCACTGATTCCGCAGCGCTGTACAGAGAACTCACTCACATCAGTCCCTGCCCCATTGGGGCTTACAGTCTAAATTCCCTAACACACACACACACACACACACACACACACACACACACACACCAATTTGCTAGCAGCCAATTAACCTACCAGTATGTTCTTGGAGTGTGGGAGGAAACCGGAGCACCTGGAGGAAACCCACGCAAACACGGGGAGAACATACAAACTCCTCACAGATAAGGCCACAGTTGGGAATTAAACTCATGACCCCAGTGCTGTAAGGCAGAAGTGCTAACCACTTAGCCACTGTGCTGCCCACCTTGGTGTGGTGTTAACACAAACCCAAATGCTCCAAACCTAATTACCAGAGGTTCTGGTTCTATAATGGGGATGATAGACTGTCATGACTATCAAATAATGATTTGATGTGCATTTAAGTAGTAGCACCTAGCTCCATTTGCCTTTTAGTGAAAAAGTACACCCTTATGGATTGCATTCCAATACAGTTTCTTCATGGTGGCTTAGTTTTTGCTGAATAGACAATAACAAAGTAAAATCTGTTGTGAGCTGTTTGTCGGGCTAGATGTATTCATTCATGCTCTGCCTTCATTATATATAGATAGATAGATAGATATATATATCTCACTCATTTTAAGATTTCATTTTTCCTTCCATTTTCTCTGCCAGTGAACAATTTTGTTATAAACGGGACATTGTATTCTCTTTTTTAAGGAGAAATCTGAGGCAGGAGGTAAAATTACATTCAGCGCTTTTTCAGCTGCCAAAATAGAAAACAATGAGCTAAAAATAGCAAGCGTAGGAGAACATGGGAAGATGGCAAAGCCAGAGGTCCAAATTTTAAATGGTTTTGGCCCCAAGAGAAGGGTCAGACTTAAGATCTGGGCTGAACTATCCAAGAAGAGGAAATTGTGTAGCCTTGTGCTAATAAACCCAGGGATATTCACATGTAGTTTGTTGGAACACCCTGCTGGGTATTACTTTTCTGAACTGTGTGGACAGGTGGTCTCTTCACACCAATTTCACAGCTACAGTGATCCAAAATAAGAGTGTCGACCTACCAAGTTGTTGCAACCTTACACTGACTTCTCGGAGTACTGAATTTTCTACAGGGTTCCTTAACCTGCATCAGGAATTAACACATTGGGTCACCATGATTAGGATGGATCATCCAGGTCCTCTTTGCAAACACATACTATATTTGCAACTATTAAGCTAACTATTAATCTTGTACCAGCTAAAAATTACCTACAGAATTGATTAGTTATAATAACCTTTTTCATTACTAAAATGTGTTTACAAATAAGTACAATAATATCTGAGCCATGTAGTTTGACTTTCTTGCAAAAAAGGTTACTACCTCCAGTGTAGTTGCCAAAAAAAGTGATCTATTGCACTGTGCTTTAAAACGGTCTTATTTGCAAATTGTTACAAAGCAATGCTTTCATTTTCTTAAACTAAAGGTTGTACAGCATTTCGCTTATGTGTCTATATTTGATTTGTATTTTTCCATCCTTCCCTATATAAGCGGAGTAACATTGGCATAACTCTGCTATTAAAATATTGTTTTGCAGTGAGCATGACTGGATTTACACCAGTTCTAAGCCTATAGGCATGCAAAGTTTGGTACTAGATATATGCCTTTTAGGGCTTGCGTAAACGGGTGATAAAATCGGGCATTCAAAGCTTATATAATTGATGTTGGGGCTCCTAAAAATCATTTAAGAAAATGTAACCATGCTTTCATACTAGTGTTAACTTCACGCCAATGTTAACATTTGCCAGCAGCTTTCACAATTAACTTACAATAAAATATGGAGTTCTATGCAACAACTGTCAAATTTTATTAGGTTGCAGCACAGCTTTGAGAGACTTTTTAATAAGAAATTATGTTCATTAACAACACTTGCCCTACATTCTCCAGCCTTGCTGGTCCTGTCACAATGCAAATTGTATGGACTGTCTTTCTGATTTTAATCCCTCTACATTTAAAAGATTTTTCTCTGGCATATCTCCTATTGACCCAAAATGTATTTGTTATTCAAAAGGGGTCAAATTTTGCCCTTGTCTGTAATCTGTTAGGATTTAATTCCTGACCCTGAGCAACTCACTGTAATTCTGTTTACTGTTAAACTAGGTACACACTAATGCAATCTATCTTCAGATGCAATTGGTGTAACAATTTTGCCAGCGACAAAGTCCTGACGATCATGGAGAGGCCCCGGCCTCTTCTATCCGCCGTCGCCGCTTTATTTCCCAACCCTGGCACTTCAAACTCACCCGCTTCCTCCAAAAGTGCTCTCGCACTGCTGGAGGAAATCTCGCTCCCTGGCCGACTTCCTTCACTTTAAATTTATCCTCGCCTGATTCTGCTCCACCATCTCCCTTGCTAAACAATCCTTCTTTAAGTCCCTTATTCTCAGTCCTCCAGTGCCCGCCACCTCTTTGCCACCTTCAACTCCCTCCTCTCCCCCTCCCCTCCTGTTCTGCCTTCCCTCTCTGCTTCTGACTTCGCCACCTTTTTTTCTCTTCCAAAATTAAGGCCATCAGACTGAACATCTCCTCCTCCCATCCCTCTCCCGCCTCCCTTATTGCTTCACCTCCTTCCAACAATCAACTCTGGTGCTCCTTCTGCCCTACATCGGGGGAAGAAGTTCGCTCCCTTATTCTTTCCTCTCCACCCTCTGCCTGTCCTCTCGATCCCATCCCCTCTCACCTCCTTTGATCTTTCTCTCCCACTGCCTGCTCTTACCTTGCACACCTTTTCAACCTATCACTCTCCTCTGGCGTAGTCCCCTCCTCATTTAAACATGCACTTATCTGTCCCATCCTCAAAAATATAACTTAATCTTGACCCCACCTCTCTTGCTAATTATCTAATTTCTCCCCATGCCTTCAAATTACTTGAGTGGATTGTCTGCAGCTGCCTCACCAGACACCTCTCAGGCAATGCCCTCCTCGACCCTCTCCAATCAGGTTACCGCCCCCTCCACTCCACCGAAACTGCCCTGGCCGAAGTTACTAATGATCTCCTATTAGCCAAATCCAGGGTTCACTTCTCCCTACTCATCCTCCTCAACCCCTCTGCGGCCTTCGACACCGTGGACCACCCCCTCTTGCTACAAACTTTTCTCTCTCTTGGCCTCTCTGGATCTGTCCTCGCCTGGTTCACCTCATACCTCGCTAACCACTCCTTCTCTGTATCCACGTCTGGTTCTTCCTCCACCCTCTCCCTGTTGGAGTCCCTCGGGGCTCTGTTCTCGGCTCTCTACTCGTTTTTCGCTCTATACCTCCTCCCTTGGTGCTCATCTCCTCCTCCTTCGGTCTTCAGTATCACCTTTATGCTGACGACATTCAACTCTACATCTCCTCGCCCGATCTTTCCTCCACCCTCCTCTCTCGTGTTTCCGACTGCCTCTCTGCCATCTTCTCCTGGATGTCCTCGCGCTTTCTCAAGATTAACATCTCTAAAACTGAACTCATTGTCTTTCCTCCCGCTAGACTCCACTCCCACCATGACATCTCTATCATTGTTAACAACACCACCATCTCCTCTGTCACCCAACTCTGCTGCCTTGGCGTTACCCTCGACGCCTCTCTTTTGCCCCCCACATTCAATCCCTTGCCCAAGCCTGTCGCTTCCAACTACGCAACATTGCCCGCATCCGGCCCTTCCTCTCTCAAGATGCCACCAAAACTATCATCTCCAGCCTCGATTATTGCAACCTCCTTACCGGCCTCCCGCACTCCCATCTCGTCCCCCTCCGCTCTATACTCAATGCGGCTGTAAGGCTCATCTTCCTTTCTCGCTGCTCCTCCTCTGCCACACCCCTCTCTGGCTTGCCCTACACTTGCTCCCCATTCCCCTACAGAATTATTTTCAAAATCCTGACCACTTACGAGGCTCTCTCCCAGTCTCCCTCGCTCCACCCGCCTCTCTCCTAATATGTGCTCCTTCAAACGGGCACTTAAAACTCACCTGTTCCTCAAAGCCTACCAACCTTCCACCTAACCCCCTCATCCGCTCCACTCGTTCTCCCTTCTCTCCTCCCGGCCCCCTGTTCTCTCCCTACATACTTCAACTGGCTCCCTTTGTGCCTGAGTTTTGTTTACCTTCCCTTAGGATGTAAGCTCGTTTGAGCAATGCCCTCTTCCCTCCTGTCTCCATACCTGTTCTTCTGCTCAGTCTTTACTGCATTAGCCTGCCTGGAGTTTCTGAAGTCTTGGTATTTTTTGTTTATTGTTCAGTAATGTTTCACCCTGTATAGTCTGTTTTTTGTGCTGTGTATGGCGCTGTGGAACTCTTGTAGCGTCTAACAAATAAAGGATGATGATAATAATAATGCGTACACACCTAGACTATTTACAGTCAGATCTGATGTGCTTTGGTACAATAAAAAATGATCGTTGGAGTGTACACACGGTTGTAATATCTCACCAAACTGTTTGTGTGATATGCACAATAATTGCATTATTGGGTACCCAGCTTTAAGGATACGATTTCTGCAAGCTGAAAAGCATCAAACATATTTTAAAATGTTGGCAAGTGCAGATTGACCAAATTTTAGACAGTCCCAGTCGTTCACTGATAGTCATTCTGCCAATTGCCCCCACACACTTAGACTGGGCATGTTTAAAATACTTTATAATCTGCCAAGTCAATACAATAGTATCATAACCACATTGATTTTTTTAATTGTCGACTCATTAAATATTTTGTCATTGATTTGGTATCCCCAACACACAATTCTCTTAAAAAGTAAGCTTAAGAAATTAAATTGATTTATCTGCCTCCTGAATATAATGTTCATTAAACTGTTAGTTATATGCACAGACTACTTTTTTGGTCTAATGCTTAATGAGATATAGATATAGATCCAATAACTGATTTGGCCTACAGTTAGTGAGGAGAAAAAAAACCCACTAGGTTTTCAATTTTCTTTCCTTTTGGTAAGATTGTTCAGAGAATTTGTGCAGTACACGTGAGATTTGTAAATGAGGTGGACTGGAGTAAGAATGTCAAAATCTTCCCCATAAACTGCACATGAATGGAAAATGTTAGGAATAGTTTGGTGGGTAGGTATTCCAGACGGCTTCAGTGCACTGTGAAATTGTGCATGTGCCACCTCGAGTGATGAAATGCTTCTGCGGCCTCCATTCTTCTTTAATTTCCAGGACTAATATTCTAGAAATGTAACTTAAACCGAACAGGCTTTTTTCATTTTGTGTATATAAAAAGAAAAATTTCTTGCTTTCTGCAGCTCTCGGCGCAGCTACTTAGATGATAAAGGCTTGGATGCTGCTGTGACAATCAGGATAAATGTACACTGTTTTTCTCATCAGTTTCTTTAGGTCATTGTAATTTCCACCTAACAAGTCCCTGACGTCTGAGCTGTTGGACTTGGTTTATATGCAGCCTTGAAGTAGTTCCAGTCAGTTTCCACGTCAAAGTTCATATTAATGGCTCTCGGCCGTCTTTTAGCTGATTTGCACCTTTATATTTGCTTAGTAGCTTCTGCTTGCCCCAGAGGTGTAAATCGACTTTGCAAACTTGTTGGTTTTTTTTTTAGTTGTCTACAACTCTCTTGGCACTTTGGCTGACATTGTTTTAGAACCAAAAACTATCTTCAAGTTCCTGTTGAGTCCAGTCTTCTATTTCACAATTGAGGAAGAGAGACAGCACACATTTTTGCATGAAAACACAGGCTAGAGATTTTGTGAGAACTTAGTTTTCTTTTTTTTTTGGGGGGGGGGGGGGGTCTTGTGCTGAGCATATTCCTAAACATGTTGTATTTGTCTACTATAGTAGAGATGAGCGGGCTCGGATTCCGTTAATCCGAGCCCACCCGAACAGTGCGGATCCGAACGGGATCCGAGCACTGTTCGGATATTTCCGGCGGGCAAAAAACGAAAACGAGGCTCTGTCGTCCAAGTCTCGCGTCGAATCTCGCGAGGGGTGGGAGGGAGGGCCCAGAACAATTCCATCTTGTACCTCTTTTTTTGGCATTATGTGCTCAAGCTACCTCAGTGCAACCTTTTGGCCTAAAAACAATATTGTGAGGTGTTCAGAATAGACTGGAAATTAGTGGAAATGATTGTTATTGAATGTTATTGAGGTTAATAATAGCGTAGGAGTGAAAAAAAAAAAAACACAAAACTGGTTTTTAGCACTTTTTATGTTTTTTTCAAAATAAATCCGAATCCAAAACCTTAAATCCGAACCAAAACCTTTCGTCAGGTGTTTTGCGAAAACAAATCCGAACCCAAAACCTCAAGCAAATCCGAATCAAAAACCCGAGACGCCAAAAGTGGCCGGTGCACATCCCTATACTATAGTACACCTATTATCCATAATTTCTGAATGGCTGGATAAAGTTTAATTGCGGGAGTATGTGCAGCCAGATATATGGAGGATAGCTGGGTTTTATGGGTATCTGGGTATAATGTGTTTTTTCTTTACCTTCCATTTACAATAACTTTACAATTTATTTTTTTCACTGAAGCCTAAAATGTTCACCTTCAGTCCAGATGGTTAAGGTTATCATTGGATTCATAACTACGTTGTGTGGAATGTGTGTTTGTCTGATATGTTAGAACTTTCTGGCTGGGATTTAAATGTTTGTTAGGAATTTTCATGACAACGAACAGTTCCACCTACATTATATGTTAATTCGGGGTGGGGGAGGGGAGGTTTGTTTCAAAAGCACCAAAATCTGTTCTGTGTTACTTCCACCTTGACAGCAAGACTGTAAGCAAGTGGTTGGAATAGATTGTACTGGCTTCAAAAATGGACCTTCTCCTGGAATGGTTTATTATTGTAGTCTAGTAATACATTAGTAAGGACACTGTCAGTTTCCTCACCTGGAGCAGAACCAACCATTGAAATCCAAGGCACATTTTTTTTTTTTTCCCTAAAAAATAAACACGCTTAAGGAATTAAGCAGAACAGTCACGCTTTAGATTTTGAATTGGAAATGAGCAAGGTGTCTCCCGAAAAGTTTAATGTATGGTTTTGATGGCTAGTGCCATTGGCTGCATGGCTGCAAATGTGTCTGCTACTTTGAAGATGATTACCAATGCCTTGAATTTTTGCTGTATAATGTTTTTTGGTCACTGGGTTCTGGTAGGAAGTTTTACAGTATACTTGCAGGACCTGTATAGTAGCCACCAGGATTTAGTAAGCTTAAGGATCATTTTCTTGTTTACTTGTTATAGCCGTATACAGGTCTATCTATTTGTTCTCCCCTGGGAGATATCTAGATATCTAGCTCACTCCCTTTACCTATAGGCACCCATGCTAAGGAAAGTATTCTCCAATTTGAGGAGTGAAGTCAAGATGCCAATAGTCTAAACTAGGCAGACTAAAAATAAAAAAAAAAAACCTTGCAAAATAAGATAACATAATTTTTTTTTGCATCCTATAAAAAATATTTTGCGGTGTTTGCTTTCTAACCAGACATGAGCCTCCATTACAAGTCTTGAGACCTCCTGCAATTCAGAGGAGAACTGATCCTCTTGGTGGAATATATCTTCATGCTCATATAACAGGGAGAGTAGTCAAGACCTAAACTGGCATCACGATACACTGGCATACATTGGTAATCCAAGTGACTAGCTAGGTCAAAATCGGTGAAACCCTACGTAAGTGTAGCAGTACGTCAAACAGACCCACACAGGTCTGCCTAATACACTACAGGATTAAGACTTGAAATTAGTGAAAAAATTGTTTGCAATATCTCCATTAAATATAAGGCAAGAATGAATTGGATGACTGTAAGGTGCTAGATTGGTGAGCCATGCCCATGAAACTGAGGAAGGGTAATATGTCATCCCAGTTGCTGCAGTGTGTAAAGTGAGTTCACGTCAACAGGGGTCACCAGTCATGCAAATTAAGCATACTTGCCAACTCTCCTGAAATGTCCGGGAGACTCCCGCATTTTGCGAGAGACTCCCGGGCGAGTGTGGCAATCTCCCGAATTCTGCCCACTTTACTAGGAAGTGCCCCACTTCCTAGTGAAGTGGGCAGAATTAGATCCCAAACGCCGCGATTCCCGGTGAATCGCAATTTTGTCCGTCCCGCCCCCCTCCACGGGCTGGCTCCCGGTAGGGAGCTGAAGAAAGTCATCAAGTATGATATTAAGTCCTGGCCACGGCTGTTTGTCTGACTAAAAAAAAGTAGGGTTTAATGGCGAGATAAAAATCCTTTTGTCGAATCGGCCCTATATTATTCTCATTTGTATAAGGTGGCACATAAGTAAAAATTGCTGCGCAGCAGAGAGTAGAATATATTTAACAATCAATACAGAAGACCGAATAGGCAAAAAATGGACATTATGCGGTATGTAAAAACTTTTATAAAAAAATTCTGTTAAAAAAAAAGAAAATAAGCATACCGGCATAGGACTACCCTAAACTGCTCTAGTATAAACACATCATACAGTGTATAAGGAATAATGAAAGGTAACAAAGTGAACCTGTAGGAGTTTAAAGTACATTGAAGAACATGTGGACAAAATGGGGGCAAGCAGCAAGATTAGCAGATAGAGGGCCCTACTTATGTGTACTTACAACCTAACGTTGAGGGGCTGATGCACGAGAGAGGGCAGCTAAAGGGCAATACGTCAGTCCAGATTGTTATTGACCTAAAAAAAAAAGGAATGGTAAGAAGAAAATTCTACAAGAAACCACAGTAGTAATGTATGAAGACTGCCCATTGTAGCCTGATTCATAGACTTCAAGAAGTGTTGGAGAGGCCCAAAAGGCCTAAGTAAGGTATTGGACAATCCTGATTACATCCATGGTGCAATATACTTTATTGCAAGGATGTGGACATAGAGATGTATTTAGGAAAAGAGCTTAAAAAACAAAGACTGGTAAAGGACTACTTCATGTCTGATTGACCAACCTGTGGCTCTACAGGTTTTGTGAAACTAAAGGTCCTGGCATATCCTTCCAGCTATCAGCTGGCTATATACTGGCAAAGCATGCTGGCACGTGTAGTTTCACAACAGCTGGAAAGCCACAGGTTGGCTAGGCCTGCTAGTTCCAGGATAGTGAAGATCAAATAATGCAGTGGGTTATGTGGACAGACCTGTAAAATAAGATTTTACAATAGTTCTTGGATATTACCTGTTGCCTTTTATTATGTGCATGCTTTTATAAAGGTCAGAAGCAGAATGCCATATATTTTTTTCACACCTTTACAAAAACTGATGTTTATAAGCTCAGAAAACAAAGGACATAAAGTTTGCCCCAAAGCAGATGTGGAACTAGTAAGCTGTGGGCCTCGGGGTGGGAAGGAGGGAACCAGGGCCCAATTATCTTCATGGGCTCTGGTGCACGACTCCTGCCGCACCAATGGAAGTTTCGCCACTGCCCCAGAGTGTCAGACTGCATGTTCACCCTTCATTTGTGATCATCTTTTTTGGGGGATCTTCAGAAGTAAAGAAATTTGGCTGACAGTGATAAACCGGGAAATTGCAGTGCTGAAAGGAGGTTGTCAGTGGGAGAAGATAGCAGTAGATTAAAAGCTCTTAATTGTCTAGAAATTGATTGTTTTAGATGTATTGCTAATTTTATAGAAGACGACCAGCATTGGTTAGTTCAGAGGGTTAATGACCCACTTTTATTGTTGTGAAGAACCCCAATGCCAAGAATAACTTTTCAATAACTGAACTTGATCTGTGGTACCTTGAGGACTGCTCACCAGTATCAATCACACCAATTCTTGAAAGACTTTCCTGTGGACTCTCCTCCTGGGTATTGTGGCTGAAGATGTCAGACTTCCAGTTGTGTGTTACAATAAATAAGCAGTAGTGTCTTAGTATTCAAGTTCTTGTCTACTAAAATGCACTTGTTCCCCTACACCTAGGGGACGCAGAACTTGTGTGGGTTGAAGCAATCTGTATGAAGAAGCAGCCATTGATTCACTAGTAACAGGTTTTTCAGTAGTCAAGCCCCAAAATATTTGTCAAGAAGTGCCTCTGATGTCATTGTTTCATCTTCAGCATCCTGGTAGATGGCAGCAGTTTTTATCAAGAATGTCTCTACATTTTTCCATTCATCCTTCCTTCAATCACATGCAGTAGGCCAATTACCGTGTGCAGAAACAGCCCCACACCATGATGTTTCCACCTCTAAACTTCATTGTTGGTATGGTGTTTTTGGGGTGATGTGCAGTGCCATTTCTCCTCCAAACATGGTGTGTATTATGGCATCCAAAGAGTTCTATTTTGCTCTCATCTGACCACACTATATTCTCCCAGTATTTCACAGGATTGTCCAAATGTTGTGCAGCAAACTTTAAACGAGCTTCAACATATTTTTCTTCAGCAAAGTAGTCTTGCATGATGAGCGTGCATACAGGCCATGGTGGTTGAGTGCATTGCTTATTGTTTTATTTGAAACAATTGTACCTGCTAATTCCAGGTCTTTCTGAAGCTCTCCAGAAGTGGTCCTTGGTTCTTGATCATTTTTTTCACTCCTCTATCAGAAATTCTGCGAGTTGCACAATGGTCGTGGCCGGTTTATGGTGAATTGATGTTTTTCCCACTTCCGGATTATGGCCCCAACAGTGCTCACTGGAACATTCAGCAGTTTAGAGATCCTTCTGTAACCAATGTCATCAGTATGTTTTGCAACAATAAGGTAGTGAAGGTCTTGAGAGAGCTCTTTGCTTTAACCCATCATGAGATGTTTCTTGTGTGACACCTTCGTAATGAGACACCTTTTTATAGGCCATCAGTTGTGGCTGAACCAGCTGGCAGGATTGCTTTATAATTACTGATAGATTTTAGCTGGTGTCTTGGCTTTCTATGTATTTTTGCACCTCCCATTTCTTCATGGGTTCAATACTTTTTCCCTGTGTCATTTCACATTATTACACAAAACTTAATTTATGGACATCTATGGTTTGATTTCTTTGCATATGTGAACTGCAAGGGTTGTTGCTGACATTTGGTGTAAATTTCATTACAATAGCCACATTAAATATATATTTACTGAGAAAATGTTTGTGTTCAATACTTATTTCACCTGCTGTATAACATTAAAAATGTACCAAATGAGTGTTTTTACACAGGCACTTGGTCTGAACACATTTGAAAAACACAAGTTGTACTAACTTGTAAATGCACATGAAACTTTTACTTAAAGTGAAAGTAAAACACATTTTGCATTTAACATGCAAAAGATAACGGTAGTGTAGCTGTAGCCATACTTAAGTTTCTTATCATATGTGGTCTGGAGTAGAATTTATTAATCTCTGAATCATTGCTTTTGTCCTTTCCCCTTTTTTGTGTTAATATGTTTTTTTTTTTCTTTTTCTTGCTTTGTTAATTTTTTAGCAGATTACACGATTAGTTTGTTCCATACATTATTTTCCCATCCAAACTGACATTTATGTGTCACATGTATTCTTACTCCCTTTCATTTTCACTAAGATTAGCTTTTTAATTTCCAGTCCGAGACCAGAAATAGTCAGTGACTTAATTGCTGGCACTTCTGTCTTGCAACACTGGGGTGATGAGTTTGATTCCTGACCATGGCCTCATCTGTGTGGAGTTTGTATGTTCTCCCCTTGTTTGGTGGGCTTCCTCCCACACTCCAAAAACATACAAGTAGGTTAATTGGCTGCTATCAAATTGACCCTAGTCTCTTTCTTTGTGTGTGTGTGTGTGTGTGTGTGTGTGTGTGTGTGTGTGTGTGTGTGTGTGTGTAAACTTAGACTGTATGCTCTTATAGGGCAGGGACTGATGTGAGTGAGTTCTCTGTACAGCGCTGTAGTAATTAGTGGCACTATGTAATTAGATGATGACGGTGATTCAATCAGGCCTGGGGAGTTTTATATGCTATTCCACTTAATGGCATGAATCAATCTATTTAGGCAGTGTTTTACATTAGACCACTGAGGGTATAGTACTCTAATGCAATCTTTTTATTAATCAAGAATATTTGACAGCTTTCTCAATACTTCTAATCAGTGTGTATATTCCAAAAAGCAAAATTGAGGGAAGTGGTGGTAAAAAATGCACATAATGCATATTTTTAAGGTGTGTGTAACTTCTCTTTATATTAATCAATACTTCAACATGGTAAATATTATGAAATTTGGGAATACAGAAGGATTTTGTGGTTTGCTATAAAGTAACTATTTCCCAACTTGATGAAAGGAGACACAATGTTGACCAGGCCTCTAATCCTCTTGTATTCCATCTCGCATGAAACTTTTGCAGAGTCCTAATCCTTCATTTCACATCAAAGCAGTTGATATTGGCAACAGAGCATTAAATGTAGCATTTGGAGTGCTCAGTGTTGGATCACATTGCAGGAGATCTAATAAGTAGAGGTTTTGGTTAAGAGCAGGTCTTCACATCAGCCAGATGGTGCATGCTGCCAATCCCTACTTCAGTCTTTTCTGGGAGAGGTGAGTTTGACAGAGAACGATTCTACACAATCACTGCAAATTTTGTTTCAATTCTTGAGACTAAGGTTGTTAAACAGTGTAAGGATCTGCTTTATGTTCAATATAGCCTCATCTATATACAGTATATTTGTATCTTATTTTGAGGACCAAAAAAAAAGTAAAAGTTTTAACTGCTTAGTTTGTTCATAACACTGGTGTGCTGGGTGCCACTTTTTTTCAAAAGAACAAAAATAAAGATTTGTGGACTACTTTTGATTTTCTGATTTTATTTATTTATTTTTTAAAAAATGTATTAGCCATTTTCATAGTAGAAGTAGCAAAATAGTTGTGTAGTAGGACGTATCCAAAGTAAACTGCATATCTGGCCATGTGAAGATCAGCCTGTTCTACCAATTAATTTGTGTTGTTCCTAAATGTGTAGAGCCAGGACTCTTATTTAATATTTCATAGGAACTTGTTCAAAACCTGTGTTGCTTAGAGTGTCTTCAGTGTTCGGCTATGCACAAGTCTGAACCCGCCACACTACATCTAGTAATGAAAGAACCAGTAACACATTAATATATAGGAATTCTCAATAATTGAATGGTAAATATGCTGGAAGGTGATCTTTTATATGCTACATGTCGGTAGTGCACCGTTGTCCTAGTATATAGCAGGGCTGTCCACCTGGGGTCTTGCAGGCTGTAGGTGATCACTCAACCAGAGCTTTATTTTTCTTTATTTTTTTTAAGTAGTATATTTGTCTCCTGATTAGGTTGTGTTGGGTGGGCAGCAGACTATATCCAAGTAAAAGTCAAATTTTCACTGTATCTGGGACCATTCCTATGATGATTTGGCTCACCTGACACTGTGCTTGAAAGCCCTTCTGGTGATCTGCATACAGCTTTCTGAGAAACCCTGCTATCCTTTTGAGATGCACATTTGAGGGAATGAGAAGAAATGTGGTTTGAGATTAGCAGTGTGTATTGTTCAAAGGTGTAAATGGTCTGAATTTTCTGTGACCTACATAAGTAGTTTTGAAATACTCATTTTATTTGGCTTCCATAATAGCAATGGTTTTCTAGACGTCCTTAACTAAGAGCAGAGCTTCGCCTCTGTCTTTTGACAAACTGAGAACTTAGTGCTAGTACAATCTGGTAGGCCTGCACAACGTGAAATACATCTATTTATCAATGGTATGAAAATCAATGATTTAAATATCTGTTGCACCAGCGTGTGGGCTATATAGCCTTTCTGATAATGTAGTTGTGATCTTTAACCCAAATATAATTTTCAAAACTTCTGTATTTTCATTTTTCAATAACTTTTTATTCAACATGCAATTCTTTTGACTGCATAGAGACTGTGTTTGTGGTCACATGTGTTTTTAGAACCCTGTATGTATGTTACTAGAAGCTTTTATTTTAGATAGCATGTTGGCATTAGCTTTCCGCTACTGCAGGGTTTCTAAAGTGTCACCAACTTTTCATGTTTTGAGTTTGCGTACAGACAAGTTAAACATCTTAATCTATCTGTACTCGCAGACAGATCCTTAAAACGTGAGCCATACTCCATAACTAGTGTTAATAAACAGTTGCCCTCATGTATAACTCTAGCCAAAATTAAACCTAAAATCAAATTTTTACTTGGCTCTGTTCCAGATCCACATGTTCTGGCATGGTCTTGAAATCTGCTGTAGTCAGGAAACTCTACCATTCTTTTGCCAGTAGATTGTTTTGGGGGGACTATGTGGAAAAAGCTGTCTTGGCAGGTGTGAGAAGAGTCTCCTAATATCTGCCATTGCCTGGGGATGCTCTCCTAGCTGCTGCTGAGGTTACTTTTTTATTGCACAGGTGGTATTGTAAGATTTTTGGCTACCTGTGTAGCGAAATTTGACTTTCGGATAGACTTTAATTTATACAGGCTGTTCCACTTAGTTGTGTAAGGCTTATTCTATTCTTTCTCATGCACCACTTTACATTTATTCTCTGCTGCTTGTATATGTATATGTATATGTATATGTATATGTGTGTGTATGTGTACAGCAGACAATGGTGCATAATGTATGAAACAGATGGTACTTACCCTTGTTCTTCTTTGATAACCCATTGAGAGGATTGTCTGTTTTGGGGCAGTTGTGTAACAGTTGAGGGCTGTTTTTGGCAGCTAGCTCCCCGCTTGGTTAAAACATTGACATTACGCCTTTTCTGAATGATTTTGTATTGTATTATTCAAAATCTGTTTGTTGGGGGCTGAATGTCAAATAAAAGTTCAAACTGAATAGGAAAGACTCTTGGGCATGCTCCATTGTTACATAGCTGTCAGGAATCTGACAATATACTGCATCTTGGGGGTAGAGGGTGTGGGTATTGTTTCTATGCTCTGCCTGTGGGCGGTCCACTTGTTTTATTTATGTAGGTTGAGAACCCTTCTACTACCGCTTTAATACTGCCGCCCCGGCAATATCCTGGGTTTTTCAAGCTGGGTTTTTGCCGGGGCTCGGAGCGTCCCAGCTCAGAAACACCATTCATACTGCACCTCGGACCCGGGAATTTCCCGGGTTGACCCCATTCATACTGCACAAGTCTTTGCCCTGGCAATTTGTGGGAGTCATCACCAGAGCAGTTTTCATTGGCTGAAAAATGGTGATACACAATATAATAATACAATAATGAATAAAGGCTACCTCCAATTGGCTTATATATTTAGTAGTACTAGTCTAGGAGGGCTTTCTGAAAGGCATAAAGAGACTGGGAAACATATATTTAAGGGAAGGTTGTAGGAGCTTTTAAAGCTAGGCATTGCATATTTCAATGATTACCCCAAAAGACTAGACTTCTAGATGGAAAATTAATGGCCTCTTTTTGGCAAGCATAAAATGAATGAGAAATGCCTAATTCCAAATCCTCCAGAGACAGGCAGACAGCCAATCAGCTTGTTTTCTGTGCAACCCGGGTTGAAAAACCCGGGTTGCACCATTCATAGTGCAGGCAACCCGGGTCCGACCCGGGAATTACCCCTCGATAAATCCCGGGTTGAAGACCCGGGTTTTTAGACCCAGGATTTTTTACTTGTACCATTCGTACTGCACCAAGACCCGGGTCGTTTGAGCTCGCCCCGGCAAAAACCCGGGATTTTGGTGCAGTATGAATGGTGTATAAGTGTGTCTGTGTATATATGTACAACTCCTGCTTATGTATTTCATCTTGTTTTCCCAGGAAGGAGTGCGTCTTCACCATTGATCCTGCCACTGCTAGAGACCTGGATGATGCCTTATCCTGCAAGATGCTCCCAGATGGTATAGACCTAAATTTAGTATGACATTTCTGTGTTGTAGGTTTTTGGATGTGTGACATTGTGTGATGGACATCTTTTGTTTGGACTATCCTGAATATCCAGAACAAAATCAATCATTTAAGTTGTTCTTTGTATAGCATATTAATTTGGCATAGGAAAAGAGCCAGATTGTGGATTCTAGTTTCTTCCTTGATACACATAACTTTTTATTGCAGGAGCTGTGAATTGTAAGCGAGTAAAACATATAAGAGAGGGAAAATTGGTTTATACATTTATCCCTTTCTTCTTCTTTTTTTTTTTTTTTTTTTTTTTTTTTTTCTTTCTTCTTCTTTGGATGGACTCTTGTTCCTAGGCACAATAAGTTTCCGCAGCTTTGCAATTTCTAACACCAGGTTCAGACAGCTGTGCTGGAGGAATTTGGAGTAGAGGACTGGAATGTGTGCCAACTGCAGGGTTAGCTGAATACCCTGCCAGGCTACCAATACAGGGGGAAAGAGCAGAGTCAGCACTGTTTGAAAACCTTTTTGCTTTTTATGTTTAGGTTTCATCTGCTCCCGATACCTCATTCAATCATCTCTGCAGTGATGTAATTAATATGCTGCACCTCTGATGCCTGTTTTCAATACAAAGGGATTCCAGTGACATGACATCACATGACAGCTACACTATGTGACGTTATTTGGCCAATGGCCAAATGGGATTTATATACTGAAGAGTCTGTCTCTATATACGCTTAATCCCTCAAGAGACAGAGCAGCTTGTTACCATTTCTGTTATGGGACCATTTTGTGGTTACAATGCTTAGCTTGTTTGTTCAATGTTGTGGTTTTTTTTTGAATGTAAGATGTTTTGATCACTTCTGAGAGTTTGAGTATGGATTAAATAGTGACACAATTTTGAATGGAAAATGTCTGCAGAGTGGGGCTAGAATGGTGCACAAGTTTTATATAATGTTTGTGGACTGTCTGTCACACTGACTTTTTCTCCCACCGCCTCCCTCTTGATCATCACATTCTCACAAGATTTGTTTGTAACAAACCATAAATAGCTGGCAGGCTGAAGGGAAATAAATTGCTCCATTGAAATTCCTAAGATATATTACCAAGCTAAACTGCCAATGGCTTTTCAGTGCTATCCAAGTATCAGAATAAAGCAGGATACACAGTGTGTGTATGTGTGTGTTATATATATATATATATATATATATATATATTACAGCTCTTTAGATTCTTTTATATTCACCTTGCTATAGTGCAAGCGTATTACATAGTGCTTTGCAGAGTGTTTTTAGTCCTTCACATCAGACTCTGCTCCAGTATAACTTGGCTCTAGTACCCTGCTTAGAATAGAACCCATGGCCCTATAATATTTTTACATGTTTGCATGAATTTTGTAAACTTCTGGGCAGCCATGAATATACAGAAGATGGCTAATTTCATGTGGCCCCCACCGTATGCTGGTAAAGCCTTCAAAATCTTTGTTTCTGGCTTGCCTGTTTCCATGATAAACATTGTGGTAGTATAGCACAGATGCCATGACCATCCTATCAATGTCTGCCTCAGAACGCACCTGTCTCCAGCACATTATATATTTCCCACACCTCCTGTACTCCTGGCTTCTGGAGTGCTCAAAACTGCAACAGTCTCTGGCTCTAATATTAGGGCTACTTCTTTCCCATCATACAGAAGGAAGTAAATCCAGGAAGTAAATATAGTAATCCAGAGGGAACCCCCTTGTAAAATAAGATATATATATATATATATATATATATATATATATATATATATATATATTATTTTTTTTTTTCTACTGTGATTCTTTAAGGAGCCAACATGTAGGAAATAACTGCCAAATGAAATCTGTTTGTTATGGACAGTATCACCTTTGTTGTGCACAGGTTTTCATAAATAGTCCACAATATAATGCACAACTATATCCTCATCATAAAAATGTTGTCCCGTTCAAGTGGACAGATTTGTCATAGACTAGCTTAAGATTAATTAAAATATAGCCCAGTTCACCAGGAACCAGTACTTCAAGAATGTCATGACTCTTGGATATTAGTGAGGATGCTGGTATACGGCCTCTGCCCACTGTGTGTACATGATCTGTTCCTAGTCTGGGGCCTACGTTTTTAATTTGCTGTCAAATATCCTTAAACTTTCAGAATTCAGTAATTTAAAAATGTAAATGTGTATTTTAAAAAAATAGAAAAAAAAGCTAGATGTATCTATGAACACTTAAATGTTTGGACTACTATTATGCATCTCTTTAGGCTGGTGCAGGTACTTGCAGATCTAAATTCAATTAAAGCTGAGGGTATTCAAGATCTGCACTTCCAGTGTGTTTTTTTTTGTGTTATTAGCACTGGGCAAAGTTTTATTTAGTGGATGATATTTATGAAAACTGGTGCACATGTAACTGCAAACAGCACTTGGTAACTGTCGTCAATATTTTATTTTCAATTTTCCCTATTGATTTGTGATTTTGTGAAACTGCTGTACAGTTTTGGTGCCAGAACAGCTTCATACAAACAGTAATGTCTGGACATTCACAGATTTACTGTGATTACAAGATAGTCAGGATTTGTCAAATAAGTAGAGAATTAATGGCACTGGGATGCAGAATTCTGAAACGCTGTTCACCTGTCCAGTTGCAGAATCTTAAAAAGGACAGTAGAAGTTTTCAGGCTGTTTGAAAGATGTTTTGGGGGGCTTGAGCTGCTTTGGGCAAACTATCTTGGTCATTTATACCTACCGGTTACACTGTGCAGACATTGAATGTCTTCCTCTTTACAAAAGGAGTTAAACTTGCACTTCAAAACAAAGGTTTGTTTCCTATCCATTTTTATTTTTTATTAAATTTCAGGCGTAGCCATCCCGTCCTGAGCTCTGACCGTTCACATTATGTAAATATATGTAACCAAATATTTACTTGGGGCTTCCATTAAAGGCCCTGGGATCTCAGGGGGTCTACTAAAGGCTCCCCACCGTGGGGGATATCCTGGACCTTCTTACAGTTTGTTTGGATTGGCTGCCTGCTCCTGTTATCTCATGTCATGAGATCGTTCTCAGTTTGTCGGTTGTATAACCCAACTTTGAAAGTTCAGGCGGATAACACCGGGCTTATTAAATTAGGATTCTGAGTAATGCTGACACAAGCTAACCAGTTCAGTACTGCAGGGAGACATGCACCTCATAGCAAAAAGGTTACAAGGACACATGTCATGCATAGAAATGCAGTATGGATTTATAGTTTTTTCTGTTTGACTGCTAATCCTAGAAAACGATAAGATTTAATACTGTCAGTTCACTGTGACTATCCAGCATTTGTAATCTTCCTGTTGAACAGTTTTGACAGTCTCTATGGGTGAATGTTTATTTTTTAGTCATACACCGTTAATTTTCTAGTCCTCTGTGACCAAGTCAGGTTTTATAGATGTTGGTATTTTGTTGTCTGTGTTCAGAAAGTAATTTCTTTGTTTAAACACACACCTACTGTTACATAGTGCCCCTCACTTCAGGTCTCAGTAGGTCTATGTGCCCCCACATAAGTTGACTGAAATACTGCAGCACTTTTTTTACTCTTTTGAAAACTCAGGCTTATCCAAGCAGGCGTCTTGGACCTCAACTAAGTATCCAATAATAATTCTTCCTCATTTGTTAAATTTTCTGTTTGCAGGTAACTTTGAAGTGGGAGTTCATATTGCAGATGTGAGCTATTTTGTTCAAGAAGGGAGTGCTCTTGATGCAGTAGCCAGTGAACGAGCCACCAGTGTATATCTTGTACAGAAGGTATGTCCATTGTATTTTCTGCTTACACAACCAGGTCTGGAAACATTTCAAACAGCCCACTGGATATTAAATAGTTTTGTGAATTCCATTTTTAAGCTGGCCATGCTTGTTGAGTTATAAAGATAGGTATCTGTTGGTTGCACGTTAGTTTAGAACAGTGTTTCTCAGACAGGGTTCCTCAGAGCCCCAAGTTTCCACCAAGGGGTTTTTAGGTTCCGCGAGACGAAAATGCGTGCTGGCGGGGGAAAAATTCTTGCTGGTCCTAAACTTGTGTGTACTCGCTACAGAAGATTCTTGGTACTCCCTCTGATGACTAATCACCAAATACTACACGGCAATTCTAAGCCCCAATTTGCTAAGCTTTGATCTCTCCACCTTTACATAGAAGCAGATGGCAATGCCTCACATTGGCCATAAGACCTAAAACAAATTAATGCTGGTATTGTTTTTTGGTTTTTTTTCCATTTAACCTTACTACTCAAATATATATTTTTAGTTACGGTTCCAGAAACTTGTAGCCAAGCTTTTAAGCGTATGGTACATGGACGAGAGCAGCCGACTTCCTCGTCATGTGACCATCTCTGCACAGTTCATGGAGATCACGTAGCAAAGAAATAGAGCAGATTTAATTATTATCCATACTTTAGTCGCTTCAGCTAAGCAATTTAGGACAGTAATGCATTGACTTTGGTATATTGTCCATTTGTGGGTTTTAATATTAAGAAATATTGAGGGCTTAGTTACTTGCTCCCATTTTATGTTAATTCACAATCTCACATGTGAAAGATAAATTATCTGCTTTCAGTTTTACAGTAATGATTACTATACCCGTGAGCCTTTTATTAAGTATTGGCACATATAACTTCCTCTGTATGTTTAGTGTAAAGGTGTGCGTCCTCTTTTGTCAGAGCATGTGCTGCATTACCTAATGTTTCTGAGAAAACTTATTCTACTGTGCCTTAAGTCACAATTTCAACACTGCAGAAACTCTGAATCGGCAAAATCCTAATTATGAACATATGGAGAGATTATATTTTGACATTGTTGGAGCAGTAACATTCAGTTATGTCAGATCTGTTTGGTATTCAAGTCTGCTTCCTCTATTCTGAATACTTGTTGGGTGTTTTTTGAAATTTGTTATGCTGTAGGGCAGGAAGAAGAGGTGTATGCTCATTGCTCTATGTAGCTGGTGGTGGCAATGGTTTGTGATTTAATGGCATATTGTCATAGTGATGTCCTTTTCAGGTCTTTTGGGGTTTGGCAAACTCTTCACAGCCATGACTATAGAGCTCGTTGAAGGCAGAAACTTGAATGAGGAGAGTATGATAAGAAACACAATGCTGGTTAGCCATAGCTATGTCCAGTCATTGGCACATAAGAGTTTACATTACTCTTACATTTCCTCAGTAACTTGATAGTGGTGTGGCTGTTAATAGACCTTGGTAGACAAACCATTTGAAATATATTTTGGTTTGGCAAACACATGAAAAGTCACAGTTGGTGCCGGTGTATTTTTTGTGGTATATTGGTGTCTAATGACAAATAGGGGACCATACTTCTCTTTTGAAGTATGAAGTATTTTTCCCTACTATGAAAGGGAAGGATATTAGTCACTGAGGAGTTCTGTGACAATATAAATGTATGAGACCTGCTTTTATTTTCCAACGTAGAGCAGTGTGTATGTCTTTGGTTTGGAGTAGAGGGGTGTGGGGGTGTGATAGAGAGGAGGTTCTTGTAGATCTTAGTGAGGAGGTCTTAAACTTTAACGTTGCTTAGAGTTGAATGAGTGCTCCACATGTGTTGATCCTATTCATAAGGAACGCAAATCATGTTTCTTATTTGTCCTTGCAGGTGGTGCCTATGTTACCCAGGCTACTATGCGAAGAGCTGTGCAGCCTTAATCCAATGGCAGACAGACTTACTTTTTCTGTTATATGGAAAATCACTCCACAGGGAAAGGTTAGTGTATGCTATGTAGATATACCTAAAATGTTTTATTTTTTCCAATGATTTATATGTATGTATACCAGCAAAGCATTGTGTTCCATCTCTCTTATTCTCAAATATTCCACCCTTAAAATTAACAAAAAAACCCAAAAAACAAACATATAGTGCTTTGCCTCCTCCTGAACTCCTATCTAAGGAGATACATGGTAAGTACCAGGAGTGGGTATCAACTTTTATTGAATATGTGCAGTAATCTGGCACTTCTGGATTTGCTTAACCACTCTATGTGGGGAATTCAATTGACTATAGGGGTTTTTGTTTATTTATCCCATGGGGTAAAAAATAAAAAAACAAAATACCCGCGCGGGTTTTGACCTACTGACGCGACCGTTTTTAGCTACCGCAGCGTCAATAATTCATTTGTAAAACAGGTAAGCCATCCCCCGCGAGTTAATCATTGGTTCTTGCAAATTTTTTGGGACGTGAAGGAGGGTTTAACGCGATCTATAATAAAAAACAAAATGCATTGGCATATATTTTATTGCATTACACAACCTTTCTATTTTATAATATCTACATACAGTACTTTTTTTTTTTTTTTACTACTATACAACCATCTATACCATGACAGCATGACAAAACACATTAGTACACATTAGACATATACATTGTATTGGTACATATAACATACATAAATATATTAGTGATTAGTGTTGTTTAGATTTTTCTTTACATGCTTTTTGTAAAATAAAATCACCTTTTTCATGTTATGCATTACTGATGAACATAATTTATCTTTTTTTTTATTTTTTTTATTTATTGTTACATGAGTTCAAATAGTTTTCTGTATGTTTTTAATTTTTTTGTACAACCTTGAGGTGCGAGATAAAACTGGAGATTCGACAGTTTACCGCGCCGCGTTAAACAATTGAATAGCTTTTTAACACTCCTCCTTCCCTCCCTATACTTTCAATGGATCTTCTACTTGTCCGTGATGGGACCATTTGTGCAAAACAACCCGCTCTAAAATGAGTGAAAACCACGTTAAAATGACTTGGTGTTAAAAAAAAAAAAAAAAAAAAACTGCGGTCAATTGAATTGCCCCATACGATGCCTTTATGACAAAAAAAACTTAACTACTCTTGGTTAACAGACACGTAAAAATTATTTTATTTTTTTTGTATACCTAATTAAAGTTCAATTTTCTTTCAGGACAGGTTGGGCAATCTTCTTTTAGCTTAGTGATTTTAAAATATTGTTTAAATTGAATGGCAATTTCTCCATATTGTGAAGTGTTTTATGCTGTTTCATGCCCAAACATTAGGTGTAAATTTTCTCCTGCTTTCAAGCTTTCTCGCTATCTTTATGTAACACCCCTTTGTAGTGCTAGGGTGTGTATGTAGGTGTATCAGTGCGTGTGTCTTGTCTACGGATGGTTTGAATGTTTTCTCCAATAGTAGCGTAGTGCCTCCCACTTTAGTCAGATCACACCAAGGTTTTTTTTTGTTGGTTAGTCTCTCTGGTGTTACTTATTCCAGGACACTAAGGAACCTTCCACCCCCATTTCTTGGACCACAGGGGCACACACAAAATTATAGCACACGGAATTGAATTTAGATTTTTATATAAATATAGACTACTATAATGTGAACAATTCAATTGTGTAAACTTAACAAAAAGCACACTACAACATTTGGTATGTAACACCTAAAACAGAGCTGAGATATAATAAAGTAGAGGTACCTCTCTTACCACTTATATAATACTTGCTGTACTAAAATATTGATATAGCTATATACAGATATCTGTATACACTTAACATGTATACACTGTAACACTTAAAATGGCAATACAGTCCTGAAGAACCAAATATATATATACATACATACATACATACAGCTTTTTCATAGGGCAGTTGGAATATAGGCCTCTTCTTTTAGCTCCAATGTAAAGCAGTTTGTAGCCTGAAATGCAAAACAATGTCCCAATACATATAATAGGCTCCTTGCCAAATTATCTCTGTAAATATTGAATGTATTAAGAACACTTTTGCTGTTTTCTCTTGATTTGATCAAGTCCAATCACCCTGGCTAGCTATGCCTATCCTCACCCTTGTAATAATATCAGTCCTGCAAAAAGGTGATTAACTTTATTCAGGGCTCCCCACCTCAATCCTATCTAACTAACACATATGTCTCAGTCCAATCACATAAACAGTATAAGAAACATTGGTACTGATCAGCCTCTCTTTCTCTCTTTGCTCCTCTGTTCAGGTCTCTCTCAGCAGCCCAGCTTATAATGTCTCCTGTTATGGCATTCTCTGCCTATACAGCGCTGGTCTCATCACCGAAGTAGCCCTTGCTCAATACTGTTTGCTCTCCTCCATGCTCCTTCTTCTCCTCTTCTCACTGCTGCCTCTCCCTCTCAGTCCCACTCCTAATTCCAACTGCTGTTTTCCACTGCTACTTTACCAGCTCCTCTTTCCCACTGGGAAATACTGTTCTCTGCCTGCAGGAGAGGTATCACTCGGGTCGCCAGTGCTACGTCTATCTTTGCTCTCCGTTAAGATCTCCGATGCAGCTATTCTGTGCTTTAACAACTCTCTTCCTGGGATATGTACAGGCGCAGCAGTGCATTCCCTCCATTTTTAATGGATGGAAGTTTATGGGTAGCGGTAAAGGGTGAGCATAAAATTTAACCTGAAAACATTAATAAGCACACTTAGCCTTGAAATAATACATTTCATTAAGGTGAAAATACGTACATTTTTGTTTTTTGAATATTACCCTTTAAATCATTTTGTGATTTAGTTTTGGTGAGCCTCTGGTAACTTTGTAGTCTGAATGTGGCACTTTGTAATCTTTTACTTCTTTAGAATCTCTGTTAGAAACTTTCCTACTACTAGAAAGGATATACTTTAAAAAAACCAAAAACAAACAAAGAAATTTGCAGGTATTAATTTGTTCTCCTTCAGATCCTAGACGAGTGGTTTGGCCGAAGTGTTATCTGCTCCGCAGTGAAACTGAGTTATGACCATGCACAAAGCATGATTGAGAATCCAGATGAACTACTCTGTGCAGAGGAGTTTCCCTCAATAGCCTCTCAACACACAATTGATGAGATACAGCAGGCAACGATCAACCTCCATCTTATCGCACAAAACTTACGCAAACAGCGGTTTGAGGAGGGGGCCTTGAGATTGGACCAGGTGAGAATTCTTTTGTTACTGTAATGTTTTGTTGCTAAATTCTCGTTTTGGCTTTCCCTTCAAATAATTGAACATGCATTGCCATCACCATGTAGTGTAAATATTGCTTAACAAGTTACTCCTTTCTATTGGAATTCTTGGTCTTGGACATAGGCTGAACATTTGGGGAATTTCATTGGCTGGCATTTTGACCCAAAACCAGGCAAAAACAATATCTCCCAATTATATTTCTGCTTGTGGCAAGCTTAAACTAGTCAAAGACAGAAGAATTATATATATAACAGGCTAAAAGATATTTAAACATAGTTTATAGTGTAATATGACATATTAATCTTTATCCAGACAAACCACTGGACAAGCTTATTTACAAAGTGGACCTGATTAATGCCAACTATCAAATAATGGCTGCATGTGGTATTTAAGATTCTAATTTATATTTTAAGGCATACTGGCCACAAATAGGAACAAATGAGTGGTAGCAACTGAGAGATATTATTTCTTTTTGTAACTGTTTTGTTTCGCACTCCAACAAGGCTGGTGCACCCTATAAAATGTTCCTGTGGAGGAAGCCTTTTTTTTTTGTGACTTATCTACTTTATGTGCATGCTAAATGAAGCCAAATGACCTAGCTACCCTACATAACCCCACCCCTGCCCAGTGAATGCTCTCCCCCCCCCCCCCCCCCCAAACATTGCATGTAAGTGTGCATCTTAAGACTTTGCAATTCTAGCACAGGATACTAGTTGAGATGCTGCACTGAGACATATACATTGTAAGTACTTGTGAATCAACAGGGTGTCTCCAGCGTATTTTTTAATGACTTTATCAAGGTGAAGTAGAAGCGCCCCATATGTATTGTTAGCTGGTTCATCAAGGCACTTGGGACAGTAGCGGAGAAGCTTGGGGCTATATGTATTGGAAAGCTGTCTCTGGCATCTGGTAAAAATGTTCATCTACAGCAACTCTTAACTTCCGGGAAAGGAGTTTGGCTTATTTATGTCGCCTTGTGTTACTCTGAAGCAAACTGGGCTCTGTGCTTTTGCTTGAAAAATCTCTCATCTCGGACCTCCACTCAAATTTACTTTGTGGGCTTTATAAGTGGCAGAGAAATGCTCTTGGCCAAATGTGTGTTTCTTTATCATTGGCTAACAGAGTAAAAGTCATGTTGGCTCTGTCTGCTCTTTTCTTAACTGCTTTTCTTTTTGTTTGAGATGGGCATTCATTTTAAACATCAAAACCCAGGGTCTTCAGTGAATTAAAGGGATCTGTGCAGCAGTAGTGACTTTGATGTGAAAAAGTTTATTTGACAGGATTGCATGTAATTTAGAGTTTAGAAAGGCCTATCACTACAAAGTGTTGCATGGCTGAATGCTTTTATCCACTTGAATCTCTTCTCCAATAATGACAGCTGCACTATCTCAGTGATAAGTTGATCAGTGCCTCATCCAGCAGCATGTCAGTACAAGTCTTTCTGACAATTCCCCCCTTCCTATGATGTAGAATGACATAATCACTCTCTCCCTCGTTCAGGGGGAAGAGTTCACTATCTGTTTAAATTATTTGTGCTTACAATCCAGAATATGGGATAGTATAGTATTGCCAAAAGGTTAAGTTGTGTTTTTTGTTTTTGTTTTAGCAAAAGTAAATAAAATTGCGAATCTCAAAGCTCAAAGCTTTAGGATGCAAATAAAGTTCACATGATTAATATAACAGTGCAAATACATTTCTGCACTTGTGTGATGTGCAGTGCATATTACTAATTCAAATGCAACAGTCTTGTAGTCCACAGTTTGAATGATGTGTTGCATTCAAGTTGATTTGAGACTTTAATTTTTGGTAACTTGACATTTGAACAGAAGTATGTACATACGCAAGTCAAAATCAAACAAAAAAATTTCCAGTGTTTAACCTTTAGAATATCTAGGATCAAATTATGCAGCTCACGAAGTTGTCGGAAAATAGATAAGATGTAATAACTGCGGAAGTTCAGTATCCGGCCTGTTCAGATGGCAAATGCTAATAGGTTTGTATAAACCCTGCAAGGTGAATGTTTCCTCAAGCTCTCCTTGATATTTAAGTAGATTTAGGGAAGTGGTCAAAATGTCTTGTTGTTTTTTTTGTTAATTTTTAATTATTTTGATACGTCAAAATGGGTAGCAAAACAATGGGAACCATAACTTGGGTGACCATAACTTTGTGGAGTGAGTTAATATAATACATGTTAAACAGTAAATATAGTAAAGTAATAATATGCCAGGAGTGATTCCCTTATGTAACTGGGAGGTAGGGAGAAAGGGTTGGGAGGTGGGAAATGTTGGTTGTCTTTTTTCTTTGGTTATGGAACTTGTGATAAAAGCAAAAGTATTCTACATTTTTGCAATTTTAATTATAAAGTTTCATTATATTATGCTGTACTTTGCACTGTAAAAAGACAAGTGTGCTTGGGACAGGTGGAGGTTTACTGAACAGGTGGTATCGTAGAATACTGTGGATTCAGGCTCGTCTTCGTTATTGAACACCAACACTTTTCAGTTTTTTAAATGGCCGATGTTAATTAAAATTTTTCATTAAATGACCAACTTCAACGCACATCTACCAATAATGAAAAGTTCTAATTAGAAATTATTATTTTGGGTACCTTAAGCAATAATTTTGGGAGCCAAGAATATTTTTTTCTATTCAGATTTATACAACCAGCTGTTTTTCAGGACACTGTTATTTTGGCATGTTTTTATCCCTGCTTACTGTGCAAGCATGGGCTTTCTAAATTATGCCAGACCTCAATTAGGGAAGCCAGCGCAGTGCCCTGTTTACCAGCTGTGATACTGCTACTGAAAGGTCATCCACCGTTGGGGTCCACCAGTTTCTGAATACCTGGAACAAAGAAATGTTTCTGTTTTGATTGACTGTTTTATTTTACTTGACTCAAAATAAATGTTTCCTCTAAACGTTGTGCATCTTGGTAGCTCTTAAAGTATGTAAGTGTTTATTTCATGCTACATACATCTATGGTGCACATTGTGAAGATGTTTGGTAAATTACCACATGTCCTGAAAGCATTCTGAGAACAGTAGTTTGAAATCTTTTGAGGTGGGGCTAATGCAACTGTCTCTGTGACTGGCAGAAGGGGGCTTGATGGCATTATTACTCTGATATCATCAGTGTTGCATGACATTCCTCAAACTTTGTGTAGAATTTGGTCTTCTAAGAATCTGGAATAGAACACACCCTCTTATCTCATAAAGAGAACAGTAACTCTTTGATAGGGTGTTGCAGTTTTCTGGGTAACCCACAATACATTATTTTGTGTCTGTCTGTTTCAATATATGAAAATCTGTTAAAGGGGTTCACAATTATTTTGCTATGGCACGCTTATGTCCTCTTATTCATTTTCCCCCTTCCAAAGTACTGTTGTGTGTTCCATTACTTACAGTAATGCTGATTAGATTACAGGTCCACATCTTTTCAGGTTATTTTGCTTGTAGTCATGCTGACATTCTGACATGTCTGATTAGCATGAGAAATGGATAGCATGTGCACTCTCTAAGACAGGCCTGTCCAACCTGCGGCCCTCCAGATGTTGTGAAACTACAAGTCCCAGCATGCCCTTCTAGCAATCAACAGGTTGTCTATTGGCAAAGCATGCTGGGGCTTGTAGTTTCACAACATCTGGAGGGCCGCAGGTTGGACAGGCCTGCTCTAAGACTTCAGACTGTAAAATAAGACTGGCAGAATCTGTTGCACATTAATTGTCATAGAACCATTAAACTAGCTAATCATTTTGTAATATAACAATTTTATAATGTAAAATATGGAAGCTTTATTTAAAGTAATGTTCCAAAAGCTAAAGTTTCCAAGAATTGCTGGATATTAATTCTGTAAGTGCTCCTCCCCTCCCCCTAGGTTTATGTTAATGTTGTGTGGTACTGTATGGGTTACTATATATTCTTATGCTTACATTTGTCAGCAGATTAGCAGACGTCTTAACTCCTGCCTGCGGGTCCAACCTAACTCTGTACCGGATCCTGTCCTCCAACGATCAACTATTACTTTCACGCCTTACTAATTTTAGCTTAAAAGGCTTTAAAAACAACTCCGCAAAATGACACCAAATGTTAATAAAAATAATGCCAAGCCTTATTTCCTCTGCTTGTCAGAAGCCGAGGCACCAGACAGGAGAGCAGCCATACGGGAGAACAAACAGAAAGCAAGTTGTGACAGAGCTTTCACCATGTGTATATTGCAGGATACTGATTCCAGTTTTTGCGTTCCAGCACAAGAAAAGCGTACAAACTCTGGCCATGCAATATTAGGCCACTGTCATTGTGATTCCAATCACATGCTTTCTGCATTGATATTAACTTTTCAGTGCACTTACTTCCTAGTGACAGGCATCAAGAATCTAGTTTATCAAAACAACCAAAGGTTTTTTGTTTGTTTTTTTAGCCTATTGCCTAGTTGTTACCGCAATACGTCTTATGCGATTTTGTTTGTTTCTCTGCATGGGCTAGTAGAAAAGCCTGACTAGCTAATCTAGTCTTGACACCAGGGCCGTAACTAGGGCTGTGCGACAGGGGCGACCGCCCAGGGCGCAACGCTGAAGGGGGGCGCAATTTAGGAATATTTTAGGTTAATTTGGTTAAAATTGAGGGCTAGGGGGGCGGCATTTGTCTTTCTCGCCCAGGGCACTAGAATTCTAAGTTACGGCTCTGCTTGACACATACACACACATTCTGCATAAGTGTACATGTATACAGTAAATCTATTACTACGGATGAATGTAGTGTGTACTATACAGATTGAGGCACAATATACTGGGATAAATTAGAGTATACTTATTACATTACAGATACAGGCAGTTTGTACATTAGAATTCTGTAAAATGTAAAATACAGAATTCTAATGTACAAACAGTACATAGGAATATGATTTAATGCAGACTGAGATTTCATCTGATGTGGGCTCATGCACTGTATGCTCGTGTCTCCTAGACAACGGGACACTTTCTTTCGCTCTGTTCGGCAGTCAGCTGTTCTGTCACCAATTCACTGCCACCAATCAGATTCCTATATTTTATAAAGGAGGCTCTGGCACCATTAGGGTGCCAGAATATCAAGGTTCACTTATGCTCTAGCGCTCCTGTTTGCTTCATTGCATCCTGACTGACCTTCCGTCTCCTGACCTGGCTATGCCTGAACTTTCTTTTGGATTCTCCTTTTGGTGTGTATAGATCTCCTGGATTGACCTTCAGCTTTCTTTGTTATTGCCTAATCCTTTGGTACCTATTTGCTTGCATGGCCTGACCCCCGGATTGCACGTCCTTGTTTGTTCACTCTCTACTTTGTTAGTGGCTAAGAGGGCCGGGACCTGCGCGTCTTCTGCATCCAACTACAAACTCCCTTGTTTGGGTCCCTGGCGTTTAGACTCTGCGCCTCCTAGCTTAGCAGCACAAATAGGTCTCGGTCTCTGAAAACCCATGACACCTATCAATTTCATCGTGATTGGACCAATATGACATCATGTGTACTCTAAACAATCACCTGATATCCACTGCAGCATCGCTGTGTATATGGCTAGATTAGCTTAGGTGCCCAATTTGTTATTTTTTTAAAATCATCACTATATATTCAGAGTCAAAATGGACTAATCAATATCTTATGACTATGGCTACCTTATCCACATGAAGTCCTAATTAATGTATAATGAGTGTTTGCTTCTCTGTTACGGAGAGAGATTGTTTGTAATGGGAGCTGTCATGCGTTTTGTTTGGAACAGTAAAAGCGCTTTGTGGGTTTCAAGGATTTATTGTTCCTCTGTAGTACTGCATTGATGTAGATTAAGCAGTGGTTATCGGGCTGTTCCAGGTTTATCATAGCATGGCTGACCAGTATGTCCTGTCCAAATGTTTCATCCTTAATAGTTTTCAATTTGTCATGTAGTCAGAAATACAATATGGAAGCACGTTAAGTAGACGTGTTATTTTAATCTTTAAGCTCCTAAAACGTTTACCCACATTTGTGAATGTAATTGCTAGTAATTATATAAGACAACTTGTCTTTTCGGTTTTAATGGTCTTTTAACTGTGTCTCACACATGATCATATTATACTTCTAAACACCTGCTCCAGTATGATCATTTCAGTCTTAAATAGACAAACAAAAACTGGCTTAAAATCCATTTGCTTTGCTGTCTGATCATTATACATGGTAACTTTCAGATCATACTGAGCCTTAGGATTTAGTTCAGATGAGTGACTAGATATAATTTACTCTTGTGGTTTCAAGCAAGGCAACATTGGTGATCAGCTGTGAATATTGCACAGGCATTGGAATAATGGATCTTGGAGCCTGCACACCTCGACTGTTCAAACAGACGTGGAAACTGTGGGTCAGTCACAAAGGCTGGAAGACCAGGCACAGATAGGGCGTGTGTAAGGCCGTGCTCTCGCATACCCCCAAAACTTGTTTTTCTTTTTAGTCAGGAAAAAGAGATAAATATGGGGCCATATGTAATTTATCTGTTTAACATCATGTCCTCTGGTATTTTGTTATAAATAATGACCCAGGGTATTTATATGTTTTACTCAGGAATTAACCTGAAAGCTTTGAACTCCAAGGGAGCATAATATATACATTTATATTATACACCGAGCAGGCGCTGTAGTGTTAGAATAGGAAATGAAGGCACCTAGTCCTGGATTGAAGTGTGAGCAACTGAATTCCACACACAGTTCTAGCAATTTGTAACAAGTGTAGAACATGTGCCTCACCCTCTCCAACCCTCTCGTTTCCACGTCTACCTATTTTTTTTTTATTTTTTTTTCCCTTCCACTTACATCTTGCTAACGTCTTGTTTCACCTATGACTTCTCTACCATGTTGCCTCACTCCTTTTTGACTCCTCTGCCTCCTTGTCTTGCACATCTGTTCCTTACTTTTCTTCTGTCTACCCATCCCCCTGTTTATCCTGACTTATCTGCCACATAGCCTCACCCTCATGCCTGTCTATTAATATTTCTTCCGTATGTCTTGTCCTCCCATTGGTTATGGCTGTTTATGCCTTTATGTCTCCCATGTCTTATCTGCCATTTTTGCCTCTGTCTCCTCCATGTGCACCATTGTCTCTTTTATATATCTGTTTCTTATTTGCTTATGACTGACAATGCACTTCTCTCCCGGTTGTCTCCCTTGCTACACTTTTTTTAACTCGTGTACCTGGTTGCAGCCTACAGTCTTCCAGGGAGTAAATGTATTAAGTGCTGATTTTTTTTCAGCTCGCCACTATTCGGTGAGTTTGCAGTGAAAATTTAAAGCGGCAATGGCTTTAAAGGCATTGTTTTGCCTTTTAAAGTCATTGCCACTTTACATTTTCACTGCAAACTCACCGAATAGCGGCGAGTTGAAAAAAAAATCAGCACATAATACATTTACTCCCTGGACTGTACTCTTATTTACCACAGTACCTTGGCCATTTTGGAGATGTCTTTAATTTTCTCTCTTCTGAGATTTATTGTGCATTGAAACAAGATATATGAAATTTCTTTATCTTGCCCCTTTGCCACGACTCTCAGGATCATGCAAGCTAAGGGGTTATGCACAATTTTTGGGTCCTGATGTGACGTAAGAAAAAATAGACCCCGCTAGTCTAGTCTACTAATAAAAAACATGACTGTTCTGGTCTCATAGATGGGCTGCTTGCAATAAGTGTTGGAATGCTGTTCTGCTGCGTTCCAACACAAGTGAATCCCTGATGATATTGTAAGATATGCAGCGTGATATTTATTGATAACTTTAATGAAAAAGAACATTTTTTTTGTGTGTTAGGGAAGAGAGATACTTTGTCATGAAAGACACAAATGTATGTAATGATGGCACAAGCTCAATGGTATAAACCGACCCATCTTTTCCCAAATTTTCTTGCAAAATAAACAAGCTAACTAAATATATTCAGATTTATTTGTTTTTGTTTGTTGCCCGAGTTTGTTGCTTTTTGGAAAGCCCACCCCACAGCTATAGCTCTCTGGGACTGAATTCTTGGCAGTAGAAAATGCAGCTCACATATCACGGACCTTGTAGAATAACCTGGTGGTCTCAGTTTACATGATCCTGCTATATAACTGGACTGCAATCAGTATTTACATGGGGGATGTTTAATTGTATTTCTTTTCCTGTTGAATTTTGCATATCGTTTACAGGCCATTTCCTCGAATGATAATGGACAATGCATTTGGTGGAAGTTGTTTTGAAAACATATCTAGATTAATTGTTCAAGTTTGCTAAAGTTGATCAATTCATGCATAATCAAAGAGAAATAGTGTTTTACACATATCCAGCATAATAAGGATGTTACTTTGTTGCAGGTTATGATTAACAATATTTTAGAACCACAAAATTGAAGGTGGGAGATGGCTTATGAAGGAAGACAAATGAAGATTTAAGTAATTTTTATGTTCTATGGACTCCCACACCAACAATGATACAAATATGCCTCAGGGTTGAATTTTGGTATATGAATAAAAAAGAAGACACTCCCATCAGAAAGGGTCTTTTATGATTAATACATCTTATGGATCCACTAGAGAAATCTTCATATGTAGCAGCTATGACCGTTTTTGTTTTTCTGTTTGTTTGTTTGTTCCCCCAAGAGCATTGTAATAATCTAAGAGTGACTGGAGTTGTCATATCAGATAAGCAAGTCATTTATCTACAGAGGGTAGGTATTACATTGTATTTAGCTCTCCTCAATTCCTATTTCAATTTTAAAGAGGTTGGTTTGTGTTTTCAGTAAATTGTGGTACCCAGCATGTTGTATGTAGTCTATTTTATTTATTACTTTTGCATTTTTATTTTTGTATTTTTTTTACTTAGAACAGGGTGTGCAGGGCAGTTTAAACATAAATAATCTTGAACAATTGTTCACCTGTTAGGATTTCCCAACATTGTATCTAGAGAGTTATTCCAATCATTACCAAACAATTCACGTATGGTCTTCTTACTAACATAAGACTGCACATGAAACAAAGAAAGTAGTTTATCCACAATGAAGGGAAATCATCCACTTTGGAAAATGTAAATCATTTACAGACAGTAAGCTTGTTTAATTTTATTGAAACAATACTGTTTTCTGTAGGATGCCCCAGCCCATGCAGCCTTTAATCTGATAACTCAGAAAGAACATAAATTAATTGAGGTTATTGAGACTTTGGAAGAATAGAACAAACATTGTTTGCCATGTGTGGTGGTAGGAAGTGATTTTAGGTTTGTGCAACTGATAAAGTTCCTTCTAATAAAATTAGTTTTTGTATATTTATAAAACCAACCTTTTTAGGTACTTTATGATAGAAGCTTGATTAATTCCTCCATTATGGAGATTTTTTTTTCCATTTTACTGGCACTCTTTGACGTTTTGCTGGTCTAAATAGTCTCAAAAATAAAATGCTAATATTTTTTTTCAACAAAAGTGGAAATCTTGGCAAAAATAATAATTTTGAAAAGTCAACTATTTTAATTGTATTGGCTATTCCCATAGAGAACAAAATGTGATGTTGGATTGAATAGTTTGATGTATGCTAACTCAATGAGAATTGTGGAACAGAATTTTAGGCTGTCTAGGACTGGCTCTTCTGGCTCTTACAAAACAAAACCTGGGCAACATTTGTAAAAGGGACAATTTTTCTAAGTTTCTACACTAAGCCAAATCAAACAATTAGAGAGAAAAAATAAGTAATGCTTGTTTGAACTTTTAAATATGAACTTCCATCCACAAATGCCACACATTTTAATTAGCTGTTCCTCATTATTTTGATTGCCTCCCCACTCCATTACAGGCAGCTGCAGCTCTTCCCACATCTTTAGGAAGTTTCCTGATGGGATCTGAGATAAAAGTTAAAAAAATAATAATTATTATTCAGTCATTTTAGCTACTGTGACATCACTGCCCTGGTGTGTAAAGTCTGTGTTGAGTTTAAAAAAACAAAACAAACCTAAAAAGAAAACCTTGAGACCTGTTACTTGAGATATACCTTTCTTTGCGTAAAACAGACTTCTACTGAATAGTGAAAAGAGCACAATTTTAGTATTTTTAGTTAAGACCAATAAATCCTTTAATAGCAATTCTAGTTACATTTGCTGTGTGTGAATGCAGCTTAAAGTACCAAAGCAGGCCCTGGCACCTGTATGCTGACCTACTTCTATAAATTTGAGTAAATGAATACCAAATGTGAGTTACTACTGTCAACTTAGGTATGATACCAGTCGAACATTGTCACCTTTAAACTAATAACCTTTAAAGCATGACACCTAGCTACCCAAGGGATCTCTCTGAGCTAAATCTATATAGAAGTTAAGTGGGAGATGTATTTAGCCACTTAATGGGGACTGGACATATGCACCACCTTTTTATAGTAAAGCTACAGGCATTGTTTGGTATCGGCAGTATATTCTGCATAATTCCTGCCTTCTAACTGTAAAAGTCCTAAATGAAGCAGGGAATGGGAAGTTACAACATTTGCTGCAAGAGTACCCTTGAGTAAGGGTGTTGGATATCTGTGACAGTGTGTGTGTATTTAGGTTATACCTGTGCAGATGTATGGAATCTAGAGTCAGCATATATGTTCAATTTATCTTCACTTGCTAAAGTAGCAATTGCTATATTCTAGATGGCCAACAAAAGTCCAAGCAATCTGGATTGGATAGCTCTAGTTAATAAAACATTGCAGCAAAAGCAGTTTAAATCTCTAGGTTGGAATTGGAGAGTTTTTTATTGTAAGGGATAAGTAAATGTCCATGTTTATTGTGATTTTCCTTTCTTCATAAAGTACCAAAGGATAAAGGTCTTTATTGCTAGTACTAACAAGGAAACTTTTCCATTTAAGTTTTGAATGTTTATGCAATGCTGCCTTAACCATTAATTTACATAATAATCTACCCTACTAACACGAGTGATGGATATGGCAAACATACACCACCCATATGCTTGCTAAAAGGGACCACCTGCTTGCAAATACTTTTGTGCTTACGTATTCATGTAATCTCTTGATCATGCAACAGATGTAGTGCATACAGAAGACCAATAAATGCCCGTGTTTACAATCCTTAATTTATTCAAGAGCCTCCATGTGCTACTACACTTTTGACAATCGAAAAATTTCTTTCACCCCCATAATGTTAAGACACCCTCTGCCCCGTTAGATGTGCTATCAGATTGCTTCTCTGAGGCCACTAAGATCCATTGTTCCAGAGTGGTGATAGCCCATCACTGCTCAGTCACATGCATGATCTGTCATCCACTAGCTAAGCCATAACTAGTAAAGATGGGGGGGAAAAAACTTTTTTGTTTTTTACTTTTCAGAAATAATAGTGTAATAGATTATAGCATGGAGAGAAAGAGTTGTATGTTTGGCACAGATTATGTCATTATTAAGATGAAATGTGTTTAAGTTAAGGGAGTTTACATTCGGCTTCCTTGAGCTTGCTGGAAACCCCGGTCTCAGGCAGGTAGATTAACACAGTGTGCTCTGAGCTGTATCTGGCACCTCTCAACTGCAGACTTCAAATAAACACATTGTCACTTTACCATATTTGCATGAAAAGTCAGGCTGATGCATATTATTTGCTATCAATTGCTATACATGTGCCACACACTCCCAATGTCCTTTCACTGGGCCCACCCAACATGTAGTTTTCATACCAGGTTTAAACCTTTCTATTCATTGGAATTCAGGAGTCTGCCAAGTATTATTTTTAATCTTACTGTTCTGGCTTTTACTACTTAATGGATGTCTCTTCTGTGCATTTCCTACTCTCACTTAGTAGTTCAGAGCAGTTAGCCATTCCAGGCCCATCGCCATTCTATTCCTATGTTGACCACAGATAACTAAGTCATTTGACAAATTAGGGGTTTAGAGGTTCCATAAATGGTCTTCTGTCCTGGATTTGCATTTCTGTGACTATGGATTACCCATCTATGTATAGTTGAGTTCTTTTTCTCATACACACTGGATTCAGTCATTGGAGGTTCCTGTGGTAAATGTATACACTGGGGCTGTGATGTCGGTCAACATAGGGCATATATACAGAGAAGTTTGAGAGTCTGCCTGTTTAGTTAAAAAAAAGAATTGTTACCTCCTGCCGATAATTAAAATATACAATTTACTTGATCTAAGAAAGTCATGTAATGTCAGATACTTTACTATTTTGCTGATCATAGATTATACATGGAATGTTCGGAGCATGGCATCAGTCTAGTATAGGGGTGGGTGCATTACGATGCTGAGATCGTGAATGGACAGATAACTGCCTTCTATAACTTGGGTTACATTTAGTGATGCTCTATGGTCGAAGTGGTGGTATGAAGCATATAATGGGAATGTAAGTAAGTGGAATTTGATAGTTTAAAAAAAATAAAAAAATAAGGCAGTAGAAGTGGCTGTATAGCATACACCCTCACTTTAACCACTTGTGATGCCAACATATGTTAAGATCATCTGCTTTGTTGGACAGTTGTATTTGTCCATTGGTTAAAAAGTGCTTGTTTAAGAAATAAATGTAAATAAAGTTCTACGTTAGAAGCATTTTCTCTATCCACAATCACAGGTTTTCTTTGTGCATGGGTCAGAAGTTCTTAGCATCTGAAAAGCAACAGTTTTACTTCCCAAAAGGGTCAGTTTTTTGTTTTGTTTTTTTTTGCCTAAGAAGCATTCTACCTACGGTACTTTCCCATCAGCACCTATTGCTTTAATGACATAATTTCTTCACACTCTCAGGCTTTGACAGTGAATTTCTCTGGAGCGAATGATACTGGCAGTTAAGGCCGTAATTAGATTATTAATTAAGATGTGGAGTGTTTTTTGGTATAACTCCTCTGTCCCCTCTACAGTTTATCAAGAGGTGAACCAACTCCCAGGCCTTTATGGAACCTTTTCGTGTCAGTGATGGATGAGGAGTTTCAACCCAAAAGAACATCAAAGCAGGGAGATTGCCTGCTGGAAGTAGAAGATGGGGGGGTTACAAAAGGAAGGCTGGGCCCTCCCACACTGAGTGACCCATCAGCCAATGGTTTCTTGTGTGTTTATACACATGGAGGCAAGAGGAAGCCTCCTGCTGGGACTTAGAAAACAGGGAACACAATGGCACTTTTGGGAAATTGGCCTGCAGTTTCAATACTGCTTCTCACAAACTGTCCACACAACATCTAAATCCCATTTACAGAAGTGAAGTTCTCAAAGCCTTAAATAGAACATATAGGGGAGGGCTTGAGGGAGTCAGAGTTCTGGCACAATGGGCCTTTTGGCAGCATTTTCCTCTGAATACCAGAGCCCGTGGCTAATCGTTTTAAGGGTGACCCCATGGGCATTAACAGTCATTGTGCCTGTGTGGTTTTGTGCTGTGTGTGAGTGATGTTCTCTATTGTGATGCAGTCATGCAGATTCCAATTATCAGACATTATACTTCCCTGCTTGTCAGCCAAGAGGCGACAAGGCACTTTTATACTGCCTAATGAATTTTTATGATCTTCCCCTTTTCTTGCATTTTTTAAAAATAATGTGTCATGAGTGTCTGCTTGTTTTTCTCCCTCTAGCAAATCCTTAATCCTTGCTGCCAGCAAACGTTGCTCCAAGACACATTGTTTTCTTTTGTCGGTCTGACATTGTTTTATCTGACTTGGGAATGGTGATGTCTTTATGGACATAATTTGAGATGATAAATAATTGAAGTTATTTAGTTTATTTAGTATGTGTGATTTAAATAGTTTAAGGTGCACCACATTTTCTATCCTCAAATATTGTTTTTCTTTACTGGAATGAGGTTTTCAGGCCTGATCTCTGGTTATCTTCTATATAGTTTCATATAGTTTTTTATTTAAAATGTTTACCTAGACATGCTCTGTGTTATATTTAAGAGGTAAAGCTCATGGTTCATTCGTACTCACCAAATCATTGATATGATGAATGGTTAGCAACAAAATGACAATCTGGACCTGTGATCTGTAGGAAGCTTCTTTCTTGCAGTAACTGATACATGTTTTCATTACATCGTGATTGCTTCTCTCCATATGCTGAAACGGTACGTTACTTTGTAGTAGATATGGCATTGGTATTGCACTTTTGACTCTCGGCTCTGTTCTCCAGGCACTGAAGAATGGGGAATGCAGTGAAAGTGCTTGGTATGAAGTTTGTGTGTGCGCATTGAGCATCTCGAGTTATGTAAGGGGGTTGGGTACGATATGGCGACTGTGAATATGTCGACAGTTATACTGTTGACCCCAAAATGGTGGTCGTGTAAAATCACAACAGGTTCATTCTGTTGACATGTTTAAAATGGTGACACTGTGCCTATTCACCATCGACATTCAAAGGGCAATGCTGTATTGCCGACTGGTCCAGCGGCTGTAAAGTCGGCTGCCGCTGGCATGATAAATGTTTGAGTTTACTGAAAAAGTAATAAGACCACTTTGTTGGACCAAATGACATTATGAGCAGAGGGAACACATACTGCTGCTCTGATTTTCAGAGTAGATTAAAACTGCAATAGCACCTGAGACATATTCGCTATGGTGGCCTCTTCTTATAGAGCGAGCCCAAGAGCTGCCACATGCAGCCATTTTTCCTGGGGCTTGGCTACTTCTGTAACCAGTTGAAGCATCGTTCTCTTGATTTTGGCTTGTGATTTGTGTTTGCTCACCAGCTCCCCTCCTGGCTTTTATTAGGTGCTGAGACATAGAGGAGCCCACGGAAACTGCTTCACGGAGGAATTATCATCTAGGAATGATTGATTGTCTAATGAAGCAGACATCACCATAAAATAACAGACTAACTTGCTATTGTTGCTACAAATGCAGTGCACTCAACTTGCATCATAATCGTGCCAAATAAGGGTCTTATCATAGTCTGGGCAGTAAGCATCATGATTTGCTATTCATTAGTGGGTTAGAAAATTGGTCTAAGTGCATCAGGTTTAAATATAGTATTATTGATTTTGTCTATTGTATTTCCCCATTCCCTTTATTATGGCTTGAATTACACATTAAGAAATTGATGCAAATATTACTACTTGACTACTAGCTTGTATCAAAATATGTCCACCCAATTCTCCGTTTTCTACTTTAATACAGCAAATTGTTATGAACTGTATTATAATAATTTAACATTTTTAGTGATGTGTACTTTATTTTGATATCTGAACTTAAATTACGCTTACATTTTACGGTCAAGTACCAGCAAACAAATACGTTTCAACAAATCATCTAAGATATAGCTGCTTGCGATGAAACATACATTCGGCATGTATTATTTTCTAGTCATTTATCAATTCTGTTTTCTGTAATATTTTTTTTTGTACGTAAGCTTACACACAAGCTTATGATGTAATGTAAATTCCCATTTATCATCCTGGGTTTTAGAATCCCCGGAAGCTTGTCTGTGCCCATATAGACTGTACCTCTTCTCTCACCTATGTGATCTCTCTGACTTCTCCAACTCTCCCTTTCCACTCTCCGATCACCATCTACTCTCCTTCAATCTGTCCTTTTCCCCTGCTTCCCCTCTCCCTAAAACTACCCTCACTAGGCGCAATCTTGAAGCTGTCGACCCCACTTCCTTTTCCTCCTCTCTTGATACTCTTCTATCCCCTCTTCCCTCCCTGAGCTGTCCTGACAAAGCCGCCTCTCTATATAACCACTCTCTCACCACGGCCCTGGACGCGATCGCCCCTGCCTCTTCAGTCCGTCGCCTAATTCCCCAACCCTGGCACTCCAATCTCAACCGCTTCCTTCAGAAGTGCACCCGTGCTGCTGAACGCCTCTGGAGGAAATCTCGCTCCCTGGCTGACTTCCTTCACTTGAAATTCATCCTCTCTTCCTACTGCTCCGCCCTCTCCCTTGCCAAACAATCCTTCTTTAAGTCCCTCATTTCTTCCCAGTCCTCTAACCCCCGCCGCCTCTTTTCCACATTCTCCTCTCTCCTCCCCCCTCCCCCTCCTCCTATCCCACTCTCCCTGTCTGCTACTGATTTTGCCTCCTTTTTCTCCTCCAAAATTAAGGCCACCCGCCTTAATATCTCCTCCTCCCTTTCCTCTCTTGCCCCCCTCTCCGCTCCTCCCTCCCCCCGCTTCCCTCCCTGGTGCTCCTTCCGCCCCACTTCGGGTGATGAAGTACACTCCCTCATTCTTTCCTCTCCCCCTTCTACCTGCCACCTCGATCCCATCCCATCTCACCTTCTTCGCTTCCTCTCCACCACTGTCTGCGACTACTTAGCTCACCTCTTCAACCTGTCTCTCTCCACTGGCACTGTCCCCTCCACCTTCAAACATGCCCTTCTCTCCTATTCTCAAAAAACCTAATCTTGATCCCACCTCACTCGCCAACTACCGCCCCATTTCTCTTCTCCCCTACGCCTACAAATTTCTCGAGCGAATTGTTTGCAGTCGCCTCTCCCGTCACCTCTCTGACTATTCCCTCCTTGACCCCCTCCAATCTGGTTTCCGCCCCCTCCACTCTACTGAAACCACCCTGACCACTGTAACTAATGATCTTCTCTCTGCTAAATCCAGGGGTCACTTCTCCCTGCTCATCCTCCTAGACCTATCTGCAGCCTTTGACACTGTAGACCACCCCCTCCTCTTGCAGACCCTTCACTCTCTCGGCCTCTCTGGTTCTGTCCTTACTTGGTTCACCTCATACCTCGCCAACCGTTCTTTTTCTGTATCCATTTCCGGCTCATCCCCCCCCCCCCTCTGCCCTCCCTATTGGAGTCCCTCAGGGCTCTGTTCTTGGCCCTCTACTCTTCTCACTTTACACTTCCTCCCTCGGTGCTCTCATCACCTCATTCGGCCTTCAGTATCACCTATATGCCGATGATATTCAACTTTACATCTCCTCTCCTGATCTTTCCCCCCCCCCCCCCCATCTCTCTCGTGTATCTGACTGCCTCTCTGCCATCTCTTCTTGGATGTCCTCACGCTTTCTTAAAATTAACATCGCTAAAACCGAACTCATTGTTTTCCCTCCATCTAAATCCTCATCCCATCTGGATCTCTCCATAACTGTTAATAACTCCACCATCTCCTCTGTTCCCCCATCTCCGCTGCCTGGGCGTCACCCTCGACTCCTCGCTCTCTTTTGCCCCCCACATTCAATCCCTTGCCCAATCCTGTCGCTTCCAACTTCGCAATATCGCCCGCATCCGGCCCTTCCTTTCTCATGAAGCAACCAAAACCATTATCCATGCGCTTATCTCCAGGCTGGACTACTGCAACCTTCTCCTCACCGGCCTCCCCCGCTCTCGCCTCGCCCCCCCTCCGTTCTATACTCAATGCAGCTGCGAGGCTCATCTTCCATTTTTTCCGCTCCTCTTCTGCCTCACCTCTCTGCCTTGCCCTTCTCTGGCTCCCCTTCCCCTACCGTATCCTTTTCAAACTTCTCACCCTCACCTACAAGGCCCTCTCCCACTCTACTGCCCCCTATATCTCCAACCTTCTCTCCATCCACACTCCCGCCCGGTCCCTGCGTTCGGCCAATGACCGTCGCCTCTCGACCACTCTGATCACCTCATCCCACTCTAGAATTCAAGACTTCTCCCGAGCTGCCCCCTTCCACTGGAATGACCTCCCACGCTCCATCCGCTTGTCCCCTAACTTGTGCGCCTTCAAACGGGCACTCAAAACCCATCTCTTCCTTAAAGCCTACCAGCCTTCCACCTAACCCTCTCTCCATGCTCGCTCCCATCCCCTTGTTCCTCCTCTGTTGGGGTGCACGCTTGCTCCCCCCCCTCTGACTCCCTTTGTGCCGGCTGTCTGTTTCCCCTCCCTTTAGGATGTAAGCTCTTATGAGCAGGGCCCTTCTCCCTCCTGTCTCTCTACCTTCTCTTCTGCTCCTACTTCATTACATCTGCTTTGCCTGGAGCCTCTGAAGTTTTGGTGCTAGTTGTTTATTGTTCTGTACTGTTATTCCCTGTACTGTCCATTGTTTGTACTGTGTTCGGCGCTACGGAAACCTTGTGGCGCCTTATAAATAAATAATAATATCTTCTGCAGTGCAAACGGGAAGGACTCTACAAGGAAACCTTCCTGATTTGCACAAATGCAAATATGTTCACTGTAGCAAAAATCTTCCTGCAAAACTCACATTTGAGCCAAAACATCTTGGCTGGCACAGAGGACACAAGTCTAGAAACGTGTTGTCGCCCTCTCTGGCGGCAAAACCGGCTTACAACTAGAAATAGATGTAAGACTTGGAAAAATGCATTTTGGTTGTAGATGCTCTATTTGAGGTGTAGGAAACAGCATTGTGTGTGGGTTCTGGGGCACAGGGCAGTACTTTCCTCCCATGACACATCTTGGTTACTCCTTTCTGTAGTAAGCCTATTTGCCTGCCCTGTAACCACTGTGTCTGCCAGCTGTTACTGGCTAATATCAAACTTCCCTGCAGCATAACCCAACATTCTGTACTACTATACTTTTCATAAATAGAATTCAAGGACATGCCACAGCTTTTGCAAAAATGCATTTTGGGTGGAAATGCCCTTTAAGGTCAATAGGAGCAATGCAATACTGCATTTTAACTTCTAATTTGGTCTAAACGTGGCTTGTCTCCATTAAATATATTCTTTGGTCTTGAAAAATGGGGTGCCCTCACTTATATGAAGACTCTAAACTGGCTGGAATTTGTAAGAGATTATGTCCTTATCCCAGTGAAAGTCCCTGACATGAGGTAAACCAGTTTTTAGCATTCATCCCACCCACCTTTGGGAAGAAGGCATAGTTTTGGAAGCTGTGAAAGAATGCAAGCTTTCATTTCTACCTCATCAGTGCAAATTCTGACCTTGCCTTCATGTTTTTCCAAGGACAGTTTTTGTGGACCGAACAGGTTGTGGCTTTGGGGTGAAGTGGACATGGCATGACTTAATGTGGGCACAGTCTTGCAACTAGATATGTTACCTAGATAATGCCAATTTCACATTCTTCAATCATATGATTAATCATCACCTCTCAAACATTTACAGTAGAATTGACAGATAAGTTCTACCACAATCTAAGTCTTAACACTTCTCTCTCTCTCGTGCAGTTGAAGATATCATTCACATTGGACAAAGAGAGTGGGATGCCTCAAGGATGCTATATTTACCAGTACAGAGACAGTAACAAGTAAGTTATTCATTGAGGAGGTGTCCAGGTAATAATGCTCAGTATATTTGCTATGTATGGGACAATGTGGTACAGCACACTTTTATACATCAGCCAATTCTTATCTTGTGCAAGAAACTATATTGATTAAAATGATATGTCATTAGATACACACAACTTGTGAGTATATAATGTACATTTGCCCATTTTGTGTCAGTGATGGGTTTTGTGTTACTAAATTATGTGAGTGTCACTGTCTTTGTGGCATAGAGCTTCATTTTGCTGAAAACTCCTTTCCCAGGTGGGTATTTCATTACCCAGTGAGAATTCAGAAGTGGCGGTATGAAACGTAATGGAAATGTAAGTGAATTTAATAGTGTTACAATGAAGGCAGTATAAGAAGTGGCAGTATGGCATACCAGCCCACTTGTGGAGACATCATAATGGACACGTTGTGATGTCCGTAATTTGGCCTTTTTTTTTTATCCATTAATTGGTCTCCTATACACACTGGAGGCAGCCATTTTATGGCTGACCTATTTATGAAAATGTAGCCTATTCAGTAGTAATCTGGACCTCCGAAATCAGTCTGCCTTCACAAATATTGGTCAATCAGTCCTCACTGATGGTTCCTATAAAGTTCATATGTTGCATACTATTTCACCCCACAAAATGGCTACCTGCACTCCTTGCAAGTCACTGGTGCAGTTTAACAGCAAACATGTACATCTAGCCATTTCTCTGCACTGGTTACCATACCATTGCTGATTTAGACATCGCAAAACCCAGTGTTAAAATGTTAACTGTATGGAAAAACAGTCAGTGAAATAAAACACAAAATAGTAGCTGTGCTTATAAACAAATAATGTGTGAATTGAAAATACCAGACAGTGCAACTTTAAGCGACTAACTGTCCACAAAAGTGAGGGTATGTTTGTATGTAGTTTAATAGACCTGAATAAAAGTGCAAAAAAAGAAATGTGGGAAAATTTTAAAATTTAGGAAAATGGTGCAATAGATGCATTCAAGCAGCACTGGCTCTTAAAAGACTAGGTTCTTTTTATCTCTGTTATGTGTTCTGTAAAGGTGCTGTTAGGCAGCCAGTCACCACTTCCTGGACTATCTCCATATGATCAGAGTGGTTCCAAACCACTCTCCAGGGTAATAGATAGTGGCTGTGATCACTCTATTTTGCATGATGGGTGGAACATGTGACCTTAGGCATCCAGTAATTGACTTATATTGACCAAAGGGCTGCTAGTGCACATTGACACTAGGTCACACTTTGTATATATTCCACTGATATCATTCTATAATTAACACAATAATCCAGAAAACAATCATTATTTTTGAAACATTCAGAAACATTTTTAAAAAAAACAGTTTAAAAAAAAAAGTTTAGTAGTACAGTGTCATTTTTCAGTGCAGTAGAAAAGTAAACTATAAATATTGCATATACAGTCTTTTCATATACTAGTTGGAACACAGAATAATCCAGCAGTAATCAACACTCTTGACAACAAAAATGAGCTCTTTCACCTACTCTTAAGCTAGGTACACACTACACAGTTTTCATCCAATAATCGGCTAAATCAGCCGACATACGACCGCTCATTCAAAAGTCGGGTTAGTGTGTGCAGTGACACGACGGTCGAAAGTCTGCCCAAATGGACGATTGTCGCCTCATTTGGTTGGTCGTACCGTTTAATATTTTCGTTCCAATCTCATTTCCGTTGTGTAGTGTGTATAAACTTCCAACCAATCCACAACAGTGAGTACGAAATTACGGTCATTGCTCACGACAACATGGCTGTAAAAAAAGGGACGTCCGCTCTTCCTTTTATCGTCCTAAACAAGGCTAGTGTGTATGCAGTCCATGGACCGAGCGATCAGAACATCGATCGCATGTAAAATCAATCGGCATAAAAAGTTGTTGGTGGAAAATTCTGTAGTGTGTACCTAGCTTAAAGAATGTCTGGGGTATATAAATCAAGGGTATCAAGATAATTATAGTTTAAAAGTTCCATTCCCAATGTTTTTTATAAGGTCATCTGTTCCTTAAAGTACCTCCTTTTGTTTGAGTAAAGGGTTCTTTTGTCCATGAGGAACTCTGCTAGTGAGCATGTAGATATACCATAACTGGCCCACCCAATGAAAATCTTGGACAGCATTACTGTAAAGAAACTCTAGGATCTCTGGCTTTCACAGCTAAACCATATTAGTTTTATTCTGTTACTGCTCAAGTTTCATCTTAAATAGATGGTTTTCCCTAGTCTTATTAATATTTTGGAAGCGTACTCTGATATAGATGAGTTAGGAGTTCTGCGATTCTTCTGCTTCCTTCCAAATATTCACAATACTTTAAGGTTTTTACAGCTGTAATAGTTCATGACAATCGTAATGTTTTTGTGGGCAAAATATAACAGAATAGGATATTACCTGATTTTGCTTTTCAGAAAAGCACTGGGCTTTGACAGGAGTGTGATGTAATGGACAAAGCAATGCTGGTCATACATATGTTGTCTGGCAGTTAGAGGGTTAGTCTGTGTGTTTAAAATACACATTTCATGATATGTTGTGTCTTGTCTTTCTCATGGGGTGGTATTATTGGGTGCAGGCTATCACTATTGTGCAGTGTATTATGGCAATGAAGTCATGCCCATTAATCTTTGTATTGGAGTAGTCTTGTGGAATAAGACTCATTTCAGTCTTTCCCACAGCCCAAGACGTCCAGGTGGTTTCTATGCCGCACATGCAATGGAAAATATGCTTGCTTGTCCAAGTCTCCCTTCTGACAGTCACTGGGAGCCTTTGACTGTATAGATACAAACCAGGTGTGGTGGGATTTTGTTTTTTAAAAGCATTCTGACAAACTGTAAACTGTGTATGGTTTGGTTTCCATTTATTAGTAAAGCTATAAGCTTGTATACAATTACAACACATTTCATATGTCCAGACATGTTGATAACTAGACATGGGATAGGAATTTCCCATTGAGGAGATGGATATTAGTCCATGCCATAGTAAACATTCTTGCTTTTCGTGGACTGTGGGATACATGTATTGGTGGCATGGGGGTTGTTGGCAGCTAATGCAATGAAACGAATAACACGGCACTTTTGGGGTAATGCTGAATGTGTAGAATATTAAATTCACTGTTTGTTTAGGGTAATTGTCATGGTCGTATCATGTTCATGGTATTTCCATTGTCATTGTTCACCTGACACAAGAACCAATGGTATCGTTTTTAGACATTGAGGGTCACATTTCTTGATGTAAATCAGTCCATACCAGCCAATCTGATGTCTGTGTTTGTTAGTCTGCTGAATGTTCTAAAATGGGGAAAACTGTCATGTCTGTTGCCATGCTTTTATTCCAAAAATTAGCAAAGTTTATTTAGCATAGCCGCGTCTGCTTAAGAACCATCTTCCACAGTATGCTATGCATGCCACAAATCTCCCCCCTCGCCCAGATCTAATATGTAATGAAATTGTCTCAGTAGCTTTATAAAATAGAGGGAAATTTCTTATGGACCCAATCCCAACAGTATGTTTAATACCAGTTGTACGAAGTTGCTGAGTACTATGCATATTACCCAGTAAACATGCTTGTACATTATTGGGTATTATTCTACAGTTCTGTTGAAAAACAGAAACACTGCATCCCATAACCAATGGGGTTACCCTCTCAGATTAAGCACAATTTGATCTTTCTTTTCTCTGTATTACTAATCTAATCTAGTTTTGTTTTGCTGTCATTCAGAACAAATAACGAAGATTAAAATGTTTCCTTCCCATTTTAGTTTGTCTATTTTGTTTAAGAAATCTAAAGTTGTAATGATGTGTATACAGTGTATTGCTCACAAGGACCGCTTTGTCACAAGGAGTCTCTCCAGTGCCGTTATGTTAAGTGCCTGTAATGATGAAGACGTGTGCATACAATAGGTTACACAGGATGTTGCATTGTACTAAATGTATTTCATTATGCTGCTATACTGAGTAATATTTGAGCAATCAAATCGCTATTTTTCAAATATGAAGACATGCTTTTGAATCTGTTTACAGCATAATTGTATTCTGCACCTAATTTCCGTTGAAGCGTGATTACAGCACACTGGCTGCTGCCTGAGGGTGGCTGTGTTCTGCTGCTGTTTGGGCTGATAAAATCTTCTTCATGTACACTTGATTGATAAATATTGCCCTTTGTGTTAGTGAAGAGCTTGTTAAACCTTTAAGCTGTGTACAATGTTCACCTGTCGCGTGCCAAGGATGAGCTCATGGGAACAAGTCTAGAGTTGTATATGGCAGTGAAAGCTGTTCTCTTCCTCCATGAGCTCACTCCATACTGTGTCTTATATGTTTAACAGTGATGCAATTGCTCTTCTCCCACGTTGTAGGTTGCACAGTCACCTGTATATAAGTCTTGTGGCTTTTTTCTTTTTTTTTTTTCCTTTTCTTTTCAATAAACACTCCTCTAATTCAGGAAATAGGTGACTGTGCTGGACCTTCTACCTCACCACAGGTGACATTACACTATGACCATAATTTAATCTGTTGACAACTTTTGGAATTTGACCAGTTATGTTGTAATGCCAGTCCATGGCAAACAAATTATGCAAAATCCTAGTCACGTAGGCCTTCATGCAGGTTAAGCCTTTGTCCAGTCACATTAATGTGGGCAACCTGTCTTCCTCTGTATATTACATTGTAGCCGTGTGCTGCATGCACATGACCTGATTGTTGCACTCTGGTTGAACTTGGAACTCCCTGAAACCATCTCCAGCAGTTTCTCTGGCTGTTGCTTTGTGGTGAGGGTTTCTGTGCCTCTCTCCACCGCTCTTCTATAACCTGTACTTCTGTTGTCTTAAACTTGTGGAGTTTGTGTTCTCTGGAATTGCTGCTTCTGATTTTAGAAGGCCAGATAAGTCTACCATGCTTCATGTTAAATAAAATCATTGACTCCGTTTTAGTAAAATAATGTATTTTATAAAGGGGAGAAAAAGTAAGATTAGTCAGAAAATTGATAATTACAGGATCTGTTTGATTTAATTTGTGTATGTGTGGTTGTATGCTGGCAACAGTAGATCACAAGACAGACTTGAGCTGCTAATGTGCATTAAAGTTTAAGTACGATAACCTACCCACCTGATAGAAGTGTAGTTCTGCTCCTGTGATTTGACTTCGCATTGCTGTGGCTGATGTAATGTCTGTATACTTGTGTGCCCTGGGCTCCACTTTCAGGAAATAGCAGGTATTGCTTTGAAGGCATGGAGTAATTTTCGCACTCTCATGCACAAAAGATTATCAGGAATCTCCAATTAAGAGAGGAATGGACTTTCACCAGTACATTGTAGGATTTTGGGGTTTTTGTCACTAAAGTTACTTTGAATTATTACAGCCTTATACTTTTAGTGAAATGTAATTACTGAAAGCAGTCTAATGTGCCCCAAATTCTGCAGAGTGGGACAAATTAATGAATATTGGTCCGATGTCTGCATTGGGATATGGTACTAATTTTAAATGGGCCACAATAAACTTTAACATGTAAAATACATAGAATTTACTACAGGAAAAGATGAACCTTTTTGCATTTATGTAGTGTCTCCATTATGCCATAATTCTCAAAATATTAAAATATCTCCAGGAGAACAGAAGCGTGTGGCGGTGTGCTACCTGAGGGGGCAGTGGATGTGGACAGATCACAGAGAGAAAACCATTCTCCTCCCCTGTAGCCATCCCCTCCTCCATACCTGTAGTAACAGCCCCCTGACAAACTCTGCAAGAACACCCCCCACCCCCACCCCTTCCCCTTAACACATATCATCCATCACATCTGTGGCCGCACTCTCCTCCACATTACTTACCTGTCCTTCCAGGCAGTGAGACTTGGGCCCCTTTTTATCTGCAACAATGAGATATAGATAGATCACCACATTTTATCAAGAAAATATTGCTCACCTGCTCCAACAATATTGGACTGGAGCAGAAAGGGTTCACTTAGCCTTCACCTCGTCAGTCTCTGCACATATGCCTAAGCCGCTTACACATATGCAGTGGAACAGAATCCCCATATTTAACACTCTCCACCCTATCGCCAGTAAAAAGTTTTCACAAACCATGGGGCTTTTCACCCTTTCATAAATCTGCCCATTAGTCTCGGACGAAAGCTCTGCAGTTGTACAGAGACGGTCTAGCAGCAAATCACAGTGAGGCTCATTCTTTCTGATTTGCTGCTAAACTGACTTCAAGGAGAGTTGCCCCCCAGCCACAATGTGGGATAGGTGCAGGGGAAATATGCTGGTCTATACTTGTTCAGTTAACCATGGCTTCCCCCCCCCCATGTTGTGCTCCAGTTGGGTATGAAGTTGTTCTAGAAATTACGGAATGTTCTTGTCCACTTTACATACTAATCTTTTCCAAAAAGTAATTAATAAAATGTCCACTTTATTCGATATTTCAATATTTACTCAATATTTCAGTTTGTGGTGACACAACCCATTTTTATACTGTAACTTTGTGGAAAAAAAATCTAAGAACTTTTTAAATATTTAAATGGATAGTAGGGGTCTTTTGATCCAAATCTCCATGTTCTCATTCACACAGGAGTGAACTAGCTTGCAACAGGTTGGTATAGTAAACCTCAAGAAAAATCCGATCAGATTTTTTGTTTTCCTTGAGAACAGTAAAGCTGTTTTATATGTAAAGTATGTTTGATTAAGACACGTTCATTTAGGGGTACGTCTGCTAGACCAGATGAATACCTTACAAAGTATTGTCATCATTCCTGTTTAGCCTTGCTCTGAGACAACCACCCAGTCACCTAAAATGATATATCGGTAGTAAGTGCATGACTAAATCTCTAAAACACCATCCATACATTAAATAACATGTGTTTAATGGAACTGGTATATTTTTATTTTACATTAGAGGACTTCATCTGAATGCTATAAAGATTTTTAGCAGTGGTGATGCAAATGTAGCTAAGCAGTCCCTGAGCATGCCACCTTAATTTAAGAGAACAGGAAAACAAATTTAGGGAAAATGGAGCCACACTGTTTTGCAATAATTGTGCTAAAATGTGAACATTTCCAACTTCTATAATGCAATTTTGGAGTTTGTGAGTGTTTTAGATAATGGATCAGAATAATCTTTTTCTAGAATATGGGTACTGTGGCTTTCAAACAGACTTCCCTTTGGCTAAGTGTTAACTCCCTCTTTTCCTTTCTCTACCTTATACTTGATAAGCTAAATGTAAGCATTGTTTCTATAATTATTTAATTTTACGGTCTTATTAAATTTTAAATGAAGTTAGTGGAAGCAAAAATATCCAATTTCTTTATTGTGCCCAGCACCCAATCATTGACAATGATTCTGCTTTGCAAGATGATACTATTCCCTAAACCACACTGCAGCATACAGTATCTGCCCATTGTAACTATAGGTGGATTTGGTTTTGGTGAATTCATCTCCCCTCGGTAGAAAGAGAATTTAAAGTTTTGTTTTAGAACAGTCTGAGGGCTAGATTTACTAAGCTGCGGTTTTGAAAAAGTGGGGATGTTGCCTATAGCAACCAATCAGATTCTAGCTGTCATTTTGTAGAAGTCCTAAATAAATGACAGCTAGAATCTGGTTGCTATAGGCAACATCCCCACTTTTTCAAAACCGCAGCTTAGTAAATGTAGCCCTGAGACTGTTTGCTTATAATTTGTACATAGGCTTGAAGTCCATTTCACCCATTATAAATGTATACCTATACTGCAATGTTTTTAGGCCCTCTGCACTGGTGTGTGTGTGTGTGTGTGTGTGTGTGTGTGTGTGTGTGTGTGTACCATAAGCATTACTGTGATAGTCCTGCACATTGTAGTCCTGACTATCACATATAGTAACATGTAGTGTAATATTCATGGGAGCCCATTTGAGATGTGGGTCAAATAGTTCCTGTGCCTGCAAGGTTCCCAATGGAGCTGGAACCACCAGTTGACAAATTATAATTTAAGTATTGATAGGACTTTACAATTTAACATGTTTACTCTATAATATAAAACAAAATTGTGAATACTTTCCCAGAAGCATTCACAAAATATTAGGGGCATATTCAATTGTCCGCGGGATTGCCGAAAATCCCGCGTTCCGCGCACGATTATCGATATTACGCGGAAAAACATGTAATACGGTAATTTACTCGCTGGATTTCAGCTCGCAGCTCCCTGAGTCGCGAGCTGAAATCTAGCTACAAATTACAGTATTACATGTATTCGTTTTTCTGCGGCGGGATTTTCGGCGATCCCGCCGACAATTGAATATGCCCCTTATGTTTAAATTAAAATAGAATCTTATACCTAATTAAAGGGATATTTTCTCCCTACATCTCTCTGCCACCTTGTACTATTGACTGCATCCTTTCTCACATTGCATTTCCCATCTTCATTAGGGCATGAATGTTGCCTAGCCTCCAAACAAAAACAATTCTCGCCCTGCTTTTTTTTTATATGCATTCCACTCTGTTTGTTTGCAATCTACCCGTTTAAAACTTTTGAAGCATCTGGTTACTTCAACTTCCAAAGTCTTTTAGATCAGTGATGATCATGAGTCCACTTCTTTTAAATGTATAGCATATTGGAGAATAAGGGGCACCCCTAAAACATATGCAAACCCAACGATGATCTGACCCATATTTTGATTAGAGATGTCAGATGCTTTGCAATATGATCTTTTGCACTGCTCTTTTGAGTGAGACCATGCCTGAATTTCTCAGCATTGAGGACACCATTAATACTGACCAAATCCCCAACTTGATTTGCTGAAATGCAACCCCAAACTTGCAAGAAACCTCCCCTATGCTTCACTCTTGCCTGCAGACATTCATCATTCCACATTTTCTCATATCTACAAAGTCAGCTTTCCTAAAATCTTTGTTTTTGTGTGGTATGAGTTGGTCTTTGTCTTTATACTAAACCATTCTGCTTGATGATCGCTGGATCCTAGGTTCTCACCCACATTTACATCTGATGGTCTGTCACCATTTGTAAGAATTAAGTCTAATGTTCCGTCTTTTGCAAGTGGGCTCCCTCACCGTTTGCTTGAGAAATGCTCCATGGAATTCAGTGTCATTACTTCTAGTGGAACTTGCAAAAGTCCCCTCCCAGTTCACTTCTGGTATATAAATGTCTCCCTTGATTATTTCCTCTCCTTTTTAATGGCATTTCAGTGATGTCCTGCAATAGGTTCCTGTTCAGTTCCACTTCCGTGTGGAGATAGAGGGCGCAGAGCGTGTTAGCTGTAAATTATTCTTTCAAAGAAATATAATTGAAAAAAATATGTATAAAAAAATATTCGTTTTCCTTGGATTTATGTGTTATTTTTACATGCAACTAAATAAGTATTTCTGTCCTGACCTAAATACTTATTACGTTTTTTTATTGCCCCAACTACTTATAAAATGGGACTGCTCAGTAATTATTTTGGAGGGGTGCCTTGAAAAAATTATGGAGACTCCAAGGGTGCCGCGAACTGCAAACGTTTGGGAACCACTGGCTTAAGTCCTTGAGATCCCCAGGACGTATATATTAACTCCATCAGTGGTTGAAGCGGGGCTATGGAGTATGTATATGAATGGGTATGTATGAAGCATTGATCTTGCTTTTCTTTTTTTTTCTTTTTTTACATTGGCTTTAATAGTTGTCCACTATTGTCCGATACAAAATTTTTTTAAATAAAAATCTGTCTGTGCATTCCCATCCTTCATTACTACTTGTTTTTTATGCTGGCTGCATCCATGACATTCCCATTCTTAAGCTGCCTCTCCCTTCGCGCTTTACCTTTTACTTAAGCCCCTGCACCATCTTCTCTGTTTCTTTTACCTGTGCTCCTGAAGATTTCTTTTACCCATACTTACCAACTTTTGGTTGGCGTGCTCCAGGAGATCCCGGAGGCAGATGGGCGTGTGGGGGCGAGGCTTGCTGAATTGCATCATTTGGTCCCGCCCCTAAACAGGTAACAGTTGTACCCTATTCCAAACAGGGGCGGGGCCATGATGACGTGATTTTTACATCACTAAGCCCCGCCCCCACCATGTTAGCTACCGAAGGAGTCTGGGAGACTCCCGGAAGAGCAGGGCAAACTCCTGCATACAGACATTCCAGGACAGTATGCTTTAAGCTCATTTATTTTCCTTTTTCTGCCTCCACACTTTTCCTCCTTCTGGTGACTTTTCTGTTTACTCTGTGAGAGTGAATGGAACACAGGTGGAACTCATACTTTCACTTTCCTCTGCTGCAGAGTACGGGAACAGCAGAGGTACAAAGAGGTTCAAAAGTCCAAAGCTCTACATATGGTGAATGTGCAGCCTGTCACATCTATGTAATGTGCAGCCGCACTGCTGCCCACCAGAAGTGGGAAGCGCAGCTACACATTACATAGATGTGACAGGCTCGCACATCGAGTGCTAAAAGGACAGCAGTGGCAGCATGGTATACCGTTACGTACTGGCACACTTCGACTACTGAACACCATTGCAAAAAAGCAATAATTAGTCCTGAGTTATTGATGCTTAGATTCAGCCAACACAGCAGACACTTGAGAACGTACGTTTACCAAATAAAAGTTTTTAGACTTTAAGGCGAGAATTTAGTTGGGCGCATTCAATTGGTTACTGGTAAAGTAACACGGCCTACGCATTATTGCCGTTATTACGCCGGCTTTCTGCTCATAGCTCCCTGAGCTGCGAGCAGAAAGCCGGGTTAAAATTACAGTAATAGCGTTAACAGCTTTAACGCAGCGCTAATTCGAGGGAATTGAATTCCGCCCCCCCCCCCCCTAATGTTATAACAATTGTTTGCTTTCAGGTGACCATTGTAATTAAAAAAAACTATACCTACTGTACATTCACTAATGCTACATAGCATCAGCATTGCAGTACTTTTGCAATAGTAATAATTATGTAGTTTGTTTTGTTTGCAAAGCTGTTCCAACCACTTAACTCGTGAATTGGCAATTACCCATTTTTGTGTAATTTTGTTGGCAACTATTATCTTTTGCTTGTATAATGTTACATTTATTTTGAATGACTTTGAAAACTGCAGTGAGCACAAAGCCATTTCATTTTTGCACGAATGCTATATAAATAAGCTCTTCATGTACAATGTGTCCATTTTATCGCTCTTATTTTTTGTGATGTTATGGTGGTTATTCTATGGCTGACCTTTATTAGTTTCTGAACTTTGTACTACAACATGTCCATTTGGCTTGTTTATTCATCTAGTATCTATCCATGATTTTACTTTAAGTTATTTCAGTAGTGACCGCATGTCAAGCGCTAAGGAATATGTTGGCACTATATAAATAAATGATGATGTCAAATCACTAGTGAGATGGATGTTATTTGATATTTAACGAATATTCCCCAAACAACTGCATTATTAGCCATTAGTACTCTGTCCTGGGGGATTATTACTGTTGTAGGCTAGATATGTTCCTGTTAACAGACCATTTCACTTTGTAATAGTAATTGGTTTGTTGCACAGTCTAAGGCTGGTTGGCTGACAAATATGTGGGGACTACTAGTAGAGTAATGTCTGCAAACCAGACAATATCATCTGATTAGCCTATAGTGGGAGTAGTTTGGGAGAATTCTAATACCTGGAGATGAATGTCAAGGAATGATGGAATAACAAAGGAGGAAGAGAAGAATAATACATCAGTGAAGTGTGAATTATCTGAAATTAGGTGAAGTAGGAAGGCAATAGATGTTTAAAGAGAAATGTGTTGTCATGGACAGTGACCAGCAGACTAGCTGTACTTATGGATCTATCTTTATGAAAGTTCATCACACATTTCACGTTGCTCCCTTTATAAATAAACTATAAAGGCCAAGATCATGAAAGAAAAATGGCGCTGTGAATGACACAGCACACCACAGTTTTTATTTTTGTAAAGCTTTTCTCTCATCACCACAGAGTTCCTGTCTATTACACACACAATGGAGGTAGTTATTTTGTTTATAATCTAGAGAACATCCCTGAACCATGAACTAGTTGAATCACACTGGCACTGTGTGGCATATTCATGAGGCCGTGCGGAAGTCTGCATTCTGTACTGGCATATCGCCTGCAAAAGATTCCTCCACTGTGACTGGTGCACTTGAAAGACATTTGCTGGAGATAATACACTGTGGCATAGTCGCCTTGTGTCTCCTGATCCTCTAGTGTAGTTACGGTATAGAATAATCTATGCTAGTTTACTTGTAGTGATAACACTGGTATTTGGGACCTGAAACCTTTAACTATAGTGCATATCCACTCCAGCTAAACTATTTGGACAAAGTACAAATTAGCCACTCCCACTGAGCCCCTCCCCCTCCCTTATCTCCACCAACAACAACAACCAGATGAGACCTTATAAACTCCTTCTTTTACCATCATTTCTGTAGTGCACTCATTCGCCACTTCTGTATAATCAGGTTGGCAAGCAATATTACGTAGTAACATACTATGGAGCAGAAGGTGAGGTGGGCCAATTAGGTGGAGCACCCATATGACAGTTTGGAGTGATTGACAATGGGAATCATGCTGAAGTGACTACTGTGACAAGTAGATTTAAAATTGTGTTTGTCCCGTATTCTAAACTATTACATTGAGGAGAGCTTTACTGATGTATTGGATCTGTGTCTTAACCAGTTGAATCAAATGTCTTTATTGTGCCAGTATAGCTGCCGCCCCCACTTATTTCTGAGAGATTTTAGTCTGTCCCATGCATATATACTGCTATTCACCATTGAGTTAACAGAAATGATCACAGGACAGCAGAGGCCTCATAAATGCACAGTGTTTTATCTTGCTGTGGTTTTGGCAAGCCCATCTTTGCATGGGAACCATTGCATCGGCTTCCCATTTAAGCAGCAGGGTGTTATTTTTGTAGCCTTTTCTTTACCTTTCCTCATGCCTTTCTGTAGTTCAGATCACCATTTCCTGGAATGGCAGAATTAGGCAGACCCAGTTCTAGTTGTTAACTCTTTCTTTGTCATCTTTTACACACAAAAAAATATATATTACTGCAAATTGAGGTGACATGTTGGTCTTGCAAGTTTTCTGCTCTAAATGCTTTATTCTACTTGTTATAGGGGATATAGAAATTAGATGCTTTGTGGATAATAAAGACCTTTTGGCACTGCAAGGCTGTCGGATGTTAGCATTCAAAAAAAGTTTGGTGCCACCCAGCTACTCTTAGGGTTGGTAGTATTATGTATAATGTTGAAAGTCTATTGCAATTGAGTGGAGTTCAAAGCTTTGTTTTGTGGGGCTCTTGGAAATTCAGTGTGCTCCCACTTATGGGAACTATAGTGTTTTCAATACTTAAACACCAACATTGAAGTTCTCAGCTATGATCCTTTAAAGTAAAATATGTTGATTTATAAAGCTGTCGGTGTTGTACTATAGCATTGCATTGCAGGTCAAAAAGCTTACAAGCGGTAGTGATGTCACAGTTCCTTACTATATTCTACGTACCAACCAAACTGCACATTGCCTTTTCTGCAAAGCAAGTATGTAACACTGTTAGTCACACTGTGTATGTACTGCTATAGAAGCTATTCTGTTGTGTGTTGTGAAAATTACTGTTTCTCTTTGGGGGGAGGTTTAAGGGAAGCTAGAAGCTGACAATTGATTATAGCGCAAGTAGCATCTTGTAGGTTTTGCTCTTTACTTAAAAAATAAAACCCCCCCCCCCAAAAAAAACCCAAAACTTTTTTTTTAACTTTGTTACATGCTTGGACAAGGTCCTGAAAGATTTCATGGTAACAGGTTATAGGCCAGGATATCAGTAAAACACAGAAGCTTAAACAAAAGGTCTTAATAGCAGCTCAATGAAGTTCACAGTGGCCAATCTAACAATTCAAAACGTCCAATCGTTGAAGTTTTAAAATGAATGTGCTGCTACGAAGGTTCTGTGAAGATGTACACTAGATGTCAGGCCTAAACTAGTCTCAGAGGATTGGATCAAGAAAGATTAAAAAAAAAAAGAGCCCAATGTACCACATCCCATAGATCAAATTGCACTCGTTCAGATGTGAAACTGTTGCATCTTTGTGATCATTAAACGGTTATGACCGCACTTGATGAAAATGAAGAGCTTATGTTTGTTTTCCACATGCTTTTGCCTTTCATATAATCAGAGCACAAGAATTGAAAAGAATCTACCTGAAAGATGCAAAGTTGGGCTAAGGACACATGAATGTTTTGCATGCAAGTAACCTGGTCAGCAAAAGGTAAATTTAGGAAAAACATAGGTTGTGACTTGTACCAACTTAAGGGTAAAGAAACGATAAACACTTGCAAGCACGGCAGACACGTGGGGGGGAATTCAATTCCCCCCAGAGTAACGCAGCGCTAAACCCATTACCGTTAATGCAGTCATTTTAACCCTGCTTTCTGCTTGCAGCTCACTGAGGCGTGAGCAAGAAGCCACCCTTGAAATTACCGTATTAATGGTAATTACGCACACTATTGCCATAATATCGGTAATAGTGTGCAGGCCTCATTACTTTCAGCAGAAATGCAGCCAGTTGCATTTTCCCCCCCAAGAACCCTGAAGCAATATGGAAGGTTGTTAAACCCTCTTCTAGCAAGAGAAGCTCTTTAAGTGCAGCCAGGTTATGATGATTATTGCACAAGCTGACAAGGAAAACTTTTTCCAAAACTGGTAAGTAGCAGAGCTGAACAATCACCAGACTTGATACACCCAGATATATGAGAACTTATGATCATTAAGATATCGGGAAGGAAGAAGTATTTTTTCACGTTCAGCAATGATCAGTCAAGATGCACAATAGTTTACCTGCTTCAAGTGCAAGTGTGAAGTATCTTGTTAAAGTAAATTACAAGTTTGACAGGATGCCAGTTATGGTACATTCAGATAATGGAAATGAATGCCCAAGTATTAAGATAAGCAATCTTTAAAATGAATGGACTTGTGATCTGGACTACAATACCATACAACGCAGAACAGAATGGTATAATAGCAAGATCTGTGAAAATCCAGAAAGTGTGCTCTTTGGCGCAATCAAATCATGTTCTATCCAAACTTGAATGGAAATTTTTTTTTTTTTGTAGCCTTGCTCAAAAAGTATATAGAATTTAGAATTCTTCACGGACACCAGCAAGATGCCAATTGGCAGCGAGAGGATATCCTATAGAGTTTGAGTAGCACAATAACACAAGCCAGTCACAGGAGGAGTTACACATACTACCTATCCATGTGAAGCAGTAGTGGTTCAGTGAAAAGCCAGTGTCGGTCATTTCGTGCATGCTCTGCAAATGTCTAGTGTCCGCTGAAAACTGTAATGCGTGATATCAGAAGCAGTATACAGTAGTTGGCCAAATAAAGCAAGTGAATGGCCCCAAAAACACACTGCACGATAATAATCGAAAGTTAAAAACACAAAATAAAAAGGAGCCCCTATAGTCAGCTGCCAGCAAACAAAAACCAGTATAATAAAGTGCTTCTGCCGATATGATGGTCCTAATTCTGAGACTTTTTTTTTTTATTTTTCAAATTTTATAATATGGATTGGGATGGGGTTTTGTCGAGTTTTATTTTTGTTTTGTGTAACATTGTTTGAGGAGACACAAATGGGAAGGCTGTAGCTAAATGGTAGTGTCTGCCCCAGTGGGAGTCATTGCCTGTAAGGAGGACTGGACTGGGGTATCTCCTGGGAAGTTTCGCTCTCAACTAGAAATGTGACCCAATGTTTGTACTTTTATTGATTTAGAGTTAGGACTGCCCTATTAGCAGAAGCACCTTGATAGTTGCATACATTTGCAAATACACATGTAAGTTACCCACCACTAAGACTTCTACTGTTAACTTTTGAGTCATAAATTGATTTTACAGCTCGAATTTTCTCTTTTATAAGATTTATCAGAATCAATCAGATCCCTCAGGCATGTTACAATATGCTGTTGGAAGAGGACAGCTATACACCTGTTCCACCCCCGCAAACAGATCCCAGTGTTACGTTTTAATTGATAGCGCTGCATCCAGGTGGCCCAGACTGAACAAGTCACTGGGCAGATCGGCAATTATTTATTTTTATTTTTTTTGCTTCATCAGCCACTAAAAAACCCGATACGCAAGTCTTTGTTCTATATAAATGTGATTTAATTCTTGATCCATTGGCACATAGGTATCGTGTACTGTTTACATGTAATGGAGCATTTTGTTTTTTCATTACCAAGTTTGTAGTTATATTTAGATTTTATGTTTAATTCATTGTTATGTTCATCATTTTAGCGGTCTGTTCTCAATGTTCATACACAGTGCAGACTTACATTTCCAAATATGTCAATTAGTATCGCTGCCAAATTTAACAAATGTTTAGTTTGAGAGTGTTAGACTTGGCATTGCCAGAGGGAAACATTTTAGGTTGTTCTGTAGAACTGTTACGTGGCATTGGTAAAATGCAAAAACCTTAAGATGGTTTCAGTTTATTTTTGTATATGGCACGTCACCTGTTTTTTGGGTTTTTTTTCCAATTGGTGATTGCTACATTTTTACATATGGATCTATTAAATATTAGCATTTTTAGACGGATGTAATTGGAACAAATACAGATATTTGTTCTAGTTATAGAACATGTACAATAGGTTAACCCACTGTATAAACCATTTATTAACAATTTATAGAGCACCAGCGTACTCTGCGGTGCTTTACAATGGGGATCAAACACAGCACGAATACAAGGCCAGATATTAACAGACAGAGGTAAGAAATCCCTGCTTGCAGGTGGTGTGATCCCTTTATGAGGTCTGATGCTTCTCTGCAAAGATAATTTGCTCTTTTGACACTAATGGGTCATGGAGTGAACACTGAAAAATATAACTTCTTGCCCACCACTGATTTAAATCATGACACTAATGCCTAAATAGACAGCCTCAGCACTTAGATATTACATTGAGGTGGTGGTGTGTGTTTTAATTTGTCTTTTTACTGTTAAGGACACAATGTGTTCTGTGATTACTTGGGATACTAGTATCTAGATCTCCTATTATCCATATCATATGTGCACATGAAATGGAAATAATATGTATACTAATACCATAACCAAACTATTGGGTTTTTTTTTTTTTTTTCAGAATGCTGCATGTCCTGAACATATTTTTGTTTAATACTGTGCAGCTTTGAAAAAATAAACGGTACATTTTGGCTTCATGTACAGTGCCAATGAGGTATAACGAGATTGCCCATAGGAAGGTAAAACTATGATGATTAGTACTTTTAGAACACTTTCTGGGAACAGTTTCTTATATTCTTGTGAGAATATTGTTGCATTTGTAATTCTAGAAATTGTTCAAACCATGTTGGAACTGCAGTAGCTTTGTCTAGTACCCTCTAGTATCCCTATTTTTTATTAAATATTTATATTTCAGGCAGTTCATGCTTTAAGACTTAGCTCTTAGGTTTTATTTGCGTAGCAGAAAAAAGGGTGTATTTTTCCAGCAATAGTGTATTGACTTCATTAGGAACAATGTAAATGTCAGTTATTATCAGTCCAGGTTTCCACTAGATGAAGTAACAGTGTAAAGTGTCCTGTATGTGGGAGGTCTCTGCAGGGTCTCGCCTCATGTTTGCCTTTGTGATTAATATACAGTATTGAAAGAGAATGATAAATGAACATATTTGCATGACTAGGTAATACCACCATGCATTACAGCTCTTCTTTCTGTACTTATAGCGTAAGAATTGGAAGGTGTAGTTCAATTACAAGTATGTTGCATAGTGCTTTCGCGACACTTTTTATTATTCTATATGGAAACAAGGTGGACAAAATAAACAAACATGAAATAATTACATGGAAATGAAGAACCGGAACATTCCTACATTGCATTCATTGCCCGCGTGACAAAAGGGAATTGCCAAAAACAAGTGGAAAATTAAAAAATGAAGACAAATCAAAGCGCACACTTAAGCCAGTGTTTTTTTGTTTTGTTTTTTAAATTAGAAATGCATCTAATTTCCTACCTTGACATGGTATGCCAATGATTACCACCACACCAGCTTCTTCATATCCACTCCAAAAAAGGAAAGATCACTCCCCTAACCTTTTATATTTTTTAAAGTGTACAGATGGTTTGTTCTTCAAAATTTTTTAAATCTTTTCTGAAACTGGCATTGCCACACAGTGACACCATGCCCTGATGTCATCCAAAATCCATGTCCCAGACCCCCCCCCCAACCCCTGTGTATTGTATTGACATATAAGCAAGATTGACAGGAGAGCTATGGGAGGAGGAAGAGCGCAATCAGAGGAACTGTAATGAATCGTGAGCTCTAGGTAAAATGTACTAATTATTTTAGCAATTAGCTGAAGTATAACAGGAATAACTTTATACCTTCCTTTTTAGGATTTGTGCTACAAAATACAAAGAGGCAGGCAGGCATAATTTGCTCCTCTACTGTTATTTGCAAATATAAGTCAGAACAACTCTATGACCATATAGTTTATGGATCTTGGACTTAGACATCATAACACTTATTACTGTAATTTAAATATTTTAACACATTTACTGGCATTCAATAGCTTCACTTGTATATTTGATCACTATGGGTTGTTGTTTTTTTCAATTGAGATAGTGACCTATGTCTTGATCCGGAAGTCATCAAGCCATGTACAGTTGCATTTCAGCAACTTATATTACCACAGCCAGCTATGAAAATTACAGCTGTCACACATCACCAGGCCTGATTTATTTCTATGGATCCTATAGACACATCTGTTGTTGCCCTATGTCCTGCCCATCAGCATCACAATTTTGCTGGGGTCTACATAAAGAGAACATTATTGTAACAAACCATAAGGGTGTTATGCACGTTTTGTCGCTATCCAATAACGATTGTCAAATCTCGATTTGTGTTTCCAACGCACAAATATTTATTCTCAAAAAGAAGCAGAATAATTCAAGCAAAATAATAGTAAGTACAGCCGTTACTTATCGCAGGCGCTCTGGATCCAGTGAAGTCATTCAGGTCTGAAGTCTGTGGTCTGTGTGACTGAACACTAGATGAGAGCTGCTGCTTATATGCAAACAGAAATACAGTAAAACCATGCAGATGGTATGGCTTGCTTCTATTGGTCCAGGCTTCAGGAAGGTCCAGGGGGTTGCAGATCATAGGCTAGTTCAAACTAAGGAATCCAAAGGGGATGTGCTCCTTTCTTCCCGCCAAGACTCCAATTACAACTAGTCTATTAGCATTTTATAGTCAGCATCATATTAAAGGTTTATTCCCTAACATCAATAACTAGAGTATGCAATGTGCGATCTCTTCGCCGAATGCACCGGACAGCTGTTGATGTAAAGGGGATTAATATGATATCAGACATGACACATTTCCCTTAACCTGAACCATATGTGTCACTAATATGCATATAACTTATAATATTACACATATACACTACTATATTTCGACATAAATAACTGTTTGCAACTACGATTAATGTGTACTATTTACAAATGTGTGTGTTTGTGCGAATGTATACACAAAGTGTAAAAACTGTTGTTGTCACGTGTTGCGGCTGGATACGCCCTTCCACACCGTAGCGTGCTCTACACATACTTTCAGACAAAGACTATTAATATCGAGCAAACTTGATTAAGATGTTTTGAGAACCATTACAGACAGTGACATGATTATACCTCTTAAACCTTTTCTCCAACTTTAATGCTGAAATCCTTTGAAGGTTATTCTAATGAAGAAAATATGTTTATAAAATAATTCTAAAGCCCATCATTGAATAACCAAAATTTCTGGCTGGTGTCTCTCGCGTTCTTCTAGACTCTACTCAGTGGTGGATTAAGATGTTCTGGAACTTTTGGCTATACATATGCCATGATTTCAACCCAACACACGATTCTCGACTACATGTAAAACATACATTAAGTGGCACAATGTGTACTGCAGGTGCATAACGTGCAGCATAATATACTATAACTATATTTCTCACATAGCCGAGACTTCTGTGTCCTGCTGCACGCATCTCTCCCAGCCCTGGGTCATATTATTCCCCTACCCTTACATCTCACTTGCCTCCTATCCCTTGTCACTTATGCAATGAGTAGGAGAGCTTGGGGGGGACACGTGACAAGGGGGAGAATAGGTGTCTAGGTGAGAGTGGGGTGGGCATGTGTGATGTATGGCCTTCCCACACTTCCTTTGTCACATATGGTCAACACAATTATCCCCATGTTACTAGTGCCCTACGCTTTATAACAAGTTCCTACCTGATACAATGTCTAGTGGAGGGCTGCGCTCTCGAGCGTGTTCTTGCAGCTTTGACTACCTGCTGGTGTCTTAAGCACTGTTGCTGCTTGGCTGGATCCTGGAAAGTTAGGGCCCTGTTTGGAAAAGGGATAGGTGTCCTTCACCTTAAGGAAAAGCTGATCAACAAGTAAACACACTACACCTTACTGCCCCCCAACCTGCCTGGCATTAAATCTATAGCACCCACAGAGGCCTCCTTTTTGCCATCCCCATCAAATTATTAGACCCCACAGTTTCCAACATTGCATTGTTAGCCCCCAAAATATATTCCTCACATTTAATAGAACGTATGTTAAATTAATACCCCCCACAACCTGCTAAATAACATTAATAACACCCACGTTACATTAATTGCTCTCCAAGCGCACACTGCTTGTCTTGAATGCTGTCCGAGGTAAACTCCTCTGTCTGCCTCCTATGTTTGATGAAGCATGTAGGACTGTCCCACATGCATGTGAGGGTGGGGAAAGAATGATTGGGGACGTGTGAAACACAAGATGATGAAAGCAAAGTAAAGCTGATTGATAGGGAGCTGAACCAGTCATAGTAGGGGTTGATCCCCACTAACAGCAGCAGGACATTTAATAGGACCTGCCCCAATTACGTTAACAAAGAAATTTTAAACAAGGAAAACAATGTTTTCGTTTTTGTTTATAAAGTAGGTTTCAGACCCCCAGTGGCTGTTTGAATCTACTCACAACCATGGATAAGTTTTGGGGAAGAACAAAGCGGAGGCAGCCACTAGCCAGGAAATTGGCTCCTCTCCCTGTCTGATGGTGATTATCGGTGCATTAAGGGATTGGGTGGCAAATGCATTGGTGAATTCCTGTAATTACTGTCACTGCCAATTTTAGCTGGAAAGGAATATTGGGGGTGCAATTGTTTGGCTGAGCATGATGCATGCAAGCTATCCCTAAAGCCCTGATACCCTTATGTACAAACCTACTGTGCATAGGCCAAAATACAGGCCTGCATCAAAGATTGAGGTCCAGAAAATCCACATGAATGTTTTATTTCCCTTTCCTATTATTTGAAACTAATACAGATTTAACAGAATATGATCAAGTATTGAAGAACAAAAGTAATTTAATAGAGATGTCAGACCCACACTGGTTATGGTATGAGATTAAATTCCCAATTTTTAATAAACTAGCACAGGCTGCAAATCCTATATCCATTGCTGTACTGAAGTATCTGAAAGAAATAACTAATTGGACCAGAATAATGATATAGTGACCCTAAAAACCATTCAAGGTGTAACCTGAACCTACAAATTACTAAGTGTTTTCTTTGTGTATAGTAAAATGTATAGTTAAATTTCATACAGCACATTTGTGATCAATAAATGAGTAGAGTTTAAAGTGATCTGTTCATTCCCACTACAAAAGTGACCCCTCCACTCTGTGGACTAGATAGTCTAATCATTAGTGAGGAATTTCTGAGGTGAAATAGTGCAGTAGTATATTTTTTCTTTTTTAAATGGCATCTAATGTGCTTTGAATTATGATAATGAACAGACTTTCTGACTAATGGAATGATTCTTCAGTCCTAATTTGCATTGATCATCCCTTGCAAGATCAGATACTAGGCTTTTTGCAAGTAAAGCCATTATTAAACAATAATATATCAAACATGAGCTGAATTATTTGCATAAAATAACTGTTTATATTCAACTAAATGTTAATCATCCTCATCCCCCTGCTGCAGGTTGCCATGTTAGGAGGGTAGGTGCTTCTCTTCCTAAACAGGGTCACTGACAGCTTAGTAGTAAAATGTGAATGTGAATTGGTAGATTTATACACTGAAAGAAGCTCTGGATGTGTCTGCAACATAATTGACTACAGAATCCTCTTTTTCACCTGAATGAAATCCCATTTGGAGATTGTCCCTAATATGTTGGAGTAGCTTCTGCTGTCTGTAGTACAGTGGGCAGCTGGTAATATACTTTTTAACAGAGCTGCAGTGGAACATCGGTTACACACTGAACAATGTACAGTATTTTACTTTTGAGGTTCTTATTTGAAAATTGTAGCCCCATGACTTCTGGAATTGGCGTATTTGTCTCAACATACTATTGAAATGTGTTTGGGCCACAAAAATGATTGCTCTAGACTATGCTAACAGACAGTGGTGTGTACAGTAAGATAGCTGGCAACAGTCTAGTGTTTTACAGCTAGCTCGATCAGTATAAAACTACTAAAATAGTCGCCTGCCAGTACAATAAAAAATCCACTCATTTTAATTGTAATACATTTTAATTAATCATGAATAAAGCATTGTGTTTGCTATTGGCAGGCACCACCAGTTTCATTTGTTGTAAAGTTTCATTTTTGTGAAACTAGAATTCCCTTTTTTGTATATTTTTGTTTTGGGTGAAAAGTGCATTCTATCATCAAAATTATATTCAAAAGCAAGACTAGAAATTGATGTGGGACATAAAGTTATGAGATTCAATAAGGAAAACCATGTACAATGGGTAAGAAAAGGGAACAAGGAAGTGGTAGAGAGAATTATTGGGGGGGGGGGGGGGGGCATATGGTCAATAGTGGTAAGAGATAAGACATGATCTGGAAAATGGGCAAGCTTCAGTTAAATATATATGTAAAGTTTCGAAAGCCCTTGGGTAGAGCCACATTGGTTACTCTGGTATAGACATGCAGATTGTGGCCCATCGCCATGTTTATTTTAATGCTCAGAGGTGAGACCTGTGAGGATTTGACCCCTTTGTCTCCTGAATTTCATGAAGCCTTGATTGTGGCACAATTTTCTTCCAGCCGTCATTTTGGCTGTCTTGGAAGCTGTCCTAATCGATAGTTTCAACTAATTGGAGCTCCTGGTTTTCTCAGAACTCTAGGATAGCACCAGATGTACAGGCGTCTCTGTATTTCCTCTACAGTGAACCAAGAGACAGAGCAAGATTAGTTAAGTGATTTGGGTCTGCATTATATTGGCACCTGAAATGTGGGTTCTACAATGCATAACCACCTGAGATCTGCTTTGTGAAACCCACAGAGACTTAGTTGTTGGCATTACGTGGTTGTCTCCAGAATCGGGCCGGCATTGTACAATGGGTCATAAGAATGCTCTCTGAAGTATCTTAAAGCGGCCACTGAAATATACTCTGTATGTAGTTTTGTTTAGTTAGCAACATATTTTCAAAGTAATTTGCAACACATCCCCCTACTTTTACTTTCTTGCTTTACCTTACATTTTTGTTCAACAACCCATACAAGACACATTTATGCAGTATAGCAACAGAAAAACACTGTCTGATCCTTACTGCACTTTACAGATTCAATGTGGAGAATTAGTGTTTGAAAATGGAGCCGAAGTTAATGTTGAACAACGTTCTCTAAATAAAGCAAATGATAAACCGATGTGCTGAATACTGTACAGAGATACAGCAGGGCACTGCACCTACCCAACATGATACCACAGCTGGACCTGCATCACTAATGGAAGTGGGGCTATGCCAAGAGCACCCAGAACGTGTGGCCACAGAGTGCAAGCTAACCACACCATCACAGAGCCAAAATCATTACATTAAATTCTCATCCTCAACACCTTTTAAAATTAGGCAAAATACAAGATACAGGCGAACAGAACCAATCCACACTAAATTACACATACATTGATATGATCATTGTTCATACCAATAAAGCCTAGAATATACATATACAAATAACAGGAGTGTTTATATATTCAACGAGAAATGTTCATCACTCCCTGCTTTAGGAGCTTATCAAACAGGCAATTTGTGTAGTAAACATTTACATGTTAGTATAGACTTTAGACTGTTTGCTTGTTTACATGCTAAATCATGAATTATGTCATATGTACTGTTGGGCAGTTATGAAATCATTTCCACTGAAGAAATGGTGGTGTTGCTTATTGTAACCAGTCTGTTTTTCTAACACCGTTTAGAAAAGTAAAGCAAATGTCTGGTTGCTATGGACAAAAGCACCTTTTTACAGTGTGTGCCGTGTTGCTAGTTATTGAGCAATTGGCAAGCAAGTTTCCATTTCTCTTGATTGCTTGGTGCAGTCCTCTATATTGTAGTATTCTGTATGTTTGTAGAAGTTTAATATTTACCCAATGAAATATTTAGGCTACGCCCAAACCGGTTTCATTTTTTCCGCCTTTGGCATATGGAGTCGCCCGTACTCCTGCTTATGTTTTTTTTCCAGTGACACGAGTTATTGAGGCACTTCAAAAGCAAACTCAATCCTGATGTGAAGTATTTAAGAGGTTAATGTGTGAGTAGGCTGGACTGTCTCATTTACATACTGCTGACAAGTGTAGCAGTCACCGCTTGACAACTATGCTATTTTTACCTCTGCAAATTACAATTTAATAGCTGGACACTGCTCCTCATGCAGATTTGTCCACACGGGAAACGACCCGCAGCCAGTGCAGATTAGCTGGTTAATTAGTCATTGTGAAAATGCTATTAGTGTAAGAGGCCGCTTGGGGCTGGAGAGGAAAATAATGAATATGACAGCTCCACCTCATACCATGGAGATACAGATATTTATAACACCTACCTGATCCTTCATAAAGTGTATGAAATGCAAAAATGCCAGCTTTCTAAGCTATCTAACTTTAGGCATCATCCATTGATGTAAATATTTAACCAATATATTAACTGCATAACTAACATGGTTTAATTTATAGTTAAATGTGAAAAGATGTACGCCACCTGTAAACTGGTAATTGAACCAGAAGAATAAGTGATGAGCTTAAATTGTGTTGTATAGACTTTGTAATGAAGCTTAAATGTAATCTCTTGAAATCTTTACTCTGGTCTGTCTGGATATATATTCTATACCCCATAAAGACAAAACAGGGACTGTGATGACATTGTATTCAAATACATATACTTTAACATGGATTTCGTCCCCCTTTTGTGACGATAACAGCTTTTACTCTTCTTGGAAGGCTGTCCACAAGATGTTGGATTGTTTCTGTGGGAAATTGTGCCCATTCATTCTCTAAAGCAGGCCTGTCCAACCTGCGGCCCTCCAGATGTTGTGAAACTACAAGCCTTGTAGTTTCACAACATTTGGTGGGCCGCAGGTTGGTCAGGCCTGCTCTAAAGCATTTATGAGGTCAGACACTGATGGTGGACGAGGAGGCCTGGCTTGTAATCTCTATTCCAGTTCATCCCAAAGGTGTTCGATGGGGTTGAGGTCAGGGCTCTGTGCGTTCCCGTCAAGTTCTTCCACACTGAACTCAAATCATGTGTTTGTAGTCCTTGCTTTGTGCACTGGGGCACAGTCATGTTGGAATATAAAAGGGCCTCCCCATATTGTTGCCACAAAGTTGGAAGCATTACAGTGGCCTAGTGGTTAGCACGTCTGCCTCACAGCACTGGGGTCATGAGTTCGATTCCCGACCATGGCCTTATCTGTGTGGAGTTTGTATGTTCTCCCTGTGTTTGCGTGGGTTTCCTCCGGGTGCTCCGGTTTCCTCCCACACTCCAAAAACATACTTGTAGGTTAATTGGCAGCAATCAAAAATTGACCCTAGTTTCTCCATGTCTGTCTGTCTGTGTGTGAGTGTGTGTCTATAGTAGGGAATTTAGACTGTAAGCTCCAATGGGGCAGGGACTGATGTGAATGAGTTCTCTGTACAGCGCTGCGGAATTAGTGGCGCTATATAAATAAATGATGATGATGATGATGAAGCATTGCCCAAAATTACTTGATATGCGGAAGCATTAAGTTTGCCCTTCACTGGAGATGAGGGGCCTAGCCCATACCCTGAAAACAGCCCCTCCTCCACCAAACTTCACAGTTGGCATAATGCAGTCAGGCAGGTAATGTTCTCGCGGCATCAGCCAAACCCAGACTCGCCCATCTGATTGCCAAAGAGAGAAGCGTGATTTGTCACTCCATAGAACACGCTTTTCCGTTGCTCCACAGTCCAGTGTGCTTTGCATCGCTCCATCCGACGCTTGCCATTGGTCTTGGTGATCTGAGGCTTGCATGCAGCTGCTCGGCCATGGAAATCCATTCCATTCATCTCCCGCTGCACAGTTTTGTGCTCATATTAATGCCAGTGGAGGTTTGGAACTCTTCAGTTATGGAATCAGCAGAGCGTTGGCAAGTTTTACACACCATGTGCCTTGGCGGTCGTTGATCCCGCTCTGTGATTTTACTTGGTCTTCCACGTCATTGCTGAGTTGCTGTTGTTCCTAAACGCTTTCACTTTCTAATAATATCACAGGTGACCGTGAAATATCCAGCAGGGATGAAATTTCACGAACTGTCTTATTGCAAAGGTGGCATCCTATCACAGTACCAAGTTTGAAGACGCTGAGCTCTTCAGAACCGACCCATTTTGTATCACAAATGTCTGCAAATGGAGACTGCATGGCTAGGTGCTTGGTTTTATACACCTCTGGCAATGGGTCTGATTGAAACGCCTCAATTCAATAATTAACAGTTGTGGCCAAATACTTTGTCCATAGAGTGTATATGTATTTGTATATGTATGTGTGTGTACCTTAATATTATAGTCATGGCCAAAACTTTTGAAAATGACACAAATATTATTTTACACAGTCTGCTGCCTCAGTTTTTATGATGACAATTTGTATATACTCCAGAATGTCATGAACAGTGAAATTAATTGCAATTCATCTGGTCAAAGTCCCTCTTTGTCATGACACTGAACATTATCCCAAAAACATTTTCACTGCATTTCAGCCCTGCCACTAAGGACCAGCTGACATCGGGTCTGTCATTCTCTCATTAACACAGGTGAGAGTGTTAAATGGATAAGGCTGGAGATCACGCTGTCATGCTGATTGAGTTAGAATAACAGACTGGAAGCTTTAAAAGGACGGTGGTGCTTGAAATCATTGTTCTTCCTCTGTTAACCATGGTTAACCGAGAAAAGAGCCTTGAGAGACCCTACATGAAGAGTTGAAACGCGTTGGAGTTTTGTTCCTATTCCTTCATCTGTACAGTGGGAGGTGCATTGGAAGATTCCGACCACGGGTTTTGCATCCTCCTTCTTTCATACTTATATACTTCCATTAACATCCTCCGGTAGGAGTTTTTAATCTATAAATGTTTTAGAATTATTTATCCTTGTGGTTCTGTTATGGCATGTTTTTAAGCTTTATACAAGCTATAAAATAAAAAGTTAATGCATTAGATACATGTTCTATATCACGGGAGTATATTGGATGCCTTCGGGTCACCATTTCTTAGATGAGAGGAGCTGTTTAATATGCCCACTACCAGATTATATTTTGCAAGTATATTTCTTTTGGGAAATTGGGTCCTGTCCCACTGCATGAAGTTCTCTACACACGGGTGATGGATTGAAGGAACTTATTTCTCTCATTGGAAGAAATTACATTGAACTTTTTTGTATAGGAGATCTGCTGTTTATTTTATACAGGCTATACTATGTTTTTGTTTTTTCTGAGTCTGTTGTAGATGTCCTGATTGTGGATTGAACTTCTGTCTGTTAAGGAATTAAATCCGCCCTCTGTGGATTCATGTGAGCGCTTGATATATACTCTATTGTATAATGTGATTTTATTTATGGGATTGTGTGGAGTCCCATTTGTATGTAAAAGGCAGCACACTATTTAGAGTGCCTCTTTTTATTCATTATTTGAGTGCATGGTTATCTGCAAAGAAACATGTGCAGTCATCATAGCTTTGCACAAAAAGGGCTTCACAGGCAAGAATATTGCTTCTAGTAAGATTGCACCTAAATCAAACATTTATTGAACCATCAAGAACTTCAAGGAGAGAGGTTCAATAGTTGTGAGGAAGGCTTCAGGGCTCCCAGGAACGTCCAGCAAGCACCATGATCGTCTCCTAAATTTGATTTAGCTGTGGGATCGGGGCACCAGCAGTGCAGAGCTTGATCAGGCATGGTAGCAGGCAGATGTGAGTGCATCTGCATGCACAGTGAGACAAGGACTTTTGGAGAATGGCCTGGTGTCAAGAAGACCAGCAACGAAGCCCCTTCTCTCCTGGGAAAACATCAGGTACATATTGATATTCTGTAAAAGCTACAGGGATTGGACTGCCGAGGACTGGGGTTAAGTCATATTCTCTGATGAATCCCCTTTCAGATTGTTTGGAACATCTTGAAAAATGCTTGTCCGGATAAGGAAAGGTGAGCACTACCATCAGTTCTGTGTCATGCAAACAGTAAAGCATCCTGAGACCATTCACAATTTTGCCTGAGAACATAAATAAAGAATGGTACCAAAACATCCTCCAAGAGCAAATTCTCCCAACCATCCAAGAATAGTTTGGGCACAGACAATGCCTTTTCCAGCATGATGGAGCATCTTGCTATAAGGCAAAAGTGATAACGAAGTGTCTCGGGGATCAAAACATCAAAATTTTTGGTCTACGGCCAGGAAACTCCCCAGACCTTAATTTCATTGAGAACTTGTGGCCAATCTTCAAGAGGTGGGTGGACAAACAAAAACCCACAAATTCTGGCAAACTGCAAGCATTGATTAGGCAAGAATGGGCGGCCATCAGTCAGTATGTGGCCCAGAAGTTGATTGACAACATGCCAGGGCGAATTGCAGAGGTCAAAAAGAAGGGTCAACACTGCAAATATTGACTATTTGCATAAACTTAATGTAATTGTCAATAAAAGCCTCTGACACTTATGACATGCTTGTAATTTTACTTCACTATACCATAGCAACATCTGATAAAAAGGTCTAAAAAACACTGAAGCAGCAAACTTTGTGAAATTCTTAAAATGTTTGGCCATGACTGTGTGTATGTATGTATATATATATGTGTGTGTGTGTGTGTATATATATAATATATATGTGTATATATATATCAGAGATACTCTGCACTCTCCAAACACATAATGCTATACCAAGTACTGTTCTATATTAAAAACAGGGAATGTTAGTTCCACATATTGCAATATATGTTAAGCTGACCAACTCACGCCAAAGTCTTCCCATTCTGGTCAGTCCTAACATGATCAAATGCTATGCTATTTTATCTGGGCTTAAGGCTTACCTGCACACAGCTTTTAAAGGCAAGTCTTTGCCTAGCACTAGCAGCCATGGGAGACCTGGGACTCACCTGACACAAGTTGGAATTAATTAATGTAAAGAATGGGGTGCAAGAGTCATGGGACTTACATTGTATAAACAAAAACAGACATAGATCCTCTGCACTCACCATGTACAGACTGGGGTGCAAGAGGGGGTTGCCCACATTGGAGAGTGCAGAGTATCCCTGTTTTCTTGTCTACAAACACATAATTAATGCTATATCAAGTACTGTTCTATATTAAAAACAGGGAATGTTAGTTCCACATATTGCAATATATGTTTAAGCTGACCAACTCACGCCAAAGATATATATACACACAAAGATACGTATATAGATTTTAGGATTTAACAATGTGTTAAAAACACACTTTCATTGCCATTATGTCTGTTTGTTAATGTGTACTTTTTAACTAGGGTAAATAAACCAGTGTATGTATGTATATTATATTTGCATGATTCATCCTCTTTCCTTGAGGATTTGAATTTATTTTTATTTTCCTCTGAATCATCATTGATGTTTCTTTCCCTACTCATTTCCTTTTTCTTCAGGGTCTTCCTTTTTTCAACATGTACTTTTTTTTTTTTTTATATATTTGTTTTAAATGTTCCTTGTAGTCTGAATAGGTTGATGCACAGTGAAATGTGGTTTGTGACCGGGAAAACTATATGTATTTTACTTGTGTCCAGAGACGACAAGCTGGAAGCCAACTCGATATTATGCTGCCCGTTAATACAAATTCTGATAACATTAAACACTGGCGTGGAAGTTCTACAGCCTGTGATCCCTCCAAAGGCTACAGAAGTAATTAGTTCCATGTCATAATTGGTATACCCCATTGGAATAAGCCCATATTTATGAAAAATTACATAAAACATAAGTACACAAAACTAATTTTACAACGGTATACAATTTTTAAATATTATACTACTGATTGTCTTGAAAAATACATTGCCCTTGTCATGCAATGGAACTATAGCAGTGGAATAATAGAAAAGCAATATGGAAAATGATGGTGCAACTCTATGCACACACAACACATAATTCAGTACATAAAAGGTGATAGAGCTATGAAAATGAACATTTTCCAACAATAAACACAGGGATGAGGTGGGAGTGCAGGTAAGGCAAAGGTTTTCTCATTACCCTTATAATGGATTGGAGATTTGTATTATTCATAGTTGGACATATAGTAACAGAAATCAAACAAGTTTTTCATTTTTCCTAAAATAGCGACATGACAGGTTATGAAGAAAGGTTCTCCATTAAAAAAAAAAAGCCTATGTAGCTTCTGAACTTTGAATCCAGATATTGAACCTATATAATATATGAATAATTATATTCCTATAAAAATTCATTGAACCTTTCCATTAAAATTGCAAGGGAGTAAGATTTCCATCTCTTAAGAAGCAGTGTTTTTATGTGTCTTTAAACTAAATTCTTTGAACTTGTAAATTGGGATATTTGATATTGAGGAGCCCGAATCCTGGTCACTATACCATGACCTCCCACACTTTAAAACGATTAGAATGATTGAATGTCGCTGGTATTAAAGTTAAATATTTGGCATAGTTTGAGAGGGAAAATAAAAGTTTGCAGAAAAAATTTGAAGTGTCATATTAGCTAAATAAATTGTACATTTCTCTTTAAAACACTCTGCTTAATTGCATAATTTAGAAGAGCCAGGATCTTTACATGCTGAAAGAGACTTCCTTTGCCTTTTAAAATATGTATGCTACTAAAGAACTGTCAAACCCTCGGGGAGTCTAACTCAGAAGATCCAGTATGTCAATTTTAATAGTTGCTGCTGTTTTATATTTTATCCCCTATCCTTTACCAGTTAATAAAATAACATTTGTAAGCCCTTTCCTGTAGCCCCCCTTTAATCTCTGCTGTTTCCAGTGCTGAGCTTAGAGAATGGTTTGTACATCAAACAGCAAACTTGACCTTCAAATAACAAAACTCCAAGTCTCCTGTTTTAGTCGTTGGACAGGTGTGTATAGTTGGTGACTACCTTACAGATTGTCCTGTTTCTTTCATTGCGAAGGCGATTCTCTATGGGATATTCCGGTTATCAAATGTCAAAACAATTTGAAGCCTTGATGTGGAAAGGCCCACAGCCTGTTTCCCACATATATGTATTTCCATGTCAGCACTGCTCAGTCTTTTATCCGTTGTTGGTTTAAACTCAAATAGAATAAGCTTACTAAATCACTCTCTATGCACTCCGCTGTGCTTAATATACTATTACATCAATGAACATGATATTTCATTGCGCAATGTGGCATTGAAAAATGAGGTCTAAATGAATATGGTTTCAACAGTAACAATGCATTAAAACAATTCCTTACAGGGACTGTATAATCAACTTTACTTTTCTTAATTGATTAGCGGTGGGTTCTTGTAATATACAAGATAACCTTTTGTTGTTCCTATTGAGACTATGAGCAAACTCATTGTTATATTTGCCTGTCTGCTCTTTTCATCTCAATGTTTATATTTAACAAATATTGGTGGTTAGAGACCCTTCAGTTTAGCACATTTGAGAAAATCGCAGCGTGGGCTACAGACTATAACAGCAATGGTTTGCAATATTGCTTTTACATTTTCCATTTTAAAATGCCTCTGAAGTAGTATTTTCAAAATAAAACCTATAAAGACGCTCTTTTTGGTCTGTGGTGGTACGTAACTGGTAACTGCTTACTTTTGTCCAGAGTAACACATGATTGAGAAGCCCACGCAGAGCCAAGTCAACTGTGGTAGACAAACGATTTGCTGCAGTGGTTCAGTGCATATTTTGCACCAACATGCAACATTCGTAAACTCTTCTGCAAAATACTCCCTTCATTTCACATTTGGCCATCAAATTTTTCACTTTTTCCCCACAAAGAATTTGGCCTTGTGTTCCCAGTGCTACTCCAACCACACCACACAGCAGCATTGACACTTATTGCTGCTTTAATTATAGATTATACATCCTGCAAAATTGGGATCTTCTCAACTGAAGCATGTTCTCTAAATGCAAATCTCTAAGTGAAACCTCACCACCATCACTGTAAATAAGCCCTTGTGATGCCTACATGCGTTAAAATGGTAATCTGGAGGTATAAACATTGTCATATTGAACGTGGGGGAAAGAAAATTGAAATATTTTATATACACAGTTTCTGTGTTCATGTTTAGAGGCTCTTATTGGCTGGTTTGTGGTGGTGGTGGGGTGATCTGGGCTGCGTCACTTAGTGTGGTGTCAGAGAGCTAACCATGTTATCACCAATAAGGCTGGAGATGTGACTATCCCTGGAATTGAGTTTTGTATAGCAATCACTGCCTTTGTCAGGAAATTTGAGTGGTTTCTGCAGTGATTTATTTACCACAGACAACATACTTCACCCACCAGTTTTTAGCCTTGCTTTTGACAAATAGAAGGCTAATGAGTCTTTAATTGGGCAAATCTCTGGATGTTTCTAGACCGAATATTTGACACCTTGTGACTCACTGACAAAGCAAATAGGTATAAAATGACCTAATGCTCTTCCCAGGTCTGGCCATCATGCATAGATTGACATGATTTCCTTCTCCCTCCCACACTTAATTCTAAGTTGTTTTTACTTTTGCCTATATAATTATTTCCGCATTTCAATGTTTTGTTGGCTTGTGTTTTCTTCTGGCTTATTGTTTCACTTGTGAAAAGACCTCTTGATCCCTTTTCTATGGGCAAATAAGCAATTAAGTGATTTATTTCCTTAATCCAAGACAGCACAAACATGTTGTATTACCTGAGATGTGACCTCAGCAGAGAAACATAATTTTGTATATTATTCCATAGTAACAAAGTCAGTTAAAACAGAACACTTTTTATCTGAGAGAGATCACCTCATTTAAATAACTGAGAAAACTAGATATTATCCGCTCTATAGTGAAGTATTGATCAGGATGTGTGACCACCGTTTTGTTCCAGAAATATAGGAAATATGCAGATAAAATGAAAATAGACCCTTAGCTATAATGAAATCCATAATAAGATCTTATTGTCCATGGTTCTAGGCAGTGGTTGAAGCGTAAATTTAGAAGTGGCGGTATGGAAAATGTATGAATGGAATTTTATAGTTTCATAATCGTAGAAGAATTGGGGAATGAGATACTGCATTGGTTCTAGTGCAGTTATTCATCTATGAGCAATCAGACCCTGATATTGCACGAAGTGGATAATGTAGACTTACACCTTGTGAATTGTTAATAAATAAACCTCTTTATCAGTAAAGAGCAATTGTTTTCGCCAAGTCTGCAAATCATCAAAACGTTTATATTAACAAAGGCCGTTTCAAGATTCAACAGTGCATGTTGAGAAAATGCTGCTTTAAACTGTTCGGATCCAATGAACTATTTTAAAAGAAAAGCAGAGAGTCTATAAAAGATCTGTCAACTTATTTAATAGGCTAAAGCTGAAGTACTTATGTTTAACGAAGTATAAATAAAGGCACTTCAGTAACTGGTTTGAAGACCATATATTTCTTATGTTGAACTTATTCTGGACAACACGTCCTCCAAACATTTGAGTATATTTACAATTATTCTGAAATACTTATTGGTATAAATAAATCCACTGTAGTAGGGCTAAGATATATGAAAATTGTTTTAAATACTAACCTCAGTTGATGGAGTAAGATTTTACCATGCTTATGACCTATATAAAATATTGTAAAAAAATAATAAACTTTTGATCAAATATCAAAATTTCTTGGCAACAATATGGACACTTCTATAACATGTGACCCTGAAATATACTTTGTATCTATCTAATGTAATCCTGTACAGAGCCACACAAATATGGATTTCTGAAATGTTTGCATCTGAAATCCCTTAGAAATTTTGAATGCTTTGATGAGCAGTACTTCATGTGACAGACCTAGCTGGACTCCTGTCCATTATTCTCCATACAACTTCAGTAGGTATGTTTTTGTGCCCACAATGTCTTCCTCGCACTACCTTTCTTTCTATAACATTTGGAAATTGCTCGCCCTTGGGCAGGGCCTGATTAAGGTTTCAGGCTGTCCTGGCCTAATACGCTTGCAACGCCCGCTCGCCTTCCATGCCTTCAGCGCTCCCCCAATGTTTATGTTCAGGGGTGGATTGGGAACTTAAAGTGGCCCTGGAAAAAATTATTGAAGTGGCCTCGTGGGCGGGGCCAACTTAAATGTAGGTGGGGCCAACACAAAAGTAGGCGGGATTTAGAACTTGGAATTTGGTTGGGGAAACATTTAGGAAAACCTAGATATGATGACTTAATACACAGTGGGTCATTTCTAAAGCAATGCAGGAAAAAAGCTGTAGCCCCCTCACATATAGTTTTTCTAGATGTAGCCCCTTCACATAGTTTTCCCAGATGCAGCCCCCTTACATATAGTTTTCCCAAATGTAGCTCCCTTGCATATAGTTTTCCCGGATGTAGCTCCCTCGTATATAGTTTTCACTGATATAGCCCCCTCACATATAGTTTTCACAGATATAGCCCCCTCACATATAGTTTTCACAGATATAGCCCCCTCACATATAGTTTTCACATATGTAGCCCCCTCACATATAGTTTTCACATATGTAGCCCCCTCACATATAGTTTTCACATATGTAGCCCCCTCACATATAGTTTTCACATATGTAGCCCCCTCTCACTTACCTTAAGTATCAGGGCCGGCGCACTCTGCAGCGTTGCTCCGCAGACCTGATCAGACAGACAGGAAGTGAATACTTCCTGCTTCCTGTCTGATCGGTGCACAGTGCTGTAGGAACAACAGTGCTGCAGCACCAGGCATCGCGAGGCTGCCTGGTGCTTACCACTGACCACCAATTTTGGGGTTGTTGCCCTCCTTCCGACCACGCCGAGTGACACAAAAAAAAGAAAAAATAGAAGGCGGCCTCATTAGGCCACCGGCCTCCCGGGGAGTTTCCCGGTAAAGGTAATGATGGCCAATCCGCCCCTGTTTATGTTCCTGTGTGTACAAAACTCTGTTTCATTTGGCTGTTCAAAAGAGGTAACTGCAATCTTTGTCACTCAATTAGTTTTCATTGAAATCAGAACTACACAGCAGAATGGAGGCATGAATGAGCGCTATTGAGGGTGAAGGTGTGGGGGAGAGGGGCTGTTACACCTGTGCCTGTCACCATCCTTACATCTCCTAAACACTCGTCGTCAAGCACCCACCCAAGTATGACTTTGTCTTCAGAATTTACCATGGGAATATGTCAAGATTAAACCTTAATACATGATTTTTCTTTTAATGTTTTCTTTTTACTTTGGAGAACAACTATTCTTATATTTTTAAATGAATTTCAATTTATACTTAGCCCTGTCACAATTTCATCTCCACAAAAATTTGATCTGCCACTGAAAAGCATTGCACCCTAGGCTTCAGTCTTGTCAGCCTATTGTATAATCAGGCCATGTTAGTTTATTGTATTGACTGGTATTTAACTGCACATTAGTACAGTGCATTCTTTATTTATTTCTTCAATTCTAGATTATGTCCATGGTCTTCATTACAGCCGCCTGTGCAAAGTACATACCTGCTTAGCATACAGATAAAGAATTGCAATGGCTTTTTGTCCAGGGTCAAGGTGGAGTGTGAACAAGCTCCCCTGCATCTACCTGGGTTAGATGACCCAGGAGTTGAACCCGTGTCTTTAAGGGTTGTTCCCGCATCCTACTGGGGTGAATGCCAGTCTGAACGGCGAGACCAGGGTTTTTCAACCCAGGTCTTATCGAAAACTATTTTGAAAGGTTTAATAAAAAAATTCACAGGAGGAGCCAAGCAGAGCTCCTCTTAAGATGTTGTCAGGGAGACCAGGGTAGACCAGGGTTCAATGCGAACCTGGTTGACCCGGGAATTTGCCATGGTGGGAGGCTCTGTCACCTGGCAATATCTTGGGTTCATATACCCGGGGTATTGCTTGGTCGGCAATGTGAACAAAGTGTTACAGAAGTTTTTGCTAATCTAATCTCCCCCCTAATTGTAGCAAATTGTTGACTCCCTCTGCTGCAAACCTGCACCTGGGAGTTATCTTGGGAAGAGGCAATTCCCATTTCTAAAGCCATTTGATTATGTAGGTATTTCTAGTGCTTCTAAGGAGAGAGAAACTCATATAAAATAATTTTAATGGAACAAGTATATTTATAGATAAGTTTAACTTGTCAGAGTAAAACTTAACAATCTCTCAGATACTGTACTTGTTAATTCTAAGAGCCCCACTTGTAGGTTTGCACAAGAGCAGTAATATCCTGGTGAATGTATGGCCAGTACTTCTGCAGGCAGGTTCTTCTATAGTTGCCTTGGATTATTTATTATTTTTATTAATTATTATACAGTGCTGAACAGTAGTGGAAACCGTACCGCCATAAAACAGGGTCATACAAATTAGACAAAATAAATGCAGACACTAAACAAAGAGAATGGAAGCTCACTAATGAGCAAGGTCCTCCATTCCAATTTGAAGAGGGGCACAGCTGAAATAAGAGGAGCGAGTGTGGCTCAGAGTGGAGATTTGGACAGTGGTGAATGTGCATTAGTGTGACTAGTATCGGAGATAAAGTAAGCTCTAATAAAGAGATGGGTTTGCAGAGAGCGTCTAAAGATTTGGAACAGACTGTGTAAAAGCCTGATTGGACATGGTAGGGAATTCCATAAGTGGGTAACGGCATGGGAGAAATCTTGTAAGCAGGAGTGAGAGATGGTTACTAGAGACTAGACAAGGTGCAGGTTAGAGGGAGATCTAAAAGGGCGGGGGGGGAGGGAGAGTGTATTTCTAAGAGATTTGAGCTGTATAAAGGGGTGGTGGTGTTGAGAGATTTGCAAATCCCTACTATGGCTCCGTGTCCTCTAGCATCCTATTCATATTACTCACCCTTACCTACTAAGTGGTGCAGCAGATGTGGATTGGTTAGAGAGGAAGATCAGTCTTGCAGTAGCATTTAGGATTGATGAAAGTGGGGAATACATGGGTGTCAGGAATACCATATAGCAAGAAGTTGCAGTAGTCAAGACGGGAGATGAGAGAATGCATAAGAGTTTTTGTAGCATTGTGGGTAAAAAAAAAAGTGTGTATTCTGGTAATGTATTTTAGGTGGTGTCGACAGGACTAGTCTGGATGTGGGAACTAAAGCAGAGGTCAAAGCCAAATGTTACACCAAGGAAGCGGGCTTGTTACTGAGGAAAATGTGGTGTTATTGACAGTGAGGGAGGTTTTAAGGGAAGTGGTGACTGGCAGGAGGGAAGATAAGTTTTGTTTTGGATATGATAAGCTTTCGGTAGCATTGGAATGTCCATTTGGAGATAGCAGAAAGACAGTTGGTTACACAAGATGGTACAGAAAGGGAGAGGTCAGGGGAAGAGAGATTTGGGTGTGGTACTGGAGGCTGGATAAGCAAATTAGTTCCCCAAGAGAAGATGTGTACATTGAAAAAAAGTAAAGGGCCAAGAACAGCCCTGTAGGAGTGGCGGGGAGGATCTGCCAGAGGTAGAAACGCTGAAGGAACGGTTCGATTGGTAGAAAGTAAACCAGGAAAGAACTGTTAGGCCAATGGAGGGAAGGGTGTGTAGAAGATGGAGATTTAACAGTGTCAAAAGCAGCAGAGGTCCAGAAAAATGAGTGAAGAAATTACTCTTAAACTAGTAAGTAGATCATTGATCTCTTTTGTGAGCGCAATTTCAGTAGAATGTTGGGGGCGTTAGCCTGACTAGAGTGTCGAGAAGAGATTCGTGTAAGACCGGGAGGACAGAAATAGTGTGAGAGTTGGAGAAAGATGATGGTTGCTTTGGAATTGGTGAGATGAGATCATATTCAAAATAGGATGGAAATGTGCCATTAAAGTGAGACAGGTCAAAGAGGTGAACTAGAGCTGGGCATGCAGTGGGGAGAGAGGGAATGGAGTAGTTGGGAACAATAGGGTCGAGGGGACAGTTTGTAGGATGAGATTAGGAGATGAATGCAGGGGATTTGTCTTCAGTTACTGTAGAGAATGAATGGGTGGAAATAGGGAGTGTAGGTGAAGGTGGGTAGAGTTAGTTTAGTGTGTGGAATTTGGCATGAGGAAATGTCAAATGCGTTGAATTTGTTTTTGAAGTAGGTGGCCAAATTATGGGCTGAGTGAAGAATGGGTAGGAAGTGCAGGTGGGCAGAGAAGTGATTTTACGGTGACAGGTTATGCAGGTTTGAAGGCTGGGTGTATACTACAGATTTGAAATATGTTTAGCATGTAGTGAATGAAATCGGGATAGTAACAAGGTTCTCTCCAGTGGCGCTCTGCAGTGTGGGAATACTTTTTTTTTTTTTTTTATTTAAGGTGGCAGGTCTGTTCGGTACAAACCCCATGGTTGGAGTTCATACCGTCTGAGATTGTGGTAGCTCGAGCTTCATTGCCTAGAGCTGAAGTGAGTATTTTGTTGTAGAAAGTGACAGCGTGATTAGGACAGGACAAAGCAGTCATAGAATTGGTTTTTTTCATGAAAGTGAAAAGCGAATTGGGTTAAGAGTACTTGGGTGATGCTGTGTACATGTTTGTTTGGGTGCAGTGGGGAGGGCATATGATAAAGTGAGTGCGACAGGATGGACTGCCTATGCCACCCTGTCTGTTGGTGCTGGGATCTGGCTGGTACTCCTGACCTCTTCCTATGGATCAGGGTTGCTGTGGATGGATCCCCCTGGCCTATCAAACTGGCCAGAGCTGCTGGTTAGTGGCAGAGCGGTGGTACTGGATGCTGGGTCCAAACCTCAGAAACCGCTAGGAACGGATTAGATTTTGGGTCTAATCTGTAGGTCACAGGATTTTCAGCATGGAAAATGTTCTCAAGCAGGTCTTTCAAGCAAGTGATGTTTATCTGCAGTCACACTGATTGAAGGTATCAGTGCTCAGGTCAAATGGAATCAGAAGAACAATTTTCAATAGAAGATTTGGACACAGCTGCACAGGCAAGCAAAAGTCAATGGGATTTTCAATGGGAATGTGGAAATTGCCTAGAATGAGAGCGGGCAAGTCAAAGAATAGGAAATAAGTGAGCCAAGCTGCAAAGTTGTCAAGAAATTGAGAAACTGGACCTGGGGGACTATACAGGAAAGCAACACAAATGTAATGAGGATAATGGATAGTGTGGACAAAGGAAGATAATGAAAGGGAGGGTTCAGAGGATTTGACTTGGAGTAGGCATTGTTCTTTCTCCAAGCTACACCTTCCACCACCTTCTCTGTTTCTGGGTCTGGGGATATGGCTGAGGTAGAGTCCCCTGGAGGAAAGCGCTGCAGGGTGTGTAGTGTCAGTGGAGGTGAGCCAAGTTTCTGTAATGGCAAGGTGGTTGAGGGATTTAGAAATGAATAGATTGTGAATGGATGCAAGTTTGTTACAAATAGTTCTGGCTTTCCATAGTGCACAGAAGAAGGGAAGAGAGGTAAGTGGTGATATGTGGATAAGGTTGGCGGGACTGAAAGTATGGGGTGAATGGAAAGGTTTGGTGTGAAGCGATGAGCATGAGCAGATAGTATGGGGTCCAGGGTTAGGTGGGATATCAGTAGCAGCCATGAGAAGGAGCAGGGTGAGAGAAAGGACGTGCGAGGAGAAGTTGTGAATGTTAGATTTATTTCTGTTAATGCAGCTTGGTAAGTGTGGTGGGTGCAGTAGTCAAAACTGTTCATGTGTGCAGGCTAGCGAGTAGGGAAGTAGTGAAAAGGAAATAGGTGAGGATGGAATAGGGTGATGGAGAGAGAAGCATGGTGAAAGTGAATGGGAGAAAGAGCATGTAAATTGAGTAGGTGCATGACAAGTTCACCTGTTATCGTTCAGCAGTGGGATTAAGATGGGAGGGTAGATGTGGGACTCTGTACTGCAAGATGTTTTGGGACACTATTCTGCAGTGTACCCAGACACCCATCACAAAGGTGGTTATAGAGACTGGGAAAACTTTAACGAAAGCCTTCCATGTACAGCCTTAATCTGTCCACCTGCCATTTTGGTTATCTTGAGCTCCCCAATTGGGCTCAAGATAACCGTTGTCCCTGGAATTATAGATGAGCGTAGTCAATTGATGCCCCTATAATAAGTACCCAAAATACTGTACTTGAAATATGGGAGGAACTATGTGTCTTCAACTCACTAATCAAGTGTTAGCGACACTGAATGCCCTGTCATGTACAGCACTAATAATGTGTTTGATATCTATAATGAAATGTAACCAGAATATCTGGATGTCTTCGCTGCCGGGCACATTTTCCTATGGGCAGGCCTCTTTCTACCCTTTTCATGTGCATTTATTTTGTCTTCCTTGTATGTCCTTCTTTTCTGTATACTGGTTTCCCCACTGCCCTGCTGCGCACTGTGGTGCCTTACAAAACTACAATAATCAGAACAGTCACCCTATGTGACCAGCTTGTGTAATGAGACGTAGCAAAAGGACTGTATGCAGCCTATTAACATAACCCTGTGTGTTACCACTCAGGGAAATGAAAGAACAGATGGAAATGTAACTTGCAGACCATTTCTCTCCGTTTTTGTTAATTTACCCATCACTGCAGGACTGCCCTCAATGACCGCAAATAGGTTGATAATTTGATCCATGAAACTGGAACAAATCGGGGCTGTCTGATTTAAATTAAAAAAACTTTACACATAGAACAATAGAAAGTAAAGGATAGTTGTGTGGGAAAGTGGAATAGTCCTTCTGTTTAGATGTGAGGGTAAAGCACTTTTAAAACTGAAAAAAAAGAACAAGTGAATAAATGGTTCTAACTATATAGGAAATCCGTGTAATCTTTCAAGGCACCACATTCTTTTATGAGATTACTGCTTGAAGGAGGTGCCTTAGTGCAATGGTTTTCTACACATTTAGCTATTAATGGTTTCCATTTATGTTTTGTTTTGAAATTCAAAACTGCTCTACCTGCATATTATATGTCTATCACCCTTTATTTAATCTGTTTAGTAACTGCTGTAGTCTAGTATAAAACGTTTTTGTGAATATGAAGAAATAAATATATCTATATAGATGTAATTTATATTATTTTTGGTTATCCTTTTTGTCTCACTTCTATTGGCAAGCATGACTGACAAAACTACACACTGTTTGAGCTGAACTACCCAGAATTCATGTGTTGGTGAGCCTTTGTAAAACTAGTATCTAGCACACCTTTAATTGACATCTGTCAGTTTTGGGATTATCTTCCTGAAATTACTACACTGTTGGGCTTTCTTTTTTTCGTTGTCTTCTTTGTTACATTTTTTTTTTAGTATGTACACCTTTGTTCACATATCATTGTAATTGGTAAATTTTTACTTTTGTTAAGATACCATTGCTGCCTAGATGGAATAAACAGCATGCAAATGTGTATCCAGCAGAAATTATTAGTATGCAAATACACTTGCCTGGAGAGAGAATTTTTCGGTTGTAGGCTATCCTTTTGACAGAAGCTTGACTGCCACCTGCTGGCTGAGCTTTGTAAATATAGGTTTTTTGTTGTTTTTTGTCTTGGGATAGCAATTTTCATGATCATTTCACTACGAAGTCTTATGTCATTTTGTATATGCACAGAACCATGTTCTGCATTACCACATATGTTAATAAATATAAATGTGGCCCTGTGTAGAATAGTTTATGGTCATATGTTGGGTGAATCTTTATAAAATGTATTATAACCAAGACACATTTTCTCTTTTAATAGGCCTTTGGTTATTTTAGTGATCAGTATGTACTGATCACTAAAGTGGGGGATATCCTTTTTTTTATCGGACAGTGGGAGTGTGTGAGTGAAATGAGGATGTTTGAGACAATGATTTATACTGACCACTAAAACCAAGCCATATATCTGACAGTGCAGCACCTGATATTCTGACAGGTAAAAGTGCAAGTTGCCTCAAGTCCCCACCTAAAAGAAACAAACTTTATTTTGCTATAAATTTTATGGAGCTCGTGCCAGCCTTTAATATAAATGTACTACAAACACTAGAAAAAGACCATCACAGTGAAATTTAATCCTTATTTTTCACTTTTTTTCAACAGCCAGGAGATGGCAGTATGTTACTTGTAATTTTTATGAGCAGGTAATATTTAGTATTCTAAATCACAATTCAGATCTATTTTGGGCACCCTCACTTTTGACACTGTAAGATCTCTTTTCAGGAACATTGATGTAGTTAGTGACGGACTCATCCTAAAAAACAATGGGTATGTCACATGTGATTCATAATAGAAAAGCATACTGTGAGGACAGGTTTAAGACCCAGCACCTTACTAGGTGCTTAAAACATATCAGTAGGGTTTATGTGGGGATTGCATGTCCACATGATGCCTCGATACAGCCTAAGGGTCTTAAATAAGCTTGATTTTATACTTTTTTTTTTTTTTTTTTTTTTTTTTAATGTATTGAAATTGTACCTCCCAACAGACCCAACTTGAAAACTGGAGCACTTTAGGCCAGATCCAATCAACCATGTCCTCAAATGGTCTTGGTCACAGCACCAAATTGTTAATACAGACTCTATTTGCCAAGTAAAGCTGTGATTTTTCCCATGGAAATGGGCCAGTTGAGAATAGGATTGCCAAATATCTCTTTAAGGCTACATCATATATTTTCTCAGAGCACTTCAGATATTCTGCTAAAATGCCTCGCCATTCATTTTTATACACATGAGGGTTTTCTCTTTAGCAAGTGCCAAGTGTCGGTGTGTACACTGCTTTCCTCTCTCTATGTTCCTTATTTAAGGAATGGGTTGGCAGGGTTGGTCCTGTGTTTGCATGGAACATTGTGCAAGAACAGTTAATCACAAAACGAATGGGCACACGTGTCCTTCATTTATAAAACCTCTGACCATTTTACTACATGTACCCTGAGTAGTGTAGGACATGTATCATTAGCAACATTTTTTTTCTGCCTCTCAAAAGGCTACTTACCTTCCTTAAATGGCATGTCTTGGAATCATGGATAACTTTCCAGTAAGCACCTCATATTTTGGTAAAGACTGCAGAAAGAGACGGTTATCTTTTTTCTTTTTTATTTAGTTTTACAGATTGGTTTAATAAATGCCACCTTTGCAGCCATATGAAGTGAGAATAGAACACAGTCATGGCTACATATCATTTTATTCATATTTGGCTTCAAACCAGAGCTCAGCCCATGCATGTGACTGAATCTCTAGACCTAGTAAACATTTTTTTTTCTTTCTTTTTCCGTTATTGTTTTTTATTTTTAAAGGTATATGGGGTGCAGAAAAACAGTGAGTTATGTAGCATAAAATATAGGATATGTAGTATAAAATATGGGAACAGACACTTGCCACGTTTCAGCATAAATAGCACAGTAGCCGCGTGCAACAACACAGTGCAGGTCACACATTGCGAAAATGAGTTCTTTTAGGAAGACTCTGCAATGAGTGTGTCATGAAGGAAATCTGCATATAGTATTGTAAAGGTAAACAATGGCCATGCTATATTTTCATTGGCGAGGGAAAGTTTAGAGTTTATGCCAGTGCTTGGGAGGCTGTGGGAGGAACATCAAGTTCTGTACTGTAGACGAGCCACATTGTAAGAGGGTAGGACGTTTAAGTCAAATATTTTAGGCCAGTTGTTTCCATTTAGAAACTTTGTTGAATTTTATTAATCAATTGAATTCTCACTACAATTGGTAATGTCTCCATGGTTGTTTGATGCCATAAGGGATGGGTAAGCTTATGGAGAATAAAGACTACGGGCAGCAGCCTATGTTCTTAATAGGAGGTGTGGAGCAGATGGATAATTGTATGTGTCATATAGTTGTTGTCAACATATTAAAATAATTTCCTTGTTGAATAGGTGCATTTAAATGTTATGCAAGCAACATTTCTTGCCAGTCCATGATACGCTATATTCTTCTTGATATTTATGGAGTTTAGTTATGACCTTTTATTTACATTTGAAATACTGTTCTTTAATAACTTCCAAAACCAGATCCTACCTAAAGCAGATGGTGTGAATGTAATTTTATATACAGAAAAAGGTTAATTGTACTGTGAAATGGTCCCCATGCCTGCGATGTCACTAGTCCCTAGTAAATAGACTTAATTGTAAATAAATTTATCCCAGAAAATATCAATAGATAGTAAGAAAGGAGTTTGGTCTCATACCCACTAGTCAGTTTTATGCAGCATACATTACACAGGCAATAGCAAAGTAATAGACAACAAATATTATAAAAGCTGTATAATAACTGCCTATTAATATTGATATAAATAATTTATCTGGTCAAACCCAGGTGTGCGTGTGTATATAAAATATTTATTTTATGCTGATAATATAAATATAATAGTAATGAGTCATGTTATGCCACACAGTAGTGCCCCCATTTCAAATTATGCCACAGAAATGCCCTTCATCACACCTGTGCCATGCTGCTCTTGCGCCCCCTTCGCCCTGTGCCATGCTGCTCTTGCGCCCCCTTCGCCCTGTGCCATGCTGCTCTTGCGCCCCCTTCGCCCTGTGCCATGCTGCTCTTGCGCCCCCTTCGCCCTGTGCCATGCTGCTCTTGCGCCCCCTTCGCCCTGTGCCATGCTGCACTTGCGCCCCCTTCGCCCTGTGCCATGCTGCACTTGCGCCCCCTTGCTTTCGTTCCTTCTCTTACCTTTTCTATTGGCTTCTTTCTTATTTCTTCTCTCCTTGTCATCTTGCTTGCTGACTCCTCTCTGCACCACTCCTCACTGAATGTCATTCAATGCGGACGGAGCAGGGAGGAGGAGTGCCGACGTCGCGAACAGGTGAGTGTTTATTTTTTAAAAGTACCCTGCTCCCCCCACCAACGAAGAGGGTGGACTCTGGAGCAACTGGTTCACCTTAAAATTAGGTATCAGTTCTGGCAAACTGGTGCGAACCTGCTGAATCCCACCACTGGTTTTATGGTTCTGGCATTTAATGGAGAGCATTGCTTCCAATGACCCCCTACTCACTTGTTCCTCACATTCGGCAGTATTTCGGTTTTCCAAGTGTTGCCTCCTCTAACAATTTGTTATAAACAAACTGAATAAACATAGGGCTGTGAAGGAAAATCCACAATGTTGCGGTACTTTATGTCACTTTACACGCGCAGCTACGTGATCACCGTACCTAATTAAATATGCCCCTCTGTGTAATTGAAGGGACATTAAATGACCTTCCATACATAAGTAAAATAAGTGTAGTCAAAAGCGTTTGCACTTGACATGCAGCTTCACTGTTGATTTCTGTCTAAAAACGCCAGTTTAAAGAAGTACCAGTGGGTACCCAGCAATAAAACCTGGCACTGCAATTTAGGGGTAGATGGCAACTATGGTGTCATAATAAAGAAATGTTGTACGCCAGGCAGAATATTCCTGATGCACCTAAACAGTCCTTTTGTGCACTCAGGCTTAAACAAGGGAGGACAAATCGTAGTATTACACAATGGCTATTGCTGGGATCAGTTCCCATTAACACCAGCAGGGGCAGAATTCCACAGTATGCCGAGGCGCACAATGCAAGATGCAACAAGATAACGGCTGTTACATCAAACCCAGCCCAATATCGTGTGCAATGTCCAGCATAGAAAAATAAGAATGCAGTCTTATACCTTTTGAGTGAACTTACATGTAATGTAAGTGTATTAATCAGTGATATACAAATCACGTCATTTTACTCTCCCCACATATGGTGTTTTTAGGATTTGTTAATGATAAGCACACTAATATAGTGTTTTATTCTGGGAGCAATATTCATCTTTATTTTGTAATTATCACTTACTAATTCTGTTCCCATTTTTATTCATTTTTTATGTAAATGACCATTACCTTGGAGATAAATTAAGAGACGGATGAAACAACCAATTGAACACTAATTAAAGAAAGAACTTTATGTGGATTTATATAATAAAATTGTGTTCGGTCCTAATATATGTGGAAAAGAAAAGACTGCATTCTTATTTTTCTATGCTGGACATTGCACACGATATCGGGCTGGGTTTAATTATACAGCCGTTATCTTGTTGTATCTTGCATTGTGCTCCTTAGATACTTTGTATGTTTAATCCATGGTTTGAATGTAGTGACATTCTTTTGTGTATTTAGGAAGCTATTTGCCGGAAGCGCTGTTTGATAGGGTTCACCTTTATTTGTATCATTCTCAAATCCTATCACCAAATCAATGGGTGTTAGACATTGTAAGAAAAAGATACATGATAGTTTCATCAGTTTCCCAGGGGGAATTTCTTTGTCCGTTCCAGGACTCTTAACTTGAATGATGTTGTAGACCTTGCAAGACAAACCTTAAAGGCCCATGTAATTTCTCTTGTTCCTGCAGATCAGGTAGGCACAAGTTTCTATTCCAGACTCTCCCTGGTCAGAGAATTGAGGGCTTTTTGCATTGGTCTAGATGAGGTTCAACAAGTTTGTCTATACCAGACATTTTTTACATGGAGTCTTTGAATTCCACTGTAAATATCAGCAAGGTTTTTTTCTATCCCTTTCAGTTTACATGCCTGCCCTTCAGTTTGGCAACATCTCCAAGAATGTTTAGCAAGGTACTAGTTACTCTGTGGCAGAATTAAGAAAGTAGTTGTGGTATGGCCCTATCTAGACAGCTCAAGTGTTAGCTTTTCTGTAAGGACATGTGAAGGATTGTGAACAGGGCAATAAGCCATCTCATAATGTTTCTGAATGAGCAGATGAATACCATACAGATCAAAGTAGCTTTGTCTAAAGAGAGATGTAGCAAGATCCAGTTCCTCCCAGTTATCAAATGTGGAATGGTATTTAGAAGTACCAAACAAATTTGTGGTTTCTACAGGGCCTCGGAAAGGGTTTGTCTCTTCTCAGATTCATCTGGAAATGGCTTGTTTAGAAGTAATTATACAGGCATACAAGAGGAATAGACGTAAGGTGCCAGAGATTATGAGAACTCGCTCAACATGGGACAAGAAGAGCTCTGGCGACAGTGCTTTGCAAAGCAGCTGGATGGACATCTATACATACCTTCACTATTCATTATCATCTGGATATCCTATCCTTCATTGATTCTCGGTTCAAAACACTTGTTCTCCACACAGCCGCTAAATTAAATTAATGATTTTTGCTGTATGTGACTGCTTTGTTGTTAGTAACCCTCGCTACTATATTTCTTGGGTACTTCCCAATGTAATGGCTGCCATGGAGGATCGTAGAGGAAAAATATAAATTGTTCCATGGCAGCTTAGTTTGGAAAGTCACTCAAAGACGTAGGGGAATGGGAAGGTGCTGCCTTATACTGTCTGGGGGTGTTCTAACCAGTCTCTACCTACACTGGAAATTGAACCTTACCCATTGTAACAGCTGCTATGGTGTATTTGAGCAAAAGGAATTAATGGTAACCATAATTCACTTTTTTTTTTGGTGCATTATTCTAATTGTCTATTTTGCATGTAATGTGCACAATGCGTGTCTAACACTTTAGTCTGTTTAGTGAACTTGGCACAGGTAATTGCTTTTACATTACAGCATGTTTTTACTTTCACAATATTTTTCCACTGTTTATAGACTTATCCAAATCAGCCAAATGGCTCATTAAAGGCGTGGATATGTAGACACTGATCACATTATCATATAACATTATCTATAGATTTGTTGGACAATCCTTTACATTGATCTAAATTAATTCCTTGGTAGAGATGTATTTTGTTTCCATGTTATCTATTTAAAAACAAATGCACATAAACCATGGTGCAGACTTTGAAAGAATTTTGGGCCATAGATGATGGCCAACTGAGTTCACACAACCACTGATCTTGTCTTTATATTTTGCATCCCTGCACAAAGTTTGTGAAAAGGGTCTATAACAGCAGTCTTTCATGTTCTATCTTTGGGTAAAGACATTTCTGCAGGAGATGGCGAGTGTATACCGCAGTCTGCCATGAGTGGCACTCGGAGGTTATTTCTGCTACCTACAGTCGAGAAGGCTAGTCGTACAGGTGAAGGGGGAGGCAGATTCAGGACACAAAGTAGTTGTTTTATATGGAAAGACTAGAACAATGGCAGTGCTTGAATTTCCTGTTTAATTGCTCTATGTAGCACTGTTACGGAATGTATAGGAAGCCTTTTGTCATTTATCTTTATTTGTGTCTCTCCTTTACAGGCTGGTGGAAGAGTTCATGCTTCTTGCAAACATGGCAGTTGCTCATAAGATTTACCGCCAGTTTCCACAGGAGGCTCTGCTTCGCCGCCACCCACCTCCGCAGACCAAGCTGCTGAATGACCTGATTGAGTTCTGTGACCAAATGGGACTGAACCTCGACTTCACAAATTCAGGCACTTTGCATGTTAGTAAGGCTGTAATTAAATATTTGGTGTGCAGACATAAATGTTTGTGTACAGTCTCTGAAATCTGTTTAGGAACGTTTTATTTTTTTGTAGCTGGCATTGTGAGCGAGTTCACCCTAAATTAATTATTCATACCGACTCACATTTAATAAATGAGTCCCTTTTTTAGCTATGTCATTAGTAAATACACTTTTCATGCAGTCATAGTTAGCTGTGTAGTGTAGAACTTATAAGACCCAGCTTATCTAATGTTTGCAATCCGTAAACACATTCTAATGTGCAGGGTGGATGCTCTCAATGTTAGAAGGAAAACAGACACTTTGGGGAGATGTACAACTATACAACAGACCCAAAATAGGGACACCATGAAGAAAAGAGGAACGCTGGCGATGTGTATATTTCATGTGCTCATGCTGCATCCTGTCCATTATTTAAATGAAAAAAAAAGCTGTCTAGTAAGGAAGCAGCATACAATATTAGAAGGAATCTATAAACCTATATAATGTGCTGCCTTAAGTCTGAGCCTAGTGTGCTTTACAATATATGGTATGCACAGTTCTCTGTATATTAAGGTTGCTAATGGCAATGAAACTCCTTGTTAAATGTGAAAATGTATATTATATTATTTTTCCCTTTTAATTCCCATTTAAAACCAGTTATATTGTGTGTGGGGGTTATAATATTGTAGACAGATCTTTTGCATCCTTATGTGGAGTGTGTTTGCGTTTTTCTCTTATTTGGGTTCTTTTTTGTAGTAATTAGTTGGGGGTGGTGCTTCACAGCAGAGTTCTGGTGCGGACATAGAAAGCTAGGCTGCTGCTCTCAACTTTGGATTCTCCAGGATCTCCAAAACGGGATAGATTTAACACAATGGCTGGTCCTAATCAGCAGCTGACTTTTTTTAATTTAGCCGGCAATAACTGAAATTAGAATTGTGTATTTTTATGGCAGTTGAGATAGTACAAGCACGCTCATTGTAATTTCTCTCTGCAGAAAAGCTTGAATGATCAGTTTGGGATGGATGAGTACTCCGTTGCACGTAAGGAGGTTCTGACCAATATGTGCTCCAGACCTATGCAGGTAATATACTAGACTCTCCCTTAAAGTTCTCGTTCGGTATTTGTAGATTTGATTCTATTCTGACAAACCTGATTAAAATCAATATTTAATTTGTATACTAAATTACTCTGTTAGAATTTATAATTCTATAACTTTTCTGTTTAGCATTAGTTAGTAATTGTTCTAACAGTTTAATTACATTAGTGAGAATTATTATTATTCATTTTTTATTTATAATTATTATTAATTTTTATTTATAAGGCGCCACTAGGTGTCCGCGGCGCCGTACAGAGACAAACGAAATAACAATACGAGGAGAGACGGCACAGAACAGTAAACAATAATCACAGTACTCAGTGAGCTCAAGGCACAGCTAGAGGGGCGGGGGAAGGTCAGCCAACAACGGCACCAAGGAGGGAGGGCACGGATTAGAGGGAGACCCCCAGGGGAAGAGGGACCTCAAGGAGTAAGGCTAGGTAGCTGGCGAGCAGAGTAAAAGTGGTGAAGACAGGAGGAGAGAAGACCCTGCTCGAAGGAGCATACAATCTAAGGGGAGGGGAAGACTGACAGAGAGACACAGGGGGGAGAGAAGGAGGAACGGAGAATAAGGATAGGGGAAGGGGAATGAGGGGGAAGAAAAGGTAGAAAGTTAAGTGGGAGACTGGAAAGCTTTAAGAAAAAGGTGGGTTTTTAAACACCGTTTGAAGCTGGACAGATTAGGGGAAGTTCTAATAGAGCGGGGGAGCTGGTTCCAGTGGAGGGGGGCAGCGCGGGAGAAGTCTTGGATACGCGCGTGGGAGGAGGTGATCAGGGGGGAAGAGAGTCGACGGTCATTGGCCGATCGGAGAGGGCGGGATGGAGCATGAATAGAGAGGAGGGAGGAGATGTAGGGTGCAGTGGAGTTGGCGAGGGCCTTGTATGTAAGAGTGAGGAGCTTGAACAGGATTCTGTAGGGTAAGGGGAGCCAGTGAAGGGATTGGTAGAGGGGGGAGACAATTATTTGTACCTATAACAATCTTAGGGATATTGGATCAGCCATTTAATCCCAGGTGCATGAGAAATACAAGTACCTGAGCAGACAGATTATATAAAAAGGAATTTGCTCCCGATTAAACTTTATTCCAGCAGAAAAGTATTTTAATCTTAGGGAGGAATTCAACTGTCTGTGATGAACAGTCAGACATGGCGATGTCAGACAGTCCTCATTTCTGGGTACTATGGTACAGAACGTCACAGATTTTCCTGGTTCTCCTAAACACATGCAGGTCTCTGTGCAGCAAGTTTTATGAATTAAGCTAGTAATGGCCACCTTTCCATTCTGCTTTTTCTACATTGGGACCTGAATCTGGTTCTGAAAGCCCTGCTAAGTGCTCACTTTGAGAAAGACACAATGGAGTCCCATTCTCCTAGCTACTGTGTCAACTAGGCAGTTCTTCCATGAAAACAATAGTCTTCATAGAGTTCCCTCGTTTTAACCTAATGCTGTTTCTGGTTTTTATATCAGCCACGAGTTGGTTGTGACATCTTTGTGCCCTCATATGTCCAGCACTTCTCTCCTTGTATGTGGTCTATTTGTATATGGATCTATCTGTCCAGGGCTCTGTTTGTTCTCTTGGAGGGCCATGAGAAGGGAAATGGTGCATCCGCCAAGTGGGACCCCCACTTGATCAGGACCACTATTAGGATGGCATAATTTGTGGTGGGCAAACCTGTTCTCTCTGGTCTGACCACACACTTGACCAGTATAATCATGGGTGGTTGGCAGATCAAGTTTGCATTGTAAATCACCTGGTCATGCTTGTATCCTTTTACAAATTTTATAAATCTTTCAACAAAGTTGTACTCAATAAAGGCTATGATGACAGATTCTCCAAGACACTGTTCATATTTAGGCTTTTTACTGTTGTATGTCCCAAATTTACTCTCCACACATGAGGAAAGTGGCCCTCGGATGAAGGAAAAATGGGAATTGTTAGTTATATCAAATTCTCCAATGTTCCATTTCTTTTCTACCCTGCTCCTAAGTTTCCCACTAGTACAGCAGGGAGATATGAAAGGAACGCCATGGTGGAGTTATAGGAAGAAGGTGGAGTCTGTTCCTAGTCACCTTCCCCCTAGAGGTGTAGCATAACTCACTGTTTCCCATTTTATCAGGATTGGAGAAGTAGCTATATCAGTATGTATAAAAAAAATTCTCTTTTTAATCCTAAAGAAACAAGGAATTATTGTAAATGTAAGATTGATAGGCATACCTATGACCTTGCACAACTGTTTTGAAGTAAGTTGTAGCTGAGCTTTCATTTTGGGCCTCACTTCTCTGTAGATGGCCGTATACTTCTGTACCGGAGCTGTTATGGACGAGGCTTTATTTCGTCACTACGCATTAAATGTTCCTCTATACACTCACTTCACCTCTCCCATAAGACGCTTTGCTGACATCATTGTCCACCGGCTTCTTGCTGCAGCTCTTGGTGAGTTAAACGTGCAGTTATCGAATTCTGTACAGTACATAATTGGACATTTTTATTTAGAACTGAGCTCCATTTCAAATTCCATTTAGGTTACTTACCAAGCACACTTAAAGGGGCAAATTCAATTGGCCACGGACATCACGGCTGCACATCTTTTTATTATTACGGTACCGCAACATCGCAGATTTACCTTCACAACTCTATGGGGGGGGGGGTGAAGGGAAATCGTAATGTTGCAGTAAAGCAAAGTGCCTTCGGGTCCGTTCCAGGAGTACTTTGCGCTTAATTGACTATGCCCCAAACAATAGTTAACAGACTCATGTCAGTTTGTTCTAATCGTGGAATTTTAGGAATAAAATGTGTTGTCTCAATTAACATATGCCATTTTATGGTAAGTGTACAGCACCTGACATGTTTGTGATCAACTGTTTGGTTGTCTCTCTGTTGAGCTTGTGCCTTTAGAGCATAATGTGGGAAGAATGCCTTTCATGATTACATAGATATGAGCTGGATCGTTTAGTGAAAAATTTCATTTTATTACAACCACTATGGCTGCATCTGCTCTACTCTCTGAGAAATCTTCTTTTTACTTCCATAGGAATTAATACTCTAGAAGGATGGACAGTAATGCAGGCAGCAGGGATAAAAAGACCCATACATATGTTCAGATTGATTTTCTGTGTGTGTGTTTTTCAGTGACTGGAGTGACGTTTTACAGGGCTCACAATGCCTTCAATCACCTGAGAAAAACAAGACAAAACACAAGCTTAGACTGACATAGTGAGGGTGGCTTAATGAGGAGGGTGACACATAGCATACAGTACATGTACTTTTGTGCAGAGAATACACCTGGTAAGTGTGGGAGGGGGTTACAAAGGAAGAATAGTATATGTTCTATAACCCAGGTGGTGTAACTGAATGTGTCAACCTAATCACAAAGCAAGCTGACAGTGGATAAACTGAGTGATGTGAGCATTCAACTCTTCATTGTTATTGGGACAAAAAAACTGGAAGACCTGCAAACAAACACAAACCTACAACAAAACACTTTTTTTCAAGACTTCAAAATATGTAGGAGTAAGCAATATCTTTTCAGGATTGATGTGATTCTGTTCACATATTTAGTTTTGAAAAGTACATTTGATTTGACTTACAGTACAGGGAAGTACATGGTGTAAGTATTTGTTTTGTACACTTGGGTTTCAGATGGAGTTGTTCATTTTTGTGTTTCAGGTAGCGGGCCACCAGTTAAATTGCCACAGGCAGCTATACAAAATCAGGCGGATCGCTGTAACGATCGAAAAACCGCATCCAAGAGGGTGCAGGAACTAAGTGCGGACCTCTTTTTCTCTGTGTTTGTGAAGGTAAGACTTTTAGAGGCACCACCATAATTTTAACAATCGAAAATAAGGTACAGCCATGTACATGTAATACATTATGTGAATAAGTGAGAAATTAAAATGCCTTTTTAATCAATTTCTTCATAAATAAGCTGTTGTGGTGTCTAATGAATGAGGGAATTGACGACCTCACCCCAGTTTGTCCTGTGTGGTAATAGCTTTTATGTTAGTTTTCTGGCAAATATTGCCAAGAAATGGGCAATAATATGTAGAACTGCTAAATATACTGTACTGTGCATACAGAAACCAGGCACTGAGAGCACAATATATGCCTTATCACTGCACACACACGCATCAACTGTCAGACTGGTACATCTCCATGGTAACTGTGTTTGTGTTTCTATTATGAACTGTGGTAAGAAGGGACTCAAGATTTGTATACCAAGCATAGTATTTTTATTTATTGCAAAGGCCATTTGTGTGACTTTTAGCATCTTGTAATTGCTGCTTTTCCTTTTGCAGGAGTGTGGCCCCCTGGAATCCGAAGCAATGGTTATGGGAGTCTTGAATGAAGCTTTTGATGTTTTGATCCTGAGATATGGTGTTCAGAAGCGGATCTATTGTAATGTAAGCTTGTCAGATAAACATTGAAATACTAGTTTGTGTCTCTTATAGCAGAGGTACCCTTATCAGAGTATGTACACAGTACTTTTCTAAGTGGTCTTTTGTGCCCCTCCTAGGCCCTACCTCTGCAGAGCTCACACTTCCAACAGGTGGGAAAAAAGCCTGAACTGACACTTCTGTGGAAGCCGGAGCACGATGGAGATGAACCAGTGGAACAAGTAAGTAGGACTATTTTGCCAGCCTGACAACATTGAAATGTTAGTTAGTCCCTAGGAGTTGACTGCTTCATATTCTTTGTGCTGATTTGTGAGAGAGGTGAATGTACTTTTATCATAACTCATTTATTTGTTATGGTATTGGCTTTACAATATTTTTCCTTTGTGCATATCTATGAAACAGGGTTGGCTAATAGTTTAATTGCCTATTACAACATTACAGTCTAGTTTTTAATGGGACTTAAGTCCACTAGCTTGATTTTCTCTGTTTATCACATTGGCCTTTAGTACTCTTATATATCGTTAAAGAGAGGCAAAGTGCAACTGTGATTAGTAATGGGCGTTTCCTACTTAGGGAACGGTATATGGAGGAGTTCACTCTTAAAATAGAGTATTCTTTAATTGGCGTTAACTGTAGGAGATTTCCCATCCCAGATCCAAATAGTTGTCTCTGTTCACACACATAATGGTCACATCTATTCCCTGGCCCAAGTTTGCTTGAATACAGCCATACACTAAGCTTTATGGATGCATCTGTGTATTTATCCAAACTTCAAAAATCAGTACTCTCAAAATTTGGATCGCTACCTTTAAGATATCCCTCTTTAATAGAGCTGTGAACGTGAAACAAACTATTTTCTATGGAAATCCTATAAATGCAGAGTAATTATAAGGATTCTCTTTTCTTAACTGTCTCCTACAGGTAATTAGCATCTTCACCCTAGTAGAGGTGGTCCTGAAGTCTGATAATATGCCTTTGAAGTATGCAGCAGTGCTAAAAAGACCGGGGGCAACAAACTGAGCTCTGTGCCGAAGAGATGACTTCCCATCACAGGGTGTGAAGAGGATTCCTCCTGCCCCGTCATTTTCTGTTAAACTGATCCAACTTTTAATTCCCAAAACAAAACTTTTTTTTTTTTTTTTTTTTTTTTTTAAAGATGAACTTCCAGTGATCTATTCATCTGTTTCATCCTGCTCACTACTGATTATTTAGTGGAGAATGTGGTGTTGTTTGATTCCTTTTTATTTATTTTTTTATTTACTAGATCAAGGTTTAGTTTTTATTTACTTTTATTATTCCCCAAAACACTTTTTATTTAACATTTTTGGTATGGTTAGGAGGATAGCAATGAGATGGAGTCTCTTAAACATTGATTTTCTTTTTAATGGGGAAAATAGCAACATTTTACCGTGTGTTATCTCCAAATACATACAGGAGATGACCCAAGTGGCCCATGACGGGAATAAACTATTCACGTTTTTAGATATTTTTTTTTTGTTAAGGTTTTATTTGAGTTTGAACTGGCTTATGGCCTAAGACTGATGAAGTAGGAAGGCATGCCCAGATTTTAACAAAATGTTTACGTGTGTATATTTTGCACTATAATTGGGCTGTTATAAAATGTAAGAGTAACACTGAACTAATTTCATGTGAATACATTTGCAGAAAGTGCACATTATTTTATTTATTATATATGTGATGGGCAGACAAATGACACCCTAGAACTCTCAGCTCCTGTGCGCATTTTATGTCCTTTTGTCATGTTTTAATTAATAATAGCTGGTGTGCATCATAATTACAAACCGGTGATCATCATCATTCATCTAGATGGTAGTGTAACAAGACCTCTCGTGTGTATTTTTTTTTTAATCCCTAAAATATGCCTGATGCTGCTTAGAATTTGCAGTCAGGTTATTGTAAAGCAGTAGCTGAGTATTAGAATAGGTTATTCTCCTGGCAGATATCTCTAATTCAAGATTCAATAAAAAATATCTGCTCTATGCATGTTTATCTGTGTCTCCTCATATCTCGTTCAATATACACCCACTGAAATGTATTTGAGAAGTGTTGATCAATAATGACATAATTATACAAATATCAGAAATACGGTACTGACTAAAGGACTCAAAATACTATAAAAGAAAGACACCAATGTTAATTTAGGTGCAGTGCTGCCTGCAAATTACACCAAAATAAACAATGTGTAAGGGGAAAAATGCATCTTTCTATGTGTCTCACAGAAGTGGAAATGTTATTCCATAATAATTTGTTAAATCAGAAATCCACAAACATTTTGGCATGAATGCAGGTGACATTACTTTGTATATCAACAGTCTGCTACAAAACGATAGGGCTATCAAGCCACAGTACCAGCTGAATAACTAATCTGCTTCATAATTCAGAATACAATTTGTAACAGCATAGTGCAGCAGACAATGATATCGTAACTTATCAATTAAAATAATAGCATGTCAAGTAATTGAGAAACTGAAGTGCAATCCATGATCAAATTCAGGCAGACGTTTCATATGCCAAAATAATGTAAACTGTTTATAATGAAGTTGATTAGAACACGTGATCACTGGGATTGCATCTAAAGCCTTTGAATAAACGTTACAATAAGGTCAAGGACATAGGTACTCAGATTGCAAACATGCTTTCTCACTTCAGAAGTTATCAGTGCTTTTCTCTCTCAGTGCAAAATAATATGCAAGTCAGATGAGTGATCCCATTGAAATGTGCGTGGAATCCAATATCAAGGACAGTCACAGTTTAGTTACGCATTAGCAGGTAAGAAATCAAAGCATGCTCAACACCCTGCTGCGGGGAGACTAAGCCCATGTGTAGATATTGTAGCCTGGGCACAACTCTGCAAACAATATCTTGGATGTTCAGACATTCCCAGCCACAGTACATAGTGAAAATTGACCATGCACCTTAAAGCTATTCCTTGAGCACATTAGAAATTCAAGGTAATAGTCATAACTACTACTTCCCAGAATCCGTAATGAACTTCAATAGCTTGTAAAAATCATTCTGGATCTAATACAACTGGACATTCACCTACTGCAGCTTGTGCCCGTAGCAGCTGCCAGCAGGGAGGGAGCTGGTTGTCAGTCTGAGTTTCACCAAGCGTATCTCAGGCATTGTTGTGGCAATAGCACTGTGCATTTCACCCGTTTCATACACTTCACACAGTCAATCAGCTTGTGTATGCCATAGTGTCTGTGTTCTACAAAAAAGTTTTTCAATATATTTCTTTATAATGGCAAATATGACTTTGGGGTGGAAAAAAAAACAAACTAAAAAATACTTCAGGGATTCAACCCCTAATGTATCTCTGATGCCTGGATCAGTGTAACACACTATTAAATCTAATTGTTGAATCCCTTATTTTTCTTAACGTTCATTGAGCAGTGGGGATTTTCAGTTTGAGAAATTAAATTTGTATCGTTGTCAAATTAATGTTCAAGAAATATCAGTAGGTTTTGATAAGGAAATGATCAAGAAAACGCTTGTCTCACAATCCTGGTATTTGTACTGAAGCCTTTGATTATACTTCATTGCACTAAACAGGATTATATTCTAACAATAGTATAAATTGGTTGTATTGTTAGATGCAGACTTTTTACATTGTACAAGCATTTGGGTGTTAGCACACCATATATGTGAAGATCCTTCAGAAAAACTTTAGTATCCATGTCAAAGCTCATTCCTGTATACATGCCCTCACATTCCATTTCTTGTGGTCGGGCTTAGCGTGTGTAGTCAATTTCCGGTTTGGGGCAATGTGCTTAGACGTCATTAGGTTATTTCAGTTCAAGACAAAAATCATAAAGAATTTGAAACCTGTGTTATGATCGTTTAAATGATGTTCCTTCCTCCTCAATCCTTCATGGCAGCCTTCACAATGGGTTAGCCCCTTCTAGCCTTGGGTGGTGGGGGCTTTTCTATTTTCCAGTCTCTAAGTCCTCATCCAAGTAGCTCTGAAACCCCGGTATTAGTCTTTCCCTGCTGACTAGAAAGCACCACTGGCCACCACAGTAAGGAGGATGGAGCACATAGCAACATAGCATAGTTCCCAGACAAGTATTGATTTAAAGGACAGGCACTCTGTCATTATTGTGAATAAATCATCTATCCAAATTGGTGTGAGTGATTCTTTAATTTTCCCAGATTCTCTACTAATGTGGAGATTCTGCTCAGGTGCACAAATCTATGGGGATGAATGAAGTATCATTCTCTGCCATTCAGAAGTTCCTCTTAGTGGACCATGGTGAGGGACCTTTTTCCCGTGCATTAGGTAGTAAAAGATTTAATTCATAGAGAGGTTTCCTTCAGGTGGCTTACACTGATGGAGATATTGCTAGTGGCAATTACTTCTGCCTTAGAATTGGGGAGCTTCAGGCTTTGTGGATGTCAACACAGATAATATATTACGAAGGCTCAAACTTGGTTTCTTGCCTAAAGTGGTATCCCTTTTTCATATTAATCAGAATCTCATATTGCCATGTTCTTATCCCATATGATTCCTGAGGAATCGTATGGGGTAAGAATCGTGCAAGCCGTGGTTTGAGATGCAATCTTTGAAAGCTGTGCTACATGCCTAATACATGTAACCTTAATGTGAGTGCACTATCAATGAGGAGCGGTGTTTTCGTTGCACAATTCACTTGCTGGTGTAATGTCACATATTTAAAGTATTTTATTTCACAATATTTTCTTCTTTTTTTTTTTTTTTCTCTCCCTTGTGTTCATGTTCACATCTGAGTGCCAGCTGATTGCATCATAAAGAAAGATTTTCTACCTGTACTGAAGAATACCTTATGAGCATTTAGGACTCTGAGATACATATTGTGGACATTTTATTTTTCATGTTATCATTTTTTTTGTTGCTCTTTGGATTTGACACTGTTCTTTTATGATTACACGGAGAAAGTACTTATAACTTACCTATATTCTTCTCACATTCTATTTACTGCAATGACCTTTTCCTGGAAAATACTCCATGGCACCCAGTATTCCGACCCATGGTGTTGAGTATGTTTATATGCTGATCTATACTTTAGGAACAGATTGGGAAGGTCCTCAGACACAGGGGAGGAGGACGCACTGCACTATATACCTCCTTGGGGGTAAATGTAAAGGGAAACCTCCCTTTACAAGTCAGCGCCGCTTTAAATTTAAGCTACGAAGATGCCGAACTTGCGGGAGTTGACAAAACCGGGGTATGATATATTTACCCCCTGGTGGTGTTTCTATTGTCCTGTCTCTACCCAAGGCAAGAAGGGATGTGCTATTGTAATGAGTATTGTTAATAGAGATGGTCACTGACCCCCGTGTTTTGGTTTTGGATCTGGATTACCGTCGTGTTTTTGTTTTGGTTTTGCAAAGCTGCCATTGCGTGTTTTGGTTTTGGTTTTGTTTGGAAAATCAATATGTTTGGGCCTAAAATAACCCAATTTAGTGCTCCAACTGTTTTAGAGATAAGTAATCTAATTGTAGAGGTAATAAATTATCCAAAAAACTGTTTAATTCTTCGTTGGTAGGCCTTCATTTATTCTACACACAAAACAGATTGTCTTCCTCTCCATCTATGCATATTGGCAATGCAGCCATCGTCTTTGGATGTATATTACAGCCTACACTTATAGTTAAATATGTAAAGAAATGGAAAAGGGCAGTTTGCTTTCTGTCTTTATAGGCCCCCCCTCCACTTGTTTAAAAAACCAAAAAATTCAGCCGTTAGAGACTGTACAATATTAAGAGAAATGGACAAAGGCAGTTTGGGGTAACTCTGGGCAATTTCTCTTTAAGGGTAGGGTGTCAGACAAACAGCAGCCTTCCAAGACGGTACGTGGCATTTCCATATCACGTACAAGTCCCTTTCCTCATTGGGGTAGAATGCACCCCACACTTACATAGAAAGTTTTAAAAAGATATTATCGTCATCTTCAGCTTCATCCTCGCCCTCATCAGTGTGTACGTCATCATCACAGACTATCAATTCATCGCCGCTTGAATGCGCCATTAGAGAACAGTCAGTGCTTGGATGGTGAAGGCCTTCCTCGTGGAAGATGTAGTTCATTTTTATAAACATCATTTTCTCCACATTTTTGGGAAGTAACATTCTACGGCGATCACTGACTAAGTTCTCTGCTGTGCTGAACACTCGTTCAGAGTACACACTGGAGGGTGGGCAGCCTAGGTATTGCAAAGCAAGTTTGTACATGGGTTTCCAAATGGCCTGCTTTTCTTCTTCCCAGTAAGGAAAGGGACTGTCTGACATTTCCATATCAACTACCTCTTGAAAGTAATCCTCCACCATCCTTTGCATGTTTATACTCGTATTGGATGGAGTTATGGGCAAAGACAAATTTTTTTGAGAAATCCTTCAAACCAGCCCAGATGTTAAATTGTTCTGGTCTGCCCCCTGCATCTTCCATGCTTCTTTTTGGGAAATTTAATTTTTTACGAGCAGCAGCAGCTTGAGAAAGTGAAGGAGGACACGTTGTCAAGCCAAGGCCCAGTTCAGCGGCCAACTTGCTGAGCAATAGCTCCTTACAAAAGTTCACATCTCGCTCATTTACAAGTAAAGACTTAATGTAGGTTTTAAACCTTGGATCAAGCACAGTGGCCAAAACGTACTGATCGGAGTTCAAGATCTTAATAACTCAAGGATCATTGTGAAGCGAATTAAGTACTTGATCGACAAGGTCAACATACTTTGCTGTATTGCTTGCTTTCAGCTCCTTCATTTTCTCAAGCTGCTTTTCCAATAGTCTAATTAAAGGAATGACTTGGCTCAAACTAGCAGAGTTTGCACTCACTTCACACGTCACAACTTCAAATGGTTTCAGCACCTTGCACAGGACTGAAAGGATTCCCCACTGTGCAAGAGTGAAATACATCCCCCCTCCTTTCCCAATGTCATGGCTTGTGCAATATGCTTGGATGGCTTTGCGCTGTTCCTCCATCCTCTGAAGCATGTACAGGGTGGAATTCCACCTAGTTACCACCTCTTGCTTAAGTTGACAGGGCAAGTTAAACTGCTCTTGGAGCTGCTGTAATCTACATGCTGTGGCTGAATGCCTGAAACGGCCTGAAATTTTACGGGCCACCGAAAGCATTTCCTGCACCTCACGGTTATTTCGTGGGAAGCTCTGCACCACCAAGTTGATGGTGTGAGCAAAACAGGGAATGTGTTGGAAACCACCCAGCTGTAATGCTCGCACTATATTGTTGACGTTATCAGAAATAACGTATCCTGGGGAGAGTCTGAGTGGTATAAGCCATGCATCAATCACATCTCTCAGTTTGCGTAACAAATTGTCAGCCGCATGCCTATTAGTGAAGCCGGTGATACAAAGAGTAGCCTGCCTGTGACAAATGTTACGTAGTGGTGTACATGCTACTGGTGAAGGTGAATGACCAACCCAGTGGGCTGTCCCAGTCATATAGTCTTTGGTTTGGCCACTTCACTTAACCACAGATATGTGGACAAGTGGGACAGTGGGCAGAATGGCATTTTTCAGCGCAGTCTCTACATTTTTACACACGTTTTGGTATAGTTGTGGAATTGTTTTTACCGGAGAAATGGTGTCGCGATGGAATTCTGTAACGCGGACACAAAACCTCAATTAACTGTGAAAAACCAGCTGCGTTTATTGTGGAGATTGGACGAAGATCTAACACTAACATTGCAGCCATGGCGTCTGTGATTCGCTTGGCGACTGGGTGACTGCTGTCATATTTGCTTCCCCTCGCAAATGATTGTTTCACAGTTAATTGCTGAAATGTAGGACTGCTCATTTTCTTGACCTGCCCCTGGGATGACGATTCACCCCCAGCAGCAGCAGCAGCAGCAGCAGTGGGACTAACGCTTTCTTCAGAGGAATCAATAATAGTGCAGGAGTCATCCAGCCTTAAAGGGGATGCCGGGCTAACTCCGAGCGCTACTGAGGATATCAGCCGCTGAACGCAGTGCCTTCCTACCCCGCTGCGCCCCACAGACGCCGCAGCCCGTCACCAACTAAACGAAACACACCGAAACTCCCCCGCAAATCCTATCTACAAAAAACCCCATACCCTCCTCCGTTAGATGTACGCCGTCCCGTCTAAAAAGACGAGGCGACTCCACCCCGAAGCCCTTGTGATCTATAATTATACCTCCCAGGGACCGTACTACCTTCCAAATGGCGCTATTAACCTTCCTGACCATAACAGTCATCTTTCTTTAGGGGGATATTTGTTCTCCATGCCAGCCGGGGGATTAATGCTGACCAACCAATGATGATATCTGGCCAAGCCTCGTGAATTCACCTTAGGTCTTCCCGAATCTCAATAATAAGATCTAGTGACTTTCCTTTTCCCAAATCGTTGCCACCCGCATGCACTATCAGGAAATTGGGTGGGCTCTGATGTTTAATAAGCCTCACCAACCATGGAACAAGATTGGACCAGCCTAAACCTCTTCTGCCCAACCATCTTATTATGGCGCCCTCGTGATTCGGGATAACATTAGACCTGGGATGGCCAGCGGCCCAGAAAACAAATGAATGACCGATAATCCACACCATCTTAGTTGGAGCACTCTCACCTGGAAGCAGAAAACCAGTGTTAAAAACATACCATCTTAATTGGAAGACAGTCCAGACTTCGCATAAAGCACAAGAAGGATAGCATGGTTGAAAAACTGGTCCACAGGGGAGGATTAGGGAAGAGAGACACATACGGGGAGCAGGCCACCCAGGCGAAGGTAAACAACACCCGGAAAAACCCCGGCAGCACACCACTAATCAGGACTTATGCCCAGGGAAACCCGGGTGAAAATGCCTTCACGCCCCTGCTCCAAAGCGACAAGCGGAAAAGCCCAGAGTAGCCCACCAAATGGATGGGGAAGATGGGGTGGGGGTGGGTTGGAGAAACAGAAAAGCATGAGAAAAAGAAAACTGAAGGCAAAATTATGATTAGCCTAACAACATCAAACATCAACATTGTCAATCCTGACATAAGATTTATAGGCCGTGGATTTCCAACGGCCTATGGCTTTTATGGTCTCTGTAGAGGAACTAGCCAAGGCAGCGGATGTGGCCGCGTCCCGTACATGGACCTGTTCAGATTTAGGGACTGCAGGGTCCGTTTCAAAATGGCCGCAAATTGATATTTCGTCAGTGGCATACCGTTAGTGACATAAAAACAAGCAGGCCTGAGGTCTCATACTCATCAACTGTGACAATAATTTAACCGGGCAGATATTACTATTTGGCTGCTTCGTTAACTGCACCCATGATCCCCTGCCACTCTGATCAGTCTTAGATCTAATTATTTTACAGGCCACAACCCCCTCTCACAGGCTAACATGCTCTGCCCTCAAATCAGACTCTTCATGTTCCCTGGACCTAGCTACCAGTTCAGAAACCCGAAAAGCTCCGAAAAATGCCATAGAGAACGCGGTGCTAAATAAGAGCCTCTCGTATTCGTCAACTGCAACTAAACCCAGATTCCCTATCAACCCGTCCAGAATGTTGGTGGTGAATGGTAAACGCGCATCAACGTGCGAGGGTCGTGCCCTAGCCCACCCCTTTAGGGCCTTGCTGATCATAAAATCCTTGGTAACATCTGGGTAACCTTGCAGCCTTGCCAAGAACGATATCCCCGCCAGGGTAGATGCCATAGAGGCTCTAGATTCCCCATTGGAGTACCTTTCCCACATCAAGGCTAACATATAGCGTCACGCTGACCTGCCTCAGACTGATCTTTTTGCTTGCTGTACAGTGACCACCGTCTCCATGCTGACTGGTATGTCCTCCGGGTGGAGGGAGCTACCGCTTGCTCCACAAGCCCTCTTATGCCGGCTTGATGATCTGCCAAACACAAGAGGGACACGGGATACCAACACTGTCCGCCTGGGGAGCCAGACTGCGGAACTTGCCCCATTGGAAGCGAGACAACGCATCAGCTAACCCATTCTGCACCCCCGGAACATGTCTAGCCCTCAACGAAATATCATGCTGCAGACAGCGCAAAACTAGGTGACGCAGCAGGGATATGGCATGATGCGCCGAGGCACTCTGTTTATTGATCGACTGAACCACCCCCAAATTGTCGCACCAAAATACTATGTGTTTCACCCACAACTCAGGCGCCCACAGTTCGATTGCTACCACAATTGGGAACAACTCCAAGACCAACAAGTTCTTGGTAATCCCCAGCCTATGCCACTCCTCAGGCCAGCTGTCCGCGCACCAGTGCCCGTCCAGGTAAGCCCCAAAGCCGCATGCTCCGGAAGCATCCGTGAAAAGGTTGATATTCAAGTTCGTTACGGGTGGTGACGGCCAAATTCGACTGCCGTTGAACTCCCTGAGAAAGATGAGCCATATTTGCAAATCCTCCCTGATCACCTTGGATAGCCGCACGGCCGCATGCGGCTGGCTTCTACCCGCAGTGGCCCTCTGAAGCTTTCTGCAGAAGACCCTACCCATGGGAATCACACGACAGGCAAAATTGAACCTCCCTAACAGGGACTGAACCTGCCTTAGTGAGCTAGAGCTGGAGCCTAACACCTCCACAATGGACTCGTACATCTTTGACACCTTATCAGGTGGAAGCCTACATATACCCGCTGCTGTGTTGATCTCAATTCCGAGGAATGAGAGACACGTGGCCGGGCCCTCCGTCTTGTCCGCGGCAATGAGAATGCCTAGCACCCTGAACAAAGCCTCCGTGGAAAACAGCATATCTCGACAACCCGTGAAATCAGATGGTCCGATAACCAAAAAGTCATCGAGATAATGTGCGATCCACCGACACCCCGTTCCCGCCTGAATGCACCAATGCAAGAAGCCGCTAAACTTCTCGAATAGTGCACAGGATATCGAACAACCCATAGGAAGACATCGATCGATATAGTATCCACCAGGATGCCGAAAACCCATGTATTGAAACGACTCCGGGTGAAGGGGCAATAACCTGAAAGCCGACTCAATATCAATTTTAGCTAACAGGGAACCCCTACCACATTCCTGCACCAGTGCTAGCGCAGACTCAAATGACTGATAACTAACCGAGTTTAGAGTGGCGTCTATCTCATTGTTAACGGATTGGCCAGCGGGGTATGACAATGCTGTATCAGTCTGAATTTCCCCGCTGCCTTCTTGGGAATAACCCCTACCGGGGACAAAATCAGGTTGGGAATGGGAGGAAGCCAGAATGGGCCAATCATACGACCTAAAGCGACCTCCTTCCCTATTTTCTCGTCTAGCACCTCCGGGAGAGCGAGGGCTGACTTCAAATTAACTGGTGCAGCCGTTGAGATGCTGCCCTGAACTGAGAGTCTAAATCCTAGATGAAAGCCGTCATGAAGGAGGGAAGCGGTGTCTGTATCCTCAAACCAAGCCATCCATTTGTCCAGCTCCGCCAAATTAATTGGCGATGGACCCTTGACTCAGCACAGCTGGATTTGCGCTTCTTCCCCTGCCCCCACTTCCTCGGGACCTTGCACATTCGGAGGCTGGATGCTGTCCGCTGCATGATGTGAATTGGTGTTTAAATCTGCAAGATGACCCTCGCTGACAGGAGCCTGCATTGAAATCGTAGCACCTTCCTTTCGTGGAGAGGGCCATTTGCGCCCTCCCCGGCCCTTGAAACCGCCTGCCTGAGCTGCCCTCTGCTGCCTGGTTGCTCAGCCTCATCAGTTCAAGCCAGGTGTCTATATCCTTCGACCCTAAGGGCAATCTCTCGCATCCACTCATACGCTTTCTGAAAAGCTCATCATATGCCCTCCAAATGACCGGACCGTCTTTCACATACATCCCGCTAATCAGGTGCATGTAACGCCATACTTCCGCCTGCTCGCTGGGCCTAGTCTCCAGGTATATAGTCGCGAAAATGCAGAAGGCATTCGCCCATCTTGGGAAGGATCGGTACTTCTCCTCCCCCATGCCTGTATTCTCACACGCCGCCGCAAATGCCTTCTTATCTTCGCCTGTCAATGCGTACATGTACATGTACTTCCCTCGCTTAATTCTGTCCCTTACGCTAGGCCTGATCCCGTGCGTTATTTCTAACGTTTCGACCTGCCCCAAGTCGCTGCGGACTACCAGCTGTTCAGTGTCTCCTGCCTGGGCTGTCTGCTTACCGCGTTTTCCTAGCAACCGGGACTCTAGCAATCTAACCAATTTCCTAGGTCTATCCTCAGAGTCAGATGACCCGCTGCTAGTGGAGAGAACGGGGGACCCCAACAGCTGTATTTTATGTGCATTAATGGAAATGGACTCACCCCCGGTAGCGGGATTCCCGCCTCTGGCAGCCGACTCCACCTCCCTTGCTGGCACGACCTGGCCCCCTGAAGACCATGGTGTCGACTCCTCGCCGCCTCTGGACGTCCTCTGATCCCGTGACTCGGACCCGGAACGGCTACCAATGTCGACCCTTGATCCACTATTCGCCAGCTCTGAAATAGACATAGGAGCAGTAAGCTCTGGGTAAATAGTCTAAGCGCCGCCGTGCTCATGAGCTGGCCCGGAATGATGGACTGGACTGGGGAACCACCCAACCGCCTCCCGCCTAGAAGTGACCGGACTCGCGTGTCGCGGCGATCCCCACCCGTAACCCCTATGGCGGACTGGGTCGTGATGGGACGGGGACCGAAAGGCAAACTGGCCCGTGCTAGCATGATGGTAATCGAAGATTAAGCCGCCCCCCCCCCCCCGGGCTACAAACGCCAAAAACCGGCCCCCCAACTGTACTGTCCGCCCCGTAATCCCGTCGTTCCCGCCATGACCCCCTCGCCGGTGGTGATAGGCTGTAACGGGGTAGGGGAGGCCTCGCAGGCAATTCCCTTCTCCCAAAACTGTCAGCGATACCGCTGTCCAAGGCGTCCGTCCCAATGGAAACTCCCTCCCGAGGGGTCCGCGGCGCCGGATACCATTGTGACGTGGGCCGACTATACCCGCCCCTGGACAATTGATGATCAGCGCCATATTGGGACCCCTAGGCCGAGCCCCTCCCACTGTGGGGCAGAAAGGGGCTAAGTGGAAAGTGTAACTGATGCAGGGCTGGAGGATTGTCAATATGTGCTCCCCCCCCCCCCCCCCCCGCGATAGGATGTGGGGTGGGTAATGGGGCACTGGGTGAAGGGCATGTGCCTCTGTGCCCCTGCTACGGGGCTGGTGCCCATACCAACTACATACCCCCATACGCTGCCCTCCAGCAGGAAACCGCCAGGCCCATGCCCCTGGCTGAGACTGTCTTCTGGGCAGACCTACTGGTCCCCCTTCCCACCCTCCCGCTGCTCTGGTGGCAGCTGCAATGGCCGACCCGGCCGCCCGGCGCGAAACCGTTGGCCGCCCCCTCTGACCGCTGGAAGTGGTGGGGATATGTCCCGCCGATGCGCGGGTTTGAATGGAATAGGCAAAGGCTAGTAGAAAATAAGAGGGTGAACAGAAAAAAGGAGAAACAAGAAAACGGTAACAATAAATGGAACTAGTTATCCGATTTAGCTGTTGCAGGTTCTCCCACTGATCTCGTGCTGTGGAATGAGGCAGCCCAGGAAGTGCAGCCTCCTATAGCAATCAAGGTCCCTCCCCCAGGAGCTCCCATTGGTCGGGCCCAACCCAATGTTAACCCCTTCAGGTTAGTGTTCAGCTTATAACAAACCCTGTCACCCTTTAAGTGCGTTCGTCCCATGAAGCCTCACTTGTCATTCTGAGCGCAAAGCACTTGTAGTGGTAAAAATTATTTGGTAGATACTGCTGACAGATATGACTTTTGACAGCCAGAAATATTTATGCACAATTATGGGGGACACCCCAAAAGCACTGGGGAGTGCCAAATATTAAAAAAAATATAATAAACCTCTATCCTCCTCTCTTCTCTAGCGATTCTTGTTAGAGCAATTGAAAGAAGAATATTGGATTCTCTGTCCCTGCTCTAATCAGCCTGTGACTACACCCTGCTCTCTCCCTCTGTCAAATGGCGATGGATTGCTATGGAGGCGTGTATTTATAATGTTGAAGTATCGCGAGAACCGAGATCCGGCAACGTCACGATAACGTTCGGCCTCGATTTGGGTTCGGAGCGGGCGGGAGAGTACCGAGCTACTCAGCTCGGTACTCGGATAGGCAAAGTTCGGGTGGGTTTGGTTCTCGGGGAACCGGACCCGTCCATCTCTAATTTTTAAGTAAAGGAATTAGTCAAATTATATTCTCAAACTGGTTTTAGATGCCTGATAGAATTTTTCTGTAACAAAACCTAGTTTTAGTATAGGTAGCCCAGTGGTTAGCAATTGCTGCATCACAGCGCTGTGGTCATGAGTTTAGTTCTGACCAGGCCTTTATCTGTGTGGTGTTGGTATGTTCTCCCCATGTTTGTAGGGGTTTCCTCCCACAATTTAAAAACGTATTGGTAGTTTTATTTGGCTTCTGACAAAATGGGCCCAAGTCTGTGTTTAGCAAGAAATTTAGATTGTAAATTGTTCAGGGAGTGCTGTAAATGATTACATATCCTCTGTACAGTGCTCCGTAATGTTGGTTGATGCCATATTTTTTTTATATAAACTATAAAAATATCATGTATGTTTCAACCACAGGGTTATGTGTGTCATACTTGCACATGAGGAAAAACCACAGACTTTCAACTAGCCACAGTGTAGGTATTTGTAGGTTGGCCTACATGCCAATACCATGGCTGCAGCACAACACTTATAGTTTGATCAAGGAGAAAAAATTCAAGCAAATATCAATACATTTTGATGTTTAAATTTAATCTGAGTCAACATAAGGCAAAGAAACAGAACTTCAATAAATCAATGTTCAATTATTTATGTAAATACAGACAATTAGTTCAACTATTGCCTCTAAGGGAGAGGTCACTAATATATAGTACAATTATACCCCCTAGCTCCCATCCTGCAGAACCATTTGAAACAGCCTAGAAAGCAAGACTGCTTTAGCTCTAGAAGAATGGTCACTTATCTGCCAGCAAGCAGAGAAAATCTATACCAGATAATACACAATCCCCTTAAAATTGCATGTTATATATCCTCAGTCATCAACTCTATGCAATTGGAACTGCGGAAAAATAGAAACATTCTTGCAGATGTGGTGGAACTGTCCGATAATTTGTGGATTTTGGAAAGATTTGCGATCTTTAATTACACAAGTCACTAACATCTTCTTGTTGATCTTCTGACTGTATTACTAAGCAAACCAGCTAACCCAATCATCATTTAACCTCTAGCCACTCCCTGATTTAATATCTTATCATATATTCACAGTCAAATAATATATTGCCTATATTTTGACAGGAAATCTCTCCTAACTACCTTTACCAGTCGCAAACCGCACTCTGTACACTCCTGACTTGGAAGCTTACTCTAAAGAAACACACAGGATTCCAGCCTAAACCTCACACTCACTATCTCTCTCAGGATACAGATTTAGCTGGTCCCTTTCCCAATCCAGACACACTTCCACACCTCTCCACACCTGCCACTAGCTAGGTGTAAGGCCCATAGCAAACTTATGACTTAATCACCCAATTGTGCACATTCTGTACTCTTGTAGCTAAACAGTTAACATTTCATGCACTGATATCTAAAGGGTTAACCCAGCCAAGCAATCCATCTCTTCTAAACAGGCAGTGAATTTGTTTAGAGCAATAAGGACAACATTAATTTAATTTTAGATTTAATACATACAAAGTACAATGCTTACAGGTTATAAAAAACAATTAACAATTGAAATACAAATAAATAAATGCATAACCATTCTAAAAACAAATGGGATGAACGTACAGAGCATAATTTACCTATAATAATCTGTATGCCTGGGGCAGACAGAAGAGATGGACAATCCTTCAATTCGATTGATCCCCAAGAGCTTACACTTTCTTGTAACTGGTCTCCGCTTTTTAAAGACACTGGTACACCTTTCCCCACCTCCGGGGGTTGTGGTCTGTGACACGGTTTACAACCACAAATTGCATGTTCCCTGATTTAATACCCAATTCTACTATGTGACCTAACTTTCTTGTGGAGTGTCATGTAGACCAAATTTTATTATAAATAGATCCACTACAAATACCAATTTCTTGATACCAAACAGGCATGGGTCCAGTGTATTAGTTGAGCTTATACTAATTTCTACTCTGTGTGACAGAATGTTTTATTTGACGTATGGGCTGCCCATCATGCTATTTATGAATATGTGGTTGATCACTACTTTTATTGATTTTAAGTGGTATTTTGGAAACTGAAATATATTTGCCTATACAAAATATAGCAATTCATCACGTGGTCTCGTTGTGTAAGACCCCAAGCTGTGAACAGCTCCCTCCTGTCTGTCCAGTTTCTCTTTAAGTGTCAAAACAATTTTACTATTTCAGATTCCTATGTCATCCCAGGGGCCTTCGAAGCTGCTCTGCTCTGCTTTCCCTGAAAGTGATGCTGTTCTCTTTTAGCACAGGCATGTGCGGAGCCATGGATTAAACACAGGCCATTTGAGAGCAGAGCTCTGCTTTGAAGTCATTTGCATTTGACTTACAGAGAAAAACAAATTATAAATGGCTTCATTTGATAGTATTTACACAGCAGTTATGATTAGGCCTTATTCCCCACAATTATGTTGTGGGTTAATCCTTATAACTAGTTCCTCTATTTTCACTACACCAATCACTAAACCCACAGAGCTAATGATCTACTATATAAATGCCTAGTGGCGTGTGTGGAAAAAAAAAACAAGCTGCAGCGCCACCTGCTGGGCAGAGTTATACACTGACCTATATATTTCTTGAAGGAGAAGTGACAGTTGGGAGTGGTTGGTGGTTGCCGGGGGTGACAGTGGGGAGTTTTTAACACCTTAAGTAGCTTGATGAAGGATGAGGTGATGGATAAAAATGATGAGGTGGTGACGTGGATAAAACCACGTTAAAAAAGGGCGCTTGCGTCGGGAAGTAACGCTCTTCCCCTGAGGAGGCCTGGGCTAGGCCCAAATGCATGACAAGAACCTTTTTAACACCTTAAGTAGCTTGATTTGACTAGAATGCATGAGTATCATGCACGGGTTAACTTGTGCACCATATTAGCTAAACTGCAAATTCAAAGAAGCCAAAGACTAGAATAAAAACGTACAACCAGCTGTTAATGCAATTATCAGAATTTGTTATGTTGCATCCATGGAATACATTCTTAAGCTTCTCCGTGACCCAATCAAAACTCTTTATAAAAATTGGGGCCTATGGTATTCAAGAAATACATAATATATGACTATTAATTAGGACCTACCCAACTACTTCTACATTTTATCATATTTTAGTGATGCAACTTTTATCCGTTTTATAAGTTACAGTACCCCCCCACCCATTTTTTATTTCTATTAAATATAAAACAAACCCTGTGGTCACAATTGTTTGTTTTTGGCTTGTTGGGCATTTTCCTTTACCTTATCACCTATACATTATTAATCCTAGTGAGCTGTCTCCTAAGACTGCATACATTATCTGATGCTGACCATATCGGTATGCTGGTTTTTGCTAAGGGTGTGCACCGGGCACTTTTAGTGTTTTGGGTTTTGGGTTCTGATTTGTTTTGCCAAAACACCTGACGAAAGGTTTTGGTTCTGATTTAGGGTTTTGGGTTCTGATTTATTTTTAAAAAAAGCATAAAAAGTAAAATCAAGTTTTTTTTGTTTATTTTTCACTCCTACGCTATTATTAACCTCAATAACAATCATTTCCACTAATTTCCAGTCTATTCGGAACACCTCACACCTCACAATATTGATTTTAGGTACAATATTTGATTTTTTGGTAGCAGCAACAACAGTGAACGTAGTTTGGAATTGCAGTACCTATTTTTTGGTACAGCAGCAACAGTGAGCGTAGTTTGGAATTGCAGTACCTATTTTTGGGTACAGCAGCAACAGTGAATGTAGTTTAATATCTGATACGCATCTATGTGGACTGCGTAGTGGAGTGGCCCCGGTACCCAATTTGGTACCGGGTCCACAATATAAAATCCTCAACTGGTCTGAATTCCACTGCACAGCTATCTGGACTGCGTAGTTGAGTGGCCCTTGTACCCAATTTGGTACCGGGGCCACAATACCTCCTCCAACCATGGTACAGAGCATTCATCATTGAGATCCCATCAAGTATGTTAAAGACAGACAGGGTCGAAGTGTTATTTGTTGACTTTGGGAACAAAAAAACTGTCCCTGTTGCAAATCTTCGTGCAATGAAGAGTGACTTTTTCATTTAAAGGCTCAAGCTTTCAAGTGTAGTGTTTATAAGTTATATTATACTTTTGGTTTAATTTGTTGAATTTGTTTTAATTTTGTTTTACTTTGTGCTCATGGCAAACGACTGTTGAACGGTCACATAATGACAAAAAAAGAGTTGCAAGATGGAATTGTCCTTGGGCCCTCCCACCCACCCTTATGTTGTTGAAATAGGACATGCACACTTTAACAAACCAATCATTTCAGCGACAGGGCCTACCAAACAACTGTGGCTGAAATGATTGGTTTGTTTGGGCCCCCACACCAAATAAGCTATTCATCTCTCCCTGTACAAACTAAACAGGCTCTACTGAGGCAAGATGTCGTCCTCATCCTCTGATTCTTCTCCCCCTTCAGTGTGTACTTCCTCCTCCTCACACATTATCAATTCGTCCCCGCTGGACTCCACAACCACAGGTCCCTCTGTACTATCTGGAGGGCAGTGCTGTACTTGATTGAGGAATTGATAATTCATTTTAATGAACATCATTTTTTCAACGTTCTGCGGAAGCAACCTCCTTCGCCGCTCACTGACCATGTTGCCCGCTGCACTAAAAACTCTTTCCGAGTACACACTGGAGGGGGGACAACTCAGGTAAAATAGAGCCAGTTTGTACAGGGGCTTTCAAACTGCCTTTTTTTTCCTGCCAGTAACAATATGGACTGTCTGACATGTCTATTTGGATGGTGTCAGAAAAATAATCCTCCACCATTTTTTCTATTGTGACAGCATCCAATGCAGCGACACTAGACATGTCTGCAATGGTTGGCAGGTCCTTCAGTCCGGACCAGATGTTGCCTGCATCCCCGCTAGCGGGTCTTTTAGGAAAACTGAGTTTTTTCCTCGCAGCCACAGGTGTGGAAGAATATGAAGGTGGAGCTGTTGGCATGTCACGGTCCTCTTCAGAGGACAATTTCCTGACCAGCAGGTCTTTGCACCTCTGTAGACTTGTGTCCGCCAGAAACAGAGACACAGCATACGCTTTAAACCAAGGATCGAGCACGGTGGCCAGAATGTATTCCTCTGACTTTAAAAGAGTGACCACCCTCGGATCCTGGCAAAGCGTACGAAGGGCTTCATCCACAAGAGCTACATGCTTGGTGGAATCGCAATGGTTTACCAGCTCCTCCCTCACTTTCTCCAGCTGCTTCTGCAACAGCCTGATCAGGGGAATCACCTGACTCAAGCTGGCAGTGTCGGAACTGACTTCTCGTGTGGCAAGTTCAAATGGCTGCAGAACCTTGCACAACACGGAAATCAGTCTCCAATGCGCTTGACTCAGGCGCATCCCCACTCCTTTTCCTATGTCGTAGGTGGCTGTGTAGGCTTGAATGGCCTTTTGCTGCTCCTCCATCCTCTGCAGCATATAGAGGGTGGAGTTCCAGCGCGTCACAACCTCTTGTTTGAGGTGATTGCAGGGCAGGTTCAGACTTTTTTGATGTTGCTCGAGTCTGCGGCAGGCACTGGCAGAATGCCGAAAGTGTCCAGCAATTTTGCGGGCCACCGCAAGCATCTCCTGCACACCCCTGTCACTCTTGAGATAATGCTGCACCACCAAATTAACGGTGTGGGCAAAACATGGGACGTGCTGGAAATTGCACATATGTAATGCCGCACAATGTTACTGGCGTTGTCTGACACCACAAATCCCCTGGAGAGTCTAAGTGGAGTAAGCCACTCCGAGATTATTTCCCTCAGTTTTTCTAAGAGGTTGTCAGCGTTGTGCCTCTTACTAAAACCTGTGATACACAACTTTGCCTGCCTTGGCACGAGCAGCCGTTGTGGAGATGCTGCTAATGATGCAGCTGCTGCTGTTGCTGCTGAAGGCGATGCATCTACCCAGTGGGCTGTCACAGTCATATAGTCCTTAGTTTGCCCTGAACCACTTGTCCACATGTCCGTGGTTAAGTGGACAGTGGGTACAACCGCATTTTTCAGAGCACTGAGGACACTTGTTCTTACCTCTCTGTACATTTTTGGTATCGCCTGCCTAGTGAAGTGGAATCTCGATGGGATTTGGTACCGGGGACACAATACCTCCATCAACCGTCTAAATCCCACTCCACTGATGGCGGACACCGGACGCACATCTAACACCAACATTGCTGTTATTGACGCTGTTATTGATGCAGTTATCCGCTTTGCCATAGGATGACTAGTGCCATACTTGGTGCTCATGGCAAATGACTGTTGGACGGTCAATTGTTTGGTGAAAGACGTAGCGGTCTTACGACTTCCCCTCTGGGAAGATGACCGACTACCAGCAGCAACAGCAGCAGTGGCAGTAGTAGGCATGCCGCTGCAGGATTCCTTGGATGAATCCCTTATTGAAGAGGACTCAGTCTGGATGGTGACATGGCCTGCAGGACTAAATCTGATGGAGATCGTGGAGGAAGTTGACGAGGAGGGTGTTGGTGGTGTGTATCCAACAGGACCAAGGGATTTAGGTGTCCCTGGACTGATGACGGTCCTAGCCCCAGTTCCAAGACTAACCACTGAACTATGAAGGTTATTCAGGTGACGTATAAGGGAGGATGTCCCTAGGTGGCCAAGATCCTTACTCCTGCTTATTTGAGCTTTACATAAGCTACATATGGCCATACATTTGTTATCCCGATTGGGGTAAAAATAACTCCAGACAGAAGAGGTGCATTTCTTGGTCTTCTGACCAGGCATGATGATGGGCTTTTTCATCCCATGGACATCCACTTTTTTCCCCCCTGGTGCCTCATTTAAAATAACCACATCAGCATCCTCCTCATCAAGTTCCTCCACAACGCCAGCTACATCAATAGCCTCCTTGACACCTTGATTATCCAAATCTGGATCTACACTGTGGGTCATTCTTCCAGAAAATGCAGAGGGTGTGCTGCAAATGGTGGATGGAGTCACCTCTTCCCGTACAGTGATGGTAAGGTCAGGCTTCGCAACCACCAACACCCTTGGACTTGCCTTGGGGATTTGTGATGTCATCTGTTTAGAAGGCAGAGTTGTTTGCTGTTTTGTTGCTGACAGCATAACTCTTTTAAATTTTTTGGAGGGGGGGGAGGAGGAGGGCTTAGATCCTTGGGTGAAGCTGAACCACTAGTCCTGAACACGGGCCAGGGCCTAAGCCGTTCCTTGCCACTCCGTGTCGTAAAGGGCATATTGGCAAGTTTACGTTTCTCCTCAGATGTTTTCAATTTTCTTTTTTTACTAATTGTAGTGAACTTTTGCTTTTTGGATTTTACATGCCCTCTACTAGGAGATTGGGCATCGGCCTTGGCAGACGACGTTGATGGCATTTCATCGTCTATGTCATGACTAGTGGCAGCAGCTTCAGCATTAGGAGGAAGTGGGTCTTGGTCTTTCCCTACTTCATCCCCCAAATTTTGGTACTCCATTATATGCAGCACACGTTGTATTACAGTACTATTTTTTAAATACTGCAAGAACAGTGAACAATTTTTAATAGATTGCAGTATTAATGTTAATGGACTGCAATAATTTTTTTTAGAATATTTTTTTATATTTTTTTAAAAGGATTTTTGTCGAATTATAATTTTTTTGTAAGATTTTTTAATACTTTTAAAATAAAGATGCACTTAGCAAAACAAAGCACAGGACAAAAGCACTGCTGGACTCAGCAAGGACAGAGCACTGGACTGATGCACCACTGGACTCAGCAAGGACAGAGCACTGGACTGATGCACCACTGGACTCAGCAAGGACTTTTTTGATTTTTTTTTTTAATATTAATTTAAAAGGATTTTTGTAGAATTTTTCTTTGTTTTTCTTTTTATGGAAGAATTTTCAATACTTTTAAAAGAAATATGCACTTTGCAGAACAAAGCACAGGACAAAACGCACCGCTGGACTCAGCAAGGACAGAGCACTGCACAGCACAGCACGAGAAATAGCAGGACAGAGGACCACCTAACACACCCTCCCTCTTCCCTGATCAGTGCCCGAGTGAAGATGGCGGCGGCAAGCAGGGAATTTAAAGGTTCCGAGTATCGCGAGATCCGACAGCGGGATTATGACTCAGAGCCTCGTTTTAAGTTTCGGAATCGGTGGGAATACCCGGACAGTGCTCGGATCTGACTCGGATCCGCAATGTTCGGGGGGGCTCAGATTCCAGGAATCCGAGTGCGCTCATCCTTAGTTTTTGCTCATATTATGGTGTCCGTGTCTTGTTTATGTTATTGGTTTATAATCTACTCACATTAAAAAAAAAAGAATTTAAAATGTCACATTAAAATCCACCCACCTGCCACTTTAGAATCGTTTAAAAAAGAAAAAAAAAAAATACTTTCTCCTAAAATAATTCTTGGTTTAGGATAGTCTTTATTATAGATGGTAATTTTGTATACATGTGAAGCTTTTTATTGCCAATAAAAGTTTAGGTAGGACAAGACCTGATGACTGGTAGTCCTTATACAGAGTGGAAATGACCATGCCTCACACACAACCCATGCCTCTGCACAATAGGGTGCTAAAAATGTGTCCTTTTCATCATTTCATCTCATTACGATAACCTAATTCTGCTGGACATTTTTGCACTGCTCCTCAACACTAGGTACATCGATCCGCCAACTCTGTGCTTCGCAAGGAACAGTCTCACTCCACCAACTCTTCCTATTGGCCTGCGCAAACTTGTGCGTTTCTGCAAACTCTCCATCTTGCTCTGCAAAGCCATGTACTAGGTGCACTTGTGCAAATCGAGGTACATTGGGACCACAGCTGATATTGCATAGCCCTACACCAGTTTCACATCTTGCAAATTAATGGAATTTTATTCTCTGCAGTTTTCTGCTGCTAGATAATATGTGCCTGTGAAACTTTGACCATATATGTGGAATCTGAATCTAGTCTGAGCAGAGTTTAAATGGTTACTTCTCTGATACTTGTAAATACCATGGGGTTCAAAGGTGGTAAGGGATCGATGTCCCGATCATTATATATAGATATAGTTAGTGTGAGCACCAACTATTAGCTGGTAAAGGGACACAGCCTGAAAAGATGAAGCTGATCCATACAACTTGCATTGCTGCCTTCTTCATCATCCCTCTCTGCACAGGAGCAGCCATTTCCTTAGGTGAGTAAATATTACAGCAAGGCAGCATTTATTTTTACTGACATGTTGTTATCAGACACAATTAAAAACTAAATTGTGGAAAAAAACTGGGATTCATTTTGGGTATGTTATTGACTAGTGAATATGATCTAATATTGGTAAGTACATCATATCAGCTCATCATTAGTGAAAACACACTAGTCCTAGGAAGAGTATATTTAATTATTTAATATAAAGTGACTGGACAGAAAAAAATGCAATGGAATGTCACACTGAAGGGATAACCTGTTATTACATATGTTACATTGTCTGTTATTATAACGTCATGTTGTTTGATCACTTATTATGTATTTTATGTAGAACATAGTCTATACATGGACAATAAACACAAGTGGGTTAATTGCATGCATTGCAAAGCAAATGCAATTTCTTTCTTGTACACAACAACTAGTGCAAGTCAGTAAGAGCAATGCTGTAAACTAAATGCCATATGTTTATTAAATGTTCTAAGCACGGTGTATAACAATTATTGTATGTATGTAGTACTTGTATTACAATATATACATTAGAGAGTAGATCTACTAAAACATCTAAAAGGGAAAAGTAGAGGTGTTGCCCATAGCCAGTGGTGGGATTCAGCCTGTTCTCACCGGTTCTCCAGAACCGATACCTAATTTTAGGATTGATTCAGTGAACCGGTGACTACCTCTTCGTTGGTGGGGGGAGCAAGCTCCTTTAAAAAACAAACAAAAAAACTCACCGATCCACGGAGTCGGCACTCCTCCTCCCTGCTTCGTCCGCACTGAATGTCGGGCGTGACGTCATCACGTCTGACGTTCAGTGGGGAGCGGAGCAGAGAGGAGTCTGCAAGCAAGAAGAGAAGAAAGAAGCTGATAGGAAAGGTAAGTGAAGGAACGGAAGCAAGGGGGAGCAAAGGCAGCATGGCAGAGGGTGAAGGGGGAGCAAAGGCAGCATGGCAGAGGGTGAAGGGGGAGCAAAGGCAGCATGGCAGAGGGTGAAGGGGGAGCAAAGGCAGCATGGCAGAGGGTGAAGGGGGAGCAAAGGCAGCATGGCAGAGTGATGAACTGGGGTCATTACTGTGGCTTAATTTTAAACGGGGGCACTACTGTGTGGCATAACATAACTCATTACTATTATCATCTCGATATTAGCAGTCTAAAATAAGAAATATTTTATAAACACGCACACCTGGGTTTGACTAGATAACTGCCTCTTGATATTGATTTTTTTTTGTATACTTAAAACGGTCATTAGGGCAGAGAACCAGTTCTTAATTTATTTGAATCCCACCACTGCCCATAGCAACCAGTCAAATTCTAGATATAATCTATCTGGG